>NC_142872.1:147330000-147978333 GCF_051225735.1 Oryctolagus cuniculus | reverse complement strand
ACTTACAGAGCGAGAGGGAAAAAGATAAAGAAAATCTTCCACCTGCTTGTTGACTCTCCAAATGGCCTCAACAGACAGGACTGGACCAAGCCAAAGACAGAAGCCTGTAACTCTATCTGGGTCCCCCACATGGATAGCAGGGGCTCAAGCACTTGGGCCATCATCTACTGCTTCCCCGGTTGCATTAGCAGGGAGCTGGATTAGCATCAGAGCACCCAGATACTAACTGGTACTCTAATATGGTATGCCAGCATGGCAAGTGGTAGGTTATCCTTTGTTAATCACTGTGCCGCAATGCCAGCCCCACCACTATAAAAGTTGAAATAGCAAAGCCTTCAAGTACTGTAGGTAAACATTTTCACATTGTTTTTGCAATTGTTTCTTTAGATGTATTATCCTGGTCTGTAAACTCTATGAAGGCAAAAGATCTGCTTGATTTATTAACTATTCATTAACTGTGCAATGTTTAGTATTGTTTCTAGGGCATTCATTTTTTTGTGAAAGAAGAGAGTGGGATAAAGAATCTCCAATAATTCAGATAACACAAATAACCTTGAAGTTTAACTACTGGCCCAAATCTTTCCAAGCAAATCAGAATAATACCACATGTACAATCACAATCAGAAGAAATGTTTTAACAAAACTGCATGGGTGGATTGGGTAAGAAAGTGGAATCAACCTTACAGAAAGCTTTAAAAATAGGAAACAATCAGCACTTCACAGAAAATGGCAGGAGCTTCTTCACTGCATATAGAAAAGAAATATTAAACACCTTCCTTAAAACAATTTAATTTATTGGTTTTGGTTTTTAAGGTAATTGTATTGCCTACTGTAACAAGTTACATTCACAAATTTAGTGGCTTAAAACAGCAGAATTCCAACCCCCCACCATTCTGGAGGGCAGAGAAGGTTGAAATTCAGATGTTAGGAGGAGTATATTCCCAACTATGCTCTAGGGGAGCATCCGTGCCTGACCCTTTAGCTTCTGGTAGCTGTCATCATCCTCTCTTCACTCCATCTTTGTATTATCAGCTGTTTTGTAGATCTTTATCTAATCTCTCTCCACATCTTTCTTATAGACATTTGTGATGATATTTGGGGACTACCCAGATAATACAGATAAAATCCCTCTTTTCAAGATCTTTAACTTAATCACCTATTTGCCATATAATGTAACGCTCATTTTTTGTTATATACAGTAATATTCACAGATTCTGGGAATTATGAAGTGAATATATTTTTGGAATACCAGGTTTTTCTAGCCTATTGTAGTAATGATGACAGTATATTGAAATACACCTCGAAAAATTGTTGTTAAAGTTTTGGAAAAAATATAGATGTGAAGTCAAAATATCTTCCAGTTTAGTGCTAATTATTTTTAATATGAACTAGATGACAGTATTCTCTCTTTTTTAAGATTTATTTATTTATTTGAAAGTAGTCAGAGTTACACAGAGAAAGCAGAGGCAGAGAGAGAGAGAGAGAGAGAGAGAGAGAGGTCTTCCATCCTCTGGTTCACTCCCCAATTGCCTGCAATGGCAGAGTTGCCCAGATCCAAAGCCAGGTGCCAGGAGCTTCCTCCAGGTCTTCCCATGTGCATACAGGGGCCCAAAGACTTGGGTCACCTTCTACTGCTTTCCCAGGCCATAGCAGAGAGCTGGATCTGAAGAAGAGCAGCCGGGACTCAAACTGGCGCCCATATAGGATGCTGGCACTACAGGTGGCAGCTATACCTGCTACCCCATAGTGACAGCCCCAGATGACTGTATTCTCTAAAAGAACTACATTCTGGAAATAATAATTACTTCCTTGAGTATGCATTATAGTAAATAAATAGGTAAACTACATGTGAACATACAACAGCCTATAATGGCACACATGACTGAAGACATGCTGTCCAAATGTAAAAAAGGAAACTAAATTTATTAGCAAAGAAATTTCTGTTATCAATTCTTCAGTTAGTTTACGGTTTTTCCCACAAAAAAGATGCAGTGAAGACCTTTTATATGATTAAAAACACACTCTAATAAAAGTGGGCTAGGATCACCACGATAGCCTATATTCAACCATGAATAAAAAGTGCCCTTGAAGGGAAAGGCGCACATGTGCTCACATTTGATACCAGGAAGTAACTGTAGGATGTTAGGGAGTGATTACTACCAGCTGTAAGCTTGTACGCCACACAATAATATCTCATCTGTGCAACTGCTTGGAAAATGTGTTTTTGCTTGTGCTTTCTTTTCTTCCAAGATTTCCATTTTAAAAAAAGTCCAACTCTTTCCCCTCTTAGTGAACGCTGACCTTTCCAAGTCCCTATATATGAAAAGAAAGAGATCTCAAAACTTGCAAGAACAGGAAAAGAAAACACTGAGTTCACTTGTTTCTCCACAGGAGTATGATTGGCAAGATCTCTGTTCAGATTCGGTTATGATAGCTTTTATGATGTTTCACAATGGCATCAGATGGACTTTTCATCTTTAGGGCCTGGAAACCACCACTGGAATATAAGATAAACCTTTTAAATAAATAAATACAGGGTGTTCAGATCTCAATAAAGGTTCAGTAATCTATAAAGTTTCACAATTTGAAATGATCTGAAACACCCTAACCATTACCCTGAATGCCAGGTATGGCAATTTCTGGATCATTTCATCCTAATTTGATCTAAGAAGGTTTGGGATCTCTCTGGCTTGCTCTTACTTTTAGGTAACTTAGGGTTCTGGGGAGGAATATGTAGGGTATTCAGAAAGAGGAGTACAGGAACATACGTATTATTTTTAAATATTTATTTAATATGACAGTAAAATTTTTCAAGGAGAATATCTCAGGTTAAATAAGAACAAGAAAAAATAGTGTTACTGTCTTGATCTACTTAACAGGCAAGTTAAGTGAAACGAAGCTAGGAGCCAATATTGGTATGGGCATTGGTGTTTTTGCTTTGTTTTGTTTTATCTAAGGCAACTAAATGAAAATTAATGATGAAAGAAACAGAATTTTGGCGACAGTGCTTTTTTGTGTTCTACAATGAGAAGAGCAGAGTTAAGAGAAATTACAGAAACTTTTACCTCTGTAAGAAGGCTAAGGATCAGACAAGCAATTGATTAATGAGATAGAAGGCGACCTCTTTGCTTAGAGATCACTTATCTCCACACTCATGGTTGGACTCCTGCCCTTGTGCACGTAGGGTCCCCATCTGTCTTAGCACTCAATACACTGCATTTTAATCGGATTCCCCCAACTCTCCTAAACACATCTCAATATAAACTCCACTAGGGCAAGACACAACAGCTTATATTATTATTAAAGTCATAGAACATAGCAAAATATATGATTTATCATAAGTAATAAACATTTGTTGGATTAAAGAATAGGAAAAAAGATGTCATATAAAAAGAGAGAATTAGAGTTGCCATTCAAAAGCATGGAGCCCTCTTGGTTTAGCATGATCATATGAATCTGTTCCTGATTGACAATGTTCCACCCAGCTCATATCAACCATCAGGTGTCTAATAATAAGATATATCATTTACTGCCTGATCAAATTTTTCTGGGTCAGGTGTCTTACACACATAACCTCCATAGCAACATTAACCCTAGCACAAGTAGTGTCACTGTCTTCATTTTAGGAATGAGAGAATTGTACTCCAACTCCTGGCATTAAGCAGCTGCTAAGGGTTGGGCTAGGCTTACCTGTGTCTCTCCAAAGAGTCATGTGACTGGAGGCTTGGTCTCTGGGGTGGTGGCATTGAGAGGTACTGTGGAACCATTAAGGAGATAGGGCCTACTTGGGGTCCTCCAGTCATTAGGGGTGTGATCCTAGAAGGTAGCTCACTACCAAGGCCTGAATTCATGCAAAAGGTTTTTAAAAGGAGAAAGACTGACCCCACCCAGCTTTCTTTGCTTCCTTTTTGAGGTATAATTACTTCTATGCAAGCTTTGGACATGGTGTGGTATCACGGGCCACCCTCATCAGAGACAAAACCAATGGGGCTGCCTGACCATGGATTTTGAATGTCTAAAACTCTGCACTAAATAAACCTCTTTATAAGGTTAGTTTGTGCCAAACATTTCCTTATGGTGATACAAAGCTGTCTAGTACAGTGACCTTTCTGATTTTAGGCCCAATTATGCATAATTTTAAACTGAAGTGCTTTCTACAAAAGCATTCTGCCATGTATTTCTCAAAAGTCCCTGTGTTCTAGGCAGTGAGAAGGTTAATAGAAGCTGCTTTAATTTCATTTGACATGGAATTCATATCACATCTGAGGTTAAGATGCTGCAAAGGATTAGTGATCAATAAGAAGACATATAGATTCTTAAAAACGGGGAGATTGTCCAGGACTGTGAAAGGAGAGACATCTGCAGGAAATGTGAGCCTCAGCATACCAAGCCTGTCTCCTGCTGCAACTCAGAGCCTAGTAAGTAGATGCTGCCACAGAAGGATTTGGTGAACGCTGTGTCTTAGTCCTGCAGGAAGAGCCAAGAGTACAGGAGGAGCCACAGTGCTTCCTGACTCCAAATCACCATGAGAACTAGAATGGAAGAGTCCATTAATGATGACCAGCATGCCCAAGAATGCAACGGTCTTCAGGAATAGCCTCATATGGCTTTCACACAACCATTTAAGATGAGACAAGAGTAATCTCCAATAGCAACCAAGACTGAACTTGTGGGTAGGCCAACAAGATGAGGACTCCGAATAAAATTTAGTTTAATAAATCATTAAATAATGTAATGTGTCATTCTTACATTCCTGGAAAAAATTCATACCTGGTATAAAATGATGAGGACACTAATTATGTTATGCCTTAGGCTTCATTTCTCCTTTTCAGAGGAAAACAAAGGACATTATTTTCTTAGTCTCTTCCTAAAGGGAAATAAAAAAAAAATAACATATTAAACATTTTCATTCTTTGTTGATATTATTTTGCCCAGGAACTCCAAAACCTGACGGACACTCACTATGATCTTGGTGAATATTTTTCAAGTACACAGTGTTGTGCCCCATTCTTAGATATTCCGATTATTTTGTTTTCTTTTTAATCCAAAAATAATGGGAAATAAAAGTACTCTGAAATCCATCACAGAACATGGCTAACAATCAGAGATGGCAGGATTCTGCTTCCAGGGCTCACTGGTTGACTCAATGTGATTCACAAGCCTGAAGACTTTTTGAAGGAAATCAGAAAAGAAGCAACAAACAGGTACGTGACTGTAAATATGGCTAAAATCCTGGGTTTTGTTGTTGCTGTTGCTGCTGTTGTTGTTTGGTCAATGGAAAAGCCCAGAAATAAGATTAATCCATTCAGTGAAAGCTATTTTCATAAAAATGGAAATTGGAAATATATTCAGGTGAGTATGGAAGAGGTTCCAATGTTCCTATTTGCACTGGGAATGAATTCTGACCACCAAGGAATCAGAAACATTGACAGAACATAAACAACCATCTGTTGAGGAGCAGGTGAGGAGGAAGCCATATGGGACATGTAGCCCTCAAAGAAAATGTGCACAGTCTCCCAACTTGCTTCAGGATAGGGGGTAGGGAAGCTGGCAGCAAGGAGGTTGAGAGGAGGAAATGTGAGCAGGCTTCTTAGCTGTCTCTGTCTGGGGAAGCAGGATTGAATTGGAGGCACTGTCAAACAGTAATATCGGAAATAAGTGCTTGTGTGTTTGAGGCACATTGACACTATGACTATGAGAAACATGTACTAACCTCTGTGAAATGATAGGTGTGTCGATGGGAATGACATCAAGGGGGCACCTACCTCAGTCTGGTGTTCTAGAAAATTTTAGTGTTTAGCAATTACTAATCTGAGAAAACAGTGTTTACAGGAAAATAAGATTTTAAACATAACAAGAACACAAGAACATAGGAATATGCTACCAAAATTCCAAAATCTTAAGGCTTACTGAAGTGAAAAACTACGTTTCTGTCATGCCTGAGACCAAACTAGGTGATGTAGGGTGATTTTTATTTACATTTTTTTGCTCCTATTTGTCTCTCCTCTGAGATGGAAGTGGAAAAAATGAAATATCCTAAAATAAGCTTTCAAAGAGAGAAAAAGAGAGAAGAGAACAACTTGGAGGCAGAAAACAGGAGTTAATAATTGCTATTTGAACAGTTGGAAGTATCCCATCAATTTATAAATTAATTAAGAAGAGGAGTGTAGCCCATGTAGCAAGCAGTCATCATAGGCCAAGTCCTACTCTAAGTGATGCACTGTTTTCCCCATTGTGCAAAGCAAGAAACTGAAATTTAGAAATGTTAAGTACGTTTTTTCAAATCTACATCACTGGTAAGTTTTACATAGGAGATATGACACTAAAGATAATATGTTTCCATGAAGCAGCAGTAGCTATCCAAACTTCAGCCAAATTCTGAAAAAAAGGATGCTTCCAAGAAGTGAAGTATGCATATTATAAAACTCTTTCAAACATTCTCAAAGATTATGGATTCATGCTAGGCTAAAACACTAACAAACTAGCTTTTCCCAATCCTGTTTCTTTAAAGATTTACTTATTTATTTGAAAAGCAGAGTGACAGGTGAAGGGGAAGAGACAAGAGATGAGAGAGAGAGAGAGAGAGAGAGAGAGAGAGAGAGAGAGGGAGAGAGAGAGAGAATCTTCCATCTTCTGGTTCTCTCTCCAATTGCCTGCAACAGCCAGGGCTGGACCATGCTGAAGCCAGAAGCCTGAAATTCCATTCAGATATTACACAAGTGTAGCAGGAACCCAGGAACTTGGTCCATCATCTATTGCCTTACCAGGATCATTACAAAGAAGCTGGATCAGAAGCGCAGGATGTAAGAGTAGAACCAGCACTTTGATATGGGATGTGGGTGTTCCAAGCAGTGGCTTAACCTGTTGTGCCACAATACTTACCCCGAGATTCTCATTTTTAAAACCCAGAATTGATTCGTGAGAGCGAATTAACAGAATATTTGGAGAATTATTTAAGAGAGGTAAAGACACTGATAAAAGAGGTAAGAGTAAATAATAGCCTAACTGTGGATAGATTATCACTTTGCTTTATTTTGGTTGCAAGTAACAGAAAAGCTTATTGAACTAATTTTAACAAAGAAAATAGATTGACTTATGACTCCAATATCTGTGAAGCCCAGTTATATGGACCGCAGAGGCTCAGACATAAAACTGGACTACATTCCTTTCCATCTTCATTTTCCGCTTCCATGTGCGAACCTCCAGCACGTTTTGAATCAAAATTTAGTATTTATAACAGTTCTCTGAGATTTTTATTAAATATCTGATCCCAAATGGTGAAACAATAATAACCACATTATTATGACTACCAAACGGAAAAGAAAATTAACAGCAATAACAAGGAATTCATTTTCTGTGCCAGTTAAAACATTATGTGTCAAAATGTGTCAGTACTTCAAGTTGTTAAATATCCATCCATCCTTCAATTACTCAACAGAGATTGGCAGGCATTTTTATTGGGCATCATAAAAAAAATGCTCTAAATTTTTATGTTCTTGCTTCAGTCTACTTACACAATGAGGAAGACAAAGACAAACTATTTAACAAAGATCTTCTATGCAACTGAAGAACATGTTATGCAGCTTTATAATGAATTCTGTTTAACATTAAAATAACTCTTCTCAATATCAATAATTATAAAATACCTGTATTGAGCAAGAAGGATTTGGACAACTTATGTGGATCCACACAAAATGCATAGGATTACTACAATGCCAAAATAGATCATTAGGCAGTGCGAGTGAACAAAAGAAACAAGAAACAGCAGCAAAACACAGAGTCTGGAAAGCAACAACTAATCCAGTGAGGCTGGAACATAAACCACTTATTTTATTAGTGTTGGTAAGAAGATTGGAAACACATTTTCTGCTTAGCCTGGGATAGGTGGCTTCCTGTGTATACTCAAGGGAGACTTGATTTCCCCTAATTCATAATAGATACACAGCAAAATATCAGGTTTGGGAGAAAGGATGACCAGACTAAAATTCTGGTGATACTTTTTGTGAAAACTGGGGTGTCTCTCTCACACATACACACATACACACACACATACACACAAAGAGAGAGAGAGAGAGAGAGAGAGAGGGAAAATCTTTATGAGTATTGGTTTTTAACAGATACAATGGAAATAACATCACAATTTTTGAGTGTCAATCATTGAATTAAAGCGTTTACATCCTTATTTAACTCCCTCAGCATCTATAGGATAAAGAATGAAGAGCAATGATCACAGCAGAACTACATGTGGATTCAAGAATCAGAAATGGAGGATAACAAAAAAGGTATACATTAGAAAACACACACAGGATGGACTGCTTGGAGTTTCCACTGAATACAAAAGGTGGGGCTCAAGACAAATTTTAACTATTTCTCAACAGAGGAAATTCCCATTTACATCTGAATTACAAAAATTTTTGTGCCACATTCCTTGCAGCATTGCTGTAATGATAAAAATAATGTAAGGTACAGTAGAAAATCCCTCTTCAAATCTATGGTAGGCCAATTAGTCAAGAAGTCTCCTAAATCTGTATATATGAAATATATGAAGCTTATAATTTAAATAAATTTTTTAAAAAATTTAAAAAGAAGAATCATGAGGAAAATATATAAATATGTACTATAACTGAAAACTATAAAAAGCACATTAATCAGACTTTTGATATAAGATGGAGACTTTTTGCTCACTGATAAGAAATATATAAGATCTCTTTTATGGAAATCATACCTACAATGAGTCTTTGACTTCCACATTGGGCTTCTTCACATTGGAGCAGAATCTGTGAAAAAAAAAAAAATCTGAGTACATGAATGCAGAGGCATTATATTTGTGTTACCCATCCAATTCCACAGCTAAGTTTTAAAAAATTTTTAAGATTCACTGATTTATTTGAAAAGCAGAATAGCAGAAAGACAGGGAAAGAGACACAGAACAGAGCGATCTTCCATCTGCTGGTTCACTCCCAAAATGGCTACCACACCAGATCTGGGTGTGGCTGAAGCTAGGAGCCCAGAACTGCAACTTAGTTTCCCATTCAGCTCAGAAAGAGTGAGTTTTCCCAGTCACCATGCTGTCACATGGGTCTTGAGGCTCTCCTGTGGGAAGATCAACCGGGAAGTATGTGACAGGATACCACTAAACCCAGATGTCTGGGAACAATACTGGTCAACCACAAAATCTATTCTGTACACATTAGAAACCATCCTAATAAATTCTCAAATCTGTTTTGCCAGTATTTTCTGCAACAAAAGGATAAATCTCATAATCTAGATTGCAGAAAAATCAAATAGTACAGATAGCTTATTTTCTCAGGCAATGAAGAATATTTAGTTTTAATGGAATGGAAATGTCTTGGTCCATTCAAAAATTACAGAGTAAAATAATCCTGAAATTCAGTTGGCTGCCATTCCTTAGGAAATTTTCATTGCGAATGTAGGCCTGTTTTCTTTCCTCCCATGGAGAACTATTTTATCAAACTGGCTATCACATGTGTTCCTTAGTATTAGAATGCATAAACAAATAAAATGAGTGAGAAGTCAGAATCCGCTAAAATTGCTCATGTATCATAGATCAAAGTTTTGCTTTAGTGTGAATAGACTCTATTCATTCAGCTTTAGCAGAATTGACTAACTTATTAATTAATTGCTGTTGTGTGCAAGAGCTGGCATTACTTCTTCAAACTTTGCCATACTTGAGTACAATGAAAAAAATCTGTATTTTCCTCCCATACATCTTAAGATCATTTCCACTAATCCTTCAGTACACCTTTAAATTTATCAAGAAGAATAAGAGAACAAACCAGAATATATCAAACATCAACCAGGTGCTAAGACTTGGCTAAGCATTTTACACATAAACTGTCCTTTCCAGAATACAGCATTTCTAGGATATAGTGGGAAGAAGAGACTGAGAAATTTATATTTTAGAAAGTAACTAATAAATTCAATAAATGAAAGGAAAATAAATGTTTATTTATCTTAGCAAAACAACAAAGTTTCTTTGGGTATTTAGAATGGTGCGATAAAAAAGCATGATTTTCAGTACAACGGAGTCTTTTCTGCATTAAAAGTTCAAAGAGCATATATCTTTGCATCATTTATTCTGCTACTGAATTTATCTTCATGTCATTCAGATTATGGTATTGGTAGAGAAATAAACTAAAAGTCTAAGAATTGCATAATAAAACCACTAAATATGTGTTCAATTTATAGTTCTAGCTTAAAGGGTAATATCACTACAGAGAAATTGGTTGCTAAGAAGTTTATAAAATAAATCCCACAAATGGGTCTAATAATTAACTCAAGTGTCTACATTCAATGAGATAGGTAAAAAATAAAACCCACTGCTTGAAGAGGAGCTAGATAGAAGGAAGGAATTGAAGTTGTGGCTTGAAAAGTGAATAAATAGATGCGTTAGTCAAATTTTAATTCCAAATAACTGAAAGAAGCTACTTCTGAAGGAAGAAGTTTTTTGGTTCTTGGTTTTGGAGGTTCACAGTCCAAGTTCATGTCACCTTGTTGGTCTGGCATCGACTAATGGTGGTAGATGTTGGAATAAGCAGAGGAAAGACCACATGATGAGACAAAAGTAGAGGGATAGAGAGCATGTTCATCTACATCTACATCTCTTCTTATAAAATCATCTTAATTCTAATATAGACACTTCAACCTAATATCCTGGTCCAGCTCCATCACTTCCTGAAGGCCCCACCTTCATAAATCGTAATTTTATTAAATTTCTATGATTAGTCTCTTAATCATTAATGTCAATCCATTAGCCATTAACAGAAGATTTGGAGGACCAAGAAGCCCTTAACACATGGGCTTTTGGGGGACAGTCAATCTAATACCTAAACTCAATCTCAAGGCAATAAGTAAAACTCAATCTCAAAGCAATAAGTAAAAAGAATGTATCTTCAATGAAGATAGAAGACATGACCCTACAGAGAAATTAGAGTATAATCCCAGCCACATGATATATTTTCCTTTTTTTATTGAGAATTCTTTCCTCTGTTGATGAGAAAGTTTAATGTGGAACAGCAAAACCAAGCTGATAGAGTGTGTGTGTGTGTGTGTGTGCAGGGAGACAAAACATCCCAACTCAGAGATGAAACAAGAAGATTCTTAGGTTCAGAAGATGCTAGAAGTTTTATTATCTGAAGACTAGAACTTAAAGATATTCTTACAGAAGATTTTCTTTTAATCAGACTAAGATACAGTGCAATAGAAAAGATGCACTAATAAATCTTAAGTGCCTATTTTGTTAAGTTTTCTAAATAATATCACAAGCAGATATTTATTGAAGTGTGTTTGACACTGCTCTAAGTCACATTGGACATAGTAGTGAACAAAACTCTTCATGTGCCCATGTGACCACAATGGCCAGAGTGGAGCCAGGCCAAAGCCAGGAACCAGGACCTTCTTTCAAGTCTCCCACAGGGGTGGCAGAGGCCCAAACGCTTGCGCTATCTGCTGCTGCTATTCCCAGGCCATTAACTGGGTGCTGGATTAGAAGTGGAGCAGATGGGATACGAAATGGCACCCATAAGGGATGTCAAAGTCACAGGCAGGCAGCTTAAACTGCCACGATGCCGGCCCAAAAGTATCCTTTAGAAAACAAAGTCAATGGGTCGGTGCTGTGGTGTAGTGGGTAAAGCTGCCGCTTGCAGTGCTGGTATCCCACAGGGGCTCCGTTTCAAGTCCCAGCTTCTCCTCTTCCAATCCAGCTCTCTTCCCTGGCCTGGGAAAGCAGCAGAAGATGACCCAAGTCCTTGGCCTCCTGCACCAGCGTGGGAGATCTGGAAGAAGCTCCTGCCTCTTGCTTCGAATCAGCGCAGCTCTGGCCGTTGTGGCCAGTAGGGGAGTGAACCAGCAGATAGAAGACCTCTCTCTCTGCCTCTCTTCTCTCTGTGTAACTCTGACTTTCAGATAAATAAACAAATCTTTAAAAAAGCAAACAAAGTGAAATAAAATATTTTCTAAAATGATAGCTGGTAGAATTGTCACAAATAGACCTGCACTATCATAAATGTTAAGGCAAATTCTTAAATAAAGAAAACAGATGTACAAAGGAAGATATTAATGACATATAGGAATGAAGAAAATAAGCAAGACAAATATTTGGAAACATATAAAGTATATATATACAAATATAATTTAAAAATTATTTAAAAGACATCTGACAGTTTAAGCAACTAAACACTGGAGCAGTAATTTGAGCCAAGAATTCACCAAAGACACCCACAACAGGGCAATTAAGTGGAAGATGTTCATTAATATTATTTTTCAGGGAAATGCAAGTTAAAGTCATGATGCATTTTTACCATTTGAGCCATTGGAACACTCATATGGTGCTAGTTTAGGACAACGTTTGGCAATTTCTAATAAAGTTAAAAGCATCTACCATATGATTTAGCACTTCAAGTCTTGGGGATTTAACTGAAAGAAACGAAAACACAAAGCCACAAAGAGACTTGTGCAAAAATATTCAGAGAACCTATGTTTGTACTTATCCCAACTGCCAACAACCCAAAAGTTCATCAAGTAGAATGAATAAGCAATTGTCAAATAGTCACAAAATAAAGCACTTCTCAGCAATTAAAGGAACATGCTATTGATGCAAACAAAAACATGGATTTCTAAAACATTGTGCCAAACTACAGAAAGCAGAAATAAAAAACATTAAATGTTTTTATGTGTGAATTTATTCATGTGAAATTAGAGAGAGACCTAAATAAACTATCATGAGATAAATCAGAATAAAAGCTATGTTACAGTGAAGTCAAAACTCACTGGAAATGGACATCAGGAAACTTTGTGAGTGAGGAAAGTACTCTATATTTTTCAACCAGTTTTATCTAGCTGTGTAACAAACCATTGATGAATTTCACAGCTTAAGGCAACATTTACCCTTTCAGATTGAGAGTGTGCCAATCAGTTGGGTGTTTTTCTATTCTGGGTAAATCCATCTTGTCTTGAGTCTTATAGACATTGCCTACATCTATGATCACATGGAAACGTTATGATCTGGGATGCCTTCTTGTTCATGATCGGCCACTGGCAGGTTTTGAGTTGGGATACATTACTTCACCTGACTTCTCACCCTCCAGGAGACCAGCTTGGTCTCATTCATGTCTCAGGATTCCAATGGCATCAAGTTCCAGTACACTAACATTTTTTAAATCTTTGCCTATGTCACATTTGTTACCATCCCATTGCTAAACCAAGTCATATGGCTGAGACCAGGGTTTGTAGTTGAAAAATAGATCTTACATGTTAAAGAAAAGGCTACAGTATACAGAGATGGGAAGAATTTGCAGCCATCCTTTCAACCTACTCCAATCGTGATTAAAATATCATTTGTGTGGTTGTATATACATTGTCTAAATGCATACTAAAAATCAGTTCATTTTACTTTAGTTAGGCTGTGTCTAAACGTAACAATACAAAAAAAAAAAAAAAGAGAACTTGTACCTTGAAGTGGAAACACAAATACGTTTTGATATATACCTCATAATTTAGCACGCATTTTATAGAAGAAATAGAAAAAATTGGGTCAGATTTAAGTAATAAAGAGGATGTATAGTTTTTTAAGTAAAAAGGCATTCATAGCTGCAGATGTAGGTTAAACAAGGTTCTAATACCACCATTCTGCAATTCCCTCTTCTTTGCTATCCTTGTTATGTGTCATCAGACGCTTTTCTCAGATTGGCATTTTTCATGATAGCAAAAATGGCTACAGTCATCCTAAGTCTTATGTCAGAACATTGTCCAGAAACACATGTGGATTTACTTCCATCAACCAACACAGAGAAATCAAGTATTTCACTCTGAATGGACTCAGCTTAGATCCTAAGCCCAGATAGGCAGTGACACAGGTCCTGGTTCCATGTTCCTCTGTGGGTCATTTACTGTGGCAAAGCAGAAGTGGTTCCTAACCTCATGCCAGGTATGGCATATATAGAGAATGGAATACATGCTGTGGAAGCAACCGAATTATACATCACAGATGAATTCATAAGATAACGATAAATGACGAAAAGAAATGAGTGAACCAAGCAAACAGTACAAAAATAATTTTCTAAGGTTGGGTATAATTAATTCTCAATTCAAAAATGGTTGCTTTTTTTAGTACACTAATTTAATAGGGGGAAATACAAAGAGATTGGCATGGCATAAACTGTTGTTTTTATTAGTATTTTTGACAACTATGTGTAACTCTCTAGTGAATGCTGTTTCATTCCACTGCACCTGCCTTGCACCTGTTTGTTTTCCTGTTACTATAGAGTTGTCCTGAGGGGAGCATTTGGACTTTGGATTATACCCACCTTGGAACACTAACCCGCTTACTCTTAACCCATAGGTTTTATTACAGCTCAATATTTCATACAGACTACTGCTATGGTGAAGTGATCTTGAAGCCTGCAAAACAAGAATATGATTTGGAAATCTGCCTAGGGGACAACAGTATTTATTTTCACCTTGTGGATCTTTTTGAAGGAAAGGAATGGGCAGGCAGTGCATTTGGACACTCCCACATACTCCGTCTGAACTTGTACCAAGCAAAAATTGTCTTTTTAGCTTAACATTCAGCACCTGGGAATTGCAAGCGACTGTGGAAGAGAAATACATTAAGCACTGGAATCCTTTTATGCTTCAATGTGAATGAGTTTAGAGGTTCTGAGTAAGTGAGATGGGGGGATGGGAAAAGGTGAGAGTGTGAGGACAGCGTGAGCTCCTGAGTGTTTCAGAGAAAGGGGGCCGCTAAGGGGAGAAATCTCCAAAATAAAAATGTAGTACCCACGAGGTTGGCCTTGTGACATGGCACGTAAAACCGCCACCTGCAACAAAAACTATCCATATAAGTGCAGATTCAGATCCTGGCTGCTCCACTTCTGACCCAGCTCCTTGCTAAAGGTCTAGTAAAAGCAGCAGAAGATGGCATGAGTGTTTGGGCCTACCACCCATGTGGGAGACCAGGAAGAAGCTCCTGGCTCCTGGCTTAGGCCTGGCCCAGCTCTGGTCATTGCATCATTACAGTCTTCTGGGGAGTGAACTGGTAGATGGAAGATAATAACATTCATCTCACAATATGACATCAAAAAGTTCAAAGCATATGAGTAAACCTATGCAAATTTATTCTGGTAATAGTCCTGCTTAAACAGTCACTGTCACAGTGGATAGGGAGACTGAATAAAAAAAAATAAAAATGAGGAATGAAGATTTTCTTGTAACTACAACTTTGTAAAATTTTACTTATTTACTTACTTAGTGTTTATTTGAAAGGCAGAAAGAAGAGTGATTGAGACAGAGACAGATACAGAGAGATCTTTCACTCGCTAGTTCACTCTGTAAATGCCGACACACTGTAAATGCCAGGACTCATACAGGCTAAAACAGAGAGCCTGGAATCCCATCTGGGTTTCTGTGTGTGGTGGAAGTACTTGAGCCATCATCTGCTGCCTCCCAGGGTGTACATCAGCAAGATGCTGCATCAAAAGCAGAGCCAAGACTTGAACCCAGGCACCGTTAATGGTATGTAGACATCTCAGAAGGAGTCTTTAACAGTTGTGCCAAATGTCCATCTCTAACAATAACTTTTGAAACAGAGAAAAATATAAAGTATTTCTTGGGCATTTACTTGTCTATGCAGTAACACAACAGGTACTGGTGCAGAAGATGCAGTTTCTGCTGTGGTAGGCTTCACAGAGCCAGAGAGGAAGCACATACATACTTATGCATGCAAGCCCATGTCAGATACACAGGATGCTTAGGGCTGAAAATGGTAAGAAGACATTTAGAGAGCCAGGTAGGGTTTCCTGGAGGAAAACATTCATGTTGTTTCTGAAATGTCAGACACAGAGGGCTGTCATGACCTGCCCAGAGAGCTCTGGAGACCTGCAGCCCTGGGATCAGAAGTGACAAGTGCTCTCTGAACTCCCTTTGACCTGTGACAGGAGAGGACTCAGTGGCTTAGAAACTTGGCCAGTGTGGCAAGCAGGTTTGAAGTGTGATGAGCCAGATGTGACTCACATTCCAAAGAGAGGCTCATCATAGGCTCTAAGAGAGACCTGGAGGGCATGGCCACCATGTAGTGCATTGTTCTTTTTCTGAGGAAGGACTTGAGCCCTAAGGGCACAGAGTTGCTGAAGATGAAGTTGATGCAGCAGACCAGCAGCCATCCCCAGGCTGGGAACTGCCCAGACCAGGGCTTCCTGGGAGCCTGGAATTTCAAAGGAGAGTTTCACCCTCAGTGAAAGTGTGCCTTGCTCTCCTCCTCCCCTCCACTCTGGTAATGAAGGACTTGGCAATGTCTGGGTTTTAATTTCCTCATCAGTAAAATAAAATAGTTGAACTACAGTTGTCACTATAAACAGTGTCCTTTGCTTCTACACCACATTTTAATGATTTTCCATGTTCTTCTACCCATTGGCTACTAAATTGATTGTTGCACATTATTAAGACAGTCTTTGATCAGTGAAAAAATGAGAAACAAATAATTATAAAAATGAGAAAAATGGAAAAGATAAAGACAATTAACAGAGCAGACAATGTCAGGCATAGGGACTCTGGGGTAACCGTGTGGAAACTCTAAATTTTCTTCTGAGGAAAGCCTTCCAACTAGATAAGCTGTCGTCCTATACAGCAGGCAGCTGGTTGAAGTGGCAGAGCACCACAAAAGTGTGTATAAAACAAAGATATGAGAAAATGAAATTGGCATTATTACACTAGAAGGAATAAGGGACTCAGATTTCCAAATGTAGCTCTTCCCAGGATAATGTCTGTGTCTTCTTTCACTGCATACAATAGTTAATGTCTGCCAGGTGCTTTCAACTCCTCAGAAGAAAAGCACTTAAATAAAATATGAGGTGTCACTTTGAGTGGTGAGCTTTGACCTCCAAACCCAGGGAGCCTGGATTTAAACTCAGGGAACTGGAAACTCATTTGTTTTGCTTCACAGTTCCTTTCTAGTCATCTGACTTGCTGCTAATCTTGATAGTGTTGGTCTGAGGGTGAATCTTTCTTAATTTTACCCACAACTCAAACTATGGCTCTTCCATCAGTGACTGAAGGGACTTTGATTAAATAATGACTTTAGAGAAAAGCAAACAACATCTATCATGAGCTCCTCGGCTCTCCTTCTCCCTGCTCCCTCTAGGAATTACTGAGCAGTACTGGGGGCATTTCCTTTCCCAGTCAGAGCAACTTCACTCTTATCTGAGATCTTGATCTTAACCAAACACTCTAGCAATAAAGCAGAGAGCCTGATGTTTGATACATGCCATTAGCCTCTGACCTCTGAAGAACTTTCTTAGAAAGGAGCTGATTATCCAAGGACATTTATAAAATTGGTCATCCAGAAACAGCACCAAAGGCAAAACAATGGGAGAGGCTTTATAAACCGAAGTAGAGCGTTCTCTCAATTCAGTACAGCTGTTGAAGGAAAGAAGAGAAAATAGTTGGAAAGAGCCTTTAGAAGTCACGCCATTGAAGACTAAAAATGTCCTTACACTCATTCAACCAGTGAGACCTTACATCTTTGTGTGTCTTCCTCAAGGTTTGAAGAGATAAGGACTACAATTTGGAAACAGATACTTTTTTAAAAACTGTAAACCAATGTCCCTTACTAATGAAAAATTTGCATAATGTCACTAAGAGTCATTTAGAGTTCATTTAGGACACATATGAAGACAATGTCTAGGTTAGAAAAATCATTTAGGAGAAATACTATTTCCTATTGCATTTTCAGAATTTCCAATCTAAAGCATTAAAAAAAAAAGTCCTAGCAATAAAAACTTGACAAGTATGTAAGTGGTGAAATTTAGAAAGCTAAGCAAACAAAGTAAATAAAATGAACTCATTGATTCACTGTGAGAATTAGCTGTTTAATCAAATTTTGTAAACTGGTATGGCAGCATAAAATTGAATTAACTTCAGCTAAGATCCTCCACAGTACAATATTGAATTGGGTGATATTTATCACTCTCACCAGTAATTATCCCAACTTGAACAAGTTCAGAATTGACTCAAGCAATTTTATCTTGTTTGGACATTGAGCTCATTATGTTTCTACTATTCTATTGCCAAAGACTGAAGGAAAATCTGAAGCCTGAACTAAAATATTGAGCATAAGTGAGAAAGGGATACACCTTCTGTCACCTTTTCTTTCATCCTAATAAATTCTTTTGGAACAAAATCACTCTTGTTAACAATCAAAATGCGGTATGGTCTGATAGTAGCACCACTCTAGACTCACACACACACACACACACACACACAAGTAGAGTCTCCTGAGCAGATCACACCCGGTATTGGTCATTTTTATTAGAAACCACTCCATAAAGGATAAGGAAAACCTTAGAATATCTAAGAAGAATTTGGCCGGCGCCGCGGCTCAGTAGGCTAATCCTCCGCCTTGCGGCGCCGGCACCCGGGGTTCTAGTCCCGGTCGGGGCGCCGGATTCTGTGCCGGTTGGCCCTCTTCCAGGCCAGCTCTCTGCTGTGGCCCGGAAGTGCAGTGGAGGATGGCCCAAGTCCTTGGGCCCTGCACCCGCATGGGAGACCAGGAGAAGCACCTGGCTCCTGCCTTTGCATCAACACGATGTGCCGGCCGCGGCGGCCACTGGAGAGTGAACCAATGGCAAAAAGGAAGACCTGTCTCTCTGTCTCTCTCTCTCACTGTCCACTCTGCCTGTCAAAAATTAAAAAAAAAAAAAAAAAGAATTCATTCATTACAAGTCCTAAAAAAAAAAAAAACAGGTTAGCCAAGGACCTACACAGAGATTGGCTTCTACGAGGGGTGATAAGTGTAAGAGACACAGGGGTAGACATTTAGCCATGTGTTAAAGATGCATACATCCCATACTGGAGCACCTGGATTTGATTCCTGCCTCTGGATTTCATCTCCAGCTTCCTGCTTATTCAAGTCCTGAGAGGCAGCATTGATGGCTCAGGTAACTGTGTAGCTGCCACCCATGTGGAAAACCCAGACAGTGTCCCCAGGCCCAGGATTTGGTCCAGCCAAACCCTGGCCATTGTAGGCATTTGAAGAGTGAATCAGCTGAGGGAAGCTCTCCCTCTCTCTCTCTCTCTCCCCCCTTCAAATACATATATTTAGAAATTAAAGAAATATGACTCACTAAAGCAAATTAACACATAACCAACACTTAATAGTATGGGATAATAGAATAATTTCAAAATAAATTAGAATAATGCAAAGGAATTAAAAAAAAGACAATCCTAACTTTCAAGAAACTGGTAATCTTACAGGGTACTATACATATTAACAACTAGTTCATACAGCATGGTAAGTGCTATGCTACTGACTTAAAAGTATTGCAGAACACAAGGAAAGTAAAAATTTGTTCTGACTGAGAGACTTCAAAAATAGAGTGATAAGATCAGCACAAGGACTAGAAAAAGTTGGCATTATTTTCCTCATACAACTAAGAAAATTAAAGCAGAAGTGTTGGAACTGAAGTCACACAGTATTTGATATATAACTCCAGATGTACTTGATTTTGGATTGAAATTTGGCCCAATTTCCTAGACACAAATTCACTCATAAATAAATTGAAGTTGCAATGAAATGGAATAGTATTGAAAGTCAGAATGGGAATTGTGAAGGTACCCACAGCAATGTTTGAAACTTCCTAATTTTTCAGAGTGGCCTCTTAGGATTTTGTCCTTTTATTAGCTTTTATTTAATAAATATAAATTTCCAAACAACAGCTTTTGGATTACAGTGGCTTTTTCCCCCATAACCTCCCTCCCACCTGCAACCATCCCATCTCCCACTCCCTCCCCCATACCATTCACATCAAGATTCATTTTCAATTATCTTCATATACAGAAGATCAATTTAGTATATACTAAGCAAAGATTTCAACAGCTTGCACCCACACAGAAACACAAAGTATAAAGCACTGTTTGAGTTATACCATAGAATTTTTGAGTGTCAACTATATCTATCCATTTTTGAAAATCCCATGAATCAGCATAGTCAAAATAGTGAACAAAAAGCTTTACTGAGAAAATGATACAGAAAATTCCAAAGTGAAACGTTGGAAAGGACCACAGATCTCCAAGCAACTCTCGGTAAACATGCTGAAGAGGCTCATCTTGTGATACTCAGTTATACAAGGAGTGGGATATTTACCCTACGGATAGCTGGATCTCAGTCAGAGAGAGTCCAATGAGGAGAAAAGGAGTGGCTTGCAGGGCAGGCGAGAGATGGGGAGAAGGAAACTCACAGACATAGATCAACAAACTGAACAAGTGCTTTCCCACCACCTCCGTTCTTAACAGTAAACATGATGACATCTCCTTGCTTTCTTCTCTTCCTACTTTGGTGATTGCTTTTTCCATTCCAAGAAAAGGACAGCTACAAATTTGTAAACTGTTGAATAATATTGTTTTCTTTTGTAAAGCAGGGATATTAACACTCCCACAGAATAAATGTAAAATGCTTGCAGAGTGACTGGCATGGAAAAAGACCCTCATAGATAGTAGTGGTAGTTAGAATCACCATTGACTCTTAGGTGCTATAACTGTAATTTTTAAAACAATTATAAAATAATTAGCCCATGAAACTTTTGTAAATCTAATTTCTTCAAATGTAGAAAACTTTCTCTTTCGGTTGCAGTTTCTCACCCTAGGTTTGGAATTTCATGTTTTAATTTTTTTTAAATTGAAAGTGATCTCTGATACATTCCAAGTTATTTGTAAAATTTCTATTTTTTTATCCAGTATGTCCTCATCCTTCATCTTCTAAAAAAACCCTTCAGCTGACAAAATCCCCTTGTGCCATTTCCCCTCCCCCACAACACCCTCCCTTTCCCCTTCTTCCCTCTCCTTTTTCCCACGTCAGTTTCCGCAGTCACTTCAGCACCTTTGACCACTGACAGCCAGCTAATCACTGCCCATTTCTTTGCTGATGGGCAACTGGCCTTTGGGGAACATTATGTCATGGTGACATTGAGTTCTTTAGATGTTCACAAGTCAATCTGGAAACTCAAATCCTAAATTGAAAACATATTTCAGCAGAAATGAGATGCAGGTTTTCCTGTACATGCAGGGTTTGTTGGAACCATACAAGGTGGTGTCCATGAAGGAAAGAGGAAAAACAAAGAGAGCCCTGCCCTCCGAGACCGTGACCCAACTTGTCCTTTTGTGGAGGTTCCAAGCATTTTTCTCCCTTTCTCTGAATCTTACTAGTTTCATTTAGGTCATTTTGGGGTAGAATAATGAGAAAAGCTGATAGGATATGAGCATAGAGGAACACAGATAGAGGAACCCATAGTTTTAAAAGGTAACAGAGAACCCTTCTTCATATCCTGTTTCCGATCATACATGCAGCAATCAAAACAGCTCACATGTTTTTCTGAAATAGTCCCTGGAAATCCCGTGTTTTCCAGAATGTATACCTGTCACGGATTGCATAGAAGTGCAAGCTAATCATTCTTCTCCAGTTCCCTTAAATTGGAATTCATAGGATCCTCCATCTGTGGAAAGCTAGAATGGCTTCCCTTCTCATATATATTTTATTCTGAATTCTACTTTTAAGGGTTTTTGTTATTTTCAGTTTTGCCTTATCACTAGGTTGACAAAGCAGATAAAATATAACTACTAGAAATAAGATTTCAAATCAGTAACTGAAATAGCTAGGAAAAAATGTCCATATCCTCCATTGAGCCTCCTAGTTTCATTTATTTTACATTAACTTCTGGACTGAATGTGAGAATAATTAATACTAGAATAAAATTGATAATAATAGCTGGCAATATTTCAGTTGTTTATGTTTGTGAAACTTTCCGTAATGTTTACATTAAGGTGATAAGAACTGCGATTTAAAAAGAGTCTCCAAAATTCAATGGCTTTAACAAGATAGATCTTTATTTCTCATTCACATAAAAGTGCAGCACTCCCCTCCTGTGATCATTTAAGAACAATGACAACTACAATTCCATCTTCAGGAAAAAGTGTCTGTGTTTGTTATGAACTAGCATTGTTACCTTCACCAGGAATCAGATAACATGATTTTTTAGCAGGTGAGCAGGAACACAGCTACAGTGCTGTTACTAAGAGAGAGAACAGAATTGGGTAAACAGTGAGCTGTTATGTGACAGTGGTTTACAGAGTATTATCTGATTTAACCTTCAAGAAAAACCTTATGAAGGAGTAAAATGTATATATGACTATGAACATCTGCCATAAAGACTGAATTATAAGGTAGTAATAAACAGAAAGTATTATTTATAGTTTCTTGTTACTGTTATTAAAAATATTTGGGGGCCAGCTTTGTGGCCTAGCAGGTAAAGCCACTGCCTGTGATGCTGGCAACCCATAGGGGCACCGGTTGGAGTGCTGGTTGCTCCACTTCCAGTCAAGCTCCCTGCTAATGTGCCTGGGAAATCAGCATAAGGTGGCCCACGTGCTTGGGCCCCTGCATCCACCTGGGAGTCCTGCGAGAAGCTTCTGGCATCTGGCTTCAGCCTGGCCCAACCTGGACATTGCGGTCATTTGGGAAGTGAACCAACAGAAGCAAGATTCTCTCTTTTTCTCTCTCACTCTCTCTCTTTCTCCTCCCCAACCCAGCTTTATCTCTTTAACTCTGATTTTCAAATAAATAGGATGAATCATAAAAAAATTGATTGTTGTGATGTAACAGGAGTGCCAGTTTGAGTCCCAGCTACTGGGCTTCCAACTTAGCACCCTTTTAATGTGCCTTGGAAAGCAATGGATGATAGTGCAAGTCCGTGGTCTCTGCTACCCACATGGGAGACCTAGCTGGAGTTTAATCTCCTGGCTTTGGTCTGGACCAGTCCCAGCCATTAAGAAGTACACCCTCAAATGGAAGTTACATATCTGTCTGTGTCTCTGCATTTCCCTTTCACTTCCTTTGTCACTCTTCCTGTCAAATAGGTGAGTAATTTAAAAAAAAATTTGACGATGAGTAGATTTGATTTAAATGATATGATATGAAGTTCAAGATGGCTGAATAGAGAGAAGACACACAGGTTTTAGTTATGGGAAGATACCAGAAAAAACAAAGGGAGGGCCACATTCCCAGGGGACAGTTGGAGAGAGATTCTCAATGGATAACCTACAGAATAGAACAAACTCCATTGACCAAAAAAGACAATGTACAAATACATAGCAGTCAGCAGCTACAGTGACTCTCATGGTTGGCAGCTGGTAGATGAGCACAATCTTCCTAGAGCAAGGTGAGAGGAGGCTGTGGCAGCCTGTGTATCACTGGGATTTTACTGAGGGAAAATTCCAAGTCCCCAGTGACCTTGAATCCAGCCTGGAGAGCTGGTGAGGACAGGACGTCCACTTAACTATAAGGAGGGAGGCCATTATGATTGTTATCCCTCTCCCTACCATAGCACCAGTCTCAGTTTGCTGAGGTGGAGCTTCAGCTGACCTCAGGTAGCCCACTCTGGGGACAGGGAAGCTCACAGGGAAGAGAACAGACTCTCAGCTCCTGTGACAGCGTGAGTTCTGCATAGACCATGGGATTGAAAGGTTTGTGGAGTGCGGCTGGGTTTCTGGCCACTCACCTCAACCAACTCCAGAAGCTCAAGACTCCGTGAGTTCAAGGAAGAGACCTCAAGGAGGACTCCGTGCTCATACTAGGAAGTGTGTAAGAGCTCTGTGCAATTCATATGCCTGAGTAAGTTGGGTGAACAGGTATTCTGAACTCAATCCAGACAGTGATTCAATTGGTTCACCTTGGCACAGAGAGCGTCTGAAGCTGAGAACACGCCAGCCAGCATGAATATCCCTCCTCCCACTGATGATAGAGGAGAGCAACCTCACTAAACTTGGATGAAACCTCTGGACTTTTGCTCCGCTCACAAATCTTGGCCAGAGCTCCCTCTCCCCACCCAGCACACACCTCTATATATCATTTAGCATTCAGCCAAATGACAGAGGCACATTTCCAAGGAAAAAAAACCTTCAACAATGATTTCCCAGATGCATTAAAATAAATGCAGAAATAGAAGAAACGTGAATAAGAAAGTCAATATGCCTCCCTAAAATGTACACAATAATACATTAATATTGGGCAGTGATGACAAGATTAACAAAATACCTGAGAAGGAATTTTTAAAAATGAATGTAAGATTACTCAAAAACACAGAGAAGTAGTTACATGAAATAAAGAAATATGAAGATCTATATATTAAAGGAAAAATCAAACCAAAGTATTAGAAATGAAGATTCAATAGTCAAACAAAAAATATGTGGAAATACTTAACAACAGACTCAGTGAGGCAGAAGAATGAATATCCAAACTAGAAAACAAATCTTTTGAAGTATCTCAAACAAAAATAAATGAAAAAAAGTATTAGAAAAACTGAAGAGTGTTTGGGATTTATGGAAAACTATTAAATGGCTAAATATACCATGTCTTAAGAATACCTGAAGAAATGGAAAACATGAACGGCTTACAAAACTTACTCAGTGAAATAAAAAATAACAGAAAATTTCCCCAATTTGGAGAAAGATATGGGCATCCAAATACAGGAAACACATAGAACTGCAAATAAGCATAATCAGAAAAGATCTTCACCACAATAGATGATAAACAAACTTTTAAAATAAAATATTAAAAATGTTAAAATATTCAAGAGAGAAATACCAGATTACCTTTAAACATTCTCCAATTAGATTGATAGAAGTTTTCTCATCAGAAACCCCACAGGCTCAAGGGAATGGAGAGTTATTGTCCAAGTCCTAAAAGAAAAAAAAAACCTGTCACCCAGAGTACTTTACCCAGAGATGCTCTAACTTTTAATTGAAGGATCATAGAAGAAATCAAAAGAGAAATCAAAAAACTTGAAATGAATGAAAATGACAGCAAAACATATCTCAACTTTTGGGACATAGCAAAAGCAGTGTCTAGAAGAAAGTTTATTGTAATTTGTGTCTACATTGAGAAATTAGGAAGGTAGCAAATAAATGATCTAACAATGTGTCACAAGAACCTAGAAAACAAGAACAAATCATACCCAAAATTAGTAGGAGGAAAGAAATAAAAATTAGAGAAGAAAGAAACATGATTGAAATCAAAAGCATCACTCAAAAGATAAGCAAAGAGTTGATTCTTTCAAAAAAGTAAATGAAATTGATACATCATTTTCCCAGCTAATCAAAAAAAGGAAGAAGATCAAAATTAATAAAATCAGAAATGAAAAAGGAGATGTTAAAGGGATAACACAGAAATAAAAGCAATCAACAGAAATTATTACAAACAGCTATATGATAACAAATTGGAAATCTAGAAGAAATAAAATTCTGGACACATACAATTTACCTAAATTGAGTCAATAAGACATGGAAAACTTAAATAGAACAATAACCAAGGCTGAGACTAAAAGGTAATAAATGCCACCCTCCCTCAAAAGAAAAGCCCAGAGCTGGATGTCTTCATTGCTGAATTCTACCTACCAAACCTTTAAAGGAGAATTGATCCAAATTCTTCTTAAACTATTCAAAGCAATTGAAAGGGAGAAAATTTTCCCAAACTCTTTCTATGAGGCCAGCATCACACTAATTCCAAAACCAGAAGAAAAAAAATACAGTAAAGAAAGAGAGCTAGAGACCAATATCCCTGATGTATATAGATGCAACCTCCCCCCTCCAAAATACTAACTAATCAAATCCTACAGCATATCAAAAAGTTTATCCACCCAGACCAAACAGGATTTATCTCAGAGATGTAGGAATGGTCCAACAGATGCAAATCAATAAACATGGCACATCACATTAACAAAATGAAAAATAAAACTATATGGTTATCTCAATAGAAACACAGAAAGCTTTTGATAAAATATAACATGCTTTTATGGTAAAAAAAAAAAAAACTTAAAATCTGGATATAGAAGGAACACAGCTGAACACAATTAGGGCAATATATGACAAACCCAAACCAGCATCACACTGAATGGGGAAAGGGTGAAGCATTTCCAATAATACCTTCAACAAAACAAGGATGCCCACTCTCATCTTAGTATTCAATATACTTCTGGAAGTGTTAGAACTATTAGGCAAGAAAAACTAATCAAAGGGATACAAATTTGAAAGGAGGAAGTCAGACTATCCCTGTACACAGATGACATGGTCCTTTTTTAAAAAGATTTATTTATTTATTTGAAAAGTCAGAGTTACACACAGAGAGAAAAAGAGACAGAGACAGAGATCTTCCCTCCACTGGTTCACTCCCCATATGGCTACAACAGCTGGAAATTCACTGAACCAAAGACAGGAGCCAGAAACTTCTTCCGGGTCTCCTACATTGGTGCTGGGGCCCAAGGACTAGGATCCTTTTTCCCTGCTTTCCCAGACCATGACATAGAGCTGGATCAGAAGTGAGGCAGCTGGGACTTGAACTGGTGCCTATATAGGATGCCAACACTATAGGTGGTGGCTTTACTTGCTATGCCAAGTGCTAGCCCCAATATGATCTTTTATATAAAGGAACAAGTATACTCCACTAAGAGACTATTAAAATTAATTAGAGATTCAGCAAAGTTACAGGGTATAAAACCAATACACAAAAATCAGTAGCATTTAGATACAATAAATATTCCATGAATGAGAAAGAATTTTTTAAGATCAGTCCCATTCACAATAGCTATAAAAAAATTAAATACCTTGAAATAAATTTAACCAATGATGTAAGAGATCTCTATAGCAAAAATTACAAAACATTAAGGAAAGAAATAGAAGACACACAAAAAAAAATGGAAAAACCTTCCATGTTTATGGATTAGAAAAATTAATATCAAAATGTCCATATCACCTAAAGCAATTTACATAATCAATATGATCCCAATCAAAATACCAAGGGCATTCTCCTCAGATCTAGAAAAAAAGTCCTAATATTCTTATGAAAACACAGGAAATCCCAAATAGCCAAAGCAAACTTACACAATAAAAACAAAGCTGGAAGCATCACAATACTAGATTTCAAGACATAGTGCAGAACTCTTATAATCAAAACATCCTGGCACTAGCATAAAAATAGACATGTAGGCCAATGCAGCAGAGTAGAATCTCCAGAAATTAATCCATGTCTCTATAACCAACTAATCTTTGACAAAGGAGCTAAGATCAATCCCTGGAAAAGAACAGTCTCTTCAAGAAATGGTGTGATAAAATTGCATCTACACATGCAGAGCTATGAAACAAGACCACTACCTTTCACTTTATACAAAAATCACTTCACAACAGATCAAGGGTCTAAATCTATGACTTGATATCATCAAATTACTAGAAGAAAATCACAGGGAAACTCTGAACAGCATTGGCATAGGCAAAGACTTCTTGGAAAAGACCCCAGAGGCACAGGCAATAATGACAAAAATAGACAAATGAGATTACATCAAACTAAGAAGCTTCTGCACTGCAAAAGAAACACTCAGCAAAGTAAAGAGACAATTAATAGAATGGGAGAAAATATTTGCAAATTATGCCACTGATAAAGGATTAATATCCATGATATGTAAGGAGCTCATGAAACTCAACCACAACAAAACAATCCATTTAAAAAGTGAAGCAAAGCATTCGGACTTACCTCTAATGGTAGAGCTAGAAATGTGCCAGGGATTCTAAATCAATCCCATTAAGGTGGTATGTATTAATCCCATCTTACTAGTCAAATGGATCAGTTTAAGTTCATAATTGATCATAAAGATAGGAATAAGTGTCAAAGGGATCACATAAACAAGACCAGTGTCTGCTAATAATAACAGATAGAATTAAAAAGGAGAGAACAATCCAAGATGGGAAGCGGGATACACAGCAGACTCATAGAATGGCAGATGCCCTAAACAGCACTCTGACCTCAGAATCAGCCCTTAAGGCAATCAGATATGGCTAAAAAGCCCATGAGAGTATTTCAGGCATGGAAAGCCAAGACATTCTGGCAAAAAAAGACCTAAATGAAAGATCTCTGTGAGTAAGATCCCAGCAGAAAGAACGGGCCATCAAACAAGAAGGTACCTTTCTCTGAAGAGAGGAGAGAACTTCCACTTTGATACTGGCCTTATCTAAATAAGGTCAGACTTTGTGAACTCAAGAGGCTTCCATAGTCTTGGCAACTCATGACAAGAGCCTCAGGTGATTTCTGAGGTCATAAATAAGAGTATCAATTGTTAAATCAACAATGGGAGTCACTGTGCACTTACTCCCCATGTAGGATCTCTGTCTTTAATGTGTTGTACTACGTGAATTAATTGTAAAACTACTACTCAAACAGTACTTTATTCTTTGTGTATCTGTGTGGGTGCAAACTGTCGAAATCTTTACTTAGTATTTACTAAGTTGATCTTCTGCATATAAAGATAATTGTAAATGAATCTTGATGAAGAATGGGATGGGAGAGGGAGTGGAGATAGGATGGTTGTGGGTGGGAGGGATGTTGTGGGAGGAAAAGCTGCTATAATCCAAAAGTTGTACTTTGGAAATTTATATTTTTTAAATAAAAGGTTTTTTTTTTTAAAAAAAAAAAGTGAGCAAGGATATGAACAGGCATTTTTTCAAAGAATAAAATGCAAATGGCCAATAAACACATGAAAAAGTACTCAGAACCATTAGCCATCGAGGAAATACAAATAAAAATCACAATGAGATATCACTACGTACCAGTTAAAATGGCTATCATCCAAAAATTAAAAAAAAAAGTTGGCAAGGATGCTGGGGGAAATGGTACCCTAATACACTGTTTGTGGGAATGTAAACTGATACAACCACTATGAAAGACAGTATAGAGATTCCTCAGAAATCTAAAAATAGATCTACCATATGACCTACCCATGCCACTCCTGGGAATATACCCAAAGGAAGTCAAATCAGCATGTGAAAGAGTTACCTTTAAACCCATGTTTATTGCACTTTAATTCACAATAGGTAAGATATGGAACCAATACACATGTCTATAACTGGAAGACTAGATAAAGAAAATATGGTATATATACACAAAGGAATACTACTCAGCCAAAAAAGAATGATATCCTGTCTTTCACAACAAAATGGATACAACTGAAGACCATTATGCTTAGTGAAATAAGCCAGACATAAAAAACCACAACTTTTCTCTGATTTGTGGTAGTTAAAATATACAGTATCAAAAAACTTAATATACATTAGTGAAATGACATCTAGGGTTTTGATTGTTCATCGTCTTTGTCTATATTTCTGTTGAACAATGGTCTTTCCACTTTTCAGCTGTTGAACTCTTTATGTAATGGAGCATCAATAACATGACTAAAAGTAAATTAAAAATATGTTATTGCAAAAATTAAAAAAGGAAAGAAGAAAGGAATAAAAGAGGAAAGGAAATAAGGAAGGAAGGATGGAAATAAGGAAGGAAGGAAGGATGGAAAAGGTGAGAGATAAAGATGAAGGGTGGCATTACATTCTTAGAATGAACTACATGAAATGTGTTCTCTTTTAATTAATAAAAATCATATGATATGATATTTTGTTGCTGAGATTTTATGGTGAATCTTTATAAACATTATTAGTTTAAAATTACAAATTTGAAATTAAAATTCTTATTAGTTGTATAGGGTCAAATTTTGAAGCACACCATTTCTCCAGTTGAATGACAAGAATCAAAGTTTAAAAGAGCCCTTCAGTTATTCTGCTGTTAAAAAATAACTGAATCTACAAAGGAGGCCTCTTGCTTAGTTTCACATGAATGCCCAGTGCAGCCATAACACAGATTCCTGATAGTTGAGCTGCATCTCTAGAGATTCGGCTTCCTTGTAAGAGATAATTATGTTCTATAAATGGCATCACATGGCCAGAGGCCTACATTTATTGCTCTTCATGAGCAGTATGAAATGTGTTATGTACAATACATTTGTGGGATTCCTCTGCATCAGATCCCTGCTGCCTACTCTCCTGAATGGCAATGCTTCTTATCCTAATGAAACGAGTTAATTTCTTGGAATACATAAATGAGCTCACTCCGTGCTATGCTGTTTGCACTTGAGTTTCAAGACTTTAACCAAATAAGTTAGTATCTCAGGATAGAATTAGGGTTCTTTGGTTACCAGTAGAGAAAGGCACCTAAGGACAGGAGTGATAGCCCTTCAATCACACAAATAATCTTGGATTAAAATGGTCCAATATTCCAGTCTATGTTGATTGTGATATGGGCAATGCAGAACATGTTACTCCTGATTTTATCTTTTTTTAAAGATTCATTTATTTTTCATTTGAAAGGCAGAATTACAGAGAGAAAGTAATCAAGAGAAAAAGGAGATACCTTTCATCCACTGGTTAACTTCCCAAATGACCATAATGGCTGGAGCTGGGCTAGGCTGAAGCAAGAAGCCAGAAGCTTCTTCTGGGTCTCCCACATGGGTGCACACGCCCAAGAACTTGGGCCATTTTCCACTGCTTTCCCAGGTGCATTAGCAGGGAGTTGGATCAGAAGTGGAGCAGCTGGGACTCAAACAAGTGCCCACATGAGATGCCAGCCCTGTAGGTGGTGTTTATCCTGCTATGACACAACACCGGCCCCTTGATTTTATCTTTAACCCAATAGTGAGCTAGCTGGATGAAACAAGATTGAAAAGAATTGCTAAGTGACAAATAAAAATTTTAATGGTGACTTAAACTTACACGAAAATTTCACTTTTAAAGAAAATACTTCTATTTAATTAATATGTATCATTTATGTATTAAACAAATACATGTATCATTGAATATCCAATATAAGTAGTAAGAGTCTACAATACAATAATTTTCAACTGGTGAGGCAGAGTTTCAAAAATAAGAATAGTAAATACATAAAATATTTACAACTTTTGACAAATTCTTGAAGAGAAATTTAAATAGTGGTTTCACAGAATAAAAAGGAGAAAATATCTGCTTTAGGAAGGTTGGGAGTTCCATCATTTCAACAACAAATAAAAGACTCAGAGGGATTGCCTGATTTTCTTAAGGCCACAAAGGCAGTTATATGCAAAGCCAGAAATAGATTCAAAATTCAGTCTGCAAAGTAGAAAAATGACAAAGTAAAAATTTTCATGTTAGTATCTTATGATTTGAAAAGTTTCTGGGTTTTTCTCTCTTTAAAATATGTGAAAACTGCATTTATTTGGGTCTCGCCTTTCAGAATAGATGGAGACAAGCAGGTGCCTCTCTGTCTTCCGGGCCTTTACTAGCAGGCAGGTTTATTGACAGAATGTTCTGAAGGGAAATCACTGATAATGACAGACTCACTCACTTCTGTCCTTGTTTCTTCCCAGTCAGCAGCATAACAGAAGTAATGGACTCTGTACTGCAGCCTTGCCTCTGCAAGCACCTCTCCAATAAGTCAGGTGAGTTACTTGGGGAGCAGTTATCAAGGTTTCTCTTATCCGCTGTGGATGCCTACAAAACAGTGTCCAAAACTACCACCACTTCGAAACAAGTTCCCCCCCATTGTTCAAAATTATTTTAGTCCCTTTGATTTTTCCCAAATACTTAGTTAATGAATTAAAGCAGACAAAGAAACAGTTTTATCTCCTATTGTTTTAATTTATGCATCTTCCTTGCTAAGTACCTTCATAAGGATGCCCAATTTAAATTTCACCTCTAGTGTGAAGTTTCCTGACATCTGATTTAATAGATCCAAACTTATCAATCCATCCAACCCAGAGTTTCTGCTACTTGGTTAGACTTTACTGAACACAACAGGGGCCAGTGTTGTGGCTCAGCAGAGCTTGACTGAATTGTCTCCATGTCCTAGTGTTTGATGAAAGGTAGAATTTAACAAGTGATGGAATGAATTTGTTGGCTGAAAAATTTTCTAAGCAAACTGTTGGAGGTACAACTTGGCTTTTCTTGAATTCTTGTAGTAAAATCCAAGAAGAGAGATACAATTTGAAGACAAAATTTTGAACTCTTAGCCTATCTGTATTGGAAAAAAAATAGAATTCCTGTACAGGAAAGAACAAGAGCATGGTCAGTTGACTCAAAGATAAGGAGATTAATTCGGATGCACATTCTAAACAGAAGCCAGAATGTATTTTTAAGGACAATGTAAGAATGATCCCAAAGCATCTCAGAGGTTTTTAGGGGTGTCATTCCCATTACAGACAGAAAGTGACTTGGGGCAAAACTATTTCAGAGCTCCACTCTCCACGTTCTGAGATAGCAATCCCTGGGCACCCCAGGTGTGGGTCCTTGAATGACACATGCTGTGTTGCCCACAGTAAACCTTACCAGTGCCTAGATACTGCACCTCTGCCAGTTCAAAATGCTGTGGGGGACTAAATACGCCCACCAAAGTTTCAAATGATGGAGCCATCTGGAGCCCTGGGCATAATCCAAGAACTGGGCCCCAAAATACCCAATGATCCAGTTCACGGAAGCCACCTTCATGTCAGTCTAGCCTAGAAGAACCACAGTATGATTCCAACCAGTGAGAGCTGTGAAGTGGGCTATGCCCAGCAAAGCCATAGGGGTGGAACTGCCCCAAATCTTGGAAATCCAGCTCCTGACTCACTATATCTACAAGGTATTACATCAAGTTCCAGAAAGTTTATTCTCTCCTCCCCCCCACCTCATCTTTTTCATTTGAGAGGCAGAGTTACAGGGTTCACTCTCCAAATACCCACAATAGATAATAGTCAGGGCTGGGCCAAGATCCAGGAACTCAATCTGAGTCTCCTACATGGGTGGCAGGAACCCATGTACTTGAGCCATCATCACAGCTACATCACTGGGTCTGCATAGGCAGGGAGCTAGAACCAGGAGCCAGAGCTGGGAATTGAACCCAAATACTTCTATGTGTGTGGTGTGTGTCTTAACTACTAGGCTAAATGCTTACTCTCAAAGATTATTTTGAGGCTTGCTTAAGATTTGATTTTATCTTCCCAATTAAAGTTCAGACTGACTTGGGACCTATTATCCTTTCTTCTTTCTCCTTTTTTACATGCGAATGTCCAGCTGGTATCTTTCTCCACAGTGATATTGTGGAAGCACATAACTTGTTGGATCCCACAGTTTTACAGCTGGAGGACAAAAGGCCTTGGGATGAATCATACTTTGAATCTTACCCATATCTTATTCAGATGATAACTAAATGAGATTTTGGACCTAGAATTTATAGTTGATATGAGAATGAGCTAAAATGTTCAGGGCTATTGGAATGGGGTAGAAGTACTTTGCATGCAAGAGGAGCAAAAATCAGGGAGGGAGGGTATAGAATTATATGATCTAAACCTTTATATCCTCACCACCACCACCACCAATCATCAATATGATGGCTCTAGGAGGTGGGGTCAATAGCCCTTGTGAATAGAACTAATGTCATTATAAAAGAGATACCAGAGAGCCAGATAGCTTCTCTCCCCAGGTAAAAGGTACTGTTTATGAACCAAGACACTGGCCTTCACCAGTCACAGAATCTACCAGTAACTTGATCTTGTACTGCTCAGTTTCCAGAACAAAGAGAAAAATATTTCTGTTGTTCATAACTAACCACTATGTGATATGTTGGTTTATCACCTTGAATAGAATAAGAAAAGGCCCCTGCAGGTGGGTGTAATCCTAGGACTTTTGGCTTAGCATGTGTTTGATGTCTCTGTGATAATGAAAATGAACCACTTCCCACTTCTTCCAAATGGAAGAAGCTCTTGTGCCAAGTACTAGCTTACATAGTAGAATGGAAACTGGATTTCAGAGCCCAGCTACTCCTAAGCCTGACATCCTTAGACAGTGAACACCTTGCACACTTGAATCCAGCAGCTCTGCAGGCATATGGAAGTATGCCTGGAACTTGAACTCAAGGCTGTACTATTTGGAGCTAATGCTCTTAACAGCAAAATCATGCTTTTTGAAGTGGTGGATTTCCAAGTGCAGAAGGTTTACTTCCAGAATGCCATTTTAAATGTCTGAAGGTAAATAATCCTGTGTGGTGAGTTTCAGAAGTCCAGCATGTAACTTGGTACCTCCAAGCAACTCTGGACTCACCCAAGGCTAGACTGTTTGACACTCTGGAATGGTGTTAGGGATAAGACAGGAAACCCATTTCTACCAATCCTTGGGGGTCCAAAGTACAAGCAGAAGATTAATCAGTCATTTGCAGCAGCTGCTTCCATCTTCTCTCTCTACTCCACACTGTGACTGCCAGTGTCCATCTGTCTTTTGGAGGCAGTATGCCCTGCTAGGAGTAAAACCTCAGGCGATCTAGTTTGTGGCTTCTGCAGACCTCTCTGCAACATGGACCTTCAGTGTTGGACTGTCTCACAACATCATTAAATCAAGCCTCAAGAGGAGCAAATCCCCAGAGATAATGAGACAAGTCATGGAACAGATCCCAGATATCTGAGCCTCACTCAGCGTTCACTGTCCTTCCAAGTCTTCAGACACCTACTCCCTGTGTCTCTTCTGCTTTGCTCAACCCATTCAAAGCTCCCACCCTTTAACTTGGAAGCTTCCCTTCTGGGATCAGAGTGGAGACTGGCCAGATTTCCTCCACTGACTCAGCAGGTTGAGAAATCTGGGAGAGGCTTTTAAAGACACAACACCAGAATCACGCCCAGCAGCCATGATCATTTTCACAGCTTAAACTTTTAGACAGCTAAGAACCTTGGAGTGTCCCTGTCGCTGCTATCTTAGATCAGGACACCTGGGGGAGAGGGACAGAAAGGGGCTGCCATGCCCTGGAACTCACCACTGTGGTCCTTCCACACTTCTCCCCAAAGTGGGAGCCTGGTTGACGTATTTAGTTTCTTTTGCATTCTTCTAAAATCTTTGTTTTTTCAGGAAGTTTTCTTTTAGCTTTGAATCTGTGCTCCAGTTTTTCTTTTTAATAACACAATCAAATAATGATCATCTTAAAAACCAGAATTGGTTAAATAAGGGACCTATCCTAGGACTCAGATCTAAGGCTTATTTTGGAGGTAAGGATGAGGGGAGTGGGATTTTAAATGTGCAGGAGCACAGAATGCAAAGAGATGAGAAATATCCTAGACCAAACAACTGACCTTCATGTCCAGACCTGCTGAATCTGGCCACCATCCTCCTCACTGGGATCTCACAGTAGTCTGGACACTGCCACTTGGTATTCACATAAGTTATATCTGAGTGTAGGGATGCAAACACTTTTGTTCCAGGGTGTCGCTTTGTAGCTCAAGGTCTGTAGACAAGAGATTTATTTTGTTTAGGACTTGGGGTTTTACCCATCCCCGACACCCTCCCCACATGCTTCCGACTTCAGTCCCAAGTGACTCAGCAGGCTTTCCTGCCAGGCCCAGCTTGAACACTGCCCACTTGGCAGAGAGAGGGGGTGTTCCCCCAGTTGCTCAGTGACCTGGCTGTGCTGCAAGGCCCAGCCCAGCCCCCTCCCCTGCTGCTTGGGGAACAACGCAGGGAGCTGAGCCGCAGTGCAGGGAGTCCTAGGCCTGCAAAACACGACTTCTCCACCCGAGCCCTTCCCCCTCACCACACACTCCGCCCTCCTACAAAACACAACAACATGGAACACGAAGAGCAGGGCTGGCTGGCCGGTCTGTTTTTCCCTGGGGGCCGCACCACTCACAAACAAGGCCATGTGCGTATGGTACACGGGGATCCCTTCATCCGCCCAGTGACGCACCCGCAGCTGAGGTGGGGTGGGTGCAGCAGCTGTGAGAGGCCACACAGGATCACGTTCAAGGTCAGGGTAGGGAGGCAGGTGGTCCTCGGGTTGGAAAAAGGCCAGGAGACCCAGGCTGCAAACATTTCCTCCCAGGAAAGAGTGATCCTTGCCGACTCACGAATTCAGTCCACCAACGTTCTCCACGTACAGGGCTGAGTGCTAGAGAAATCTTTGCTCCAAAGGGTGGGAGAAGAAAACATCTGAAAGTTGAACATGACACAATCTCTGTCCCCAGGGGACCCCATGGCTAAGCTGAAAAGACAAAAAAGTAAGGGCAAGGTGAGGGCTGACAATGTAAGCTGAGGTGAGGAATGCTTTGAGTCCTTTCTTTGTGCCTTTGTTAAGCCTCCGACTTGAAGAAGAGCACCTGGCTCTTGACCTTCAGCAACATTGCACACATCGTATGTGGGGAATTTGCTCAGGCTGTGCCTTTTACATGGGACATCTTTCCCTACTTTCACCACCTGGACGGTTAGAAATCTCCCTTCCAGAATCAGCTTAACTTTGATTTCACCCTTGTAGTCTTCTTAACTGCCTTTACCACACCACTAGGATGGATTAGGCATCTCTCCTTCCCATTTCTCACTGATGGCTCTGTCATTGCACATGCATATGGTTTGCTGAATGTTTGAGTCTTTGGCTCCACTACAATAAGTGCTCTGTGAGAGCAGACAACTACAGCTGTGTCAGTAGTCCAAAACTCTACATGATCTGTAATCTATAAACAGCTGCCAAATAAATGTGTGTGTGACTGTTGGGGAACACCTTAGAAATCACCCCCAATGAGCCATGACCTTCTCTGACTCCCTCCCTTTAGGAAATGTGGAATCTGTGGAATTTTTGATCCATGATAGACTATGCCAAACATAATGGGATGTTACCTCTGATTGTACTGTATATATTGCTAGTTCAAGTTTTCAAATCTTGACATTCAGTTCCTCAAATTTTGAATGGTGTTTTTTTCTGTTAGTTGATGAAGCATTAAAAGTACCAACCATGGTTGTGTATGTGTCTAATTCTTCTTTAATTCTATCAGTTTTTTATTGTATGCCTTGAGACAATATTGCTGGCTGCATTAAAATTTAGAATTACTGTAGCTGCCTATTCAGATCTTCATTCTGAAATGTTTCTGACTCCAGTAGAAATTCTTGAACTAAAACTTACTTTGTTGATATTGGTATACAAACACCAACTTTCTTTTTAGTAATTTTTTACATGACAGTTTTTGTCCTTTTTCTCTGACTTTAAGAAGTGTCTTTCATAATCAGGATTGAACACTGTATATAAACCCAGTTTCATTACCTCTATTTTATAACACAAACATTTAGTAAATTCTTATTTAATGTAATTAGTGACATTTATTTATAAGTTGAACATCTTCCTATTACTTTTATGTTTGTCTCATTTGTTCACTGCTCCCTTCTTTTTAAAATAAAAAAAAATAGCTTTTCAAGCTGGTGGAATAGGGAGGGAGCCTACTGCTCTAGTCTAGGAGAGGATAGTTTAAAAAAATAGAGCGATTGCAATCTCAGGGAAGGGTTAGGGAGGAAACTAAGAGGAAACTATATGCTAATTGGGGGAATGTAGAGGGCATTGCCTAAATGTTCTCAGGGGAGCACACTCCCATGGAATAGGACAAGGTTGCGGTTCTGTCTCTGCCTACGCAGGTTAGGTGAGGGTACAACCTCCCAATGGAATGCAGTGGCAGAAGGCAGTATGGTGGGTAATCTGTAACTAATAGTGAATACTAGTTTCGGGAGTCAAGATTATGAATAAGATTCAGATCATCATACTGCATGGTATGGATCAGCTTCTATCCCTCACCTCGGAACATAGGGTTTGGTTTTTCCTGTTTGTATGGAGGGCTTTCATTGCTGTATTGCTGTGCCTATGTGCTTGCTACCTTGTAGAATTGTGTGTACCCTCTAATAAAAAGTGCTGGCCAAGAGCTATCCAGCAGCACACTCTTCTGATGAAGGCTCCTGTCTTCCATCTCTTCATTTGAAAAACTCCACAGGAAACACTATACAGCTGTGTGGAGGACTGGACATGCACAGCTCAGGACCCCAGCAGCCAAGAGCGTCAGCACCAGTTTTGGAGTGAGGCGAGACCAGACTGCAGCAGCCCAAGCCACTGGTGATAAAGCTGCACAAGAACCTGGTGGCACGAGTCCATCTTGGAGCCCTGTGGGGGACAGTGTACCTGACAACCTAGAAGGAAAAAAAGCAGGTGTGTATGGGGGGAGGGCATGTGTCTCTCTTCCCAACCACATAGCACTGGCGTCCTGTAACTAGCTAAGAGAGGGTAGGTGCCATTTTAGATATACATAACAGTTGTGCCACCCCATGTCTGGGTGCCCAGCAACCAGCAAGGAGGAGACTGGGAGAATTGACAAGGATCTTGATGCTTTTGACCATGGGAGCCTTGTGTGCTGGGACTGTGAAAACACTGAGACTGTCTGGGAGGGTGCAGGATGTGGCTGGGATTTGGGGCAGTCACTGTAGGTGGTTCTACGTGCTCAGGACTCCTTGATTCCCTGGGGAAGGTCACTGTTGTGGGATTTGTGCCCATACCCAGGACTGATAGTTCTTTGTATGGTTCTTGTGGTAGCATGGAAAAATATTGTCCCCACTGGGGCTAGCGCCCAGGCACTGGTCTCCTTGGAGGAGAGGAGGTGATTGTGAGAATACACCAACAGAAGAAAGCATATCTCCCCTCTGATTAAAAAAAAATAGTAATAATAAGATAATAAAAAGAAATTTACCATGCTCAACTTGTGTTTTACCTTGGATACTCCCCTCACCTTGAAGCACTGAACAGAGCTCCCTGATCATACCCAGCACATGCCTCTGGGTATTCATAGAAACAGCAGACACTCCACTAAGCCACAGAGGTGTAGTCCAAGGATAAAAACCATCAGAGGGAAAAGAAAAAAAAAAACAAACAAACAAGTATCTCCACAAATGGCTAATAATAAACACAGCAATTCAAGAAACAAGAATAAGGCCACATGATGCCCCCAAAAGAACATAACTTGTAAATACTAGAACGTGAAGATGAAGAGATTGACAAAATGCCAGGCAGAATTCAAAAACGTTGATTGTGGGATTACTTAGAAGTAATCAGAATCAAATTCATGAACTAAAGAAATTTGTGGGACCAGCACTGTGGTGCAATGGGTAAAGCCACCACCTGCAGTGTCGGCATCCCATATGGGTACTGGTTCAAGTCCCAGCTGCTCCATTTCTGATCCAGCTCTCTGCTAATGGCCTGGGAAAGCTGTAGAAGATGGCCCAAGTCCTTGGGCCCCTGTAGTTGTGTGGGAGACCTGGAAGAAACTCCTGGCTCTTGGCTTCAGATAAGCACAGCTCCAGCCGCTGTGGCCATCTGGGGAGTTAAACAGCAGCTGGATGACCTCTCTCTCTCTTCCAATAAATAAATAACTCTTTAAAAAGTAATTCATATGTGATATGAATGAAAATTTTTCTCATGAAATTGAGATTTTTAAAATAGAAATCAAAATGAAATATTGAAAATGAAGAATTCAGAGCAGACTCTGATTTCATCATCATTTAAAAAAAATCATCTATTATTTTTCACTTTATGTTTCTGTGTGGGAGCAAACTGTTGAAATCCATACTTAATGTATACTAAGCTGATCTTCTGTATATTAAGATAATCGAAAATGAATCTTGATGTGAATGGAAGGGGAGAGGGAGTGGGAAAGGGGAGGGTTGTGGGTGGGAAGGACGGTATGGGGGGGAAGCCATTGTAATCCATAAGTCGTACTTTGGAAATATATATTCATTAAATAAAAGTTTAAAAAAAAAAGAAAAGAAAGAAAGAACAGGTCATCAAAGAAGGAGATACTGTTCTCTAAAGGGAGGAGAGAACTTTCACTTTGACTATGACCTTGTCTAAATATGATCAGAGTCGGCGAACTCAAAAGGCCTCCATAGCCTTGGCAACTCATGACAAGAGCCTAGGGTGATTACTGATGCCATAAACAAGAGTGTCAGTTTGTTAAGTCAACAACAGGAGTCACTGTGCACTTACTTCTCATGTAGGATCTCTGTCCTTAATGTGCTGTACATTGTGATTTAATGCTATAACTAGTACTCAAACAGTATTGTTCACTTTGTGTTTCTATGTGGGTGCAAACTGTTGAAAGCTTTTTTAATATATGCTAAATTGATCTTCTGTATATAAAGATATTTGAAAATGAAAAAAATAAAAAGAAAATGAAGAATTCAGTAGAAAAAATTAAAAATATGGTGGAAAGCCTTAAGAACAGATGTGATGAGGCAGAAGAAAAACAGCTGAATTAAAAGAAAATTTGCTAGAAATTTTAAAGAGAGACCAAAAAAAAAAAATTAGAAAATTAAAAAAGAGTGCCAGATTTTGAGATACTATCAAATGATGCAACATATGGGTCTTAGGAGTTCCTGAAGGCATGGAAAGAGAGTAAGGATTAGAAGGCCTTTGTGTGAAATAATAACATAAAACTTCCCTAATTTGGAAAAAAAAGATATCCAAGAAGAACATAGATCTCCCAATAGATATAACCACAAAAGATCTCCACCAGAACACATTGTAATCAAACTCAACATAGTAAAACATAAAGAGAAGATTCTAAAATGTGCAAAAAGAAATGCCAGGTTACTGTCAGAGGATCTCCGATTAGACTCACAATGGGCTTCTCATCAGAAACCCTACAGGCTAGGAGAGAATGGTGAGATAGAGTCCAATCTTAAGAGAAAAAACTGTCAGTGCAGAATACTGTGCCCTGCAAAGTTCTCATTTATGAAAGAAGGTGAAATAAAGACCTTCCATAACAAACAGAAATTGAAAGAATTTGTGACCACTTGTCTAGCCTTACAAAAGATGCTTATGGATATTCTGCACACAGAAACAGTAGCTTTTGTATACACAGACAATGTCATGGTTTAAAAGAACTACTAAGATCAATACTACCTACAAAGGCTATAGAAAATATCAAATACCTTGGAATAAATTTAACCAAGGTTGAGAATTACAAAACATTAAAGAAAGAAATAGTAAATACAAAGAAACAGAAAAATCTTCCATGTTCACGGGTTGGAAGAATCAATATCATCAAAATGTCATTACTACCAAGAGCAATTTACAGATTCAATGCAATACCAATCAAAATATCAAAGACAATCTTCTCAGATATAGAAAAAATTATGCTGAAGTTCATATGGAAACACAGGAGACCTTGGATAGCTAACACAATCTTATACAGCAAAAACAAAGCTGGAGGCATCACAGTATCAGATTTCAAGACATACTACAAGGCAGTTATAATTAAAAACACCCTGGTACTAGTACAAAAACAGATGGATAGATAAATGGACTAGAATAGCATTGCCAGAAATCAATCTAAGCATCTATAACTAACTTATATTTCACAAAGGAGCTAAAACCAATCCCTGGAGAAAGGACAGTCTCTTCAACAAATGGTGCTGGGAAAACTGGATTTCCACATGCAGAAGTATGAAGCAAGACTCCAACCTTATACCTTACACAAAAATCCACTCAAATAGATAAAAGACCTATATCTACAAACCGATATCATCAAATCATTACAGAACATTAGGGAAACCAGCAAGACACCGACATAAGCAAAGACTTCTTGGAAAGGACCCCAGAGGCACAGGCAATCAAAGTCTAAACTGACAAATGGGATTACATCAAATTGAGAGGATTTTGCAGCGCAAATAAAACATTTAGCAAAGTGAAGAGGCAATCAACAGAATAGGAGAAATTATTTGCAAACTGTACAACTGATAAAAGATTAATAACCAGAATATATAAAGAGATCTAGAAAGATTAATAACCAGAATGTATAAAGAGATCAAGAAACTCAATAACAAAACAAACAATCCAGTCAAGAAATGGGCAAAGGACTTAAACAGGCATTTTGCAAAAGAGAAAATTCAAATGACCAACAGACACATGAAAAAATGCTCAGGATCACTAGCCATCGGGGAAATACAAATCAAAACCCCAATGAGATTTCACTTCACCCCTGTTAGAATGGCTTTCATACAGAAATTAACAAACAACAAATGCTGCTGAGGATGTGGGGGAAAAGGTACCCTAATTCACTGTTGATGGGATGTGAACTGGTACAGCCACTGTGAAAGACAGTGTAGAGATTCCTCAGAAATCTGAATATAGACCTACCATATGACCTGGCCATTCTACTCTTGGGTATTTACTGAAGGGAAATGAAGTCAGCACAGGAAAGAGCTATCTATACTCCCATGTTCATTGCGGCTCAATTCACAATAGCTGAAATATTAAATCAACCCAAATCCTATCAATTGAAAACTGGATAAAGAAATTATTGGATATGTACACCATGGAATACTACACAGTGGCAAAAAAAAATGAAATTCCACAATTTACAATAAAATGGATGAAACTGGAACTGGAAAACATCATAGTGAAATCAACCAGTCTCCAAAGGACCAATACTATATTTTCTCACTGATCCGTAGTAACTAATAGAGCATCAGTAATCTATAGAATGAAATTGATAATTTGAGAAGCTACAATTTTGAACAACCCTTGTCTTGACTATTGAGGATGGTATTTTTATATACAATTTGTCGAACTCTTAGTATAGAATTAATCATATGTGTAAAAAGTTAATTGAAAATAGATCTTAGTAAAAAAAATATGAATGGGAATAGGAGAGGGAGGAGGAAGAGGGGTGGGAGTGTGGGTGAAAGGATAAGTACGGTGGGAAGAATCACTATATTCCTAAAGTTGTGTTTAAGAAATGCATGAAGTTTGTTTTCCTTAAATAAAAGTTTTCTGGGAAAAAAAGCAAATCACTTTAATAATAATAATAATAATAAAACACTTGAAATAGGGACAGAAATTTGGCTTAGCAGCTAAAATGCTGCTTAAGACACTTACATCTAATATCAGAGTGCCTGGGTTCAAATTTTAGCTGTGTTCATTAATCTAGTTTCCTGCTTATGTGCGTCCTGAGAGGGAGCAGATGATGGCTCAAGTAGTTGGGTCCTTGCCACCCTTGTGGGAGGCCTGGATTGAATTCCCGAAATTTGGGAAGTCATCTGTTAAATAGGAACATTCTCTCTCTCTCTCTCTCTCTCTCTCACTCTCTCTTTCCCTCTCTCCCTCCGAATGTGTGTTTGTGTGCCTGTCTGTCGATCTGTCCTCCATCTCTCTGCCTCTAAAATAAAAATGAATAAGTTAATAAGCTTTAAAAAATATTTAAGTGCATATTAGCCTCATTGCTTCTATACTTATTGAAAATTCTAATCTCACTTGTACTTTTGTTCTTTTGTAGGCAAAGTGTTTTTTGTCTCTGGTTTACACATTCTAGATTACCACCAAAACTGAATTTTTAATTATCTACTTCCACTCCCATTAATCTATTAGTTATCCATGTATTATTCATTTAATGATATCATAGAAATGGTAACTGTATTCTTGTTAAAGTCTACCTCAGATTAGTGGTTTTACCAACTCTCAGAAAAAAGAAGAACCTGAAAATATTTTAAATCAGTATGCTAGATTTATTCTCACTCAGTCTTTCATGTTATTTTTGTCATTGATTTTAATTCTTCATTTATTTTAGATTCTATAGGTCATACATTGTTTTTACAGTCAATGTTTATTTAAATTTACCTAGATATTTTAAAGATTTTTTAATTATTTAAAAATTTATTTATTTACTTTCAGTTTATTTAAAAGGCATAGTGAGAGAGAGAGATTTTCCATCTGTTGCTTCACTCTCCAAATGCCTGCAATACCCAGAACTGGGCCAAATGATAGCAGGAGCGCAGAATGCAGTCAGGGTCTTCCGCGTAAGTAGCAGGGATCCAGCTGCCTGAGACATCACTACTGCCTTGCAGGGTGTGCATTACCAAGAAGCTGGAATCAGAAATGGAACTGAGACTCCAACCAGGCACAGCATATGGGATGCCCTCCTTCCAAATAGCATCTTTTTTTTTTTTTTTTTTTTGACAGGCAGAGTGGACAGTGAGAGAGAGACAGAGAGAAAGGTCTTCCTTTTGCCGTTGGTTCACCCTCCAATGGCCGCCACAGCTGGCGTGCTGCAGCTGGCACACCTGGCTGATCTGAAGGCAGGAGCCAGGTGCTTCTCCTGGTCTCCCATGGGGTGCAGGGCCCATGCACTTGGGCCATCCTCCACTGCCTTCCCGGGCCACAGTAGAGAGCTGGCCTGGAAGAGGGGCAACCGGGAAAGAATCCGGCGCCCCAACTGGGACTAGAACCCGGTGTGCCGGCGCCGCTAAGTGGAGAATTAGCCTATTGAGCCGTGGTGCCGGCCCCAAATAGCATCTTAACTTCTGTAGCAAAGGTCTGTCCCAACATTTGCATGTGTTTTACCTCCATATAGTTGTTTTTTATTTTTAATATCTTAGAATTTTTCTTCAAATTTTGCTTAGCAAAGTTTAATGTTAATCCATACATTTGTACTCTTTAATATTCATCAGTCTCTCTTGACACCTATGCTATTATTAGCTATTTAGTCATTAGCTATAATTAGTCATTATTTTATTATTTTGCATAGTTGTTGCTTATTTACAATCATTGTATATTAATTTATTTGCTTACACCTATCATTTCTCTCTCTGAGTTTAGCTTTCTTGTTTCTGTAGTATTTCCTTTAGTATTTCTTTCAGGATTTGCTAAGAGATCTTTGACTTTGTAGAGGTGACAACATATCTATTTTCTTAAGCAGTTTTTACCTGGTTATGGAATCCCAGATTGTCTTCCTTCTGCCAACATTTTGAAATTAATGTTTCAGGGCCAGGCATTTGATACAGGGATTAATGTCTGCTTGGAAAATCCAAATCTCCTATTGGATTGCCTGAGTTCAAGTCTTTGATCTAGCTTCTTGCTAATGCATACCTGGAGGTAATAGGTGATGGCTCAAGTAGCTGGGTCCCTGTCATCATTAGGGGAGACAAAAATTGAGTTTCTAGCTCCTGGATTTGGTTGTGGCAGGTATTTGGGGAGTAAACTCTGGTAAAGGACTCCCCAAGCTCACAAAAAAATTTAAATGTGGTCATTATCTGCTTGCTTATGAATACTTCAACTGTAGTTACTATCTGCTTTTATGTAACCGTTCGGCTTCTGCCTTCTGAACCAAGCAATGGTGTTACCCTTTGCCAGATAGCACACAGCTCAGTATGTGTGTGAAAGAAACATCAATAGCTATGTACTCTTGCTCAGTATTACATAGATTCCAGTGGCCACCATGTAATATTAGAATACCTCATCAAATGTATGCATGTAGCCACATAAGGGAAGCAAAAAGGCTAAAACCATATATAAACATTACTCCTCTTTATTCTGGGCTCAGGCTTTTGGATAAAAATCCAACTGGGCCTTAAGCTGCCACAATAATAATAATATTAGCAATAACAAAATAATAATAATAAAGATTACTTCCTGTTAAAGGTCTTGGTGTCTCACTTCTGTACATGAATCCCACTACCACTACAAAACCAGTGGATAAAAGATTTATATCTCTCTTGTCTCCTCTCTCTCTGCCTTTCAAATAAATTACAAATAGCATTTCATTGTATCATGGCATTCATTTCATTGAGAAACCTACTTTTGTTCTTTTGAAGTCACTCTGCCCTTTCTGGTTGTTTTTAAGAGCTTTATGTTAGATGTTCTATAGTTCTATCAAGAAATGTATAGTCATGGATTTATCTCTGTAGATAAACTTGAGACATACTTTTTGTAGCCATCAACTTTCTGAAAATGTTTCAAAAATGCTCTGTTCAAACATTCCTGTTATGCTTTGGATAAGGTTTGGGCACTCCCAAAGGCCCATATATTGAGGGGTTCCCCTCCACATGGAAGTCTTTAAAAGGTAGAGACTTGGGCTAATTAGGGAGTCTCAGAAGTCTAATTAGGTCCTATAGTAGGCGTTATTTAGGTTATTGAAATGGCGTCCTCTGAAGGGAGTTCTCAAGAGAGGGTTGGGTTTTATTAGCTGAGTTTGACCATGACTTTCTGATTCCTGCCTTTCCATGAAATCCTCCCACCAAACACATTCCACCATGATTACCAGATGCAAGACTAATGGATCTGCCTGATGCTGGACTGTGATCCTTCAAAACCTTAAAGAAACAAAAACTTTACTAATGCAATCCCTTCTCCTGTCCCTCATTCACCGTACACTCTCTTGCTATGGTCTTCTTTTGTAATACGCACACATACCTATCTCCATATATCTTCCACAGTTCTGTCATTTTCTTTCTCAAAATCTCTTTTGATGCTTCCTGGAAAATGTCATTATTTTTATGTATTAATTTCCCATTCTCTAGTCTACTGTTAAATTTATCCATAGTAATAATTAGGTTCATTTTCTTATAGCAGACAACTCAAAACAAGAGTGGGCCAATAGTATAAGGCTATCATTTTTCTCACATAAAAGATTTCCAGAAGTGTACATTCCAAGGCTGATGTGGTACTTTTACGAAGTCACAGGAATCTTAGAATTTGGCTTGTCTTTTGAAAGTGAAAATGTGGCCAGCAGATTCCAAATTTCTCCATCTAGTTAGATCTATCCTCTCCTATGCTGCAATCCAGTTTTGAAGAGTCTTGGGAGTTCATTTCCACCACAGCCTGTGTTTCTCCCTGATTCTATTTATGGGGCAAAATCTGATTATAAAGTTGGATTATCCTTTAATTTTGGCTACGTACTTCACACTATCCTTTAGAGAAACTGTTATTTAAGTAGATGATAACAGCACCTGTCTTTGTTTTTCCTGTGTTTAGGACAAACCTCAACATTTAATTGAAAGAATACCACCTCATGTCTTTCTTTCGATGGTTACAAAATAAACTTCAAAGATAATCTCTCTCAAGAACCAAAATTCTCAGCTAACAAATTTTCATAGTTTTCTTTTTCTTTCTTTCCTTTATTTTTTATTACTCATGCCTCCTCTGGTTTTCTTGTAACTATCCCTCATTTTTTTTCCTTTGGCTTCAAGTACTAGATCAGAAGGAAAAGATTCTCCCATTGACTCTAAGGTGAGTACCTGCTTTTAAAACAATTTTGTTTTCAGTATGTTTTCCCTACTCTTTCTTATGTAAAATGAGATTATTACTTTTTTAGTAAAATCTTGTATTCTAAGCAAAATATTCCAATCAACTTAACACCAAGAGATAGTCCATTTATAACAGAAATGTTGAGCCTATCCCTATATATTGTCTTATGAATAAAGAACCCTAAGTGACACTACCTTCTGAACCCCATAAACCATTTTGGTTTTATTGCCACTAATCCTTTATTTTCAGTTTTTCTCTTGCCATGGCATAGACTACAAAAGTTATGCTTAGAGCCAAATGACAGAAGCCCTTTAAGCCTTGAAAGGAAAAGATTATTTATTCTCTCTCTATTAGTTTTCAGAGAAGAGAGGAGATAATCCCAGAGAAGGAAGTGACTGGTCCACTACTGCCTGGGTACCCCATGGCAGAGCTACCTGTGAAGTCTAAAGTAAATATGGCCTGAGACAAATGTAGTCTTCTGGCCACTTTAAGTTTTTAATCTCATTGTTTGCAGTAGTTATTTAGCCTGTATATAAAGGTTCTGTGTAATCTACATCCTATTTGTGGTTGAGGAAAGGGATGGTACAAGTTGCTGATATAAATCACTAGAAATGTAGTGGCACTACCTGGTATTGGCTTGAGACTTACTGTGGTTTAAAGTCCTAAATTCATAAATACTAAAGAGGGTGGAGGGTTAAACCAATTATTGTGTCTGAAAATGGGGTCTTTGGAGAGTGATTAGATTGGACTGGGCTATTGGAATGGGGTCCTGTAGTGTAATAATGCTGGGTTTATCAGGGAAGACCACATGACATAGAGAAAACTATGCTCCCTCTCTTTTTTTGCCTGGATCACCATGCTATCTGCACATGCTGCTCCATCCACTGTCTTCGTCAGACAAGACCAATCGGACCACTTGATCATGACCAACAGTGATGCATAAATGCATGTCAGAAAGCCTGCCCTCTTAGGGAGATACTAATGCAACCCAAGGCAATGGACACCCACCCTTCTGGAGTGGAGAGAGCAGTGTTGAAGAGATGTTAACATAAATAATTCAAAGAGAATTTGCTGGTTGGTACCTTACTACCTAAGAAAGATATGAACATAAATATGATCTCTAAGTCATTAAACATATATATATAGCATTTTCAAATCAAAAGGGAACCATTGTCTAATGGTTTTCAAGTTGTTTTTCAAAGTAGATAAAACATGTAAATGATGACAGATTAATCAGACAATAGAGTCAAACTCTGAAAACAGAAATATTGCTTAGGCAAAATGATGGCGAACTCACATCCCTGAAGCTAAACTGATGAGAATAAAAGTGACCCTGCTTTCAATACCACAAAATATAATTGATTGATAGTTTTCTCTCAAGGACCTCAAGTTAATACATTAAAAAAACATGATGTGAGCATTTAAAATAGTGGTTAAGATGCCCACATCTCATATCTGTGTGCCTGGGTTTAATTCCCAGCGTTGGGTTCTTTCTGTTTGTTAGATTTATTTATTAGAAAGGCAGATATACAGAGTAGGGGCTGGGAGTAGGGAACCTTCCATCAACTGGTTCACTCCCCAGATGGTTGCAATGGCCAGGGCTGGGCCAACCTGAAGCCAGGAGCTGGGAACTCCATCTGCATCTCCCATGTAGGTAGCAAGGGCCCAAACATTTGGGTCATTTTCCTCTGCTTTCCAGGTGCATTAGCAGGAAGTCAGATAAGAAATGGAGCAGCCAGGACTTGAATCAATGCTCATATTGGGTGCTGGCATTGCAAGCAACAGCTTAAATCACTATGTTGCAAGGCCGGCCTCTTCCAAGTCTGGCTTCTAACTTCAGCTTCCCACAATGCAGACCATAGGAGACAACAGTGATGGCTCCAATGATTGGGCTGTTGCCACACTTGTGGTAGACCTGGTTACCTCCTCAGCTCCTAGATTCATCTACAGTCCAGTAGTAGCTTTTGTGGGCAATTGGGGAATGAATCAACAGATAGGAGCTCTCTCCCTCTCTCTCACTATGCCTCTCAAATTAAAAAAAAAAAAAAAAAAAGATAGAAGTGATAAGAATTAGATTTCTAAGAAACATCTCAGGGAAACTCATTCTGGCTAAGAGAAGAAAATTGAGAAATGTTTTATAAAAGGAGTTTTAGCCACCAGAAAGAAGGGTGTAATATATGGAGGAAGGTAATAAATAAAAATACTCTCAAGCAAAGAACTAAAGCATTATTAAGGAAAGCATATCTAAAGTTAACTGCTTGGGGGTAGGCACTTGGCCAAGAGGTTAAGCTTCCAATTGGGACACCTGCCTCCATATTGAAATGGCTGGGCTCACTTTCTGGCTCCACTCCTGATTCCAACTTCATGACAGTGCACACCCTGAAAGGAGGTAGGAGATGTCTCAAGTGTTTGGGACCCTGCCACTCATGTGGAGACTCAGATGGAGTTCCAGATTCCTGGCTTCTGCCTAGCCCAACCTAGTCCTGGCTGTTGTAGCCATTTGGGGAGTAATAAAGCAGATAAGTGGTCTCTCTCTCTCTCTCTGTTGCTATGATTTCAAGTAAATGCAAATAAATCAACATTGAAATTAAAATTTTCTCCAATATATTTACAAATTACTGATTCAAAAGATATGCTATTTTATTTGTTTTTTATCTGACATCCTATCATTCTCCAAATAATCACAGACAAGAAAAACAACAAAGATGAAAGATAATAGATATATGAATGAGAGATAGATAAATAGGCAGATAATAGAATGATTGCTTGTTTTTTTTTTTTTTTTTCACTATAAGGCTATTACTGTATTGGGGAAAGGTGGTATCAAATCAACCAAGTGCAACATATATCAGAGTGGATGTTTGTACTAGCTCATTAACTATAATATTGTTCAGACAGTTTTAATTATTGTGGCTGTATTTTCTTACCTGAAATATAAGGAGTTTGAGCTAGATGACTGTAGAAGTCCCTTCTGTTTACAGGAGTTGTTAATACTACCTAGTCTGGATGAAGGAAAATAAGACATTTTCCTGAATAAATAAAAAGGACATGCCCGGAGAAAAGTCTGTTTCTAACTGCTCTGATGGCCCCTAGGGGATGAAGGAGATGAGCAAGATTGTTTATAAGCCCATTCTTGCCCTGGAAACTTCTGCAAAATATCAAAAGGACAGAAATGCAGGGGTAGGATAATGATGATGTGAGCAACCCAATAGTCACTGCATTGACACAAGAAATCCTCTGTGTGGGCAAACCGCATGGATTCCATAACAACCATTTGTAACAAAAAGAAATATATTTTGTGTTTACAGAAAGGAGTGAAAGATTTTTAGCTCAGTATCATAAAATTCACTATTAGAGTGGGAAAAAATATAAATCCCAAAGCAATGATTAAACAAACAAGCAACAATACAAGTATTTATCATTCCATGTATTTATTTTGATGGTTATACCTTGTGCTCTTTTTCCAAGCCATGAACAGCAAGACATTCAGACTCATAAGTTTTAAATTGTCTAACTCCACCTAAGAATGACATTAGGCAATAGACTCTGACTTCAATGAAACTCCATTGAAGCCAGTGCAGATCCCGCCTCTGTGATATCATGGCTCTCTTCTCATCAGAGAATAATTTCTGATCCCTCTGCAACGCCCCTGTTTCTACAACTTTGGATGGATTTTGCATATAAAAACCACACAAGTATATTTCCCTCCCCGTAAGAAATTACTGAAAGATCACAGCGACCTGTCCCTGCCCTGAAATTGGATGACGACCTTCTTCTTATCTCCACAAATACAAGACAACAGAAGTCCCACATTTTGATACAAGAAGCCAGCTGGTATTCTAAATAGAAATACAATCATAAAAACACATACTGCAAACAAACAATGAAATTAGAAGAGAATTGCTAATTTAATGGCATCTAAGGGCTGAAGAGAACTTCCCACTGAAAGAACTTTGGAGTCTCCCATCTCTTTGGGAAGTAGCTCTTGGTATGTGTTGTCTTCATTATGCTGAAAAAATGAATGAGCTGGCAAGAGCTCCTGGGTTTAGAATCTGAGCTTTCTGCCCCATAAGTGACTGCAACTCAACTCAGCCAGGCCCTTATCTTGTGCAGCTCTGTCCTGTTTGGCACTCCGTTGTATTCCTGAAAACTGGCCTTTGAGATATTTGGAGTTCTGCTCAAGATAGAGTAGTTTCTTTTTTCAAGTCAGTGGGGACTCCCGTATCACTGTTGCCAAGACACATATGAGGGAAGAGAGCATTGTTTGAAACTTTCCTCTTTTAAATGTAAAAGAATGTGTGCTCAGAAAAAGAGGAGATGGCTCAATAAAAACACAATGCAAAAGAATGGGTAAAAATAATGACAAACATTGTATAGAGTTGAGAATCCATTGTATGATTTCCCATGCAGGTTATATGTTGTACAAACTCTCTAGCTTTTAAAATTTGACTGAGAAATGGAGAGACTAATGTGTAGACAGAGAGCTAATATCCACTAGTTCACTTCCCAAATGCCCACAACAACTGGAGTGTGTTGGATCCATGCAGGAGTTGGGAAGTCAAACAACTTCTTCCTCATGAGTGGCAGGGACCTAACTACTTTACTCACCACCTGCTGCCTGCCAGCATTTGCTTTAGAGGAAGCTGGAATCAGCAGTCAGAGCTGAGAATCAAAGTCATGTCCTCCATTGAGAGATGCAAGCATCCTACCTGGTGTCCGTAGTTTTAACATACAAAGTTTTACAAAGAAAATATTAAGGTTCAGGGAAGTTAAGCAGTCTTTCTGGGTTAAGAAGGACATCAAACACAAAATCTAAATTACAAATCCTTGGTTTACTCTCTTTTCCTAGAATACAGGATCATGCAGACTTTGTTTCAGGATCAGTTTCTTCATAGGGTGTTCATTGGCCAGTTTTCTTATTTGCAGAGACATCTATTCACTAGATCTTATAAGAAGATTTCTCTTTCCCACCCAACTTCAACTCTTGCATTCGGTAACTGAACCAACAGGTTGTCTCGCCCCTCCTGCCCCTGCTGGTGGAACCCTACCAAAGTTATGAAGTGTGCAGTCCTGGAGGTGTGTTGGCTCCTAACACCCTATGGAGGTATATGAAAATGCAAGCATTGCTTCCAACTGCTTAGTTTTGATTTAAGATTCTGATTTCAAGAGTTACATTTCTCTTATCTATATATAAACCATGCCCTGAAATTACCTCCCTTTTCCTCAAAGATTCCACGGTCCAAGATCTCCATTTCACATCACAATTTCACAATAATTATGTGCTTTCTTTATTTCTTATCCACTTTACCATAGATACAATTTTATACTTTGGGTATAATTCTCCCTATGACTGGACCCATGATATCCCTGATAACACCACAGTAACCACCTGCCTTATGTATGTTTCTGCTGATTATTAGTGTCTTCCCTGACATTCACCCTGATAATAACCTCTCTTCTTAGGTGTCACTGATTGCCAATGTGTGCCCTGAGAATTACCTAACTTCTTGTACATTCGCTAGCTGCCATCTATTAGCTCATTTGCCAATTATCTCATCAAGTGATAAAAGAAATTGCTACCATTTACTAAGAACTTAAGTACCTCATCCTATGCTAAACACGCTACTTGGGTTACCTCATTTGCATCCTTAAACATCCCAGTGAAGACTGTCTGGAACTTGAAATGTCTTTTACCTTGGAATTAGGAGGGGCAGAATAAAAGCATGATTTTTGTCCCTCCCAAATTCCTATGAAACACAGGTACCACTGATCCTGTTTAAACATAAGCCAACAGGATGTATCTCCAAACATGTGAAAACAAATAGATATTTGTTCAAAATAACTTGGCAAGAATATTTTATATAATGGAAAATAAAGTCTGTGTTCTAAGTCATATAATAGGTTCATAAACTCATAAATCCTTAAATTACCAATAAAATGAATTCTGGGCAGTGACTTCCCCTTTCACTGTCCAGGAAAATTAGTAAGAACTAAGAAGCAATGACAGAACTTCCTTTGGACTATATTATTTCACTCTGGCAAAGTGGCAAGGAAGAGAGAGACAACCAAAAGACAAAGGACAGAGAAGTTTTTGCTGTCTAGGTAAACATGAAAATAAAAACTATCAACAGTGTTTTTTTGATCTGGTCATTTGCAACAAAATAGATCAATCTGAAAAACTTCATACTTAATGAAATTAGCCAGTCCCAACGGGACAAATGCCATATGTTCTCCCTGATCTGTGAGAACTAATAGAGAACCTAAAACGAAAGCTGTAGAAGTGAAATTGACACTTTGAGGACCAATGATTTGAACAGTCCTTGTCTTGACTGTCGAAGAACAGTTTTTTAATTTATTTTCTCTTCTTCATATTATTTGTTGAACTCTTTACTTAACATAGAGTTAATCGTATGTATATAAAGTCAACTGAAAGTAGATCTCAGTAATAAATAAGAGAGGGAATAAGAGAAGAAGGAAGAAGTTTGTAACTGTAAAGCTGTATTGTTCTGCATACATTCCTACGAGCTTTTAAGGGTACAATTTAAAAGCTTGTCATGGGACTCCAAATCCCATTAAAATTGGTGCTAAAAATGCCATTTTAATTGTTAAAGTGGTCATATTAAGTGTTAAAGTGAATGTATAGATAGGATTAAGTGTTAAAGAAATCATATAAATAACATCAAGTGCCTGGTAATAATAATAATAGAATTAAAAAGGAGGGAATGCCCAACATGGGAATCAGTCCACACAGAAGACTCATAGAAAGACAATTGCTTTAAGTAAAACTTACCTCAGAATCATCCCTTAAGGCATTTGGATGTGGCTGAAAAGCCCAGGAGAGCATTTCAGGCATGGAAAGCCAAGACATTATGGCAAAAAAAAATCCTACATGAAGAATCTCTGTGAGTGAGACTCCAGTGGAAAAAGAGACCATCGAAGAAGGATGTACTTTTCTCTGAAGGGAGGAGAGAACTTCCACTTTGCTTATGGCCATGTCTAAATACTGATGGAGTTTGTGGTCACAAAATGCTTCCATAGCCTTGGCAGCTCATGACAAGAGCCTCGGGTGATCACTGATGTCATAAATAAGAGTGTCAATTGTTAAATCAACAATAGGAGTCACTGTACACTTAGTCCCGTGTAGGATCTCTGTCCTTAATGAGTGTACTATAAGAATTAAAGGTATAACTGGTACTCAAACAGTACTTTATACGTTGTGTGTGCATTTGTGGATACAAACTGTTGAACTCTTAGTATAGAATTGGTCTTCTGAATATGAAGTTCATTAAAAATGATCTTAATGAAGAATGAGATGGAACAGGCAGTAGGAGGTGGGACGGGAGTGGGGGTAAGAGGGTGGATATGGGGGAAAAATCACTATGTTACTTAAGTTGAACCTATGCAATTTGCATTCATTAAATAAAAGAATATTTTTTTAAAAATACCTGGATTGAGTTCCCAGCTCCTGATTTTGGCCCAGCCCCAGGCTTTGCCAGCATTTGGGGATTGAATCAGCAGATAGGAGAGTGCTGTGTGTTTACCTGCTTCTCAAAGAAAGAAATAATATTATAAAAGAAAAAAACAGTGATTTCTGAGGCTTAAAATGCATTGGGAATTCATTACATTATTAGAAGCAGCAGCAGTCCATTTACTATTATTTAAGCACTTTAATCACTTAGATGAAATCAGTTGTGAACTAATTCATGAATTTCATACTAAGATGATTACAATGTTGATGTAGTAATGATTTTTAACAGTAACAGGTGAACTCTTTCCATGTTGGCTAAAATGAGTAAGTACTGAGTTTCCTGTGGGGAAAAGAGTTTTGACATACCCAAAGGTCTATAGATACACACTAATAGTGTCAAAATGAGATCCATTTATTATTGCTCTAGTGTTAAAAGCTTCATTTTGTATCTTCTATAAGGCCTTAACAAAATTGCTCTTGGCAATCACTCATTAAAAAGAGGTAGAATCCTGCCTACCCTAGAGAATCTACATTCCCAAGAGTTTCCCTGCTCAAACTTATTATGTCTCCTATCAAATGTCATTTTTGAAAATCATTGTTGTTGTAGATGTATTCTGATTATAGGAGACAATGGGTGTAGTTATTGGTGGTCAGTGACTTTGTTAGGGTAGGGACTGTCTTTAATTGTTCATCACTGTGCTTGTATTACCTAACACAGTTCCTAGCACTTAACAAGAGCTCAAAGAATAATGACTATTACAGACCCTAATATCTGCCACTAATTGTCTGTGTGATTTGGGGCTAGTCATTTGATGCAACAAAAAAATGTGGATGTAAAGGACACTAACATATTTTCCAACTGGCATGTTTTACTGGGCATTGACCAAATGTCCTGGGTGTTGACCAGTTTACCATAATGACTACCGGGAAAAGCAGTGTTCCTCCCAAAACACTTCAAATGAAATAATCCCTGTCTCCCTTGTTCAACCAATCTGTAACTGTTTCTCACACAATCTGTCATCTGCCAAAGGAACTCCCATTGCTCATCTTTTATAAAAGGGTTCTCAAAATCCAAACCATTGTGGCATAATGGCTTCTTGCCCCAGCAGAAAACATATATTAACCTAATTTGACATTATTCACATTTTGGTTCTTAGATTTTAACTCTCTGTGGAGACTTTATTATTGCCACTTAATTAAACCAATTCCTTCCATAATACTTAATCTGTTCATAAAAATATTTTCTATTCACCACCAGGAGGCAGTGTTGAAATAGCTGTAGGTTAAAGAACTATTCACCCAGAACTCCTCAGTGGAACTTGATTCCTGGAACCTACAGCTTTCCCATAGGCTCTGCTTCCAGAAATAAGTAAGGCCTCTTAGCATCTTCCTCACTAAGAAATACCCAACACCCGATATTGGTACACATTTTTTGAAACCTCTCTGCAGTTTAAACTGCTACCATTTAGGCCAGCGCCGCGGCTCACTAGGTTAATCCTCCGCCTTGCGGCGCCAGCACACCGGGTTCTAGTCCTGGTTGGACTAGTCCAGGTTGCCCCTCTTCCAGGCCAGCTCTCTGCTGTGGCCAGGGAGTGCAGTGGAGGATGGCCCAAGTGCTTGGGCCCTGCACCCCATGGGAGACCAGGATAAGTACCTGGCTCCTGGCTTCAGATCAGCGTGGTGCACCGGCCGCAGTGCGCCGCCCGCGGCGGCCATTGGAGGGTGAACCAACGGCAAAGGAAGACCTTTCTCTCTGTCTCTCTCTCTCACTGTCCACTCTGCCTGTCAAAAAAAAAAAAAAAATGCTACCATTTAGAGTGTTTTTGATGTTTAACTTACCACTACCTCTTCAAGACAATTTATGTGCCGTTTGCTTCTCCATTAATAATGACTGAATGACTGTTCCGTATTTTGGAGAACGTGATAAGTAACTAAAGGACAGATCCTTTAGAAAGTGCTTTGGGGCCAGCGCTGTGCTGTAGCAGGCTAGCCTTCCACCTGTGACGCCAGCATCCTCTATAAGTACTGGTTCATGTCCCGGCTACCTCTTCTAAACCAGCTCTTTGCTATGGCCTGGGAAAGCAACAGAAGATGGCCCAAGTCCCTGGGCCCCTGCACCCATGTGGGAGACTCAGAGGAAGCTCCTGGCTCCTGACTTTGGATCAGCCCAGATCCAGCCATTGCAGCCATTTGGGGAGTGAACCAGTAGATGGAAGATCTCTCTCTGTCTCTACCTCTCTCTGCCTCTCCAATAAATAAATAAATATTTTTTAAAAATAAATAAATACAATTAAAAATTTTTTAAATGTGTTTGAATTTTTATTTAACTTTTTATTTATTGGAGAGACAGAGAGAGATAGCCTCCTTTGTGGGTTCACTCCCCAAATGTCTAAATGGCCTGGGGTTCAAAGCCAGAAACCTGGAACTCAGTTCAGGTCTCCACATGGGTTGCAGGAGCCCAATTAGTTAAGTCATCACCTACCACTTCCCCTTAGCAGGCAGCTAGAATCAGAAGCAGAGGCAGAACTGGAACTCATATACTCTGATATGAGTGGCCAGCATCTAACCCACTAAGTCAAATGCTGGTCCCAGAAAGTGCTTTAATTTTTTAAGTGGAGAGTTAATGGGTTTACTAAGACAGGAAATTGGGAAAGGAAGCACATTTTCTCTAGCACTAGGCACATTTTGTAGAGGCACTGAAATCTCACAGCAGCACTAAGTACGTATGATGATTCCTATTTACAAGAAAGAAAATGAAAGCTAAACTTTTTAAGTTCAAATAGTTAAACACATGCCCAGGGATTCCAATGGGGGCCTAATTCAACAGTTCACAACACCAAGTCACGTTACAAAAGCAAACTGAAAGAACAACAGTAAGCGAACTGGAAAACAACCCAAGAGTTTCTCCAGCTGTCTCCAGGCAGTGTAGCTAGGGCCCTAACCTTGAGTGCAGTTTGGAGATTCATCATGAATGAATATTAAATCACTACTCAGGGGAAAGACCCAGCCACTTCTTCTGCCCAGGCGTTGCATATTTACTGGTAGTGTTTTAAAGTTTGCACTGTATTTGTTTGTTACGGCCTTACTTGATATTAGAGAGCCTAAACCTTTTATTTTCTTGATTCCAAAAGCAATCTGCACTGCAGCCCTAAATCGCCCTTTCTGAAGAGTGAGAAAATCACCTTGTAGAAGCTCTTGTAATATTGTATTTGCAAAGCCTACACCTCAGGAAAAGAATTTAAGATGCAATTAACCATCACAGTTCTCTAAAGAGGCCTCAAATCCCCTGTACTAACCCCAGAGTTAAGAAACCTGAATATATGCAAATTTCTGAGTTTTACTTTTTTATCAATTTTATTTTAGTCTTTTACTGACCATCATCTATTCTTGGGTTTTCACAATCGCAGGTAAAATGGCCTAATCTTTGCATACTCATATAATTCTTATACAGACTAAAGATGAGGGACCTCTGAGAAGCAACGTGATTGACAGGTCCATCTATGCACCGGACTAATTGCAAGAAGAGAGACACAGAAAAGGAGAAATGTTTCTTAATTATTCAAGTGAATAATAATTCTACCTTAACGGAGAATTAAAAGGTTGCTTTCTTAAATAGTATCTACTAAGAGCTTTATAGATTTCTGTTGAATAAGAAGTTAGCCAGGGCTCTAGTTGCTTTTTCACAATTTTGTAGGAAAAAATGATCCATGGTTATTAACAATTTGGAGCTCTACAAATTTTGGAACTACTGGGTGAGCTTGCAAATCAACCATGAAGACAGTAATTGGAGTTAAGTCCTGTGTTTGAGTGTTTCTTCCAAGAGTGAAAAGACAACTAAAAGACCTTACAGAAAACCTCATTACTATCACAGTGTGCTCTCAGGAAAGGAAATGAGGAGGCAAAGCTCCAATTCTGCAGAGGAAGAGCTTGAGGGAAAGAGAAAGCAAAAGGAGAAGAGGTAAACACAGCTCTGCTGGGAAACCCTTTGCACCCAGCAGGTGGCTGATCACTGGGACTCTCCCCTCTTTTGATTGGTACAGTTCCTGGCGGCAACTTAGAGAGGAACTCTCAGGACTGGAGGAGGGAATTTGGAGAAAGAAGGACAAAAGCTGAAGTCTTTTTCAGAAGCACACCATCTAATGAAGGCTGTTTGTTTGGCACACCTGGATTTCAAAAAAATTAAAATGCCATACGATGTGTAAGGCGAGGAAAATTAAGTACATGGCACGTGTTTCCTCCAGGCTGTTCCCCCATTCAGCCACTCTCCCTCCATTTCCTTCAGCTGACCTGAAAGGTGCCAAAGGCTGCTATCACCTGCCAAATCATGTCAGCCTGAAACTGAGTACAGTGAGAAACCCAGACTAGTGTCTTTGAGGGAAACTCTGGGCATATATGATCAGCTCAAGTATTTGGGTGTTTAAACAGTTACTAGAAATGCCTGTGACTTTTTTCTTTTCAGAATGGGTCATTCTCAATTACACAATATCATGCTAGCTATTGCAAAACTAACTGGTCACTGTTGTGCCTCTAATTTACAAGTTAAGAAAACTTTTGCTCTCTGATAAAATGCTTGTCATGGAATGGAGATCCTTGGGAACACCTAGAACCCTCCAACACTTGAAAGGCTGCTGGCCGAGAACCTTCTCTGACTGGGGCTTCCCTCACTGCACCCTATTCCAGTCCAGCAACTAGTTGTCATATAATTGGCCATCTGTGGTCTCCAGGTAAGGGGCCAGTGGTGAATGTGGCCTCTCAGCCAAGAGCAGGGCCCCTCCCTGAGCAAACTTGACCTTAAAATTAGGCCTTCAAAAAAATTTTACTTCTTCGTGGTCAAATACTCTAACATAAACACTATTCCATTTTTTTGAAAGCGAGATGATTGGAATTAGATCCAAGCACCATTTCTCCTTGTCGTCTCCAGGTTGGATCAGTCAATGAACAAGGGGAAAAATGATGCAGAGCAGAATTCAGAATTCAACAGAGGGCTAATGCAATAACAAAGGGTTGGACTGAATGTCCTTAGATATACAATGGTGTACATAAATAAACATTTACATACACACATATTCATAATCTTTAAATAAACATTTGTATGTGTTCACATACCTGGAAGGAACTTTAAATGGAAAATGTGGAAAATTGTTTTGAAAAGAAGTGTAGAATGATCCTTATCTGACCTAAATCTATATATAGTATATATATAGTATAGTATATAGTATATAGTATATATATATATATATATAGTATATAGTATATAGTATATATATATATAGTATACTATATATACACTATATTTCACCCAAAGGAGGCTTTTTTAAAGTGTTGCTTTTAAGCATTTGGAAAGGGAAGAAACAAGCTTTCATTGAGACCAAATTATTTCTTTTTTTCTTCCATTTCTAATTTTATTTATTTGCCAAACACTTACATAGTGCTTGTTATATGCCAAGCACTATTTCAAGCACTCCGCAAATGTTAACTTGTTTAATCGTCCAACAACTCTAAGAATTATGTACTATTATTACCCCTATTAGACAGATGAGTTCAGAGGGGTCAAATATCTTGCCCAGGGTCACACAGTTGCCAGTGGTCAAGCTGGAATGTTAACCATTCTGTCTATGAAGTCTGTGTTCTTGAGTTTGCTTCCTCCCTAGGTGAAAATCAATTCAATATTATAAAAAACCTTCACAGATGAGGAAGCTAAGTCCCAGATAGTTATATAACCAGTCTGTTTAATTCTGCCAAATCTGAAAAAAAAAGTATTTTAAGTAATGTATTCCAGACTAAGATGATACATCAACAAAGATAAATTCATATCAAGTTTATTTTATTTATTTTTAAAAAAAGAATTTGCTTGGGGCTGGTGCTGTGGCGCAGCGGGTTAAAGCCCTGGCCTGAAGCTCCGGCATCCCATATGGGTGCCGGTTCTAGTCCCGGCTGCTCCACTTCTGATGCAGCTCTCTGCTATGGCCTGGCATAGCAAAAGAAGATGGGCCAAGTCCTTGGGTCCCTGCATCCGCTTGGGAGACCCGGAAGAAGCTCCTGGCTCCTGGCTTCAGATCAGCGCAGCTCTAGCCATTGAGGCCTTCTGGGGAGTGAACCAGCAGATAGAAGGCCTCTCTGTCTCTACCTCTCTCTGTAACTCTGTCTTTCAAATAAATAAAGTAAATCTTTAAAAAAAAAAAAAGAATTTGCTCTTACTCTCTATTACTTTGTCATGCTCATTTCCCCCACCCCTGCCTGTCGGGCTTCCCCTACCCAACAATAAACCTTCTCCTTAACTCCAGTGTTTGGCATGTTTTGTGACAGCCTTACATTGGTGCTGTGACTTGGATATAGGCTCTCCCGTCGACCTTGCTCTCCCCCAGGGGACCTCAGCTGCGTTGGGATCCTGGATTTCTGCCAGCCACAAAACACACCCCCAGATGCTCCGTGATCTCCATCCACACACCGGCCTTTCAAATTCCTGAAGTAAGATAGGGAATAGGGAATTTTCTCACGGAGACCTCTACCATGGGTTGTGGTTCCACTCTGCTTCATCATGAAGTCCTGGTACCAGGCTCCAAAACCATGAGCTCTATGCCTTCCATGGATGACAACCCCCACTCTCTGTTCCCGTACCATCCCCATCAGATGGCTGTGATCTTAGGGATGCCAGTTATCTGCCAGTCTGATTCCATGGTCACCATGGGAACCTCTCCATCCTGCATTTAGTCCAACCCTCCTCTCGGTTGTCTCCTACCTTGTCAAACCAGTCCACGTTTGACCCTGACACTATTCAAGATCTTTATCACTTCTGTGAATGCTCAGAAAAGTGGAAAAAAAATCTCCTAAGTCTAAACTTTCTCCTATCTCAGCTCTAAACCTTCTCCAGCTCAAGTTCTCTTGACTTCTAAAGCTTTTGCTAAAAAGCCAAAACCTTTTTCTTCCACGTTCGCCCTCTGATATTCATTGATTCAGCTCAGTGTACCTCCCCCTCCCATCCAGGAATTCCACCCTTATCTCAGAATCAGCCATTGTCCAAAGTCTACTCCCCTTGCCTTATCCATGATCCTCTCTAACACCTTCCTCCAAGAGAAGCAAAGGCAAGTTTGGGAACAGGCCACCTCCTTGCCATCACCCTCAGGACCTTGTTTTCCAACCAGTCTTCACCTCTCCCCCTCCTATTCCAATTTTGCCATAAGAACAGCATCCCCCTGTGCTCTTAAGTCACCTAACCCACCCTTCTGATGGCTCTTTTGTTTTAGCATGAGCAAGCCAGACAGGATGATCAGGTATTCTGATGGCTTTTGGCCCCACTAAGGTGTAGGCTGAAAACTACATTCTGTTCTTCCTTCCTTGGAGAGTAATTTGTCACTGAGACTGGGCACAGCCTGAAGCAATGCTTCCATACCTCATCAGGTCTCCTCAGTTCCTACAAATTTGATTTCCTGGTCTCAGTAGCAAGCATTTCCTAGACTGGCCCTTCAAAGCAGCCAGCTCACCAAGTTAATTATTATTTCCAGATATATCTTCTTTTCCCTAAATGCCCCTTACTCTGTCACCTATCACATTCTTCTCCTTAAAAATCTCTTTCCAACCAGAGGGGTGTCCATCTACTCTGAAGGGTGTTCTCCCCTATTAAACCTAACATAATGGTGAACAATCTCCAGTGGCCTTTTTGTCCCTTGCACATGGGCCCCTGCCTATATTCACCTTTGGGACCTGTCCAGTAGTTTCGTGAACTTTTGTTTCAGAGGCAATCCCAAGCGGCTGACTGTTGACTAGGGCACCATTGGCTAAGGTGTTCTTTGGGTAAAAGAAAAGTAGACTCAAATTCAATTAAAATCTAAAAAAGATGTCTTTGGTAAATAACAATGTCATGCATAAAATTTGGTTCAACTGTAACTGGACACTGTGTTTAAAGGAATTTCTCTCAAATCTAGAAAGATCACTGCCTTTAAAAATTTTACCTTGTAACTTACCAAGCTTGTTTTGCAATTTGTTTTAGCAGGTTTCTGATCACATAGGAATGGATAATCAGTACTCATTATAACCCTAATGTGGATTTTGCAATCTCTGGTTTAATGTCATTGATTTATAGCTAGAGTTTTATAAAAAGAGTAGAATTCCATGTAAATGAAATTTTGACCTTAATTCAGATAGAGGTATGGTATAATACCAGCATCTTCAGTCATGCAAGTATAATTGCTAAATGTAAATTGGGTAAAGGCAAATGAGAAAAATGTGTCTAAATGTAAATGCTGGTACTCTTAATACCTTATATTCTTTTTTTTTTAACTTTTATTTAATGAATATAAATTTCCAAAGTACGATTTATGGATTACAATGGCTTCCCCCCCATACCGTCCCTCCCACCCACAGCCCTCCCCTTTCCCACTCCCTCTCCCCTTCCATTCACATCAAGATTCATCTTCGACCATCCCAATATACAGAAGATCAGCCTAGTACACACCAAGCAAGGATTTCAACAGTTTGCTCCCACACAGAAACACAAAGTGAGGAATAATAGATGATTTTTTTCAAATGATGATGAAATCAGATCAGACCCACTGTCATGTTCAATCCCAGTGAGAGTCAAGTTGGGAGTTGACAATTTTTTCTTTTTCTTTTTTTTTTTTTTTTTTTTTTTTTTTTTTTTTTTACAGAGGATCAGTTTAGTATGCATTAAGTAAAGATTTCAACAGCTCAATTCACAATAGCTAAGACCTGGAACCAACCTAAATGCCCATCAACGGTAGACTGGATAAAGAAATTATGGGATATGTACTCTTTAGAATACTATACCGCAGTAAGAAACAACGAAATCCAGTCATTTGCAACAAGATGGAGGAATCTGGAACACATCATGCTGAGTGAAATAAGCCAGTCCCAAAGGGACAAATACCATATGTTCCCCCTGATCGGTGACAACTGACTGAACACCAAAAAGGAAACCTGTTGAAGTGGAATGGACACTATGGGAAACGGTGACTTGATACAGCATAGCCCTGACTGTTAATGAACAACTTAATACATTATCCCTCTTAGTAGTTTTTTTTGTCTGTTCTACTTAATATGACTGGTTTAATTCTGTAATTAATACACAGTTATTCTTAAGTGTTGAAATTTAACTGAAATGTGACCCTGTTAAACATAAGAGTAGGAATAAGAGAGGGAAGAGATATATAATTTGGGACATGCTCAAGCTGACTTGCCCCAAATGGTAGAGTTAGAAACATACCAGGGGACTCCAATTTAATCCCATCAAGGTGGCATGTACCAATGCCATCTCACTAGTCCAAGTGATCAATTTCAGTTCACAATTGATCATAATGAAAGGACTAAGAGTCAAAGGGAGCACATAAACAAGTCTAGTACCTGCTAACACTAGCCGATAGAATAAATAAAGGGGAGAGTGATCCAACATGGGAAGTGGGATGCTCAGCAGACTCATAGAATGGCAGATGTCCTGAATAGCACTCTGGCCTCGGAGTCAGCCCTAGGGGCATTCGGATCTGGCTGGAAAGCCCATGGGAGTGTTTCGGGCATGGAAAGCCAAGACACTCTGGCAAAGGATCTCTGTGAGTGAGATCTCAGTGGAGAGAACGGGTCTTCAGGGAGGGAGGTGCCTTTCTCTGAAGGGAGGAGAGGGCCTCCACTTTGGCTATGACCTTGTCTAAACAGGGTGGGAATCGGATAACTCAGAGGGCTTCCATAGCCTTGGGAACTCATGACTGGAGCATAGGGAGATTGCTGATGCCATAGACAGGAGTGTTAATTGGTAAGGTCAACAGCAGGAGTCACTGTGCACTTACTCCTCATGTAGGATCTCTGTCCTTGATGTGCTGTGCATTGAGATTTGGTGCTATAACGAGTACTCAAACAATATATTTCACTTTGTGTTTCTATGGGGGTGCAAACTGTTGAAATCTTTACTTAATACCTTATATTCTATAGCAAAACTATTGGGTTTGCTGATGTTTTCATAAATTTTCCATATGAAAATAGTTCAACACTGCTTGAAAGTAACTAACGTTGAAATTTGATGTGTTATTTTATTTAGAAAATGTTGTCTTAATTTGGAGACTTCTAAGGGGTGATTTCAAAATATAAATCAATGAAATCAGCAGATGGAAAGCAAAAGCTATTAATCTATTTGACATAGAACTAGAATCCGATCCTCTGTTAAAGCAAAGAGGTTTTCACGATGTATATATGGGAATCAATATTTTAAATCATCTAAAAAACTTTAAAACCTGAAGCATCTCCTTTTAATAGCTTTAATTGGTGACTCTCCGTAAATTTTGTAGTCAGCTCCAGTAAACTATTCTCTTTTCCCTAGTTCTGACTGTTAAAACTGTTCCAAATTATGGGATATTATTCCATTCTTAAATTTAAGGTTTTATTTCTGATTTTTGGAACAATCAGAGAGCCACAGATTTTGTGTTCTGTTAAATTAATCTATTATGGTTTCTTGATGTCTCTGTTAGGTTCAATTTGGTTAAAAATAGCTGAGTTTTTTTAATTGAGTTGTAGTTTGTTTAAATATATGATTATTCTAAAACATTTGAGTAATCACCTTGTAACAATGATCAAATCTGGTCCTTATATGTCATGTTGTTAAGGGATCATATTTCAACCAGATATTTTAAGCCTTCTTGGCTTCCTTGACAGGTACTCAAAAAAAAAAAAAAAATCAAAGTCCAAAGACTTTGATATGTCCAGTTGGGTCACTGAAAATGTCAAAGAATATGTCTCTCATCTTGTAGAGACACCAACAAATCAGGCTATTTGGATTATATTAGAGGTACTGTCAAGATGTGAAGTGGTGTTAAATTTTAAGTTATGATAATGTAAAATGTTACTGATACAAATATCCAAAAGTTAAAAAGTCTAATGATCTTGTGTTACTAGATATGATGATTATCTTAATGAGAAAGACCCAGTGGCCTAAAAGGGATAAATATTTTGTAAAAATTTACAGATGATTTTGAAAATACTGTGTGAAGTAAGCAAATGCTTCTTGTTGATTAATGAGTTTATAATTTTAAACATGGCTATTTAAGGTCTTTTGTTGCCTGTGCCTTGGCTCATTTGGCTAATCCTCCGCCTGCGGAGCCAGCACCCCGGGTTCTAGTCCTGGTTGGGGCACCAGATTCTATCCCGGTTGCCCCTCTTCCAGGCCAGCTCTCTGCTGTGGCCTGGGAAGGCAGTGGAGGATGGCCCAAGTGCTTGGGCCCTGCACCCGCATGGGAGACCAGGAGGAAGCACCTGGCTCCTGGCTTTGGATCAGCAAGGCACACTGGCTGTAGCGGCCATTTAGGGGGTGAACAAATGGAAGGAAGTCCTTTCTCTCTGTCTCTGTCTCTCTCACTGTCTAACTCTGCCTATCAAAAAAAAAAAAAAAAAAAAAGTCTTTTGTCATCCAGAGTTTTGTATTGCAGATTCGCTGCTCATAAAATTAAACATTAATGGTTCTGTGTTTAACTGGCCTCATATAGATTCTGAGAGATGTTTTCCAGTGACTTCTATTGTATTCAGTACTTTGGGATGGCTTTATAACCAGGTGAAGCCAATAACATGCTACAGGTTCCAACTGAGAGAAAGTATGGTTAATCCAGGTTACCAAGAGCAGAAAGTAATATTAATCAGTAATTTATAAAAACAGTTAAAGATTTTAGAAAACTATTATTACTGAAACTGCTTTATTGTTCTATCTTGTATGTTTTGTTATACATGTATACATATTGTATGTCTACATGGGAAAATTTATTAAGAACTCTGTTTTTTTAACATTTATTTAGTAAATATAAATTTCCAAAGTACATTTTATGGGTCACAATGGCTTCCCCCCCTCATAATTTTCCTCCCACCTGCAACCCTCCCATCTCCTGCTCCCTCTCCCATTCCATTCACATCAAGATTCATTTTCAATTATCTTTATATACAGAAGATCAATTTAGTATATGTTAAGTAAAGATTTCATTCAGTTTGCAGCCACACAGAAACACAAAGTGTAAAATTACTGTTTGAGTACTAGTTATAGCATTAATTCACATTCAATAACATATTAAGTACAGAGATCCTACATGAGGAGTAAGTGCACAGTGACTCCTGTTGTTGACTTAACAATTGACACTCTTGTTTATGGCATCAGTAATCACCGTAGGCTCTAGTCATGAGCTGCCAAGGCTATGGAAGCCTTTTGAGTTCACTGACTTCGATCTTATTTAGACAAGGTCCTAGTCAAAGTGGAAGTTCTCTCCTCCCTTCAGAGAGAGGTACCTCCTTCTTTGATGGCCCGTTCTTTCTACTGGGATCTTACTCGCAGAGATCTTTCATTTAGGTGTTTGTTTTTTGTTTTTTTTTTTTTTTTTTTTTTTGCCAGAGTGTCTTGGCTTTCCATGCCTGAAATACTCTCATGTGCTCTTCAGCCAGATCTGAATGCCTTAAGGGCTGATTCTGAGGCCAGAGTGCTATTTAGGACATCTGCCATTCTATGAGTCTACTGTGTATCCCACTTCCCATGTTGGATCGTTCTCTCCCTTTTTTTATTCTACCAGTTAGTATTAGCAGATGCAGAGTGAATTAAGCCAGTCCCAAAGGGACATATATCATGTTCTCCCTGATCGGTGACAACTAATGGAGCATCAAAAAGGAAACCTGTTGAAGTGAAATGGACACTATGAGAAACAGTGACTTGATCAGCCCTTGTCCCTACTGTTGATGTACAATTTAATACTTTTCCCTTTTAGTATTTTTTTTGTTCTACTTAATACTATTTGTTGAACTCTGTAATTAACACACAATTATTCTTAGGTGTTTAAATTTAACTGAAAAGTGTTCTCTGTTAAATATAAGAGTGGGACTAAGAGAGGGAGGAGATGTACAATTTGGGACATGCTCAATCGGACTTGCCCCAAATGGTGGAGTTAGAAACGTGCCAGGGGATTCCAATTCAATCCTATCAAGGTGGCATGTACCAATGCCATTTCACTAGTCAAAGTGATCAGTTTCAGGTCACAATTGATCATACTGATAGGTCTAAGAGTCAAAGGGATCACATAAACAAGAATTCTGTTAATTATCTGAACGATTAAAAAAACTCTGCTCATAAATCTAAACTGCTAAGTTAATCAAATATACATTTTGATTCATGTGACCTGAATCTTTGTATCAGATGCTTTGAATTTGTTGTTAGAAAGAAACTAAAAATGTTTTTACATGTTTGTGCTTGAGTTTTCTGGTAAAACAAGCTACACCATGTTAGATATTTAAGAGAAATTTCCAAATACATGTATTCTGAAAATTTATAAAAGGCATTGGATCTTCCAGTAAATGTTTTCATAACATGTTATTTATTGGTTGAAACTGCTTGTTAAGTTTTCATTTGATATTTTTATTGTCAGTAAGTGATCTGGGAAGAATAGCTTGTTCCCTCATTTCTCAATTCTCTTTAGGATGGGGAACTGACTCTGTACTGAAGGACTCCCCCCCAGGATGTACAATTTGATCTTTAGTTTGGCTAACCTTTTCTGTAATAACAGCATAGCCAAAGGAGAGTGTAAATTGTAATTTCACAGCTAGATTTACTTTTCCATGGGCACAGAAAACAGGCAAATCCTCCCTTTGAGACCAAACAAAGGGAAATAAAGTTTTAAAGTGAAGATATAGCTTTCTTCATGGGCATTGTCTACCTCACAGAAAAAAAACACTATCAGAACATGCCCGCGACTTTTAGTTTAGGCCACCAAAGATTAGAGATGGGACTTGAGCACCCCTTGACTTTCATCCTCTTAAAGGTTTCCTCTGGTCTGCTTTATCAGAAATCAGGAGGAAGAGAAAGCTAAGCAACAGAAGCGATGTAAAGATAGCTGGCAGGCCAATTAACGGCTGTTCTATACAGTGATCTGCCGTCAAGGAGACCCAACAAGCCACTGTAGTGGCTTTCAATATGAAAAGTCAGGGCTTCAGCAGAAGTCAGTTTATGAAGAGCTCTGCCAGCCAAGAGTTGGGACACTGGAAATGGAACTGCCCTGGAGTCGAAGGACGCCTAGGTCAGAGCCACAGACCTTATTGGTTCTAAGTTGAAAAGCCCTTCACTCTGCCCAGCTTGCAAAGTAACGAACGCTGTTGAGGGGACGGCCAAGTAGGGTCAGTAACATTGCAGGCAGAACTGTAAATTTCCTGTTAGAATTGCCACCTGGCTTTACTTGGCCATCTCTCCTCCCAGGCCAGCTAGGTAATGGAAGTCAACCGAGTACCTTCCCCAAGGAGGTTCATACCTCCCTTAGGATGTGAAGAGATAGATAGATCTGGGTCTCCTAACTGGCAAGGCTTTAAAGCCCACCTGATTATTATCAGGCCCCTTCTGTTTGCCTCTCAATCAGAAAACTTAGCCATGGTTTAGACACCACCTTTCTTAGGTCCTCCAATAATGACTCTGTCCTTTATTCTAAACCCTGTCTAGCCCACTTGGGGCCTCATTCCTTTGTAATCACACCCTCTATTCTTACATCAATGGGTCTACTTTCAACACCTGTGTATTGATGGTCCTCTCTCCCAATTAATGTATGATTGTTCAGAATTTTTCTACAGGCAAACCCCTCTATCCATAAGAGATGAGTGACCTTTCTCCCAGTCTTGATTGGGATCAGCTTTGCAGCCTGTCTCTCCTCAGTAGTGATCTCAGGAACAGCTTTGGGCCACAATATTATCTTGACCAACCAACTCCAAAACAACTCCAACAGTTATAAGAGGAGGTCACTATGTCCACTGAAACCTCAGCTGATGCCATCTGAGGTCTCCAAAGCCACGTCACCTCACTAACAGGCATGGTACTATGGAACAGATGGGCCTTAACAGTTTGTTATTATGTTAACCAATGCCAGGTAAAACCACATCTATCAAACAGTCTTCACTAGGTCCAGAGACACCCCCCATTTCCTCTCCTCTAGGAAATCCTCTCATTACTTGGTTAATGCCACTCTTAGGACCCTTCGCTGCTATTCTCACCCTTTTACACTATCTTGTCTGTTTAAGTGTTTACAGGAGGTGATAATGGAACAAACCAAAGCTCCCACCAACCAGGCAGTCAACCAAATACTGCTACAGGGATATACTAAGTTCCCCAAGCAGGAGACAGCAGCTTGAGACATTGCCCCTGGCCAGTGGAGAGTTAACTCATTGCCCCATGGAAGCAGAAAGTAGCTGACAGGTCATTGTCCCTCCACCCCTTCTGGACTTTTGGAGCTGATATAATCCCATATAACACTCACTTTATAAAAAACACAAAGGAGGATGTTAGTAAAATGGTGCTGTCTTATCTGTGATGCCATCTATGCCCCCGGCACCATCCTAAGCTGTAACCCTCCCCACCATTGCTGGAAGCCAGGTGACAGATGGCCCAACCACAGGTGTCAGCTCCACCCCCACCCTAATGGGATTTGCTGCTCCTACTTCCCTGCCCACAGCAAGGGTTTAATAGGATCTACTACCCATACATGTGCTCTCTTACTCTCTCACCCTCCCCTCCTGCCCCATAATGCTTCCCCCACCCAACAATAAATCATTTCCTTAAAAACAAAGATTGATTTATTTATTTGCAAGCTAGAATTACAGAGAGAGAGGGAGAGACAGAGGGAGGGAGAGACAGAGAATCTTCTATTTGCTGGTTCACTCCCCATATGGCCTCAAAATCCAGGGGCTGGGCCCGGCCAATGCCAGGAGTTTCTTCTGTGTCTCCCACATGAATGCAGATCCCCAAGCACTTTGGCCATCTTCTGCTGCCTTTCCAGGTGCACTAGCAGGGGGCTAGATCAGAAGTGGAGCAGCCAGATGCCCATATGGGATGCCGACATCACAGGCTGTGGCTTTACCCACTATGCCGCGATGCCAGCTCCCTATTTTATTTCTTTTTAAGTTAACCCAACTCTCTTCAATCTTCTGTGCTCTCCAACTGCATTTCCTGCAATTGTGGTAAGGAACATAGTTCTCTAAATGCATCACCACAAGGCCCTGAAAATCTCTGTTCAGCAACTGATACAGCTGAGTCACTTAGTTCCTCATTCCCAGTTAAGATTTACAAAGCATATTTGAAAAAGTAACACCACACAATGGTCATGAGTTCAAATGGTATAAAATGTAGACTAATCATAAAACATTTTATTAGACACCTCTACAATGCGTCTGCTATATTATAACCTGTAGACATTTTAAACAGGCTATTTTAATCTAAAATCTTAATAAGTTATGTTTATACTATTATAAAATTATAATTATATAAAGTTATTGTATAAAAGAGTGGGCATTGTGGTTAAGCCTCTACTTGTTGTACCTCCATCCCAAATCCAAATGCAGGTTTGAATCCCTGCTCCACAGCTTTTGATTAAGCATTCTACTAATTCATCTGGAAGGGCAGCAGAACACGGCCCAAGTATTTAAGTCCCTGTCACTTATGTGGGAGACTGAGATGAAGTTCCTTGCCCATGGATTCAGCCTGGCCCAGAAGGAATAGAAAATCAATCTCTCTCTCTCTCTCTCTCTCTCTCTCCCCCCCTTCTCTCTGTTGCTCTGCCTTTCAAATAAATCCTTAAAATAAAAATAATAATAAATAAAATACAGAATGAGAAAAAAGAACAAAGACAAATATATCAGACACAGCTTAATAATAGCTGTGGAAGAAAATTACATGCAAAGAGAAGGTAGAAGCAATTTTTAAAGGGTTAATCACTACTAATTTCCTTAATTCAGTCAAAGAAATCACCTATTGATTCAGGAAGCTTACTTAACCATATAAAGATATATAAGATATTTAGTCATATCAAATTGCTGAAAACGAAGATAAAGAAAAAAATTTAAAACCAGTGAAAAATTATTATTTTCCAAGAAACTGCAAGAAGCACTGACTGCTGACTTCAAAACAGAAGTAATAGAAGCCAGAGGACCAAGGATCGATGTGTTTATAATTCAGAAAGAAAATACCGTCAATTTAATATTATAAACATTAGGAAAAACTTCTTCCAAAAACTTATTCGGGTAACAAAACATGGTAGAGATTTAATGATAAATCTTTAATTGAAACAAATATAACAGAGTTTATCAGGTTGAGGGGAAATTATCCTTAATAGAAACAAGGAAATTTGGACAGGAATAAAGAACAATGGAAAAGACTAAAGCAATAAATCTAACATATTATTGAGTTCAAAATACATACTGAATTAAAATGCATGACAAAATAGTACAAATAGCAAGAAAGAGTGTAAGAAAAGTGTAAGAAGAGTGTAAGAAGTCTGAGTCTAGCAATATTGATAAAATAAAAAAATAACATTTTGTACTGTAAGTTATAACCACTAGATATTGTATAAAAGAATAATAAAAGTATATTTGTGGGACCAGCGCTGTGGCATAGTGGGTTAACGCCCTGGCCTGGGGTACTGGCATTACATATGGGCACCGGTTCAATACCCGGCTGCTCCACTTCCCATCCGGCTCTCTGCTATGGCCTGGGAAAGCAGTGGAGGATGGTCGAAATCCTTGGGCCCCTGCACCCACGTGGGAGACCTGGAGGAGGCTCCTGGCTCCTGGCTTCAGATTGGTGTAGCTCTAGCCGTTGTGGCCAATTGGGGGGTGAACCATCGGATGGAAGGTCTCTCTCTCTCTCTCTCTCTCTCTTCCTTTCCTCTCTCTGTAACTCTGACTTTCAAGTAAATAAATAAATCTTAAAAAATAAATAAATAAAACATAAAATAAAAATATAAATAAAATATAAAATAAAAATCTGAAAAACAGATTTATGCACTTTAACTGGAACAATATGAGTGACAAAATCAATAGAGTAATACAGAGGGGCTGGCATTGTGGCTCAGTGGGTTAACCCCCTGGCCTGAAGCACCGGTATCCCATATGGGCACTGGTTCAAGACATAGCTGCTCCACCTCCAATCCAGCTCTCTGCTATGGCGTGGGAAAGCAGGAGAAGATGACCCAAGTCCTTGGGTCCCTGCACCCGCGTGGGGGACATGGAAGAAGCTCCTGGCTCCTGGCTTTGGATCAGGGCAGCTCCGTCCATTGCAGCCATCTGGGGAGTGAACCATCGGATGGAAGACCTCTCTCTCTCTCTCTCTCTCTCTGCCTCTCCTTCTCTCTGTGTAACTTGGACTTTCAAATAAATAAATCTTTAAAAAAAATCAAGTAATATGCAATCATACAGGCCAGTACTGTGGCATAGTAGATTAAGCCTCGGTCTATAGTGCCAGCATCCCATATGGATACTGATATAAGTCCCAGCTGCTCCACTTCTGATGTAGCTCCCTGCTAAAGCTCCTGGGAAAGCAGTGGAAGATGGCCCAAGTACTTGGGCTCCTGCACCCAACTTGGAGATACGAAGAAGCTTCTTGATCCTGGCTTTGAATCAGCCCAGTTCTGGCTGTTGCAGGCATTTGGGGAGTAAACCAGTGGATGAAAGACTGCTCTCTCTTTATCCTTCTCTCTGTAACCGTGCCTTTCAAATAAAATAAACCAATCTTTAAAAAAATTGGAATTATAAATCAAAGTGGAAAAATAGATATTCTTTAGTCCAAAATGATATAACAAATGATTGAAAGTAACCAAAGGAGAAGAGCCGAATAATGTATGCAGATACCTCTCCCTCTAAAAGGTGTAGTATAACTCATAATCCCGCTCCTTAAGTGTGGAGCTTTGTGACTTCCTTCCAGTGAATTCAGTATGGAAAGGGAGAAAAAGTAACTTTCTGATAGAGACTGACACTGCCTCTGCCTCATAATCAGCAATAACATCAACAGGGGTCAGAAAAATTTTTTTTTGACAGGCAGAGTAGAAAGTGAGAGAGAGAGAGACAGAGAGAAAGGTCTTCCTTTTGCCGTTGGTTCACCCTCCAATGGCCGCCGCGGCTGGCGTGCTGCGGCCGGTGCATTGTGCTGATCTGAAGCCAGGAGGCAGGTGCTTCTCTTGGTCTCCCATGTGGGTGCAGGGCCCAAGTACTTGGGCCATCCTCCACTGCACACCCTGGCCACAGCAGAGGGCTGGCCTGGAAGAGGGGCAGCCGGGACAGAATCCGGCGCCAAGACCAGGACTAGAACCCGGTGTGCCGGCACCACAAGGCGGAGGATTAACCTAGTGAGCCGTGGCGCCGGCTTCAGTAATATTTTTAAAATGTACCCTTACTACCATATAAAATGGCACTTCACCTATGTGGTCTTCCTCTCCCCATCAGATAACTCCAGAGAAACTCTGAGGAAAACATCAGACAAGCCCCAGCTGAAACGCATTCTACTAAAAGTGCTCCTTAACCATACCAGAGTCTTCATAAACAAGAACATTCTGAGAAGCTGTCCCACCCAAGAGAAACTTAGGCAGTCATGACTATTCACATGACATGGTATTATGAATGGGATCTGGGAACAGTAAAAGTATATTTAGTAAAAGCAAAGAAAATCTGAACATATGGCCTTTACTTAATAATAATCATTGAATATTAGGAAGACACCACACTAATAAAAGGGCTCAATAATAGAGAAATGGATTTAGGCTGAGTGGAAATGCTCTCAACTATCTTCACAAATTTTCTGTGCATCTAATACTGAGCTTTAAAAAACAAGTTAATAAATGACAAAAACAACAACGAACCAACATTTGATTAATTTAAAAGGAGAGTAATTACATAAAAGTATAAATAGTAAGACAAATTAAAAGTCTATTTTCATTACTCATTACACTATGTGGGAATAGGCTAAATATACCTGTAAAAAAGTTTACCAAAATCACTTTTAAAATGCCTTCTCTAGACTTTTGATAAGAAATGCACTTTAATTACAGTGACAAATCATAGTTAAAAATAAAGGTACACAAACAGAGATACTATGATAACACTAACCAAAAGAAAGCTGATGGAATGGCATTGTGTGCAGCAAATTAAGCATCACTTGCAAAGCTAACATCCCATATCAGAGCACCAATCTGAGTCCCAGATGTTCTGTTTCTAATCCAGATTCCTGCTAACATGCCTGGGAAGAATGAAGAAGAACCCAAGTACCTGGGTTGCTGCTACCCACGTGAGAAACCCAAATAGAGTTTGTGGCTCCTGGCCTCAGCCTGAACCAACTCTGCTATTGAGACCATTTGGGGAGCGAACCAGCAGATGAAAGATCTCTGTGTGTTTCTCTCGCTCTGTCACTCTGCCTTTCAAATAAATAAATATTTATCTAACAATGATTATGAGATAATCTGAAAGATATCAATGTTATATGACTATAAAAATCTCATAATATTTTGAAAACACAAAAGGAGAAATAGATAAATTCTCATCAGAGAGGGGGAGAGAGAGAGAGAAAGAGAGAGAGAGAAGAGAGAGAGGCTTTAATGCACAACTCTAAATAGGTGATACAGCAACGTGTGTTTCTTGTAGAAAACTCCTCTTGTACATTTTAGGATATTTTCAGCATTCCTAGCCTAGATTCACTGAACTGCCATAATACTTCCCAACCTCTGGTTACAACAACTAAAAATGTCAACAAATATAGAAAAATCACCTCTAGCTGATAACCACTTACTGTAACTATACCTATATGCTTCATAGGTATATTTTTATATAGATATACATTCATATAGATCCATGCACAAATGTTTCGGGGTATTTAAAAATTTCATGTAAATGTGTATTATGAAAAAATTATACATGGATTTCAAAATTTTTGCAAAAAATATTTTTTCTATTTTTTTTGAAATTTATTTATTTGAGAGTCAGAGAGCGGGAAAGAGACAGAGAGCATGCCAATGCACTAGTTCTCTTCCCAGATGTCCCACAAACAGCCAGTACTCGGCCAGGCTGAAGCTTGGAGTTACGAACTCTGTCCAGGTTCTCCCAGGTGGCCACAGGGACACAACTACTTGAGATGTCATTTCACTTCCCAGGGTGAATATCAGGAAACTGAAATCAAGAGCAGAGCTGGGACTTGAATCGAGGTACTCTGATATGGGATGCAGGTACCTTAACTACTAGCTGAAATGCCCAGTCCAAACTTAACTCTTGATTTCATGTTTTCATGAATGTTTTAAAATCACCCTTGTATAGGGGCTGGCGCTGTGGTGCAGCAGGTTAAAGTGCCAGTCTGCAGAGCCAGCATCCCATATGGGCACCAGTTCGAGTCCTGGCTGCTCCACTTCTGATCCAGCTCTCTGCTATGGCCTGCAAAAGCAGGAGAAGATGGCCCAAGTCTTTGGGCCCCTGTACCCCTGTGGGAGACTCAGAAGAAACTCCTGGCTTTGATCGGTGCAGCTCCTGCCAGTGTGGTTCTCTAGGGAGTGAACCAGCAATGGAAGACCTCTCTCTCTCTCTGTCTCTCTCTGCCTCTCCTCTCTCTGTGTACTCTTTCAAATAAACAAAAATATATCTTTAAAAAAAAAAAGTACCCTTGTATAAACAAATGCTGAGGAATGTGGTGAGCAAGCATGACGTAATTACCAAATATTGCTGCCAAGAGGCCAAACTTCACAGAATTTTTGACACTTCAAGTAAGTCTGACCAAGATTGACTATATGTTGAATCATAAATATCCACAATAAATTGAAATAATTCAGTATATATTATTTTATTAAGCTAGAAATAAATTATAATAATTTACATCTCCAGCTGCCTAAAAATAATGCACTTCTAAATAATCCATGGTTCAAATAAGAATTAACAATGTAAATGTTTAAGATACTATAACTGAATCATAGTTAATCTATAAATTAAGACATGTGTAATAGACTCTTAAAGCAATATGTATGGGGAAATATATACCATAGAATAAATATGTTGTAGAAGAATAAGAATTAAAATTCAATATTAATATGCTTCTATCTTAAAAGAGTAATAAAAGCATCCAAAAGCAGCCCAAAATAATTAAAGACATAATGAAGACAAAAACTGGATTTAACAGGGCTAGGAGTAGTTGTGGAGTAGTTGGTTAAGCCACCCCTGTGATGCACCCATCCCGTACTGGAGTGTGCAGGATGGAGTCCTGCCTCTGACTCTGATCCAGCTTCCAACTGAGGTACACCCTGGAAGGCAGCAAATGATGGCTCAAGTGCTTGGGCTCCTGCCACCCGAATGGGAGATCCAGATGGAATTCTTGGCCCCTCGCTTTCAGCCTCACTCAGCCCCAGCTGCTGTTGCATTTAGGGAGTGAACTAGTAGACAGACGATCTCTCTGTCACTCTGCCTTTCAAATAAAAATTTAAAAATAATAAATAATAAACTTTAAAAATCTCCTTTCATGAAAAAAATGCACATTAAGAGAGTAAAAACAAAAGTACTATAAAGAAAATCACTAAAAACAGGCTGGAAACATAAATTCTTAGTGTGAATAATGAGAAAAAATAGCACAAAACATAAACATATCAGGAATAAAAACAATCACTATCTATAATAAAGGGCTGCTATTAACAATTTTATGTCTATGGCTTTAATAATTTGAATGAAATTGATAAATCACTCAAAGCCGCAACTTCATGAAATTTGATATAACTTTCTGAAATGGTACTTCCATGTACGTTAAAAGTTATTAATTCTGTCATGAAAACCCTAGCAAAAGAAATGAAAATCAAATTGACTTTACTAGTTAATTCTTCCTGAAAAACTGATGAAGAAATAGTGTCAATTTTATACAAAGTCTTTCAGAGAATGAAAATAGTGGGAAACTTCTTAGTAATTTTTATAAAGGCAGAATAGTCTTTATATCAAACAAGAAACAAAGATTACTGACCAATCTATGGCATGAATATAGATATTAAAGTTGCAAGCAAATATTAGTAAATAAAACACAATGATATATAAAGTGTGGAATATTTTCTATCCCAATGTCTTTAATAGAATGATTAACTGGATATATTTATACATTAGTACCATTCACTTGTAAGAATGAATGAGGGGCCAGCATTGTGGTGCAGCAGGTTAAAGCCCTGGCCTGAAGCGCTGGCATCCCATATGGGTGCTGGTTCTGGTCTTGGCTGCTCCTCTTCTGAACCAGCTCTCTGCTATAGCCTGGGAAAGCAGTAGAAGACGGCCCAGGTCCTTGGGCCCATGCACCTGCGTGGGAGACATGGAAGAATCTCCTGGCTCCTGGCTTCAGATCAGCACAGCTCCAGCTCTTGCAACCATCTGGGGAGTGAACCAGTGGATGGATGACCTCTCTCTCTGTCTCTACCTCTCTCTGTCTCTACCTCTCTCTGTCTTTCAAATAAATAAAATAAATCTTTTTTAAAAAAGAATGAATGAACTGCAAAGATACTTAAATAAAAAATAAAATGTAGAACTTTGGAAAAATGGGGCTGGCATTGTGGCACAGTGGGTTAAGCTGAGGTCTGACATGCTAGCATCCCATATGAACACCTATGGAAGTCCCAGCTGCTCCACTTTCCATCCAGCTTCCTCCTAATGCACTTGGGAAAGAAGGAGCAGAAGATGGTCCAAGTATTTGGATGCCTGCCACTCACATGGGAGACCTGGATGGAGTTCTAGGCCCCTGACTTCAGCCTGGTCCAGCCTCAGCCTTCGTTGCCATTAGGGGAGTGAACCAGCAGATGGATGATCGCTCTCTATCCCTTTCTGCATCTCTCTCTCTCTCTCTCTCTCTCTCTGTATCTTCCTCTCTGTAACTCTATTTTTCAAGTAAATCTTTTTTAAAAAATAAAAGAAATCAAAGTGAGCTGCAAAAGAATATGCACTGCAATGTCTAATATTTGTGAATAAAAATAATTTAATCTATTGGTAATAAACCTCAGGATGTGAGTTACCCTGTGGGAGGGTATTGACTAGATGAAATTATGGACATATTTTCTGGGATGTGAGTGATGTCCTATTTCTTAATCAAAATTGTTCTCATAGGTATATTTACTTTATATACATTTATCAAGTCTATACTCATTATTTAGGCACTTTTCTGTATATATGTTATAGTTCAATCAAAAGGTTAACTTTTTATTTTTACTTTTATATTAAGGATTTATTTATTTATTTGAGAGGCAGAGTTACAGACAGAGAGAGGGAGAGACAGAAAAAGAAAGGTCTTCCATCCACTGGTTCACTCTCCAGATGATTGCAACAGCTAGAGCTGGGCTGATCTGAAGCCAGGAGCCAGGAGTTTCATCTGGGTCTCCCACGTGGGTGCAGGGGTCTAAGAACTTGGGCCATCTTCTACTGCTTTCCCAGCCACGTTAGCAAGGATCTGGATCTGAAGTGGAGCAGCTGGGGCTCAAACCAGTGCCCATTTGGGTTGCAGGTGCTGCAGGGGGAGGTTTAATTTACTGTGCCACAATGCCGCCCCAGGCTTATTTTTTAAAAATTCTCGTTTGGGGCTGGCCCTGCAGCATAGCAGGTAAAGCCGCCGCCTGTGGCACCAGCAACCCAAATGGGCACTGGTTTGAGTCCTGGCTACTCTACTTCCAATGCAGCTCCCTGCTAATGCACCTGGGAAAGCAGTGGAGGATGTCCAATCCGTGGACCCCCGCACCTATGTGGGAGTCGTGGAAAACCTTCTTGCTCCTAGCTTCTGACTGGCGCAGCTCTTTCCATTGCAGACATTTGGGAAGTGAACCAGCAGACGGAAGATCTCTCTTTCACACTCTCTGCTCTCTGCCTCTCCTTCTCTCTCCATAACTCTGACTTTCAACTAAACAAAAAAGACTTTTTTAAAAATTCCCAATTAATACAGCTTCTTCTATTGCCAAGAAACGCTAAATATATCTGTGAAATACACATGCTTTTTTTTTTCTTTTAGGAATCGTGGTTGAAGTTTCTCTTCTCAAAGTCAGTATTTAAGATACTCTGAGATTAATTCTCTGCAGCACACTGATGTAGGTTTAAGTCTGGCTCTGCCATCACTATTGAGCCATTTAAAAATCATTCCCCAAGGTCTGTTCTCTTATCTCCTTCCAACTCCCTCAGAAAACTGTTAGTGACGTTGGAACCTAGACAATTGCATAACCCTTTTAATGTCAGTCTTGGAATGAAGACTTTGTGCATCACCAGCCATGTACATGTATAGTGAGGTAGCATTAATAACCTCTGTGTTGTTTAGTCTATATTTCATTGGCTGACTGCCTAGAATGACTAAGGAAACTGCCTGAAAATGACCCCTTCCTCCTCAAAAGACAAAAAGAAAAAGCAAACTCTGGAATTACTTCTACCAAAGGGAAAATTAATAAATGGCTTTAAAAATTCCTCATGCAAGTAGAATCCTTATTGCTCAAAAAGAAAACTTCTGCATTCAGACATAGTTGTAGTGAAGCCAAATTGTCACCATGCTCTGGTGATTTATAAATTGAGAAGGGATATTCAAATTTGATGTGTCTCACATCAAATATTAACACAAAGTTTGTCTTGGGTTATATTCTATAGTATCTCAAGTGATACTGATGATAAAATAATATTAGTTAAAGCAATTCTCTAAAGAAACAAGAATACAATTCCTAATTAAGCTGAGTTTTTAATGAACTGTGATCCTCTGACATACTGCAAAATAGGCATTGCATATTAACTACAAGCTTTATGTGTGTGTGCAAACAGTGTCAGTGTATAAACACCCAAGCACTACATGTGAATGAGCAGGATGAAAATGAACACTTCCTCCCATTTCACTTTTCAGATATTTCAGTGACTGAGAAGTGACAATTCCCTGTTTGCTGACCCTCTATTGTTCAGTGATCTGCATTTGCTTCTTGTAAGAGGTAAAATTTTGTATCTTGTGTACTGTAGAGGTTTTAGGGGAAAAAACCCTTCTTGATGTTTGGAATGACTCTATAAATGCTTTGTAGCCTTATACAATTTGATTACAAATGCTAGTTTTGTTAACATTCCTTCAGTCTTCCTTTATCCTACAGATACTTAGGGAAGCCTTTCACTGATGCAGCCAGCAGGTGCAGCTTGGGAGATACACAGTTTAAAGACCTTATAGGATAAGGACCATGAGTCTAGCAAAGAAACAATTGCCTGTTTTATATTGAATGGCATTTAGGTTTGTAAACTCAAATGCCAGAGTGAGATGGTGACCGAACTTAAACATTTGAGACAGTAAATATCACAAATTCACCATACACTGGGACAGGCTGTTAACCATACCACATGAGCTTCATAAAACTAAAGCAACCACCCCATGGCTTTTCTCTGTTTGACTTTCCATGCTTATCTGATGGTTTACTCCATGTGCTCCAAATACTGGAAACATTTTGCTCCCAGCTGGTTTATTCCTTTTGGCTCTCCAAATCATATTTGATCTTACGCCTGGAAGTATTCCTGTCTTTCTTCTTTTTCCAGACTATTGTACTACTTGAGGAGAGATTTTGTCCTCTTCTTTCGGAAACACGTTTCTGGCCTGTTGCACACTTGTATTTTAGCAGGCTTGTCTCTCTTTGTGGTCCTTCAGGACTTGATGAGGAACAATCTTACACAACATGCCTAATTCCAACCTGGAACTAAAATGACGAAAATGGCAACTTCAGGCAAATCACTTAACCTTCCTTTGCCATAATTTCTGCATCATAAAGTGAAGATACTAATATCATGTGTTCTTTTTCCAGTGGATTCAATAGAATGACACACAAAAGGCTTAGAATAGTGTCAGAAATATAGCAAGTAGTCTGCGAATATTGTCCTTTATTATTTGAGCTCCTTGGTCTAAGAACCCAAGCTTAGAATATTTTGAAATCTTTAGATATAATGAAATTTGGTACTTAAATAGGCTCCTACCTTCAAAAAGTCATTAAAAATAGTCCAAAATATATGAAAGAAACAATGAAGATAAAAATAGGACTTAATGGGGCAGGCATTGTGAGTAATGGGTTGCCACTCCTTGGGGTGCTTGCTTTCCATATTGGAGAACCTAATATGGAGTTCTGCTTCTGTTTCCAACCCAGATTTCTGCTCATGTACACCCTGGGATGTTGGGTCCCTGTCACCCAAATTGAGTACCTGGCATGGTGTTACCAGTTGTAGGTATTTGGAGAGTGAGCCAGCAGGTGGGAGTCTCTCTCTCTCTCTCTTTCTTTTTCTCCTCTCTCATAAATAAAATTGATACTTTTTTAAAAAGAGGGAACAAAGGGGTGGGCATTTTGGCACAGCAGGTTAAGCCACCACTTGGGACTCCCACATTACACATTGAAGTGCCTGTTTGAGAACCAACTACTACATTTTCAATCCAGCTCCCTACTGATTTGCCTGGAAAGCAGCAGATGACAGCTCAAGTACTTGAGTTGCTGCTACCCACATGGGAGACCAAGATGGAATTCCTGGCTCCTGGCTTTAGCCTGGCCCACCTGTTGTGGCCATTTGGGAAGTGAAACAGTGGATGGAAGATTCAATCTCTCTCTCTCTCTTTTCATATAAACAAATAAAACTTCATAATGAAAAGATGAATCTAAAGGAGGAACTTAAATATTCACTGGGCAAAGGTCAGCTTTTGATAAGCCATATAATGCAAGATTTATACTGAGCCAATGAGAAACCACTGGTAATGTTGAAAAATCCTGACAGATCCCAAGAATTCAAGATTGCTTAATGTGAAAATTAATCAACAAAATACACATATTTATATAGCAGAGTTGGAAAGCCACATAATCCTATCAGTAGACACAAAAAAAGAATTTAAGAGAACCCAACATCCTTTTATGTTAAAACACTCAGAAAACTTAAGAGTAGTAATCCTTCTCAGACTGTCTCATCATTATTTGTGGAAATTCCTCAATCTGATAAAAAGAAAGGAATGTAAGTAAAACCAGTTTATAATAACACTTGATAAGGAAAGAGTGAAACTTTCTCTAAGAACAGGAGTAATACAATGACATTTGTCCTAGCAACTTTAACGTTTTATGGAGGTCCTAGCTATAGGAATTAGGCAGGCAAGGAAAAGAAAGAAAGAGAGAGAGAGAGAGAGAGAGAAGAAGGAAGGAAGGAAGGAAGGAAGGAAGGAAGGAAGGAAGGAAGGAAGGAAGGAAGGAAGGAAGGAAGGAGAGAGAGAAAAAGAGAGAAAGAGAGAGAGAAAGAAAGAGAAAGAGAAAGAGAGAGAAAGAGAGAGAAAGAAAGAGAGAAAGAAAGAGAGAGAAAGAAAGAGAGAAAGAAAGAGAAAGAGAGAGAGAAAGAGGAAAGAAAGAATCAGAAGCTTTTTATAGATAACATTGTCTGACATGAGAAAACCATATGGAATTCACTAAAACATTCAGACTAGTGAACAAATGATCAGCAAGGTTGCTGTGCAAAAAAAGGTCAACACGAAATCAATTGTATTTCTAGACATAAGAGTGAGCAATTCAAAATAAAATTTTGGGGAAAAATCATTTATAATAGAATCAAAAATAAAATATTTGGGAAGAAAAAAACTTAGTAAAAGTAGGGAAAGACCTATATATGTAAAACTGCAAAATGTGAGCTGAAGAATTTATGGCCTAAGTAAATCAGAAGACATATCATGCTCACATGTCATAAGACCACATTGTTAAGATCATTATACATGCAAATGTATTGACAGATTGAATGAAAACCCTAGTGCAATTCCAGCTATTTTTTCTTCTCAGAAACTGACAATCTGGTCTCAAAATTTATTTGGAAATCCAAACAATCTTGAAAAAAAGAACAAGGTTGGATGACTCACACTTCCCAATTTCAAATTTACAACAAAGCTAAACTAATGAAGATACTAGTATAAGAACAGCATTTAGAACAAAGAAATAGAATTAAAATGTATGTGGAGAAGCGGCATGATGGGATAGTGCAGGATAACTCATGTTTTGGTTGGTGGATATGGACAATGAGTTGCAAGATAATTCAATTAGAAAGGAAGACTTTTCAGCAAAGTGTGCTGGACAACTGCATATCCCATACAAAAGAGTAGAGTGAATTTCTATTTCACACACACAAAAATTAACTTTGGTCATAGTTTTAATGTGAGAGCTAAGATTGTAGAATTTTAGAAGATAACATGGGGAGTAGATTCTTATGACCTTCGGTTTGGTAAACCTTGGGTTTGGTGTTTTTCATTTTATTTGTTTGTTTTGTACAGTACACCAATACCTTTCATAACAAAATAAAAATAGATACATTGGAGTAACCAAGATCTTAAAATTTTTCATTGCACACTATATTATTCCAATAGCTAAAAGTGCACAAATAGAAAGGGAGCATACTGGAAAAATGTATATCTGATAAGGGGTGTATATCCAGAATGTAATCAAATGACAAATATTCCAATTTTAAAGAATGGACCATCAAAGAAGGAGGTACCTTTCTCTGAAGGGAGGAGAGAACTTCCACTTTGACTATGGCCTTATCTAAATAAGGTCAGAGTTGGCGAACTCAAAAGGCTTCCATAGCCTTGGCAACTCATGACAAGAGCCTAGGGTGATTACTGACGCCATAAACAAGAGTGTCAATTGGTAAGTCAACAACAGGAGTCACTGTGCACTTACTCCTCATGTAGGACCTCTGTCCTTAATGTGTTGTACAATGTAAATTAATGCTATAACTAGTACTCAAATAGTACTTTACACTTTATGTTCTGTGTGGGTGCAAACTCTTGAAATCTTTACTTAATATACACTAAATTGATCTTCTGTATATAAAGATAATTGAAAATGAATCTTGATGTGAATGGAATGGGAGAGGGAGCAGGAGATGGGAGGGTTGTGGGTGGGAGGGAAGTTATTGGGGGTGGGGAAAGCCACTGTAATCCAAAAGCTGTACTTTGGAAATTTATATTTCTTAAATAAAAGTTTAAAAAATCCATTTTTAATTAGAATTATCTGCATAGATATTTTTCCCAAAGAAGACATCCAATTAGCAATAAGCACATTAAAAAATTGCTCCCCATCATTGTGTTCTCAGAAATACAAATCCAAACCCTATGAGCTGCTTCTTGCCATCCATTGAGATGCCTGCAGTCAAAACGACAGATAAGGGATCAGTGTTGTGCTGCACTGGTTAAGCTGCTGCCTGAGATACCAGCAACTCATATGGGCACCAGTTCAAGTCCCAGATGCTCCACTTCCACACCAGTTCCCTGCTAATGCACCTGGGAAAGCAGCAGAAGACAGTCCATGTATTTGCAGGATGGAATTCCAGGCTCCCGGCTTCAGCCTGGCACAGCCACTTGTGGAGTGAATGAGTAGATGCAAGATCTCTCTCTCTCTTTCCTTCCCTCTTTCTCTCCTTCCTCTGACTACGCCTTTAAGATAAACACTACAGAGGATGTGGAGAAATTATAAACCTCATATATTGCAAATGGGGATGCAAAATGGTGTATCTGCTTTGAAAAATATTTTTTGAAAAATTTCCTTAAAAGATAAAACATGAAATTACCATATAGCTCTGTAATTTCACGATCAGATAAATAGCCAAGAGAAATGAAAGCTTTTGTACATGGGAGGCTGGCATTGTGGCATAGCAGATAAAGCCTGCAAAACCAGCATCCCATATAGGTACTGGTTTGAGTCTTGACTGCTCCACTTCTGATACAGTTCCTTGCTAATGTGCCTATGAAAGCAATGGAAGAAAGATGGCCCAAGTGGTTGGAACCCTGCACCCATGCGGAAGAAACTCCTGACTCCTGGCCTCTGTACAGTCCAGCACTGACTATTGTGGCCTTTTGGGGAGTAAAGTCATGGATGAAAGATATCTCTCTCTCTCTCTTTTTTTATCTTTGTAACTCTGCCTTTTGAATAAACAAAATAAATCTTTAAAGAAATTTTGTACATGAATATGCACAACAGCATATAGTTAAAAGGTTGAAATAACCATATTTCCATCAACTGAGAAATAGAAAAAAAGGGGGGGGATAGTCATACAGTGGAATATTATTTGGCAGAACTGATCTATGCTATTACCATAGATAAGCTATGAAAACATTATGTTGTTAAGGAAACCAGTCACAAAGGACCAGATCAGGAACATATATAAGGAAAGAAAATAAATGTGTGGTTTCCTAGGACTGAAGTGAGGGAAGATTATGGTGGCAGAGGAAGAGACTGCTAATGGGTTCAGGGTTTCTTTTAGAGATGACAAAAATATTCTAAATTTAGTCTGGCACCACAGCTCACTAGGCTAATCCTCCACCTGCGGCACCGGCACACCGGGTTCTAGTCCCGGTCGGGGCGCCGGATTCTTTCCTGGTTGCCCCTCTTCCAGGCCAGCTCTCTGCTGTGGCCCAGGAAGGCAGTGGAGGATGGCCCAAGTGCTTGGGCCCTGCACCCGCATGGGAGACCAGGAGAAACACCTGGCTCATGCCTTCGGATCAGCGCGGTGCGCTGGCCGCAGCACACCGGCCGCAGCGGCCATTGGAGGGTGAACCAACAGTAAAGGAAGACCTTTCTCTCTGTCTCTCTCTCTCACTGTCCACTCTGCCTGTCAAAAAAAAAAAATTCTAAATTTAGATTGTAGTAAATGTTACACAGTGAGGTGAATATACTAGAAACCATGAAATTGGACACTTTAAATGGGGTTTTATGTGGATTATAGAAAGTTGTTAATTTTTATCAATTAACATACCAACTCATTCAGGATATTAAGTTCCAGTAGATATTTTTAAAGATGATATCACCGTTTTTGTGTCAATATTTTATGATGTTCAGTGTTCCGTATTTCACAACTATGCAAACAAGAAGTAAAAGTATTTAGATGTCAGTTTAGAAATTTGTGAGGAGGAAATGAGCGTTTCCAACATTCTTTTGAAGAGTATGCCAGCAGAACAGTGTGAGTGCTCCGGCCTCTCCAGACTAGGAGAGGGAATTTCAGTTGATAGTTATTACGGTCAATCACAGGAGCAGTTACTAGCAGTGCCACTGAGGCGGCTGCAGTGGGAAAAAAGGAAGGCAGTATTTATTCACTCATCCATGAACCGATAAAACCAGAGTCTGAAAAAACACTTATTGGGGGTGAATGTTGTGATGCAGCAAATTAAACCTCCCTCTGTGATGCTTGTATCCCATGTATGAGTGCCTTCTTGGAGTCCTTACACCTCCACTTCCTATCCAGCTTTGTGCTAAGGTGCCTGGGAGGCAGAAGATGATGACCCAAGTGCTGGATTCCTACCACCAACTTGGGAGCCTTGAATGGAGTTCCTGCCTCCTGGCTTCAGCCGAGCACTGCCCTGGCTGTGGAGGTCTTTGAAGATGAATTGATCATTGATGTTTTCTGTCCTCTCTGTCTCTCTCACTCTCCCCCTCCTTCCCCCTCTTTGTCATTCTGACTTTCAAGTAAATAACACTAATTGAAAAAGAATTACTTATTAAATAAATCTTGGAGTGGATGATGACTGAGGGTGTTTCACAGTATATGGCTGTATTTCCTACACAGAATAATTGCCTAAGGAAATGTCATTTCATTTTTTTTTTTTTTTGACAAGCAGAGTGGACAGTGAGAGAGAGAGACAGAGAGAAAGGTCTTCCTTTTGCCGTTGGTTCACCCTCCAGTGGCCGCCGCGGCCAGCGCGCTGCGGCCCGGCGTACCGCGCTGATCCGATGGCAGGAGCCAGGTGATTCTCCTGTTCTCCCATGGGGTGCAGGGCCCAAGCACTTGGGCCATCCTCCACTGCACTCCCTGGCCACAGCAGAGAGCTGTCCTGGAAGAGGGGCAACCGGGACAGAACCGGTGCCCCGACTGGGACTAGAACCCGGTGTGCCGGCGCCGCAAGGCGGAGGATTAGCCTAGTGAGCCGCGGCGCCGGCCGTCATTTCATGTTTAGACCAGAAATTGAATGTGTACATTTTCACACACATGCACACAGACACACACACACACCATTTTCTCTTAAGTTAATACATTTGGCCTCTGGGCCTTAGCAACGTTTTTGTTTTGTTTGCTAACAAGTTGCAAAGGCCATTTAAAGATGATCGTTTTCTTATAGGTGGGATGTGGATGAGAAAGAAGAGTCTGAAAATGAAGTCACTAGGTTATAGTCCTAGTTAGATCACTTCTAGATTAAGTGAGTCAGTCTTCAAATAATGAAGAGAATTTCTTGTAGAAGTCCATAAAGAGAATATCCTCAGGACCTCCACTGTTAGCACAGGTAAGTCAAAAGAATTTCTGACTATCTAGGGCTTACCATTCTTCTAAGTCAGGGAAAGGCTTTGTTAATCAAGAAAGCATGTCAACCAGCAAGCATTTAGCGCAAAGATCAAGACCCCACTTGGATGACCTATATCCCATATTGGAATGTGGGTTTGAGTCCCAGCTCCACTCTCCTTTTCAGCAGCCTGCTAGTGTGTACACTGGCAGGCCACAGGTGATGGAGGGCTCGCGTGCTTGAATCTCTGACACCTCAGCGAGAGATCCACATTGAGCTCCTGGCTTCCACCTGGTGCAGCCCCAGCTATTGAGGGTATTGGGAATGACCCCAAAGACAGAAAATCAATCTATCTCTTTCTCCAATGAAATGACAATAAATTATTTTTTTTACAAAAAGAATGTAAAGAGATGCCAGGGAGTCTTTGTTTATGAAAGGAATTATTATGTTTGCTTACTTATGCTTATGGAAAGTAACACTAAATTCTCTCATTTGGGGCATCAAATGAAGGGCTTAGCAACTATTTACATGAATGGCAGGAAGGCAGAATGTGTGGTTAAAGCCTGGGAAGATTCACGTCCCATTCTCCTAATCACTTGCCACAGATTTCTAAACTCCCACCATGTAAGAGCCATCCCTTTGTGTTTGAGAAAAAGCAGTACCTCATCAAGCTTCTGCTTTACAGAGCTCTGGGGAGCCAGTAAATCATTAAGCATCCTATAGTCATTAACACTTTATGATGCCAATCAATCAATACAGACCACCCAGCAAGTAGAACATAAAATTCAATGCTACTCCCAACTACAGGGAGTTTACAATGTTGTTGCAGAAAATAAAATAAAAAAGAACTATCAGCGTATAATCCCTTTATAAGGGAACTCGGCGCATGGGGCAGACAGAAGAGCTACAGGAGTACACAGACAGGTTTTGTTTGCTTATTAATTTTAAAGGCAGAGTTATACAGAAAGAGGGAGAGAAAGAGAAATAGAGAGAGAGAGAGAGAGAGAGAGAGAGATTGATTTTTCTATCCCAAGTTTCACTCCTCAAATGGCCGAAACAGCTGGGACTGAGCCAGGCTGAAATCAGGAGCCAGGAACTTCATCCAGGTCTCCCAAGTGGATATGGGGGCCCAAGAACTGGGCCATTTTCTTTCCCCAAGTGCATTAGCGAGGAGCTGCATCAGAAGTGGATCAGCTGGGACTTGATCTACCACCCATGTGAAATACAAGCATCACAGACTGTGGCTTAAGACCTGCTATGCCACAACACTAGCCTCACAGAGACAGTTTTTGTCAATTCTTCCCTCTCATGAAATAGTGCTGACTCTGCCTAGAAACATGCAGTAACTTCTTCCATATAAATAAATAACAATGACAGTAATAAAAAGTAAATTTCCTAGGGTGGTGCAACCTTCTCCAGCTCCACTTTACCATGACAGTCCCAGTTCAAATTCCTTGGAAATGTGACCTGTAGTCCTTTCTTTTTACTTTCTGTGTAACTTTTCTCAGCCAAACGGTACAGTCCTACCAGGCCACCAAAACATCCAGTGACTACAGAAGGCTAAATCAACTTTTCAATAATAGGTAGGTAGATTACCTGATCAGCTATTTTTGGCGCACTCTCTCCTTCAAAATACTTTCTTAACATAATTTTCTAGAAAATCACTCTCTTGGTTTCCTCCTCAGTGGCTGTTCTTGGAGTCCTTTTTTTTTTTTTTTCCTTTTTCTTGTCCTCTTTATTATTGGTCTCTGAGCATTAATGCTGTAGGCTTAATCCTTTTATACGTCTGCTATCTTTCTGCTTTAATCCCTAGAAAATTGCATCAAGTTTCATAATTTTAAAAGCCTATTTTCACACAACTCCCTAATTTATAGACCAGTTGAAAAAGGATTTTCAGAACAAACTCTGGATCTTCTTCCCCATACTTGTCCTGAACCAGCTTTACAGTTGATCGAACTAAACACTTTGATGTCATACTTCACCCCTCTGGTACTCTCCTATCTTCTAGCCAATATTCAATAAATCCAAAATGAGCTAAGAATTCAGGACAAACTCTACCAAAGTATTTTTCTAAATATTTTCTGGAATTGATAAACTGATTCTAATTATTTATTATTTCTGAAATGTAGGTTAAGAGTGGCCAAGATTCTTAAGGAACAGTGTAAGGAGAAATTTCCTACCATATATTGTAATGATTGATTTTGTGTTAATAAATAAAACACTGGTCTACATATTGCCATCCAGATATTTTTTAAAATGTGAACAACATATCCATAGATGTTAAGTCAAACATGTTACTTTCTATAACATATGTGAAGTACATGCAATCATGTGAAAGTTTTAAAGAATAAGAACAAAGGATCCTTGGGGCCGGCACCGTGGCTCACTTGGTTAATCCTCTGCCTGCAGCACTGGCATCCCATATGGGCACCGGGTTGCTCCTCTTCCAGTCCAGCTCTCTGCTGTGGCCTGGGAGGGCAGTGGAGGATGGCCCAAGTGCTTGGGCCCCTGCACCCACGTGGGAGACCAGGAGAAGGCACCTGGCTCCTGGCTTCGGATCAGTGCAGCTTCAGATCGGTGCGGCGCTGACCGTAGCGGCCATTTGGGGAGTGAACCAAAGAAAGGAAGACCTTTCTCTCTCTCTCTCTCTCTCTCTCTCTCTCTCTCTCTCACTGTCTAACTCTATCTGTCAAACAATTAAAAAAAAAAAAAAGAACAAAGGATCCTCAAAGAAAAATGAATTCTGTCTCTAGACTTAAGACCAATTTATCAACTCTTCTCTGAATCTCTAATATCTACCCTGCTGTGCTGAGCGTGAAGTTGTCATTTCCCACAAATGCTTAACGCAAAATCTCCCCCTGCTTCTCTCATTTGTATTTCTCTGAAGAATCCTGATACACATGTACAGACTCATTAAACTGTAATATGCAAATGTGTATGGCATTGGTACAAAGAATGGCAAATAGAAAAACATCCAACAGAATATACAATTCTGAATCAAATTTCTGCATGTATGTACACTAAACATACAACAGAGATGAAAGGGCAGGACCATGGGGAAGGAAAGGCTTTCGGGACATGCATTGCAGCAACTGTAAATGCTATGGCTGAATACGGCTAGAAATGACATGGAGCACCTTGTTCACACCATTAAAGAAGTCAGTTTCAGGAGGATCTATTACCAGATAAAAGAGGCAATGCTATAAAAACCTTTGTAATAAAATATGTAAGGCTATCTCTACTATCTTGGTGTAGAAAATTATTTCTTAAACAATTGTTAAGATTATTTATTAACTTTTTAAAGGCACATATTAAAATTAGGAGTTTTAATCATAATAAATCTCCTAATGAAAGTGGGAGAATAAGACATAAATTAGAATATATTTGCAATTCATTTGGTAGAATCTCAGAGTAAAAATTTACTACACACTAATAAGAAAAATGCAAACATTAAATAGTACTTATCAACAGAGAGAAAATGATATTAAACTGATTATAAAGTTTGAACTAAAACTGTCTCCATACTTGATTGATAAAGTTTAGCTTGATGGAACTACCCTACTTAGTGAGTTATTTCCTAACTTGGTGTGTGAACACATTGTGATCTACCTAGTGGTATACTACCATCACCAAATAACCAAGTCTGAGCCAATCGCCTACTGCCAGTTAATCAGACCTTTCCCATGTTGGGCAAATGTCTATCACATCATGCCTGTGTAAATAGCACCCACTCAGGTTGTCTTTGCATGTCACTTCCTTTTCTCTGGCTAAAACCGTAAACTGCACATGTGGAAGAGCGGAGTATTTTGAACCACCTTTGTTTTAGAATGCTGCCTGGTTCCAGAACTTTTGTTTTCTTAAGCAAATAAACTTTGGCAAATTTAACTCATCGCAAATTTTTCTTTAACAATGATCAATAAATAGAAAAACAAGTCTTCAACTGAATCTGAAAACATGCCAAATAGAAGTATTATGAGAAATCATTTCATACCATCTGTTGTTAGCAAAAATTATGTTTTTATAACATCCACTCTGGTGCAAATGTAATGTCGATAAATGTATTGTTCTGGTGGAAATAAAATGGCAATATAGTTTTTAAAAATTTAGTCATTTGACTTTTTTTGTTGTGGCATAGTGCATTAAACTTAAAATGCCGTTCCAATATCATCCCATCAGTTCTAGCACCAGCTCTTCGTTTTCCCATCCAGCTCACTGCTAATGCACCTGGGAAAGCAGGAAGAGACTGCTCAAGTATTTGGGCCCCAGCAGCCCAAATTGGAGTTCCAGATGGAGTTGTTGGCTTCTAGCTTCAGCCTGGCTTATTCCCCACTGTTTTGGCCATTTGGGAAGTGAACCAGTGGCTAGAACATTCTCTCACTTTCTCTCTCCCTCTCTCTGGCTTTCAAATAAATAAACAAATCTTTTTTTGTTATTTTTTCTTTTTTAATAGAAAACTTTTATTTAATAAATACAAATTTCCAAAGAACAACTTCTGGATTATAGCGATTCTTCCCCCATAACCACCCTCCTACTTGCAAATCATCCCATCTCCTACTCCCTCTCCCATCTCATTCCTCATTAAGATTCATTTTTAATTATATTTATATACAGAAGATCAATTTATTATATACTAAGTAAAGATTTCAACAGTTTGCACCCACACAGAAACACAAAGTATAAAGCACTGTTTAAGTACTGGTTATACCGCTAATTCACATAGTACAACACATTAAGGACAGAGATCCTACATGGGGAGTAAGTGCACAGTGACTCCTGTTTTTGATTTAACAATTGACACTCTTATTTATGATGTCAGTAATCACCCAAGGCTCTTGTCATGAGCTGCCAAGGCTATGGAACGCTTCTGAGTTCATGAAGTCTGACCTTATTTAGATAAGGCCATAGTCAAAGTGGAAGTTCTCTCCTCCCTTCAGAGAAAGGTACCTCCTTCTTTGATGGCCTCTTTTTTCCACTGAGATCTCACAGAGATCTTTCATTTAGATCATTTTTTGCCACATTGTCTTGGCTTTCCATGCCTGAGATACTCTCATGGGCTTTTTAGCCAGATCCAAATGCTTTAAGGGCTGATTCTGAGGCCAGAGTGCTGAATAAACAAATCTTTTTAAAAAATTAGTCATGACTAGTAAAAGGAAATATTCAAAGCAATTCTGCTTCTAGATATATACCTGAAAAATCATGTAACTCTTAAAATACAACACAAGTGCAATGATATTTATAGTGGCAATATCAAATATAGCTCAAAGGGAAAATAATGGACAAAAAGTGGGACATATATATTTAAGGGAAAGTTTATATCAGTAAAGGATAAACTCCAAGTATGGGAACCAATGAAGAAGAATATAAAAGTATCTTGTGAAAAAGAAGCAAAGAATTTTTTGGAAAAGTTGGAGGTTAATCTTTTCATTCATTTTTGGTATTTATTTTATTCTACCTGGAAGAAAGTAAATTAGTAGCAAATCAGGACAGGAATTTGTCACAGCAATTATGATGCCCACATCCTACAACCTATTAATGCAGCTTCTGGGAGGCAGTAGGTGAAGGTTCAAGTTGTTGGGTCTATGCCCCCAACACAGGATACCTAGATTGGGGTTTCTCTTTCTCTCCCTCTCCACTTTTCAAAATAAATTTTAAAAAATAATAATATTAAGGAAAAATAAGAAAACCAAAACATTTGTTCCTGTCTGTCTTTAGGGCTTAAATACTTGTCATTATAAAATTTTTACGTTCAGAACGTGTTTGAGCTGTGACTGAGACAGCTTCTGAGCTTGTTGAAATACTGCAGCCATCTCATTGACAATGAGCACGCAGTCAGGATGGGAGGGTTAAAATCTATAAGCGGATTTTTTTTTTGCTGCATACTTTTTAAAATTAATGTTTTAAAAATTTTTGAGATAACATTTTAACACACATTATAGTCAAATGCTTAATGCATCAATAAATAAAGAGTTACACAAATAAAAAATGAAAAACCATAGTTGAGCAGGAAAATAGGCAAGGGTTATAAAAATAATTAAGTGAAAAGTTTTAATGATTTTGTGGCTACTTTAGAAGCAAAGATTTTTATATATAATTTATGCGGCATTCAAAACTTTTATACAGTGTAGTATTCAAAACATGCAAAACTTTTTCATGTTCAAACCATGAAAAATACTATTTAGGGACACATTCAAAGACTGAAAAAATATAAAGAAAAGCAAGAGAATAGTTACAATAAAAAGGTTAGGGTCACCTCCTGATGGGACAGAAAAGGATGTCATTCAGAGGGGGCAGAGAACTCTAAAGTATTAGCAATATTTCATTTATTAACTGGAGCATTCATGCATTATTATTTCTTTGGTATTATGTAACCTGTTTATGTACTTTGTATACTCTCTCAGGAGAAGACTTCAAAAAGTTTACGGGAAATGGAATTAAAAGATGAGTTTTTGTTTTGGCACAAAAGTTGAACTCTACATAGTTTTCCATAACAGGCATTCCTGCAAACTTTCTGAATATCACTCATACTAGTATATTTCAAATATATTTCAGAGTGAAAAACACAGCAACCAAAAGAATTTGGTGAACAACTAAAACCCAAGATGGTAAGTCATTATGAGCAGGCAAGCATAAAGGAAGATAAGGATAGATAAGGAAGCCACAAATATACAAGAAAAGCCTGGTGTTGGGCAGCAGCCAGGTGTCTTGTGAGCTCAGCAAAGGAATTTAGATTTTGTCCTGGAATACTCAACATACCTCTTACATGATTTCCCTCTATACTATCTCTTGTTTCATTTAGTTTCACTTGCTGTGATCCAGTTATCTTTTTCAAAAGCCAAAGTCTTCAACAGAAAGAATAGGTCTTCTCAGATAAGCAGTTAATGCAGGAGCTGGAAACACCTGAGAAACAAAAGAATTAGATTACTCATGCCTTAGCAACCTAGTGAAAGTGCTACTCTCTCTGCCTCCAGGAACAAACGCATGACCCCAGGGTAAAGGGCTCTGGGCTGCTGATACTGCTGTTGCTGATACTGAATGAGCTTCCAGATTGGAAATCCAGGGTTTTTCTCTGGTTGCTGCCACAGGAGTCCCTGCCACGGTGACATTGCTTCTGTAGTGGCACCTCTGCCTTTTTTGTCCACCTCAGTTCTTTCACTGCTGTTTCATTGTCACCGTTACTACTGCAGTTGTAGTTGAAACCAGAAGATAATTTTCTCTCTTCTCCTCCAGATTTCTAATCTCTTTCCTATACTTCCCAGAAAGAACATCTTGAAAACACAAGTTACAGGGCCCAAATTTCTCTAAAATGTACAGTGGAGCACAAGCAGAAAAAAAAAAAACACGCTGAGAGCAAATTAATAAGTGGTACACACTCTTGAAGCACAGTTCTAATGACTTTTCCCAAAATTTCCAGTGATTTCTACTTCATCCATCTGCAACTCACCCCTACCTCTGAGCCACTGTTCATGTGCTTTTCTTCTCCTGAGATGCCCTAGCCTTCTGCCATGCTAACTTAATACAGAAATCCTTAAAGAAAAGACTAAATAAGCTTTATTTTTTAAAGAGATTGAAGTCTTTATTTAAGAGAATCAGAAAATTGTAAGAAGTTATAATACAATGTGTTTAGTTTTATGTCAGACAAATCAGTTATGATAAGGTTTGGCTGCATTTCAGGGAAAATGCAACATAGTTTTTAATGATATACACTTATTTCTGTCTCATGTAAATCATTTCTGGAAGTTGAAGAGTTCAGATCTGATATTGTATCTCCATAAAGTTTCCAGGTAGCCAGGCTGCTATTTTTCCTGTGATCTCCTGTCGCTCCGCCTCTTCATGGAGGAACGACACAGGACCCTGCGCTGTTCTTTTGTCTGCTCGGCCCTTCCCGGGTTTGCTGCTGGTTCTTCCCGGGTTGGCTACCGACTCTTCCACCTCCGTGGAAGGGCGGTTCCCCCTGCCACTTTCCCCACTTCCGCGGGGGAGCGGCACACCGCTGGCCGGCTCTCTCGGGGGCTGCACAGGTGTTCCTTCAGATAGATGTTCCTCTTAGATGTTCCTGGTGCATGTTGTCTCTCTCCTCCTTTATAGTCCTCTTCCACCAATCCCAACTCTGCTACCCACACGCCGAGTACGCTGCTCTCCTCCAATCAGGAGCAGGTCCTACAGTTTATTGGTTGAACTGGAGGCAGCTGTGTAGAAGCTGTTACTCCCTTCTCAGCGCCATATTGTGGGAGAGCAGATGCATAGAATAAGTCTTAATTCCAGTAACAGTCTAGTCCGAGTTGCTCCCAGTTGCTCCCAGTTGCTCCCAGTTGCTCCCCACATCTCCTTAGCACACAGCTTTCATTGTCAATACCATTTCATGGTTCAAGACAGTTCTTCCACTTTTAGTCAGCACATCTCCCGTCTAGGCTGTGTCCAAGCAGAGATGAAAGGTAAAAGGAGAACTTCTGTTGATTTTCCTTCTTTTAAGCAGCTCCCACAAGGTAATTACACTCACCTCTTAGTGGGTAGAAATGAGCCCCATCTAGATGCAAAGAACAATAGGAAATGTATTATTATAGCATATACAGTTTTATCCAAAATAAAATTTGGAACCCTCTGTTACTAAGTAAAAAGGGGACCTAGACATTGGTTGGTGATGGACATTCTTGGTCTCAAATACAGTGTTTTGGGGATTCAGAAACCCACATTTGGGAAGCCAGGAAAAGATTGCACTCTGCCCAGTTTTGCCAGATTCAGACTTACACGTGTACTTGTCTGCTCCACAAGACTGAGTCCCAAGAGAACACACACACTGCCCTTCATATCTGCAACCCCTTAAAGGGGAAGTTTCCACGGAACAGCTCCTCAACTTATCTTTGGTGAACTGAGATGCAGGTGATGAAGTTTTTGAAGAGAAAGAGGGTGAGTTGTGTCAGCTTTGCTAAAGCTTTCCATCTTGTCTTCAAGGTTAAAAAAATATCCCTCAAGCTTTAGACCATAAGAACATAAATAATTTTTTGGAACATTTGTAACCTTTTAATCCCTAACATATCTTCTTACTAATAGCTGATCCACTTTTTACTCATCTCAAGGAACTTCCTCCCTCCCCCAGTTCCCGTTTTAACCCCCTCCCTAGCAATCCCAACTTAGTGGAGAGACTTAAGGGCAGGCCAACTTCAAACTGAGGCCAGATCACAGGCTTTGCGTAGGTAAGAAGCAGTGACTCAGGGTTGCAAACGCTGTGGCTTGCCATCATTTCAGGGAACGCAGCTCTTGGAATAGGTATGACTATAAAATCAGCAATTTCACATTGACTATTACAATAACTGATTCCCACATGAATCACATTAAGTATTTCCGGATTTATTAAGTTATTGAAAGTTGAACATGGCAACTGCTACTTAAAAGAGTCTGAAACCCAAACTAAGACAAATCCCAACAACTACGGGAAATTTAAGAGCAGACGTTAACACAGCTTCTCTTATTTCATTCCACTTGGTTTAGTTGGTTGGGGATTTTACACAGAAAGAATGCCTCTGAAAGATGTCTACTGATTTACCCAGAAATGAAACCCAAGATCAAACTGCTAGTTACTTTTCTGTTTGGCTTCATTTCATATTACTAAGAAATGATTGTCTGTGCATGTGTTAATTATAGCAAAGCTGATGGAAACTTGGCTGTCACGTCTAGACAGCAACTGAGCCTGGATCTGGCTGGAGACCTGGGTTTGGCTTGAACCTAGATTACATCTTGACCCCCTGAAATGCCTCTTCCCATTTTCAGTCCTGAGACAGCATGATAGAGGCCTGCCGCCAGCTGCTCCAACTCCGGCATTTCTGCACTATCAGTGGAGTGTGGAGGAGAGAAAGCAGACAGCACCCCTTCCAATTCTGCCTGGTAGATATGGAGAGTCGTGCTGGAATGCGGATTTCCGAAGATCTCTAAAATGTTCTCTTAAGTGCTCTTCAACAAATGAGCTTCTCCTTTTCTCTTGGGAGTAAGAGATAATTTTCTCCATTACATTTTCAGTTTTCCCATGTGATGATTTGTGAGACAGCAAAACAAAGCCTCGAGCTCCGACTTGCTGTTAGGCATGGTGGGATTGTCAAGCAGGGTAACCTAAAGAAAACCAGCTGTCCATGCCGCTCCTCTGCCCGCAAAACTCTTTAAGCGCAGCACCTTGAGGGAGGAAGGACACAGGCTGACCTTGGAAATCGAAGATACTCCCTTTTCCAGGAAGGTCTCTACAGAGCAGCAGCCCAGGCCCTCCATTTCAGAACACCTACTGAGGTGCTTCCTCCTCTGGGGACTGGAAGATGGAAGCTAAGAGCCAGAGTAGCACAGAAGTGCAATGGAAGGTTTCTAATCAACATTTTGTGATACAGATGATGAAACTGACACAGAGAGCTAAAGTCAGAGTTTCAAAATACATTTCCAATACAAATCACAATACATTTGTCATTAATTCACAAATGGAGTATTAGGATAAGGAGCTAACACCAATTTTAGTATCTTAGTAAACCCAGTTGTTTAGTGCCACCTTCAGCAGAAATAAGGCTGAAAATTAAATTAAATATAAAAGTGTTAACCGGAAGTGTAGTTTATCGGCTTTTTACTGAACTTCTTGATTGTTCAATATGTACCACTAGTTTCTCATGGCAAAATGAGATAAGAATCTAAAGAATACAAAATGGCCTAATGGAAAGAATTTGAGTTTTGTCTTAGCTCTGGTAATCTTTAGTAAACTGGACAGGTCACTCAATCTCTTTGAGTCAGGGCTTTGTCATCTATCAAAAGATAATTCTTATTTTTCAGGGTTAATGAAAGGATTTGATGATGCATGAAAAGACTCCAACACAGTGTTTGGCACTGTTTGTGTTTGGGGAAATAGTAATTATTATTGTTGTTGTTATTAACTATCAGAAATATAAATTCCAAACTTGAAGCTGGGAAGGCAACTCATTGAATCATTTTCTACAGATGGCTGACTTTTGCAGAGAAAGCTTTGATCTCTTTATAAAGGGATCCTAGCTCATCCACCTGGGAGCTCGTATGCAGTCTTTCACTGAGGCTCCTGAATTCTCCAGAGCAGTGCCCCTCCAGCCTTCCCGTCCTGAAGTGTTCTTGGATACACTTGCATTGCACATACATTTGTTGTCTTCTGGATGTTTCTGGGGTTGCCAAAGATTCTGATACTTAATTCAGAAAGTTTGAGCCAAGGTTACCAGTTAAAGGGAGGGAAAAGACATGGTTGTGCAGACTTCAAAGCTTCCTATGATATGTTCACAAATATCCAATCGGACCTTACACTTTTCTTGTCATGAGGTAGGTTATTTATACTTTCTTGCAATTTTTGTTGTAAGAATTACGAGGAGTAATGCATGTTAACACATGTTGTTTGCAAAATGAGAGTACCAGTGTTGGTGTTGTGGTTTAACAGGTTAAGCTGCTGCCTGTAAAGTTGGCCTCCCTTATGGGCACCAGTTTGAGTTCTGGCTGCTCAACTTCTGATCCAGCTATCTATTAATGCACCTGGGAAAGCAATAGAAGCTAGATCAAGTGCTTGGGCCCCTGCCACCCATGTAGGAGATCTGGAAGAAGCTCCTGATTTCCACCTGTCCAGCCCTGGCCATGGTGGACATTTGGAGAGTGAACCAGCAGATGGAAGATCACTATTTTCTATCTCTACCTCTCTGCAACTCTGCTTTTCAAATAAATAAAATAAATCTTAAAAAAATCGAGAGTATCAGGCGTTTAATGTTTATCTCTTCTTTATCCTCTAGGATGCCCCATCATAGACACTGTCATCCTACCAATCCTGTCAGCTCACCCTATCCTTCACACAGAGACTTCTCCAACTCTTTGCTCTATGCTCTTTCTGGACAGCTCTACTTCCTTTTTTTAAAGCAATGTATTGGGGCCAGTGCTGTGGCCTAGTGGGTAAAGCCACTGCCAGCAGTGCAGGCATCCCATACGGCTGCTGGTTCTAGCCTCAGCTGCTCCTCTTCCAATCCAGCTCTCTGCTATGGCCTGGGAAAACAGCAGAAAATGGCCCAAATGTTTGGGCCTCTGCACCTGCATGCGACACATGGAAGAAGCTCCTGGCTCTGGCTTCAGATCTACACAGCTCCAGCCATTGTGGCCATTTGGAGAGTGAACCAGCGGATGGAAGACCTCTCTCTCCTGCTGCCTCTGCCTCTACGTGACTCTGCCTTTCAAATAAATAAATACATCCTTTTTTAAAAAAAGCAATGTACTTGTTTTATTTATTTGAAAGAGTGACAGAGAGGGAGAGAGGGAGAGAGGGAGAGAGGGAGAGAGAGAGAGAGGGAGAGAGGGAGAGAGGGAGAGAGAGAGAGAGAGGGAGAGAGAGAGAAATCTCCCAAGTATTGGGTCACTCCACAGATGCTCCATTCAGGAAAAGGCTAGGTTGAAGTTGGAAGCACAGAACTCCATACAGGTCTTCCACATGGGTAGTAAGGACTCAAGTACTTGAGCCGTCACCTGTTGCCTCTTCGGGTGGGCATTAGCAGGAAGCTGGATGGGAAACAGAGGGCTTTGAGATGCAGGTGTCCCAAGAGTGTTTTAACCACTGCACCAAACGCCTGCCCCTCCTCCTTTTAACCACTTAGTTACATGTAATTGTAGCAAAGAGTAAGGAGGACTTTTACAACTGGCTTTTTCTGAAGTACTTTATTGCTCTTTGTTAACCCATCTAAACGAAATTGCTGAAATCTTATGGTAAAAGAGGTTCCCCAGAAGACAGACTGCGTCAGCCTTAGTCATCTATGTAACTCCAAAGTTGAGCATAATCCCCACAGTGAATATTCCATATTTACCAACAGTTGGGTGTGGCTCTGGAATCTGAACCCTTCTTGCTCCCTTTGGACTTTAGATGAATTACATAACCTTTCTCAGATCTATTTCCTTATCTGCAGAATGTAGAAAACAAACACATTGCCTTTGTTTCTGTGTTGAGGATTGCTAAGTGTTGAGGATTGCTAAATGAGATTTATAGATTGGGCTGCAACACTAGGCCCCAACAGACCAAACCAAAATGGAGTCATTCATGCTAAGTTTCCATGTCTCCATACTGAAACTAAGTGGTTGATCCGAGCTTCTGCAAAACCAGAAAAGAGATGATAAAGGCCAGGTTTAGCCTACATGAATAAAAATGTTCTTTCACTTTAACTCTTACAAGAGAAGTGCCCTGATGTAGCATATCAGTCAATCCTCTTTTGGTGTTACACTGTCCTGTTCTACCTGCTCAGCCTGACACATGAAGACCCACTGTTTCACCAAGCCATGATGGCACCTTCTTTAAATCTCCAAAGGAGACACTGTTTAACTCATGAATTGCTAATGAAAACCAACTTGATCTTCAACCTACATTTGCTGAGATTTTGTTTTGTAATAGGATACAATGAAACGCTTGCACATAATAAGTGGTCAGTAAATTTTACATATTTATTGAGTTATAACTAAATATTAAAATATCACTGAGAGGTACATTACTTATTTGGAAATGCACAGATAATTTGATATTATTTACCCTGCAGATCTTGAGTTAGATTAGCAGTTAGCTCTGGGATTCAGGGCACTCTGACCCTTTCACAAAGGGCACTCCAATCAAACCATACTTTTCCCTGACGGGTCAATTACAATACCTTTGCATTTCATTTCATTGCGAATGCCATTTCCTTCCCGGTATTTATGAAATTCTATCCTCCTTTTAAGATACACGTTGAAGAGAGAGATCACCATGACATCTTACTGCATTCCCAGCCACCTGTCCTTCAGCCCATCTCTCCTGCTTTCAAATACAAGAGGTTACATGTCTCCCCATCTTCTATTTCTTTTTGGCAACCTGTTCACACCTCCCTGGCAGCACCAGATATAATTGCTTGATTGGTTTCCATGGCTTATCTCTATTAGATTAGTAACTTCCTGCCAGCTGAGTCATCTCCATTGCTTACCTCCCAGTGTAGGGAACACAGTAGCCCTCTGTTTCATTCCATGGAACCACATTGAATTGATTTAGTTGGAATTGGTGGCAGCTTTGAAATCATTTGTCTTGACTGCTTCTCACATGCATGTTAATTCGATAATTCACTCTAATTACCTCTTACTGGAATTCTCAGTTTCATTTCTTAAAATCCACAACTAAAACAGACAGGATTGAGTTGGGTGGGGCTGCCTTAGTGTGATTATAGGGGATTTAAGAGCTGTATTGTAGAGACACGCAAATCAACACCAAGAATCCACCTTACATTACTCTCAGATTTTGTGTGGCTTCTATCCTTTTTAAAGGAGCTTTTCTGATGAACTGAGCAGCAGAATTGTTATAATCAACCAAGGGTATGGAAAATATGAACTTCTACAACTCCAAAAATATCTTCTGGGATAGTCTAGTCTATCTTTACCCATAGGCTTGGTTTTAAATGGCAGCAGAAAGAAAAGAAGCTTGCATTGTTCACATATGTTTGAGTTTATGGACACTTGAAAGTTTATAAAGGAATTTTTAGAGAGTATTTAATATGTAATCATTTTCTTGGTAAAATTAACCTTAAAGGAAATGCATGATGATAAAAGTGTATCTTGCAAAACAAAACCCTCTCATATTACATTACTAAAAAGTATTTGCACATTAAAAATCTCAATGTACATTGGTATTATATTTTAAATTTTTGTTAAGAACTATATTGACTTATTCCTGATTTTTAAGTCTTTAAGAAAATAAACACTTGTATTCATTTCATATGAAACATTATTGCATAATTATGTGCCAATTCACTTAAGATACATTTTATTTGAGATTATGAGCTGCATTAACATTGGACAAATACTTTTAAGGGAGTTCATCACATTTTGGAAATGACACAGGTTTTTGAAGACAGTGGAATACATGAGCCTGTGCCTCCTTGGAGTTCTATACATTAAGTGATTTACCAAGAGTTATACAATCAGCTATAATCATTCTAACTGTCCAACTCTTTGAGCTACTCTTGGTACCTCTCTAAAAGGGATGATGTGAGAATCAAAACAGAAAACGCAAAGGTGGGCATTTGGCCCAGAGATTAAGATGCCCATGTCCGGTATCAGCGTGCCTGGGTTTAATAGCTCTGGCTCCTAACTCCAGCTTCCTGCTAATGTGTGAACCAGAGGATGGGAGTGCATGCTCTCTCTCTCTTTCTGCTTCTTAAATTAAATAAGTAAAAAATAACAACATGAGACAGGCATTGCGGACCAGAAGGTTTAGCCACAGCTTTGGACATTGACATCTCATATCAGACTTGGAGAGCCTGCTCCTCTTCTTCCCATCCAGCTTCCTGGTAATAGGTTTGAGGAGGTAGCCAGGGGAGGCCCAGGCACTTGAGTCCCTGCCACTCTTGTGGGAAACCTAGATGGAGTTCCAGGCTCCTGGCTTTGGACTGGCCCAGTTCTGGCTTTGGAGAGCATTTGGAGAATGAAACAATGGATGGATGATCTCTCTCCCTCTGATGTTCTATATTTCAAATAAATAAATAAATCTTTAAAAAAGGACAGAAAATAGAAAATACACCTAAAATGCCTAACATAGTACCTGACTCTCACAAATGCTCCCAGAAATATTTATTTTTGTGGCAAAAAACGTAAATTGTTTCCGCTCTACCACTATAGCAGGTTCTGATGATATAAAGATAAGAAAGAGGTCTTGTCTTCATTCTCAAATATTTAGAAGAAGCCAAGGAAGGTAAAAGAAAAGTATCCTTACTGAAATCCAAGAATGTAGGCATCAAAAGTAAAAACAGATCTTTATGCTTCTGAAATCCAAGCTAACCAAAACTTTCTATTAATTCATACATTAAAAAGTCCAAGCTTTCTAATTTCTAAAAGGACTTTGCAATCTTATGTATAACATGCAGGGGTAGATGTTTGGTGCAGCTGTTAAGTTGCTTCTTGGGATGACTTCATCCCACCTTGCAGGCCAGAGTTTGAATCCCAGAACTGCTCCTGATTTCAACTTCCTCTAAATGCATACCCTGACAGGCAGCAGGTGGGCTCAAGTATTTGTGTGACTGTCACCCATCCGGAAGACTGAGTTCTGGGTTCCTGGCTTCCACCTAGCCTAGCCCATTATTGTGAGCATTTAGGGTGTGAACTAGTGAAAGAAAGACCTCTCTCATTCTCTCTCTCTCTTTCTCTCTCTCTTTCTTCAAATGAATTTTAAAATAACAGGAATATCAAGGGTGGGCTTTGCGATGCAGTGTATTAAGGTGCCACTTGGGACATCTGCAGCCCATCATTGCAGTTTCAGTTCAGGTTCAGTTCAGGTACTCTACTTCTGATTTCGTTTGCTCTTAATGCACCTGGGAAGCAGCAGACAATGGAGCCAATACTTGGGTCCCTGTCACTCACATGGGTGACCCAGATGAAATTCCTGGCTCCTGGCTTTGTCCTGGATCAGCCCTGACTGTTGCAGGCACTTAAGTAGTAAACCAGCAGAAAGAAGCTATGTCCGTGATTCTCCTTCTCTTTCTGTCACTCTATCTTTCAAACAAACAAATGAATGAATAAATCTTTTTCTGATACATACAGGCTTTTTTTCTCTTTAATTCAAAAATTAAGAAAGCAGTGCTGAGCATAAAAGTAATGTTAATGGTATAAATGAAATAAAGCCTGATGTTTCAGAGTGGACTGTAGAGTTAGAATTGTTGGATGCAACTTTTGCCTCTACTGCTTGCTTGTTCTGTGATTTTATGTAAGTTGTTTAAACTTTCTGCGCTGTTGTTACATTATTTATAAATGGGAATGCCATGCAGTTAACATAAATGTTAAATTAGCACATGCAAAGAATAGTGCTTGGGTCAAAAGAAATATTGTGTCAGTTCTCACCTTACCCCAATATCACATAGCAGTTAATAAGATAGAAGATCTTGGAACCAAATCACCTGGCTTCACAGACAGTGCTTTTTAAACTGTACCAGCGATTCTAATGTACTATAGTTAATGGTCAATACACATACACAGAGATGAGGTCTACTATGCATTCAATGGTATGCTAAGCACTTTACTTTCAAATTCTTACAATGATCTTACAAGATGGATATTGCAGGTCTATAATACCTTATTTGCAATTTTAAAGACAAATACTGGAAACATTTCATAATTCATTGGATGTCATGACTTGAATTCTAGAGAAAACACTGAACTGAATTGACATAAGGCTATTAATAGATTTTATTTATTCTGGCCGGCACCGTGGCTCACTAGGCTAATCCTCCGCCTTGCGGCGCCGGTACACCGGGTTCTAGTCCCGGTCGGGGCACCAGATTCTGTCCTGGTTGCCCCTCTTCCAGGCCAGCTCTCTGCTGTGGCCCGGGAAGGTAGTGGAGGATGGCCCAAGTGCTTGGGCCCTGCACCCCATGGGAGACCAGGAGAAGCACCTGGCTCCTGCCTTCAGATCAGCGCAGTGCGCCGGCCGCAGCGTGCCAGCCGTGGCGGCCATTGGAGGGTGAACCAACGGCAAAAGGAAGACCTTTCTCTCTCTGTCTCTCTCTCTCACTATCCACTCTGCCTGTCAAAAAAAAAAAAAAGATTTTATTTATTCACTTAGTGGAAATATTTCTCTGATTCACCGTTATTATGTTTAACAGGGAATGCTGTCCCAAGCCTCTTGAATATTTCAATATTTATTGTTAATTGTTACATAATATACAGTACTGGACTGCATTGCCCTTCTATCATTTAAGTCTTCTAAATTATCTCATTACAATAATGGAAATATTTGATGAGTGGATCATGGTGATGGTTATGCAATCATCTATATTTACTAAAAATCATCAAGTTGCACACTTAAATGAATGTTATGATATGAAAATTATAACTTAATAAAGTTATCTTCAAAAGATTAAAAAAAAGAAACCATAATTACTGGTCATAAAAAGATTTGTAAAGTTACACCTGTAACCTTCCGAGTCAAATACCATGACTCCCTGTGATATTTGATGTTTTAACCTGAAGCAGGGCTTAAGTGATAAAGATTGTTTAGTTTCATTCACTCAGGAGCTGAATTTCAAATGATTTATAAGGGAATACTATCACAATTTTCACAAAAGAGAGAGGAAATGATACAAGTAGGCTGAAAATAGTCACAAAGGAAGCCCATGAAAAATCATTGAAATTAAAAGGTAAGTCCAAATTATATTTTTATAATTTTTTTATAATTTTCTGAGTTACTCTACTCTATCATGATTTTCACCCTGTGAGCTTCCATTTAGGTTTCTATAATGAAACTGAACTCATGCTAGTTGTCTGTATATATCATCAGAATAACATGCCCTTAGACAGCAAAGACAGTTTGCTTTCATTTTTTTTTTTTTTAATTTATTTAACAGGTAGAGTTAGAGAGAGAGAGAGAGAGAGAGAAAGAGAGAGAGAGAGGTCCTTCCTCCATTGGTTCACCCCCAAATGGCTGCCACGGCCGGAGCTATACCTATCCGAATCCAAGAGCCAGGTGCCTCCTCTCGGTCTCCCATGCGGGTACAGGTGCCCAAGTACTTGGGCCATCCTCCACTGCCGTCCCGGGCCACAGCAGAGAGCTGGACCAGAAGAGGAACAACCAGGACCAGAACCCGGGGCCCACATGGGATGCCTGTGCTACAGGCGGAGGACTAAGTGAGCCACGGCACCAGCCCCTGCTTTCATTTTTTGCATTGTTCAGGGTACATTTAAAAATGCTTAAAGGAATAATAAATATCTAAAATATATTTAGACACTTCTTCAGTAAAAATCTGTATGCAAAAAAGCTTTTCTTCTAACTTACAAAGCATATCTGATCGCAAGAGTTTTTGATTAACAAATTATAGGTCATTGCAATTGTATCCTTTTTCAAAGAAAGAAACCATTAAGTTACTTGTTGAAAACAAAACAGACATCAGATGTTGGAGCTGGTATTCTAACTGATGTCTGCAGACTCACAGCCCAACCCTTTATCTGCTTCTCTTGAAGATAGCTGCCGTTGTGACTACAATATTCATAAATAAATAATCTTATTTTAAAAATTTCCCCTGTAAAATACCAGTTGATATAGAAATATAAAAGCATTCTAACAGAGTTAAAATATCCTTAATGTTTTGCTCTATCAGAATGTTGAAGATTATTGTCTTTACTTTCTTGGACTGTTCTCTTCTTAATATAAACATATTATATAAGCTAAACTCAACAGGTAAAAAAAAAAAAAAGAAAACATTTATAACCAATTGAGTTTTCTCTGTTAAAATAGCTATTTAACAAATTAACTCCAAATGCTCATTTTCTCATAATGCAATCTGATCCCTTACCATAATGTGAGGCCGCAAGATGAGCAATTAGATTTTAAAATCAATAAATATAGAAAGAGTCCAGATTTCTGGGAAAGATCAAATGTTTTGAGTTGGACTTCCTTTCTATCCTTACAAAACAATTCAGAGGGAAAAGACTGATGAATTCCTTATTGGTCTTTTTTCTTTGTATGTTTTGTTATATTTTTTTTCAAACACCAGGCTGTGAAAATTTGTTGTTCATATTGATATTCAGAAAGTACCCAAATCCCTTTGAAGTTTAAGACAGCATCTGTTCCACTGTCCAAAGAGAGTAGAAAATTAACATCTCCATCACATGGGTTCTACTGTTAAGTTCCTGCCACCCAGAAGTTGCAGGTGCAAGGATATAGTTAGCTTTGTTTTATAAAGCATGTTCTATGGTGTGGTGAGTGTGTGTGTACAAAATGAAGACCAGGTGTCATAAAACACGCATTTAAAGGTAACTTACAAACATGTTAATATTGAACTAAAATTCCTTTTCAGGTATTGTTTTCATTTTTGAAAGATGTATTTATTTGAAAGTCTACTTTAGATAGAAAGACATACACACACACACACAACACACACACACACAGAAAGAGACAGAGGGATATCTTCTGCCTCTGGTTAATCCCTAAATGGTCGCAACAGGCAGGACCAGGTCAGGCTAATGTCAGGAGGCTGGAGTTCCATCTGGTCTCCCACAGGGGTGTCAGAAGCCCATGTGCTTAGGCCACCTTCTGCTGCTTTCCCAGATGTGTTAAATCAGAAGTGTTGTAGCCAGGACTTAAACAGGACTTAAACATGAGATGCTGGTGCTTCAGGCCACTGCTTGCCCTGCAGCACTACAACACTGGTACTTGTTCTTAGTTTTCTCTCAATGCCATGTATATTTCAATAATTACCTATGTTGTGTTGCAGAAAAATTAAGAATTTTTTAAAGATTTATTAATTTAAGAAAAATTAAAATTTGTAAGAAATAATTTAACTTTTTCAGCTCAGTTAATGCAAAGGCATATATTTAAAAATGGGAAGCCAAACTCAAGCAACATATAGAGGATACTTAATTCTTATCTTTCCCAATCAAAATTTTAATAGAATATTATATAAACAATAGCATATAATCAAGGTCATATAAAATAATGATAAATATTTTACATAAAAGGTAATTAGAATATTATAAAAATTAGGGTATTAGAGATTAATGACAAATATAATATTTTTACATTACACACATGCACACATATACACAAGGGCAATTAAAATGTGGAAAATAGACTTAAAAGATGTTTATTTTAGTGCAAAATATTTTTAAATCCATACATAGTTTCTCTTAAAGATTTTATTTATTTATTTGAGAGGTAGAGTTACAGAAAAAGAAGAGAGAGAGGGAAAAGTCTTCCATCCACTGATTCACTCCCCAAATGGCTCATAAATCTCAGATATGGAGCTCAAGAAGTTGGCCACCCAGAAATGCCAACAAGCTCAAATAAACAAAACTAAAAACACAAAAGCTTTCTCTTTTCAGCTAGAAGAGAAGGAAAGCGGGAGACTAGCAAGACAGAAACATTTTGTCTATTTTTTTTTTTACAACAGGCAGAGTGGACAGTGAGAGAGAGAGACAGAGAGAAAGGTCTTCCTTCTCCATTGGTTCACCCCCCAATGGCCGCCACGGCTGGCACACTGCAGCCGGCGCACCACGCTGATCCGATGGCAGGAGCCAGGTGCTTCTCCTGGTCTCCCATGGGGTGCAGGGGCCTAGTACTTGGGCCATCTTCCACTGCACTCCCTGGCCACAGCAGAGAGCTGGCCTGGAAGAGGGGCAACCATGACAGAATCTGGCGCCCTAACTGGGACTAGAACCTGGTGTGCAGGCGCCGCAAGCAGAGGATTAGCCTATTGAGCCACGGTGCCTGCCAGACAGAAACATTTTGGACAAAAATCACTCTACTCTAGCCAATTAGTACAGAAAAACCAGGGCCCAGCCCTCACCCATGCCAACAAATGTTGGGTAAGGATCCTGAATTTCTACCCTCATCAGGCTGTAGCTGTGTGCCCAACTCCCTTAGCCTCTTGCCAGGGTGCTGTCAGAAATGGAGTGGGGAGCAAGCACTGCCAACCTGCTGGGTAAGACACATCCTTTCCCCAAGTATCAGTGGAGATGATTTAGGGAATCTGCAGCCGTATCTCCACCTGGCAGGAATGAGGCACTGCTCCTACTCCATGGTGGAGCAGTGCCAGCAAGGCCCAGTGGAGGTACAGAACACTTCCCCTACCCAGTCATGGTGTCAGTGGAGGACACACCAAGAGCAGCCACACACTCACTACCCTCCTCTTCCCCAGGCCAGAGCATCTCAATGAATGCCAAACATGAAGTTAAACTCCCACCTGCACAAGGAAATAATAAGTGTCTTCTCTCAGATGTCATTATAACACACTCTTCTTTTCCCAGACTAATAGATTAAAAATGACCAAAACAGAAGTTCAACACTATTCAAAGTCTTATAATACTCCATGTTTCCAAGTTTCAATGGGGAAATCACTTATCATATCAAATGCAGGGAAATCAGAAACTAGATGAAAACTTTTGCAGGTGCCAATACTAAGATGACAAATATGTAGAATTATCTCACAATAGTTTTTAAATATTCATCATAAAAACCTGCAGTTATTCTAAAGCAGTTAGCATCAAAGATTAGCAATTATGAACGTTCATAAAAATAAAAACCAAGAAAGTTTCAATGAAGATTCAGAAAGTTCAAGCAAAGAAAAAAAGACATATGCATTCACAGAAGAAAATGTCAATTCTACACTTTCAATAGTGGACAAAGCATCCAGACTAAGAACCAATTAGAAAACAGTAGAGTTGACATTGCAGACTAAATGGATTTAACTGTTATACGAGAGAACATTCCAGACAATGGCATCCAAACACATTCTTCTTAAGTTCACACGGATTGTTCCCTGGGATACATCAAATGCTGGGTCACAAAACCAATAGTGATAACACAGAAAGATTGAAATCACACCCCATATATTTTTGTGACTGCAATGGAATGAAATGAGAGAAAATTAAAAATGAGAAGGAAAATTTAAAAATTCTCTAATATGTGTAAATTAAGCAATACATTTTTGAATAGTATTGAGTCAGAGAAAAACAAAAAAAAGGAAGTTAGAAAGTATCTTGAGACAAAGGAAGATGAAACACAACATATCAAATCTTACGGGATGTGGCAAAAGCAGTATATAGAACTACAGGGGAAGCTCATATTAGCAAATGCCGACATTAAGAAAAAGACAGAAAAAACAAGGGGATGGGCACCACTGCATCCCACACTGGAGTGCCGGGGCTTGAGTCCCACCTCTTCTTCCCATCCAGCTTCCCGCTCATGCACACCCTGGAAACAGCAAATGATGGCTCAAGTACTTGAGTCTTTGCCACCTACACACACTGGAAATACAGATGGAGTTTCTGTCTCTGTGATTTGGCCTAGCCCAGACCTGATTATTATTGCCATAAGTGGAGTAAACCAGCAGATAAAAGATCTCTCTCTCTCTCTCCCCCTCCTTGACTTTGCCTTTCATATAAATAAATAAACTCTAAAAAGGGGTAAAGATCGAAAGATCTCAAATAAACAACTTAAATTTGCAACAAAAGGAACTAGGAAAAGAATAAACTAATCCCAAAGTTAGTAATAGGAAGGAAATAACTAAAACAAGAACAGAAAGAAACAAAATATTGAAAGACATTTAAAAATCAAGAAATTTAGTCAGTTTTTTTTGAAAAAGATAAACACAACTGCCACTTAACTAGAATAATTAAGAAGAAAGAGAAAATATTTAAATAAATAAAATTGGAAATGAAAAAGGAGACATTACAACTGATGTTACAGAAATTAAAGGATCATAACATAACTATTATAAATAATTAGTCAAAAAACTGAATGACCCCAAAAAAGGATAAATTCCCAGAAACATACAGGTTAACAAGAATAAAATACAGAGAAATAGAAAGTATGACCAGAAATATAACTGATGTGCGGGTTAGATTAATAATCAAAATCTTCCAGCAAAAAAAAAAAAAAGTCTAGGACAAAACAGCTTTACTGGTGAATTCTACCATTTGAAAAAGAATGAATGCAAATATTTCTCAAATTCTTCAGACAAACTGAAGAGACAAAAACACTTAGAAACTCATTTAAATGGCATTACTCTGGTACCAAATCCAGAAAAGGATATCACCAGGAAAAAAACCACATGCCAATTTTGATGATGAATATAGATCCAGGAATTCTCATCAAAATACAGCAAACCAAATTCAACAAGTCAAATAGATCATATACCTTGATAAGTAGGATTTATCCCTGAGAATCAAAGATGATTCAACATAGGAAAATCAATTGATATGATATGTCACATTAACATAATAAAGTACAGAAATCATGATTATCTCAATATATTCAGTATAAATGTTTGACAAAGTGTATCCCCCTTTCACAATAAAAAAAAAACTTAATGAAATAGGAATAGAAGAAAATTATCAACAAAAGAAACAACAATATGTAAAACTCAAGATGCCATCATATTCAAGGATTAAAGAGCAGGAAAACCCAACATTGATCCCTCTCACTGTTTCTATTTAACATAGAACTTGAAATTATAGTCAGAGAAATTAGGCTTTATATATATTTGAACCAAGAAGAAAAAAGCAACACTACTCCTGTTTGCTGATGATGTGATTGTGTATATGGAAAACTCTTAAGGATATCAATGAAAATGTTAAAATTAATAAATTCATAAATTTACAAGATGCAAAATCAACATATAAAAATTGGCTATTTTTCTATACACTATTCACAGAATAAAAGAATAAAATGGTAGATGCTGGGTACCGAGGGAGAGAGGAAATGGAGAGTTAGTAACAAATGAGGATTATGGCTTAAACACGACTTGGCTCCCTGATTCATGCAGATGTTTAAAACCCAAACCCTTACATCAGAGGTTAATGGATTAATGTTAATAGTTGATGGATTAAGAGAGGAACCTTGATTCAATATAGTATCTTGGCCATAGGCCTAAAGATCTTTAGGTCCTTGGGGACTTGCCCTTGGAAGGTAGTTCTTGGGAGAGCACTGGTCATATAAGCTGAGTCCAGGCCAGCTGTTCTCTCTGATTTCTAGTTTACCATGTGATTCTCTCTCTCCACACGTTCCGCCATTCACTTCTTTCATCAGATTCCAGGAAATGTGGCTCCCCAGTCTTGGACTGTGAACTTCCAAAATCATAAGCTGAAATAAGCCTTCTTCTTGAGTAGCTCCTCTCAGGTGTTTTAGTTATGGAGACAAAAAGCTGGCTCATACAGAAAATTGGAACCAAGAGTGTGTTCATTACTACAACTACACCTAAAGATGTGGAGGAGCCTTTAGTATTTGGTTCTGGACGTTGAAAGAATTGGGGGAGTAAGTATAGAAAACAGAGTAGTTCAATTCTGCCCAGGATATAGAAGACCAGAATGTTGGTAGAAATGTGGACAGTACAACTCATGCTGGTGAGGATTCAGATGGAAATGTGGATCCTATTGAGAAGTGGAATTAGAGGCCACCCTTGCTACATGGTGGCAAGCAACCTGACTGTATGGTGTCCTCCCTGCCCTGATACTTTGTGGGGGGTTGAACTCAAAGATGGAGAATTAATTTGTTTGGTTGAAGAGATTTTAAGACAGCAAACTGTTCACAGCAAACTGTTCAGGTTGCACACTGGCTGTTATATTCTGCTATTAGTATTGCAGTGAGAATCAGAAGAAAAAAAAAAAGTGGAGGAGGGAGATTTAGAAAATTCATAGCCTGGCCGGGGAAAGGAAGAAAAAGCTTGAGGACAGGAATGTGTGGTCAGGAGACTACTTGCTACAGAGGTAAGTTCAGGTAAGAGGGAACAACATATGAGAGGGAACTAGTAAACAAAACAATAGGAGGAAGATTCTGGAGGCATTTTGGAGGTCTTTGAGGCCTTCCCTCCACAATAGTCCCACAGAAGTTTAGGAGTAAAAAATTGTCTCAAAGATCTTCCAGAGCAGGATCCTTTTGGGAAGAACCACAGGACATCCTCTTCACCCAGGAGCAACTCCATATTCTGGCCAGCAAAGTGCTATGAGGCTTCTGCAGAGAATAGTCAAGTGGGGCCAGGTGCAGCTCATGCTGGCTGCAGAAATTGGTTTCGGGATTCATGTGCTGCTGGGTGTGCAGATGTGCAGAATGTAAGAGTTATGAGGTCATCATGGCTTCCACCAAGGTTCCCAAGAGAAACCTTGGAGGCAGGCAATTGCTACACAATTGGAGTCCCTGCATGGAGCATCTGATGAGGTGATATGTAGTGAATCTATGAGAGTAGAGTTAACAGGAGATCCCAGAATGGTAGAGGTGCCAGCAAGATGAACTTCCTGCTAGGGAAGGCTGCAATCAGTGTGGCAGGCTAGCTTGGAAAGATGCATCCATTCGTGTGCCCTCATAGAGTATCCACCTTAGCAAAGACAAAGAGATTTGTGGACTCATGTAGGCCTCCATCTAGATCTCAAAAGGTGTTTCAGATGAACTGGGGGTCCAGGCAGAGAACAGTCACAATGGGCAGAGTCACTGCAAACAGACTCTACCAGGGCAACGCTAAGTAGAATAGTGGGGTCAGAGTTTCGATAGTCCCCACCAGGCAATGCCTTTGTGGAGGTGTAAAAATGTAGGAACTGAAGTATGAGACATGAGCAGCAAAGCAATATGAGTGGGACTCAAGCCATTGGCCTAGACCCCAACATAGTGTGTTCAGGATGCTGGACATGGATCTTCAGGATTTAATGTTTGCCCTGCCAGCTTTTTGCTTACTTTGGTTCAGTTAATCCTTTCTGTTTCACTGGCTGACCCTTTTAGAATGGAAATATACCCTATGTCTGTGCTAGCATTTTATCTTGGAAGTATGTAATTTGTTTTTTATTGTCCAGGAGTTTACATTTGCAGGAGTTTGCCTTAAGGTTCAGATGAGACTAGAGACACAGGATTTTTTAATTAATGTTGGGTTGAGTTAAGACCTTGGGACTTTTGGGGAAGGAATAATTGTATGTTGACATTGGAAGCCAGGGGCAGAATAGTATGATTTGAATAGGATTTGGCTCTCAAAACTCAGTCTTAAATTAATGGATTAACATTAATGGTTGATGGATTAAGGGTAGATTCTTGATCTAAGTATGGTATCTGGAAGGTGGACCTAGTGAGAAATATTTTTAAAGGTTTATTAATTAATTTGTAAGTCAGAATTACACACAGAGAGGAGAGGCAGATAAAGAAAGAGAGGTCTTCCATCCATTGATTCACACCCGAATTGGCTACAACGACCGGCCAATCCAAAGCCAGGAGCCAGGAGCTTCTTCCTGGTCTCCCACATGGGTGCTGGGGCCCAAGAACTTGGGGGATCTTCTACTGCTTTCCTAGTCCATAACAGAGAGTTGGATGGGAAATGGAGCAGTCAGGACTCCAACCAGCGCCCATACGGGATGCTGGCACTGCAGGCAGTGGCTTTACCCACTACGATACATAGCCAGCCCTGGGGAAGGTTTTAGGTCACTTGGGGCTTGCCCTTGGAAGGTAGTTCTCACTAGAGAATTGATTATTTAACTGAGTTCAGCCAGCTGTTCTGTGTTGGCTCATGATATAATCCTTCCTCCCCATGTGTTCTGCTGTCCGCTGCCCTCATCAGATGCCAGACTGATGGGGCTGCCTGATTGTGGACTGAATTTTCAAAATTATAGACTAAAATAGATCTTCTTGCTTTCTAAGTAGCTCAGTTATTTTAGGTATAGTGACAAAAAGTTGGCTCATAAGATGAGTATAATATTTCAGTAGAGAAAGATAAAATTAGTTCTAGATCTGTAAAATAGTAGGCCAATAGTAAACAACAATGGACTATACGTTTTTAAAAAAGAGTTATTTATTTGAGAGGCAGAGTTAGAGAGAGAGAGAGAGAGAGAGAGAGAGAGAGAGAGAGAAATCTTCTTCCATCTGTTGTTGACTTTCCAAATGGCTGCAGCAGCCAGGGATGGACCAGACTGAAGCCAGGATCCAGGAGCTTCATCCGAGACTCCCATGTAGGTGCAGGTGCCCAAATGCTCTGGCTGTCTTTGATTGCTTTCCCAGATGCAGTATCAGGGAGCTGGATCAAAACTGGAGCAGCCAGGACTCAAACTGGCACCCATATGGGATGCCGGTATCGCATGTGGCAGGCAGCTTTACCCACTATGCCACAGTTCCAGCCCCTGGACTATACATTTATAAATGAGTTCAGAGGAAATGTCATGTTAAGTATTCTTATCACAATCAAAAAAATAGGATAAGTGAAGATAAAATCTAAACTAAAATAAAATAAATAGAAGATATAAAGACAAAACAATATAAAGGATTTTTTTATTTAAGATTTATTCATTTATTTGGAAGGTGGAGTTACACACAGAAAAGGAGAGACAGAGAAAGAGATCTTCCATTGGTTCACTTCTCAAATGACTGCCACAGCCAGGGCTGTCGAGGTCAAAGCTAGGAGCCAAAGTTTCTTCCAGGTCTCCCATGTGGGTGGCAAGGGAAAATTTTCTTTCAGGAATGAACGGAAAATCAAGACATTGTCAAATAAAGAAAAACAAGGGGCTGGTGCTGTGGTGCAGCGGGTTAAAGCCCTGGCCTAAAGCGCCTGCATCCCTTTTGGGAGCCAGTTGTAGTCCAGGTAACTCCTCTTCCGATCCAGCTCTCTGCTATGGCCTGGGATAGCAGCAGAAGATGGCCCAGGTCCTTGAACCCCTGCACCCAAGTGGGAGATCCAGAAGAAGCTCCTAGCTCCTGCCTTCGGATTGGCATAGCTCCAGCCATTGGGACCATCTGGGGAGTGAACCAGCAGATGGAAGACCCCTCTCTCTGTCTCTACCTCTCTCTGTAACTCTGTCTTTCAAATAAATAAAATAAATCTTAAAAAAAAAAAGAAAAACAAAAGGAATCTGTTACCAAGCACAACTACCTGAAAACAGTGTCAACGGATATTCTCCAGACAGAAAATGATTGAAGAAGAAATCTTATGACAATAAAAAAGAAGAGGAAAAGCAGAAAGAGTATAAATCTGAATAATACCATGAAATTCCTTCTTTTATTTGAGCTTTCTAGATTATGTTTGGCAGTGGAAGCAAAAGTCATAACATATTACACGAGTCTAAATATAGGGAGATCAATTTCAGTTCACAATTGATCATAATGAAAGGACTAAGAGTCAAAGGGAGCACATAAACAAGTCTAGTATCTGCTAACACCAACCGATAGAATAAATAAAGGGGAGAGTGATCCAACATGGGAAGTGAGATACTCAGCAGACTCATAGAATGGCGGATGTCCTAAATAGCACTCTGGCCTCAGAATCAGCCCTAAAGGCACTCGGATCTGGCTGAAAAGCCCATGAGAGTATTTCAGGCATGGAAAGCCAAGACACTCTGGCAAAAAGATCTCTGTGAGTGAGATCCCAGTGGAAAGAACAGGTCTTCAAAGAGGGAGGTGCCTTTCTCTGAAGGGAGGAGAGAACCTCCACTTTGACTATGACCGTGTCTAAACAAGATAAGAGTCGGAGAACTCAAGGGGCTTCCATAGCCTTGGAAACTCATAACTGGTGCATAGGGAGATTACTGATGCCATAAACAGGAGTGTCAATTGGTAAAGTCAACAACAGGAGTCACTGTGCACTTACTCCTCATGTAGGATCTCTGTCCTTAACGTGCTGTACACTGAGGCTTAATGCTATAACGAGTACTCAAACAGTATATTTCACTTTGTGTTTCTATGGGGGTGCAAACGACTGAAATCTTTACTTAATGTACACTAAACTGATCTTCTGTAAAAAAAAAAAAAAAAAAAAAGAAAGAAAGAAATTATCAATTCCCAACTTGACTCTCACTGGGATTAAACATGACAATAGGTCTGATCTGATTTCATCATCATTTAAAAAAAATCATCTATTATTTTTCACTTTATGTTTTTGTGTGGGAGCAAACTGTTGAAATACTTAAGGTATACTAAGCTGATCTTCTGTATATTAAGATAATCGAAAATGAATCTTGATGTGAATGGAAGGGGAGAGGGAGTGGGAAAGGGGAGGGTTGTGGGTGGGTGGGTGGGAGGGACGGTATGGGGGGGGAAGCCATTGTAACACATGAGTCGTACTTTGGAAATTTATATTCATTAAATAAAAGATAAAAAAAAAACAAAACAAAAAAAAAACAAAAACAAAAACAAAAACAAAAAAAAAATAAATAAATATAGGGAGAAGAAAATGTTAAGGTAATTATAAATGGTGGAAGTTACAAGGATCAAAAGGGAGGTAAGATTTTTTTTTCTTTTTTTACATTTCACTCAAGGTAATAAAAATCTCACACAAGGAGACTGATAAGTTATGTATGTATAATGTAACATAAAATTATATAAAATTATCTATCTCTATCATGTGTATGAGACAGAAAGGAAGACTGAAAAATCTAAAGATGAAAACAAAACAGAATTTTAAAAAGTGTTTAAGCAAACCACAGGAAAGAAAGTGATATGGATTGAAGGTTTCTGCCAAAGCTGAAGTTGAAATTTAATTATTGGAGCCAGTGTTGTGATGCAGCCATTTAAGCCACTGCATGCAATCCTGGCATTTTATATGGGCACTGTTTCAAGCCCCAGCTGCTCCACTTCTGATTCAGCTTGCTGCTAATGGGACTGGGAAAACAATGGAAGATGGCCTAAGTACTTGGGCTCCTGCCACCCACAGGGGAGATTTAGATTAAGAAATGAGCAAAGGACATGAACAGGCATTTTTTCTTTCTTTTTTTTTTTTTTAGTTTTTATTTAATGAATGCATTTTTTCATAGTTACAACTTTAGGAATATAGTGGTTCTTTCTCTCATACCCGCCCCCCCCAGCTCCCATCCCACCACCTCTCTCTCCCTCTCCCATCTCCTTCTTCATTATGGTTCATTTTTAGTATGATTTTATATACAGAGGACCAACTCCATGCATGCTTAGCATAGACTTCAACAATTTGCACCCATACGCACACACAACATATAGAGTACAATTTGGGGAGAAAATTTGCAGTTGATTCTCATATTACAACTCATTAGGGACAGAAGTCCTACATGGAGAGCAAGTGCACAGTGACAATTGTTCTTTTAACAATTAACAGTCTTTTATGACATCAGTGATCATCCGAGGCTCCTGCCATGGGCTGCCAAGGCTATGGAAGCCTTTTGTGACCATAGACTCCATCGGTATTTGGACACAGCCACAAGCAAAGTGGATGCTCTCTCCTCCCTTCAGAGAATACTGTCTCCTTCTTTGATGATCCTTTCTTTCCTCTGAGGTCTCACAGAGATCCTCTGTGTAGAATTTTTTTTTTTGTCACAGAGTGTTTGCTTTCCATAAACAGGTATTTTTCAAAGGATGCAATATGAATGGTCAGCAGACACAAGAAAAAAATCACTTGCTAATAGGTAAATGCAAATAAAAACCACAATGAAACTTAATCTGATCCAAATTAGAATGTCCATCATTTGAATATCAAAAAGCAATAAATGCTGGTAATGATGTGGAGGAAAAGGTACCCTAGTACATTGTTGGTGGAAATGTAAACTAATATGGCAATTATAGAAGACAATATGGAGATTCTAAAAATAGATCTACCATATAATCCAGCAATCCCACACCTCGAAAACACACAAAGGACATGAAGTCAACATATAAAAGAGTTATCTGTATTCCCATATTCATCACAGCTCAATTCACAATAGCTAAGATATGGAATCAAACCAGATGTCCATCAACTGATGACTGGATAAAGAAAATGTGGCATAGATACACTATGGAATAATACTCAGCCATAAAAAGAATGAAATGCTGTCTTTTGCAACAAAATAGATGCAACTGGAAATCATTAGGTCTAGTGAAATAAGCCAGTGCCAAAAGACAGATATCATATATTTTCTATATTTTCTCTGATATATGGCAGTTAATATAGAATATAGAAAAATATATAGGAATAAAATGGACATTTTGTGATATTCTTGTTGCTTTCAGCCCCTGTTTATATTGCTGTGGAACTGTGATCTTCCTATTTTTCACTTGCTGAATATTATGGTTAGTGATGAGTTAAGAGTCTATGAATATAGAGTGAATTGAAACTATGTCTTTGAAAAGCTGATGAAAAGAAGAGAGAGGAGGAAGATGGGAAGAGTGGAGTAAGGGAAGTATGGTTGTTTTCTTGGAATTACACCTGTGGAATGCATGAAATCTATTCTTAATAAAAATATTTAAGAAAAAGGAACAGAAATACCTATTATATAGTAGTAATAGAATATGATAACAACTGATGTTGAATTGATATCCTAGATTTCATTTATTGCATATTACCCATCACTTCCAAATTGTTAATAGTTTTTTTTTCTTCTTTTTTTTTTTTTTTGTTTAAGAAAATTAGGTGGGCTTTTGAGTGTGCATGTGTTTTAGTCAAATGAATTAATTGTATTGCCAATTTAATTGGATTTACTTTTACTTTCTGGTTTTATATATTCTATTTATCATATTATAATATTTATAAAAAGAAAATGACATTTTAATTTGGGCACTTTGTATATCTCATGTAAGTGCTCTACATGCTATCAACTTATGACCAGAAGAGCTATTTATAAATACTAAGGGTCTGAATAAAAAAAACTGAGAACAGATCTGAGAAACATTTGGAAGGTGAAATTAAAGTCAGTTCCCAGTTCTTTGAATGAAGAGTATAGCAGTTTAGATGCTAATCCCCTGAGGCTGGAACAACTAATAAATGCTGACAGCATACAATAGACACAGAACAGTTATACCAAATATTTCATTTGTCTGATAGATTCTGGCTGTTCAAGGCCCTTTCTGTGGGAGAGTCTTACTTTCCAACCTGTTGATGTCAGCTTTGGCTGTGGACTTGCTTTGGTGACTGAACTCTGAGCAGAAATGTGGTGTCTCAGTTCAGAGCAGAAGCTTTGTAGCCCAGGCCGGATCTGTCATTTTCTCCTTTTCCTTTGACCCGAGACAGCTGGTCCCAGGCAGGAGCGCTTCTTTCAGCCTGGACCTCAAAACGTCACAAAGTATAATCTCAGTCAATTCCATGTAATACGGAACTAAAACTTAGCTTCCCAATGTGGGGATGATTGGGGGGTCATTTTTTGTTCTGTAGCGTAATTTAGACTCAGCTGAGTGCTAAATACCAATAAGTCCTCTTATTAGGCTCTCAGGGAACATTAATTTTTATTAGCTTTAGATCCCACTTCTTCTAAACTGAAGCCTTGCATGGCTATTGTGACACATATGTACTAAGGGAATAGGATTTTAAATATTTGAAATTGAGAAAACCCAGGAAATTGTGGCTAATTGCTGAATTCACTTAAAGGGTATGGGTATGTGTGTGGGTGGGAGGATGAATATATAATTTTTTCAATGTATTAATATATTTGTTATATGAAAACATTTCACTGTGTCTGCAAAGAACAGTAATATTTGTAAAAAAAATACTAGGCACAATTTATGCCAACTTGTCTTAACAATTATTTTTAAACTACAATTATTTCTTCCCACTGATCACAAGGTTCCCATTCCTCCTCCAAAATAGACTAAATTCATATTTCAAAATAAAAACACAGCTATTTGGAGGGAGAATAAAGAATAAAAATCCTCTGAATACTGATCTGATCTTTTAAAATTTATTATTTATTAAGATTCATCTCTTTATTTGAAAAGCAGAGTGACAGAAAGAGGGCACACAGACACATAGAGAGAGGAGATCTTTGATCTGCTTGTTCAGTTCCAAATAGCCACAATAGCTAGTACTGGACTAGGACAAAGTCAGTAGCCAAGTGTCAGGGATTCTTGTACTTGGGCTATGATCTGCTGCTTCCTAGGCACATTAACAGGGAGCTGGATTGGAAGCAGAGTAGCTGGTACTGGAACCAGCTCACTCATATGGGATGCAGCTCCCAGAGCTGCAGTTTAACCCATTGCAAAACAATGCTTATCCAAAAGACTGATTTAATGTTTTTTTAAAAAATTTTGGAAGTCAGGGTTACAGAGATAGAGCAGGAGAGAGAGAGAGAGAGAGAGAGAGAGAGAGAGAGAAACGCTCTTCCATCTACTGATTCATTCCCCAGTTGGCCACAACAGGCAGGGCTGGCTGGGCCAGGCTGAAGCCAGGAGCCAGGAGCCAGGAGCTTCTTCTGGGTCCCCTATGTGGGTGGCAGGTGATCAAACCCTTGGGCCATCTTTTGGTGCTTTCCCCAGCCCCTTAGCAAGGAGCTGGATGGGAAATGGAGCAACTGGGACATGAACTGGCACCTATAAGGGATGCAGGTGTCACATGTGGTTTACCCTCCTGCCACAGAGCCTACTCTAACTGATCCAATCTTAATTAGGTCAAACATTGTGGAGATTTTCAAAAATTAACATTCTATTTATTAAAATAAAAATAAGCCCATGACACTGATTATTAAAGAATAATATTTTAAAGTAGGCATGCATGTTAAACTTCCCTTCTCCCTTCCTCCTTCTCTCCTTTATATACATATATTTATATTCAAACATGTGTGATTCTACTTATAGCAGGCAGTGTGCTAGGAGCCAGGGATTAATCAGAGAATCGGAAAGAATCTGTCCCTGTTACTAGTGAATTACAATGTGCTTAGTAAGTAGGACACATTCCTTTCTCACCTAAACAAGTCACAAAATTTTCAGTAAATGTCAATCTTCACTAATTGGAGAAAAACAAAGCAGGTTACTAAATAATGTCTACCCTCAAGTGTTGCTAGTCTGTGAGATACCACTAAGAAAGGGAAGGTTGTTTGTGTTATTCTCCAATGTATGTGTACCTCTGGTAAAAGGAAAGATCTCCTTGATGTGCAGTAGTGTAAGAGGCCTGTTAACAATAATTATAATAATAACAATAAGCCATTATTCAGCTGAGAGGCAGAGTGGTATGTTCGAGAAAACACTGGGCTTGTGGAAATACAGTATGAGGGTCTCAGTGGAAGTCAAATAGCCTTGGGCAAGAAATTTGTTCTATCTCAGCTTAAGGCTCTGATTGTGCAAAGTGGATACAAAGATACTGGCTTCATCTTCTCATAGCATTAATAGGAGAATCAAATAAATTCAAGCATCCTTACTGCAAATACCTCTTACCCTACTTGAAACCCTGTTATTTCCTTTTATTTTTATTTCTTGCAAGTGTTGCTCTATGAAAAGAAGCATAAATCCAGTCTGCCTCCTCCCAGAGCACTCAATCACACCACAGCATTAGGTCAGTTATATAAATAGATATTAAGTGATATCATTATATTAACAAATGTAAGATTCCACTAAGTTATATAAATAGATATTAAGTGACACCAATCACTAAGTTACTCATTAATTTATCCATTCTGCAAGTATTTATTAAATATCCCTTGCAGTCCATCCTCTGTATCCATGAGCTCCATGTCAGCAGATTTAATCAACCATGGGTCAAAAATAGTTGACAAAAGAATTGTACTGGTCATTATTCTTTAAACAACACAGTATAACAACTATTTACATAGTACTTAGATTGTATTGGGTCCTGTAAATAATACAGAGATGACTTAAAGTATATGGGATGTTGTGCATAGATTATATGTTAATACTGTGTAGTTATATACAAGGGATTTGAGCATTTGCAGACTTTGGTATCCACAGGAGGTCTTGAACCAATCCCCTAGATAACTGGGGACAATTGTATTTTTGAGGCTTTGTATCTGGTGATCTAAGAGTTACAAAAGTGAATGGCACAATTCACCTTGACATTAGAGAAAGTCTAGTTTTAATAATTCATCCAAAGGTGATAATTTTACATTACTGAGGAGATTTAAGGGAAACTCATGGTAGTTTTATAACAAGTAACAAGCAGAAAAATAAACTATCAATCAAGAGAGATTGGCTAAGTAAATTCTAACATACTTCTAGCTAAAAACAATATGCACTCATAAAAAAGTGCTATATAGTAGTACACAAGGTAGTTAAATGAAGAAAAAAATACAAAGATAACGTGCTCTGTTAAATTTGTATGCATCAATTTATGTGTCTATATGAAAAAATTGGAAACTTTTTTAATTTTTACTTTGTTTTTATGTTCATTTATGGTATCACTCATTTACAATAAATAAGCATGGTCTCCACAAAAAAGAATAGGGCAACTCTCAAAGAATTGAATTGAAATGAATGGAACAGGCTCAGTCTTCAAAGATTTCATAATAAAAACTAGAAGAAATGGCATGTATCAAATATAGTTACAATGAAATGGGAGAAGGAGTAGAAGGTGGGATGGGAGTGGGGGTGGGAGGGCGGGTATGAGGGGAAGAACCACTATATTCCAAAAAGCTGTACCTATGAAATTCATATCTACTAAATAAAAGCTTTCAAAAACAAATTAATTACAAAAGTTACTAAAGGGTGAGTATAATGTATAAAGCAGGTAGGCATGGAGTACATTGGAGCTAAGGGAGAAAGAGATGAGTAAGAACACTGGGGTAGGCAGAGATGGAGAAAGGACATTTTTGGGAGAAAGATCAAATAGAATGGGGATCTATGAAGGAAAGGTGCTCTAACTTGTTTAGTGTGCCATAAACTGGAAAGACTGCAACCAAATGTGACAGTTCAAGGCCTGATCAGATTAAGAAGTTGGGCATTTTCTGAACTGACAGTGGGAAATGGTGTGATTTTTGGAAAGGGAGAATGACACACTGACAGCACAGTGGAATGATTTTGCCTTACATAGGTGCCCTCATGTGTTGTGTGGCTGTGCCTCTCTTAGGCTCAGGCCTGAAGACCCCAGACTGAGCACATTTCCAGGACCAGCATGAGTTTCTAACCCAGGTCTGAAGGGAAGGGATCAAAAAAAAAAGGGGCATGATACCTGACGGTGAGAACAGTGTGCGAGCTTCAGTGAGCAAGCCTGGGTATTCAGTACAACTGTGCAAGGCTCCTCACATTATGGGATGCAGCCAAGGGCAGGGGAGACGAGAAGGAAGGGTTGAGGACCACAGGAAAGAGACTGATACCAGGGGATGACAGCTGGTAGGATGTTTTCTTTGCACTGATGTTCTGGTGAACAATGGTGAGGAGTTTGAGAGATTCTAAATTTGAAGCTGGTCTTGTGAGTTTTCTTCAAGGTAGGAAGCACTGGTTTTACCAATACAAAGGGCGACACTTGTGAGATGGCTAAACTGCTGCTTGGGACATCTGTGTCCCTTATCAGATTGCTAGTTTGAGTCCTGGTCTCTCTGTGCTTCTGATCCAGTTTCCTGACGGTGCACCTAGAAGTCAGTGGATGATGGCCCAAATATTTGGAGGAAGAGTCACATAGAGATCCTGGCTCCTGGCTTTTGCCAGACCCAGCCCTGGCTTTTATGGGCATTTGGGGAGTGAGCCAGTGGATGGAAGATTCTTTCTCTCTCTGTCCGTCTCTCTGTGTGTCACTTGGCTTTTCAAATAATAAATAATTAAGTCTTTAAAATGCTTTGTAACTTGACTTATAAAAGTAGTATTTCGATATATAGCATGAGAGCTACTCTTGTGGTGTGGAGCCCTGCAAATATTAATGGCAAGACTTGTGCCTGACCCCTGTAGATGTTCAATAAGCTTTTGTGAATTAACATGTGGCAACAGAAAACATGACGGCTCAAAATGAGGTAAGGTTACAGAAAGTAGACCAAACTGGGCAGAATTTCCAGGAGGTAAAATCTTCTGCTATGATTCCAATTTAACAACAGCATAAACTCAGTTATTTGAAAGAGAGTTTGGAAACAACATTTGAGTTATACTTATAAATACCTTTCAGTGTATTTAGAAATTTAAATTGAATAAAGGCCTCCATAGTAACAGAAGTATCCTTTTTCTTTGCTCTAAAAGCAGAGGTGTAAAGATTTATTTTCAGTTAACCACCATTTATTCTTGGACAGTCTTAGAAACTTGCCAGAAGCCCTGACACCAAAAACCTTGAACCAAGCTGGCCCGAATCACTGACTCATTGTTTGTGACCTGGGCAAGACATTTGACTTTTCTGCCCTTCGGCTCACTCAGCTGGAAACAGGGTAAAGTAGGAGTGTGCTGAAAACCCGCTTAATCTAAGTAAGCTTCCATGGAGAATACATTACAGAAGAGAAAAAAGCACTCGATGCACTGTCAGTGCACTTTCTGCAGCTATCACAGAATACCACACACTGGGCAGTATGTAATAATAGGCGTTTGTGTGGATCACAGGCCCAGGAGGTGAGAGGCTCAGGAGCATGAGACCAGAGTTCTGGGATGGTCCTTATCCCATGGTGGAAAGGCAGACCAGCATGCATGAGACAGAGAAAAATGGAGCAAAATCCATCTTTTTTATTAGGTAGCCACTTCCTTGGAAACTCATTCATCCCCATGACAACTGCTGTAATCCATTCAGGAGCCCTCATGACCAAATCATCTCTTACAGGTCCTACCTCTTGGGGCAGACATTTGGCACAGCTGTTAAGACACTGCCTAGGATGTCCGCATCCCATATTGCAATGCCTGGGTTTCAGTCTTGGCTCTGCTTCTGCTTCCAGCTTTCTGCTAATGTGTTTTCCAGAAGGATGCAGGGTAATAGCTTAACTAACTCAGTCCCTGCCACACATGTGGGAGGCGCTGGTTGAGCTCCCAGCTCCTGACTTCATCTCGGCCTACCCTTGGCTGTTGCATGTATTTGGGGAGTGAAGCAGTGGATGGGAAATTTCTGTCTCTCTCTAAAATAAATAAACAAAAAAAATTTTAAACAGATAAATTTGCATATGTTAATACTGTTAACAATGGTAATTAACTTTTAACATTAGTTGTGTAGAAGACATTCAAAACTTAGTAAAATCTTTCAAGTAGTATTTGCTATTTGAGGGGAGTGTGTGTGTGTGTGCTTGTAAGAGAGAGACAGAGGCAGAGAGAGAGAGACAAAGAGATATCACTTCCAACTGATTCACTCCCCAAAAAGTCCAAATGGCCAGGACTAAGCCAGGCTGACAGAGAGCCAGGAACTCAGCTCAGATCTCTCACATGGGTGCCAGGACTATTTAAGCCATAGCCACTGCCTCCCACAGTCTGCATTAGCAGGAAGCCAGTCAGTTAACTGGAGCTGGGAATCAGGTTAGGCACTCTGAGGTGGATGCAGGTGTCTTGACCAGTGTCTTCATTGTAAGGCCAAACTCCCACCTCAGGAGTATTTCAAATGCAGATTTTAAGCTTTTTCAAACACGGAGCTTCTATTTACTCACCACAGGAACTTCCAAAGGAAGATTTTACTACCACATCCAATTTCCATAGAGAGAAACAAGGCTTAGGGAGATAAGGCAATTTCCCCAAGAACCTGCAGTGTGTGAGTGTGTGTGGGGAATGAGGGAGAAAGAAGGAAGGTGCCCAAATAGAAAGTTCCAGTTGAGACCTTTCATTTTTATACTTAGTATTTCTTTACCTGTGACAGAAATCACTCAATTAATGTCCCAGTAGATTATATAAGCCTCATGTCATACGGTCATTAAAGAAAGACATTCTTTGGAACTCATAATCATATTTTGTAAAAAAAAAAAGTATTGCTATTCTTTTGTTATCAAAGTAAGACAAGAATGCAATTTTTAAACAGGCAGTATAAAAAGTTCAAAAACATTTTTTTCAGCTACAAAGTCTCCAGTAGAAGTTAATCAGTCAACATAAGAACCACATCCAGGTAGGCATATTCCTGGGACCCACAACTACAACTTCTCATGTAATAGGTCTGGGGTTGGACATGGAATCTATTTTCTTTTTCTTCTTTATTTGAGGAAGTAAAGAGAGAGAGCCCCTATCTACTAGTTCACGTCCCAAAGGCCCACAGTGAAGCCAGGGTGCAGGAACTCAATCCAGGTGCCTTCCTTGGGTGACAGGGACTCCAGTACTTCAGCTATCACCTACTGCCTCCCACAGTCTGCATTAACAGGAAGCTAGAATTGTGAGCAGAGCTAGGGCTCACGCAATATGGAACCCTTTGCAATGCCTACCCAGGAATCTTTATTTTTCCCTCACACTCTGGAAAAACGACTTTACTTTTTTTTCACCTCTGATTCTTAAAGACACCTAGCTTTTCAATACAAACGATGAAGCTACTTAATTAGGAGGCTGACAGATTTGGTGTGAACAAACAGCAGGCGATGTCTGCAAGACTGGAGACAGGAACAGAATCAAACAGGACCTGCTTCTCTGCTAAAGTGTAACCTTTGGATGGGACAATTGCATGCCGATCTCTGACACACTGGTCTGGTGAACTTTGAAACTTTAAATGCTAGAAAGAAAACGCATGGAAAAGAACATTTCTATTATTCAGGGATTGTAATTTATGTGGTAAGTGTCACAATTGCTCACTTCCATTCTCAAGTTATCAGGCTGAGGCTTTAAGGGCAGGCAGGATGTGACTAATGCCTGAAGTGCCACTAAATGGTGATTTTAGGACAGATAACTGTGGCCCTAGCGCACAGGTGCCATTGAAAATGGTAATTCTACTAATTAGGTCTTGCAGCTAACACCTCTCTTGAATAAAGGTAGGGAGTTTCAGTTTCCTGAGCTGGCCCAGGTTCCCAGTCTCCTACCATCTAAGGATTTCTACAACCAGTATTTAAAGGCAGACTTTTTAACTTGAAAGTTTGGAACATAACTTGGATTTTTCTTGCTCTCCTAAAAACATAGAATCAGGTGTTACTACTTGGAGAAGGAAAATGTAGTGAGTTCTTTGGGGAAAAAAATCTTATATTCTCAGTTTCTTAGCTTTCTCCAAAATACCTGATATTCTTTTAACTTATTTTCTGATTCTGAAGTTTATGCATTAAAAGAAAATGATTATAAATCATGAGAAAGCATAAAGTTCCTCCATTTTGCTCCTTCGGTCTTCTTAAGTAAGAAATTTTCTAATCTCACACTTTCCAAAAATCCCATAATATTCTTTTTCTGAAATAATTTTTAATCTGCTCATAAACAAGTTTAGGAGAAAGAAGTCTGGTAACAGATGAAACTTTTTGAGAGCATATTCATTATTCCTGAAACAGAGCCAGGCCCAGCCCAAGTTTATCAAAAACTCCTTTACCTAGAGAAGTTTGACAACTCAACACTGTAATAAGAAATAAACCCACTTTCCAGAAATTAAGCACATGCCTTTTTTTTTTTTTTTTTTGACAGGCAGAGTGGACAGTGAGAGAGAGAGAGAGAGACAGAGAGAAAGGTCTTCCTTTTCCGTTGGTTCACCCCTCAATGGCTGCTGCGGCCAGCGCTGCAGCCAGGGCACCGCGCTGATCTGAAGCCAGGAGCCAGGTGCTTCCTCCTGGTCTCCCATGGGGTGCAGGGCCCAAGCACTTGGGCCATCCTCCACTGCACTCCCTGGCCACAGCAGAGAGCTGGACTGGAAGAGGAGCAACAGGGACAGAATCTGGTGCCCCAACCGGTACTAGTACCCAGGGTGCTGGCACCGCAGGTGGAGGATTAGCCTATTGAGCTGTGGCGCTGGCCCAAGCACATGCCTTTTTAAGGTTTTAGAAAGCCAGAAATTTTGTTAAGCTTTTCAGGAATAAGATAGAATGCAACACAAAAATTTTTACTTGTTTTATTATTACATATTGACAAACATAGCTGTGCATATTTATGAGTTACAAAGTGATGTTATATTTTTTTAAACAGTGTAGTATTACCAAATCCAACTAGCCTAACCACCTATCAACTCAAACACTTGACTCCTTCCCTTAGGAGAATGTGAGAGACCCATCCTACTGGTGACATTGAGATGTACAGTAGTACATCTAGTACTCTACTAGCAAGAGGGCATTCTGTAGATACTTGCTCTGTTTCCACAAGCAAGATTATTAGCACTTTCTTGTGGACAAACACAGGCATTTCAGAATAATCCCTTTTCTTTACAATTAAGAGCATTAAAATATCAAAGAACAATTACAGATCTTCCTCTTAGTATCACTTTCTGCTTTTGTGATTTATCAGATAATTAGGTACAAATTTCTGTTGACAAAGATTGAAGGCATAAAATCAAGAAAACTTTTTACCTTTTCCATAATCTACATCCAAAAATATGTGATGAACATGTCATTTAGACTATGTACAACAATTCCCTTTCCCTATTGGTTGACAGGGATTCAAATATCTTGGAAATCATCTGTTCCCACCCAGGGTGTGCATTAGCAGGAAGCTGGATCAGAAGTGCAGTAGCTGGGAATTTAATCAGGCACTCAAATATGAGATGTGGTATTAAAAGTGTTAACCTGTGCCAAACACCTATCCTTCAGATACTTTTTAATAACTATCTTTTAGGTTTTAGCCTAAGTCATATAATATTTTAAGCTAATCTCCTCAACTGTGAAAAAGGCTACTGAGAGATGTTTATAAAAACTATCTAATGGATTTTAAATTTTTGTCCTCTTTCCTTTCATTTTTTAACAAAGCTCAAAAAAAGAAATAAAAAAGCTTAAATGATATTTTGTCTAATTTGAAATGCTTAGATTGATAAATTACTACTCTGACATAATAAAATCCTTAAAAATTATGATGAGAGATAAAATTATCCACCTGTACTTAGATCAGTGAATCAGTTAGCATTTTGATCTCTTTCTATCGTTGAAGGCGCTGTTCTATCTTCAAATCTAGTCACTATCATTAACATAGTCATAGCCTCTTCAAAATTTTCTCTGAGTTGATTCTAACTCCATAGAGCAGCACAGGATTGGAATTGATGCTAACAGTCAAGTTGTTCAATTTCTATGTGATGGTGAAATTATTTTGTATCATCCAAATTGAGAACTAGAAAATAAAATTCTTGTTCAATTCTTTTCCATCTTTGCAGGGCCTAGACACCTAAGAAACTCCATCATTTGTGGATCTCAGGATCATAGAGAATAAGAGAAATTTCATATGTATAGTCAATACTTACCAAAGTTTGCCAATGTCTGTCATATCCTCTGAATCTTATGTGTTATATTAAGCATCGTATTTCCTACAGCCATGCTTCATACAAGACATCTGTGAGAAAGGAGTTAAAACCAGAGAAGACGTAGGCTCACTAGAAATCATTAGCCCAGAGTAAGAGAACTTTTATGGAACCCTCCTCACAAAATACTCTAAAGGACTAGTTAATTCCTGCTAACTGCTCGATATGTGTGCATTAAGTTATAAAAGTAAACTGTACATTATCCAAAATAACTTGTTATGTACATGTATAGCATGAAGTAAGCAACCACCAATCTTCAGCGTGTGCTATGCTGGTTAATGTAATCGGAACAAGTTTGTGATTCTGCCTTTGTTCCTCTCTTTTAGTCTGGATATTCAAACTGCTCAATGCCATTCTGGAGCACCTGTTCTGGGAACTGTGATGCCCATTTCCTGGTGGCCATCCTCGTGTGCCTTGAATCATCCTCTTTCTTCGCACATTCAATCCTCAGTTTGCCATCCAGGTTGACAGTTGCCATTCATGTTCCTCTTCATATTATTAGCTCTCTTCTTGATGTGCAATAGTTTGTCTATATTTTTATTAAAGTAAAACAACCAGAACTGTGCAGTGCTGCTTGTGGTATGCTTAATATGAACCAGGGAAATAGGAATGTCATTTCCTTAATGGGGTCTCTTCACATTTTTAAGACTCAAAAGTCCCATGCTGTGTTTTCTCCTTTTTCCTCTCAAATCCTCCTAGATATATTTTTATGTAACAGGTCCATAAAATTAGCTTACTAAGTCATTATTTCTTTTTCTATTTTCTAAAAGTTATTTACTTATTTGAAAAGGAGAGAGAGAGAGAGAGAGAGAGAGAGAGAGAGAAATATTTCTCCTATCTACTGGTTCTCTTGCCAAAGGCCCACAATAGCCCCAGCTGGACCAAGCTTAAGTCAGGAGCTGGGAACTCAATCCAGGTCTCCCACATGGGCAGCAGGGACCCAACTACTTGGATCATCACCTGCTGTCTCCAAGGGTGTGCATTAGCAAGAAGCTGGAATCAGGAGTAGAGACAGGACTGGATCCCAGGCATTATGGGATGAGGGCATCCCAGGAGCATTTTAATCACTACCCAGAATACCTGCCACCTAACTCACTGCTTCTTAAGTTGTTTTTACAGTTTTCACCATCAAGTTGGCCTAAATCAGTTTCAACTAGAGACTGACCAGCTAACCCAGACTTGGGCTTAAGAACTAGGATCCACAGCTGATATCAGGAACCAAAACTGTGTCCTCCTGCTCCTATGAAACAAAAAATTGGAGAATTTGTGGAAACAGAAGAGTGGGATAGCTTTAAGAAGAAAGGAGTCCAGAGTACAATGTCTCCTAACTGATTTAATCCTCATACCAATATATGGTCTAGGTATAGACCCCATCAACCAGCAGTTGCCCTATTGATGTGCTCATATATACTTTTTAAAGATTTATTTATTTATTTGAAAGGCAGAGTTACAGAGAGGCAGAGGGAGAGGGAGAGGGAGAAGAAGAGAGAGAAAGGAAAGAGAGACAGAGAGAGGTCTTCCATCTGCTCATTCATTACCCAGATGGATGCAATGGCTGGAGCTGAGTCAATATGAGGAGTTTCTTCTGGGTCTCCCACATGGGTGCAGGGGCCCAGGGACTTGGATCATCTTCTCCTGCTTTCCCAGGCCATAGCAGAGAGCTAGATTGGCAGTGGAGCATCTGGGACTAGAACTGGTGCCTATATGGGATGCTAGCACCGTAGGTGGTGGCTTTACCTGCTACGACACAGTGCCAGCCCCAGTGTGTCCATATCCGGACATCTCTTTCCTGATATCCTAAAACTTTCCTTGCCTCCCACCCCCTTTTAGGGGGTCAGATTCAAGTACTGCTTCTGACTACTTGCTATGGCTGTTTTGTAATATGCTTTTTCTCCAAAATCACCATGGCTTCAGTGTTTGGCATAATGTGCATGGACAAATGAAGTCTTGGTTCTGTAATGCCAGCATTTCCCAAACTGTGGTTTTTGATGTTTGTGGTTCCCAGGAACTTTTCAGGTGATCAAAACTATTTTTCTAATCATATTAAGACATTAGACATTCATCTTTAATTTTGTTGACATTTATATTGATAGTGTGATAGTGGAAAAGTTGCTCGTGCCTAAGCTTGAAAGTTGATGGCACCAACTATTCATGGGGAAAGAAAAAACAAGTTTCATTGATAGAACAGGTTTGATAAAACAGAAAAAATATTAATTTCATTGCATCTCAACTGTTGAGTATATGGATTTTAAATATTCTGCACGAAGAAACAGAAAATACAAACTAAAGAATTCTGCTGCTCACCCAGTTTGCATTTTTTTTCAGATTTATTTATTTAAAAGGCAGGGTTACAGAGAGGCAGAGAGAGAGAGAAAAAGAGAAAGAGAGAGAGGCAGAGAGAGAATCTTCCATCCACTGGTTCACTCCCCAAATGGCCTCAATGGTTGGAGCCGTGCTGATTCAAAGCCAGGAGCCAGGGACTTCTTCTTCTGGGACTCCCATGCGGATGCAGGGGCCCAGGGACTTGGGCCATCTTCCACTGCCTTCCTAGGCCATAGCAGAGAGCTGGATCAGGAATGAAGCAGCTGAGACTCGAACTGGTGCCCATATGGGATGCCAGCACTGCAGGTGGCAGCTTTACCCCACTACACCACAATGCCAGCCCATCAGTTAGCATTGTTGTCTGGAGAAGTTTCCCTGTGATTGAATTGTGAGTGCTCACTGCTTTCATGGCACATCACTGCTACTGGAAAGAACAACTAACAGGCAGACTACTGTCATTCAGACTTTGGCATTAGAAAGGCAGTTTTATTTGGAAAGTCCATAAAATTCAGCGAACTGGTTATTTTAAAAATAGTCAATATATAACATTTCAAACTCATGAATAGTTATAAAAGATGCACTTAAAATATCTTAAAAGATAGGCCAAAAGATTTCAGCATTATATTACAAAAAGTCCACTCATATTGTTTCAGATTCAACTGCAAATTGCCAGATTCTGATGTAGTATCAAAGAATCTCTAAAAAGACTATGACTTATTTGCATGAGGCCAGGTTTTTTTTTTTTTTTCCATATACTTCAGTCATAACAACAATTGGATGCAGAGGCGACTACAAGAATCCAGCTGTATTCTACAAGCCAAATAGTAAATTTTCAAAAACGGAAAACAATGCTACTTTTCCCTTTATTTTTTTTTGTTTTGACAAAGATATATTTACAAAAATGTTTACAACTGGGTTTATTATTTTAAATGAATTAAGAAACTTAGAAATTAATAAAATCAGCTTTAATTTTTTTAAAAAAGATTTGTTTATTTATTTGAAAGGCAGAGAGGCAGAGGCAGAGACAGAGAGAGAGAGAGGTCTTCCATCTACCGGTTCACTCCCCAGACAGCTGCAACAGCCAGAGCTGCACTGATCTGAAGCCAGGAGCCAGGAGCTTCCTCTGGGTCTCCCAAGGAGGGCAGAGACCCAAGGCCCAGGACCATCCCCCACTGCCTTCCCAGGCCGCAGCAGAGAAGTGGAGCAGCCAGGACTTGAACCAGTGCCCACATAGGATGCCAGCACTACAGGCGGCAGCTTTACCTGCTACGCCACAGCAACAGCCCCAGCTTTAACTTCTAATCTGATAAAATATTGCTAGGTGGAATCCATATAAAAACATTTTTGAAGTCTTCAATAATTTTTAAGAATATACAGAAGTCCTTACTAAAAATTTCATAATCATTATTGCACAGCATTATGAAGGCACTAAATCCAAATTTCAATATTTTGTTTCTCACACAGATGAACATCTGTGTTGTGTAGGGCAGGAGATCAGCAATCACATCATGCTAACATGCGTGAACTCAACAGAAAACTCGTCTGAAGTTGTTTGTGCTGTTGTCTCGTAAACCTGAAAAATAACAGACATGGGCTAGATAAGGTACACCTTCAGATGTCAAACCTGTAACAGACGGATCATCTTCTGTTCCAAACAGCTCATGCGGAAAAAGTTAAAATTTAAATTAATTATCTAATGTTATTCAGTAAGGATTGGGCTACAGGTTGTCTGTGAATCTGGATTTCAAATCTGATTTGCTGCTAAGGAATCAGTGCTAGGTGGCTGGTACAGCTGCAATTCTGACTTTGCTGCAATTCAGAAAAGACATTGGGTTAAATGTAAAGATTTGATACAGGTGCACACAGAATAATTTGATTTGAGAGGGTCAATGAGGGGACAGCAGAAAACTAAGGTAGGTCAAATAAGAGAGCATAGAAGAAAACTGGTTAATGCTTACTTACCATGAACAATGTAAGGCGTGCCCTTGAATTTCCACAATGTTGCAAGCATTATGCTAAGCTCTTAACATACCTGAACACATTACAGCATCATAGCAACTATGTGAAGTAGATATTTTGTCCACTTATTAACCAAGTAATGAAGGCCCAGAAATGTGAGTTTCCAGGATTCACAAACATCAAATGTCAAACATGACGTTTGAACTTAATGTCTCTCTTACTCAGGATTCTCTTTCTCTTTCAGGAACTTCCACCTCTGGCTTTAGTTGTGCTAGCCTTGGGGCCAGCATTTAACCTAGCTGTCATGACAAATGGTTAAGACACCTGTGTCCCATATTGTAGTACCTGGATTTGATATGGGTTCTGGCTCCTGATTCCAGGTTTCTGCTATTGTGCACCCTAGAAAGCAGAGGTGGTGGATCAAGTAGTTAGAACCCTGCTACCCACATAGAAGACCTGGATGGGGCTCCTGGTTTCCAGCTTTGGCTTGGCTGATCACAAAGCGATTGCAAGCATTTGGAGAGTGAACCAGTGGATGGAAGGATGGAATCTCTCTCTCTCTTTCTCTCTCTCTTTCTCCTTCCTCCCCTTCTCCCTCTGTCTCTCTCACTCCCTTTCAAAAAAATTTTTTTAAAAAGAACTGAATGGATGTATAATCAACTCTTAACTCATATGCATCCATCCTCAGAGAACATTTTATTTATACACACAAGGGGAGAACTGTGACCTTTTTTTCCTTCACAAAGAACCCAGTATTATCAAATGTTCTCACTGCTTGAACTGTAAGATTTAAGTGCTAAGTATTGATAGCGGTCCTGAAAAACGTAATATTCACCCAAGTTTGGAGCTGGGAGATTAATGGTCCTCCTGAGGTCTCACAGTTAGGCACTTGGCATTCACAACTTCCACTCTGCTCCTAAATCAGCTTATTCCACATGATATGTCAGGGTACAGAAGTTAGACAATGTATGCTAAATTATAGTTCAGTCTTTGAAAACCAGCAAAAAAAAAAAAAAAAAAAAAAAAGCCTAAAAATCTGGAACGACGATTGTGATTGAGTTGAAATTGTACTCTCAGATTTAAGCCCCGTCTCTGCAGAGCTGAACCACCGAAGCAGAGTTCAAAGGCGGAAGCCAGGAAGGTTTGGTGGGGGAAATGAGTAAGTGGGTCTCTGCCCAGCCGCGTGAAGTCGTCCGGCCAAGGTGTAACCGCCTAGTGCGGGCGGGACGGGACGGAGCAGCGGAACCAGAGGGCTTCGCTGGTCAGCCCCTGCGGTCGCGGTGGGCTCAGGACCCGGGGCTACTGCATCTCCTCCCGCCTCCCGCTCCACTGCACCCTGAGCGACCTGTCCGAAGCATCACTCCAGGCTTACTGGACTTTCCTCATTGTTGCTCAAATAAGGCAAGGGCCGCTAATCCAGGTACAGGGATGAAAGGTCAAGAGAGAAACGAGTCCACACCTCAAAGGACTCTGGGAAGGGAAGGGAAGGGAAAGGTAATCTGTTTCTCTAACTATTTCATCACGATCTCCAAAATTCTACTTGTAACCCCACTCTCATTTTTTCCTAAACAGTGCCACCTACTGTCCATTTTAAGTCATTAGCAAGCCTGAGGGCCAGGATCAGAAAGAATGGGGGCGGGGCAGAGAGAGAGAAGGACCGCTCCCCAGCTCTGTGGTATTGGAAGAACAGCGGGAAAAGATGATCCAGAAGCAAGAACAAGTCTTTTCGCTCGTTATCTTTGTAGAAGAGCTGTGGGAAGCAGAAGGCCCTTACACCATTTCTTTGGAGATAGCTTTTTTTAAACTTAAGGTCTTTCAGAAGTATATTATCATCTTCTATTTTTAATGTGCCCTGTTTGCCCAAGTTTTCACATTAGGGGAGCAGGTTGAGGAAAAATAAAAAGGCCGCACAATGATACTTTTCTTTATTTGTCTTTCACGGCAGACACTTCTGTACCTGGAGAGCTTCAGTACTTGCCCTCAGCTTCAAACTGTGGAGTTGGCTGGAGAAAGGATTAAAACTCGGTTGACACCAGACACCAAGGGGTTAGAGTGCCAGGTGTCGTCGTCAGTGGGCTACAGGTGTACAGGCACATGCACACACCTGTGATTCTGGGTGCACACACACAGGTTCTACACATACACACACACACACACACAGCTCCAGGTACAAATACACACACACATCCCACACAAGCTCCAGGTACACACACATGCACACTCCAGGTAGACACTCACACACACACACACACACACACACACATGGGCTCCAGGTACAAGTATACTACACACACATCCCACACAAGCTCCAGGTACAAATACACACACACAAACTTCAGGTATACATACACACACAACCTCCAGGAACACATACATGGGTTTCAGGTACATATGTACATATACACACATCCATACACATGCACACTCCAGGTAGACACACACACTCCACACAGGCACACACGTCTTCTGGGTACGTACATACACACATCCCACACAGATAAAAATATACACACACATGCTTCAGGTACATACACACACACACCCCACACAAGCTTCAGGTACTCACACACACACCACCCAAGCTCCAGACACACAGTCACACACACATGAGCTCCAGGTACCTATATACACAAAGACTCCAGATATAAACACACAGTTCACATTAGCTCAAGATATACACAACACACCACACAAGCTTCAGGTACACACACACAGGTACACACACACACTACACAAGCTCCAGATACAGTCACACACACACTACACAAACTCCAGATACAACCACACACACACGGGCTCCAGGTACCTACATACACACGCACATGCACACACACTACATAGGCTTCAGGTACATACACACAGACAAGTTCCAAGTATACCCACGTGTGCACTCTAGGTACACACAAGCACGCACACACACACACACCACAAGCTTCAGGTACACACACACACACACGGGCTCAGGTACCCACACACACATACACACACTCCACATAGGCTTCAGGTACACACACAGACAAGTTCCAAGTATACCCACGTGTACACTCCAGGTACACACACACACACACACACACAGAACCCCAGCTGTACCTCCCCTCCCTCCCCACTGCCATTAGCCAGGGGCACCATTTGGCCCTAAAACAAATTACTCAAACACACCGGGGAGCCGCCGGCCTAGAGGGCAGCCCAGGGAGCCTCGCAGGAGGCGATGGAGGGCTACAAAGCGCTGTCCCCCGGCTCCGCGGCAGGAGGCGAGCGGGGAATCAGGTGGCGGCCAGCCGGAGCGCGCGGCGTTGCTCTGCACACGTTAACAATCAAGTTAATTGAATTCATTGGCGTTTAGAACCGGCCTCCAGCTCAGAGCGGGCTTTGAATGGCCAATTTCTCCCTCCCTCGCGCCCTCCCGCCGGCCGCGCGCCCGCCCTCCCATTTCCCTCCCCTCGCGGCTCCCCAGTCCACACCTCCCTCCTCCACCCCTCGGCCCCCGCTGCCTTCGCCGTCCTATTAAAACACCCACCAGCTCACTTGTTAAGACCCCCGTGAGTTGGAGGAGGCAGCAAGGCAACAACAGCGGGGAAGGAGAAGTCAAGACGTCTGGAAAGAATTACCCCGTCCTGGCTTCGAGCAGCCCCATTGAGCCAGGGACCCAAACCAGCCCCAGCCAGACTCCTCTCCCGATTCTACGCTTCCTCGTTTCTGCGGAGCCTGCACCCGGCTTTTTTTTTTTTTTTTTTTTTTTTAATACAAAAAAAGGAAATTTTCCGTTATCAGAGGGAAAGGGACTGGAGTAACAACAAAAAGTTAATTTATTTTTTTTAAAGTAGAGGTCATTTTCTTTTTAAGAATTAGAAGACTGAAGTGAAACGGAGATAATAAAGAAAAATATTAGTGAAAATTCCTTTTCACAGCGGGGGAGAACCAAACCTTTAAGTCTTCCCCCATCCTTTTTTAAATGTTGTTTTTAACTTTCTTATTTTTTTTGGCCGGGCGTCTCAAATTCATCTGACCTCTTATTACCTCAGTTTTGGAAACTGCCTGCCACCGACCCTCCGGGACCACACAGACAGGCTGAGGCCGAATTTATGACCGAGAGCTGTACAAGGTAGGTTTCCCCCCGGCGGCGCGGTGTACCGAGCGGGGAAGGTCCTCAAACGGGACAGGGAGAGCCGGGGAATCATTCGCCCAAGAGTTAACAAAATGAGGCCACCTTCGACAGGGGAGTGTGAGAGCTGAGGATTTTCCAGGAGACTGGGAGCCAGGGACTCTTTCAGACCCCTCGGAGGCTTAGCCACGCATCGCGGGCTTTGCCCATCCCCGCGCCTCTCGCCCGAAATCCGCTGCCTTCCCGGGGACCAGGTGCTCGCTCTGCTGGGAAGGCTGCACACCCGAGGTGTACTTTTCCATCCCGCATCCTCCCGGGCGGCAGGGGGGCTCCTGGGTTGGACAACAAGGCTTGCTCCAGTGCAAAGAGACTCCGTTCTGCACAGTTGCCCCCTTTCCTCTCTTCTCCTTTTTCCCACACGCTGGGTGGGGAGGCGAACCCCAGGATAACCTGGAGCGTTTCACTGTTCGCTTCTCTTGCTTGGTCTGCAAAGGGTTAAGCGACCCGGTCCTCAAGCTCCGAAAAACCCGGACCCCGGGGGAAGGAGAGGTCCTCCGCCACCTCCGAGCAGCTACCGGTCTCGCTCGGCCACTCCCCCTTCCCCGGGCCTCCCCTCCTTTGCACTTCCCGCACCCCATTAAAGTGTCAGGCTGGCTCTGTCTGGGCTAAGCTCGGCTCCGCAAGCCTCTCGCCGGCCAGGGGTCCCCGACGCCCGCGGTGCAGCTGGCGGGCCGAGAGGGAGGAGGGCGCACATCCCCGGGTTCCGCTCCGGCGCGCCCGGGGGCTTGGGTGTGCGTGGGGACCGCGCGGCGCGCTCCGGCGGCCGAGCTGCCCGGGAGCCAGTTCCAACGTGGCACGGCGCACGCTGGCGCGGCTCCTTCCGCGGCGCCGGGCCCACGGTCCCGCGGATGAGTGGGGGGCTGCGTCCCGAGCGCGCAGCCTGGGCTGGGGGCGGAGGTGGGAGGGAGGCCGGGGTCTGAGGCGGGCCGGACCGTCCACACCTCGGGCGGATTGCGTCCCGCTGGTTCCCGCCCAGCGCGCGCGCCGGGGCTCAGACCTGGGTCCCTGCGACCAGGCGGGCGGGTCTGAAAGGAGGGTCTGTGTGAGGGTGAGAGCCAGGAGGCCCGAGAGGCTTTTTCTCTGGCTAAGGAAATGCAGCCGAGGGGAAGCGGTGCTGAAAGGATAATTAAGGCTGGAAAGAGGGGCTGGGCGCGGAGAGGCGGTGTCTGCGGAGGAGGGTCCGGTTACACAGCCTCGGGTGCCAGTTTCCACCAGCGCCTGTGCCTCCACCCGCGCTGAGTACCTGGACTGCGGACCGGCGCGCCTCCGGGGCGGGCCAGCAAGCCAGCCGCGCTCCCACAGGGACCTGGAGAAGCCCTGGCGGCTCCTCCCTAGCGCAGTCCCCACCCTTTAGGACCGTTGCTGCCGAGCGGATCTCCAGAACGGCTGCCCAGAAAGGCTGCGCTCCCGCTCACCACGTGGCTGGGCTGGGCTTGCCTTTGACGTCACACCCGAGGGGGCGTGACGCCATAGGTTGGGGAGCCCCCATTGGCCGCGCAGGGCTTCCCCGAATTGGAGGCCTGAGGATATACAGACTGTGAGCTCAGTGTCTAGCAGAGGCGCTTTGCCAGAGCAGGGAGGCGCTGGGCAGAGGCGGGATGACTCCGCGAAGCGGGCTGCGATTTCCCGCTGCGCCGAAGGCCAGGTGATCTTGGAACTTTGGAGGTGTTAAGTCGGGCTCTGATTTTAAGATCATTTTAATAAGTTAGTAACGGTTAACATTTTCAAGTGGATGGTAGCAGATTTAAAATGAACATACATAATTTCTGTAACTTTAGAGCTAAAACAACCTATTTGTAGATGAAATTTTAATTGTGCTGAAGAATTGGGCTGAAAATAACTTAAACTTAAAACTATTTCTTCTTTCCATTCTAGTACGTGAAGGTTGATTCATTCACTAATAAGTTTACACACACAGCTGAGGTGTCCTTTTCTGAATATCTATGGTACTCTACCAAAGGTTTTCCTGGTAGTTTGGACATTCCTCTACATTTTCTGTGAAAGCTGAATGCTTTAACGTACCTCCTGTGGAATGTGTATAAAGGTGTGTATGCGTTTGCAGCTGTCGGACAGACATTCCTGAAAACTACATGTAAAAATAATGCATGGCGTTTAAAGAAAATTTCACCCAAGTGAACGTATCGTTTTAAACTTATTTATTTATTTATGAGAGAGAAAGGGAAAGAGAAAACACACTAGCTGTCATTCACCCCTGCTGCTTGAAATGCCCCCTGTGGCTGGGGCTGGAGTGAGGCAATTTCAGCCTGTGCTGGGAGCCGGGAACTCAATCCATGTGTCCCATGTGGGTGGCAAGAACTCAGTCGCTTGAGCCACCACTACCACTGTCTCCGAGGTATTCTGAAATGGGACAGAGGTGACTTAAATAGTGTCTTCACCAGTAGGCCAAATGCTTACCTTTAATTGCATTTTCTGCAAGCTTTTTGAAGTTTCCATGTAATTCTGAATTCCGGGTGGACATTTCTACATTAAAACATCGAAACTAGAATATCATTCCTCCTATTCTCTTTTTCTTAGGTTTTTCCAGAATCAGATGAATAAAAAAATGTATTATAGATGTTTTGAAAGATGTTTATTTCCTGAGTTGCATGTATTGTGTGTAGAATTGAATCCTTACATTACCAAAGAAATTATACAGCCTATAAAAATACATTGATGACTTGAAGAAAATTTGAATGTCACTCTCCAGAAAGAAAGGATGATAAGGAGCTTCCTGGAAAATAGGAATTGTGTAGCAAATGAGTAAGAAGCTGTTACTAGAAAGTAAGTTAGCTTGAAGTTAATAATTTTGGCTAGGTCTACAGAATATAGCACCACTAAATTGAATACCATAAATATTTTTCCACACCTGATGGAAAGGATTTATTTTAAAATATTTTCTTGAATTTTTAAACATATATCTTTCACTGATGCAATTATTTTCTATTACTTGCACTGTGGAAGAAAGCCCTTTGTCCCTGAATCCAAGTGGAGTTCCCAGCTGGCAGACTTTCCTGAGAGCTAACATTTTAAATCTAAGAACACGTGGCTTGTTACATTGTTAGCTTCCTGACTCTGGCATGAAGTGCAAGTGATGACTTCACACAATAGGAGGACTGAGCATAAACCCCTTGTTTTCACCTGGATTCTTTTCACCTGTGCTATATCCCTCTATATAACCAGGCTATATCCCTCTACCAGGTTACAAGGACAGCCCTGGTGGCAGCGGGAATGTCAGCTGAGTAGGGCACTGCTCCCTCTGTAGAAAAAATATTTATGCCCCTGCCAAGTTGGTTTTTAATCCCTCCTCCTCCAGCAGTATTTGATACAGAATAAGTATCATCCCACTATGTATAGTTTTAAATTATTTTATTTTGTGTTATCTATATGAAGCTTACTTATATACTGCCTTGTCCACAATCTAGGGAAATGTTACTAATAAGTGTACTAAGGTCACACTGCTAAATATTTTATTTAAATTAAGGTTTATTAATGAATACCTATTAATTGAATATATACTGCATAAAACTAATGAAATGAATTAAAAATCTATTTAAGGAGTCTCTAAACAATGATAATATGAGGCAAAATATGATGTGGCCTCTGAGAAATGATACCTATCATTTCTAACATGTCTAGTTTGTTTCAGGCACCGGTTTAGAAGCATTACATACACTGCATCTATATCCTCACCTGCAAAGAAAGCTTTACAAAAAATTTGTCTCACAAAAATTAAGAACTCCATAAGTATTAGTAAAATTGTAGATGGAATGTAATCAAATAATTTGTGAATATTATGCCCTTGGGAAAGATCAAGAGAGATTTCATGAAGAGACTTGGCATTTTTGCTACTTTTGGCTACCTAGGATTTTGACTTATTTTTGACCTCTGTAAACAGTTCCCAAGAGCCAAGGCAGGTATTCCCAGAATTGGGATCCCATGGCAAGTCTTTCTTTCTTATTTTTTTTTTTTTTAATTTTATCCTTCCCTGCAAACTAGGTTTGAGATGAAGTTCAGGAACTAATAGAGCAACTGGGAGAATTGATGCCCTGGCAGTAACTGGTTAATACTGATGTGCAAAGGAAGAGAAATTTGAAACCTGAAACTCCAGACACCACTGGGGTGGAAAGCTTTTAAAAGACCTGTATCCTAACCTTGCCGGCTTGGCTCCAGGGTCTCTACTAGGATAAGTGCCATGGGACTGGGGGAAAAAAGGCAAACTTCAAAGCTGGCAAGGGAAAAGAGGTCAGGGGGTTCCTGCTCAGTGTTTTGGAGGGTTATGTGTGCTAATGTGAAGATTATTGGGGGATTTAAAGTAGTCGTCTATATCAGGTTTCTAATTGAGGACAGTAGCAGAGGAAATACATAACGATCCAATTGAGGTCATAGAGTCTTTTTTTTAAGATTTATTTTATTTATTTGAAAGGCACACTTACAGAGAGAAAGAGACATCTTCAATCCTCTGGTTCACTCCCCAAATGTTTGCAATGGCTGGGGCTGGGCCAGGAAGAAGCCAGGAGCCAGGAGCTTCTGGGTCCCCGAATGGAGTACAGGGCCCCAAGGACTTGGGCCTTTCCCAGGTGCATTAGTAGGGGGCTATATTGGAAATGGAGCAGTTGGAACCAGAACAGATGTCCATGTAGAATGCCTGCATTGCAGAGAGTGGCTTTACTGGCTACAGCACAATGCCAGCCCCAGTTACTGAGCCTTAAACTGGCAACTGCCAATCTTTGTTGCATGTTAGAATCTCCTGAGGAGATTTTACAACTTGTCATGCCTTGGCCACACTCCCTATCTGGTAACTCAGAATGTTACTGGAGCCACATAGCAGTGGTTTTCAGATTCTCTGGTAGTTTGGATATACAGCAAATTTTGGGAATCACAACTTTTTGCTCAAAATACCTTTCTAGTTCACTGTTAGTAATCGGATGATTACTATATGAGTATGTCTTACCAGAAACAAACAGGTATCCAAACTCCTGGAGAGTATCACCAGCCCGTATTAATATTACCAGTTTTGTTCTACATATTACAATATAAATTATGGGAAAAAATTTCTAGGTTCCAGAAGTAGGTCTGCTATTTATTATTGCTGTTTATTATATTTGATTCTGAGCAGTGCCTTCTTTAAGGAAACATTCTTTAAATGTCTAATCATCCTTTGTTCCATGTTTAAATATTGCCTACAAGTTAAAAAGAAGATAATGAAGAAAAGAGGCAAGTGCACTTTTATCACTTGTTATTGTTCCTTTGAGTTAAAACAATGGCTTGTGACAATAATGATAACAACAACCACTGATTACACACATGCAGTATGTCGTGTACTGTGCCATATATTCACGTATACCACCCTTCGGAAATGAGTACTTGCTCTCTTCTGTTCTCATCAGTGACTGTGATAAAGAGCATGGTGCTGGGACACTTCATGTAACCCACATTCATCCATCTCATAGATATGCAACTATGTGAGTGCTATGAATATTAAAGTTAAAAAATCACAATCCTGTTCCTAAAAATCTGAAGTTCAAAGATATTAATTAATTACATATCTAAGGACAAATGATTTATTTGGACCACCCTCAAGTGGTTGTCTGAGATCAGATAGCCAATAGGAAGCAGAGTTTAGACTTGAATCCATTTCTCTGATTCCCAGTCCTCTTGTTTTCACCTCACCATAGTTACTACGTGCTAACTTAGGACAATGGGTTTAAGGGAAGGAGTCAGGCTAATTAGGTAGTTACTGGCAGAAAACTAACATCAATGAAATCTAGTAACTGATCATTTCTTTTTAGATACTTAAGTGAATTCCTTCTTATAATATTATTTTTTTAATTAATCAATATGATTAGCTCCAAACTGATGATGGTAAGTATTATGTGAGCTGTTTGAGATCATCCAACCACTAAAGGAAGGGTCAGAATTCTACTCCAACCTGGGCTTGTTCTGGGGGCCAGATTCTCTGAAGTAGATAGTAAATGGCAGAGCTATGATTTGAATGCTGGTGTGTCTGAATTTTGCAAATTGGTTGACATCACAGTCTCTCCCATTGAAGAGACAGCACACAGACACACACACACACAAATCATTAGAACCAACATACAAAATACTGTATGGATTAATAGACCATATACTCCAAGAATACTATAGTTTTGATTGATAAAAATCTCTTTATCCCTCTTGCCCCAAACATGACCCTTGAACTCATAAAATTGCTCATATTATAATTCACAATTGCTGAAAATGCTCTTAGGAATAACTTGCCTTTTCTCTTTGTTATCCAATGGTCTTCTAGAGCTGGTCTGGAACTCCTCATAGTGATTAGTTTTAGACATCTGGGCAAGAAATTAGGGAGCCAGAAAAAAAATCACAAAGGAGAAGCTGTTGGATTGGTGGTTGCTTGCTTAGCTCTCAGCATCCATTCACTGCCCCGTTCCAAGAGAGGGGAGGAGCCTGTGCCTATCAATCAGCCTGACTGCCTGAGTCCAAGTGGATTTCTTAATTTATTCAATATATATATATATGCATTTTTAAAAGATTTATTTATTTACTTGAAAGTCAGAGTTACACAGAGAGAAGGAGAGAGAGAGCGAGAGCGAGAGAGAGAGAGAGAGAGAGAGAGAGGTCTTCCATCCACTGGGTCACTCCCCAGATGACCACAATAGCTGGAGCTGAGCCAATCTGAAGCCAGGAGCCAGGAGCTTCCTCCGGGTCTCCCATGCCAGTGCAGGGGCCCAAGGACTTGGGCCATCTTCTACTGCTTTTCCAGGCCATAGCAGAGAGCTGGATCAGAATTGGAGCAGCCCAGACTTGAACTGGTGCCCATATGGGATGCTGGCACTGCAGGAAGCAGTTTCACCTGCCATACCACAGCACCAGCCCCTCAAAATATATTTATTGAATATCTGTTATGTGCCAAGCCCTGTTGTTGGTACAGAGCACATCAAGTCATTGAGACACACAAGGTCCAGTAGTCATGTAGAATACTTAAGTGCTACTTAGAAAAGCAAGCAAGGCACAGGGAGGAAGTATGATGGGATGAAGAGAGGACAGAAGGGAGATGTTACTTTAGAAAGGAATGGGTGCTCAGACCCCTCTCAGAAGAGGTCTTCTGACCTTATCTCTAGCCTTTCCCGGATGCTGACTCACTGAGTTTGAATCTCCATTAGCTTCTCCAAGATCCAAAATGGAAGAACCACTTTATGAAAACAATGGGAACTCAGTTCTTGCCTCTGCAATATGGCAGCGAGAGCAGCTATTATTCTCTCTTCATTCAACATTTTGCTCTCTGTTTAATATAAGGTCAAGGGGGAGGAAAAGACTTTCTTGCACAATGAACTAAAGAATCCCATGTAGTATATGAGCTGACAGCAAGACTTAATTTCTGCCCCACAATGCAGTTGAAACAATGGATCATTTCTTATGGTGAAACTTGATTTTGGTTGTCCTTAGGAGCAGAGTTGCCATTGCAAAGGTAAAATCAACAGCTTCTTTTGACAAAACTCTGTAGATATTCCTATAGGCTGTACCCATATGGAACAGTATATGAGCCAGTAATCTCCGAAAATTGGCTGCCTTTTTCTCTATACCTGAGTGAGTGCCATTTTCCATATTAGCAAGGACACAATTTCAAAGTTTTTCCAAATCTTATATTCTACACTATAGTTCTATTATCCAGAAACAAAAGGATGCTTCCCATTTCATCATAAGGATTGAAGTCTATACAACAATTCTCTTTCTCTGACTTTCAAGTAGATGAAAAACAAACATTTATCAATAATAATTATCTGGTATTAGGCTATTATATGGCTCATACTCCTGGTTTTATGACTTTCAGTGAGTTACCTAAATATTCAAATTCCAAAGGCTTAAATTCCTTTTTTTAAAAGATTTTATTTATTTCAGAGGCAGAGTTATAGACAGAGAATAGAGACAGAGAAAGGTCTTCCATCTGCAGGTTCACTCCCCAAATGGTCAGAAAAGCCAGAGCTGAGCCGATCCAAAGCCAGGAGCAAGGAGCTTCTTCTGGGTCTCCCATGTGGGTGCAGGGGCCCAAGAACTTGGGCCATCTTCTACTGATTTCCCATGCCATAGCAGAGAGCTGGATTGGAAGATGAGCAGCTGAGACATGAACCAGTGCCCATATGAGATACCAATGCTGCAAGTGGAGGCTTAGCCTATTACACCACAGCACCAGCCCCCAAATGCTTAAATTCTTGGCATATGCATATTATGAGATTAATAATATATTTGCCAACTAAAGTCATTAAGATTAAATAAGACCATGCTATTAAACAACAAAAAAAAAACTTACCTCACTGCCTGAGACCTCATAAATAATGCATGAATATGAGCTTTCATTGTAACAATGAAAATGATGACTAAAGCTACATTCATTCATTTGTTCAACAAATATTTACTGAATAATAGCTATAAACCAGGCAATGCTTTATGTCCTGGGTGACACTGGTGCGAACAGAGTAAACATACATTTTATATGTGTGTGTATATATATTTATATAGTATATATAGATATCTATTGAATTTGTGGAGCTTACATTACAGTCTATTAAGCCATTCCTTAACACTTGGTTTGGCTTAGAATGCTGTGGCAAATAGTAGTAAATACTTGATATCAAGCCCAATAGCAATTTAAAAGTCAATTACTGGACTAACGCCTGACATGGGCAAAATAAATACAAGTTTTATATTTTAAAATATTTATAGAGTGTAAGTTTCTAGGTTGTTCTTCTATATAGCAGTAAGCTCTTGTGATCTAAGCTTGAACTAACCCTATTTTCCAATTTCTCCATAAAGCCATGTGTCTGACAAGGAGAGTATGCTTATGAAACAGTTTTCGATTTGGGGATTGTTTCTGAAAGTCTAACACATATGGTGCCCATATCTATGAAATTGCCCAGGGGAAATTATAAAGAACACATCCTGTGTGTCACTCCCTGAGATCAATGTATTCCCTCAGCAAAGATGGCTCCAAAATGTGCCTTTTGCCCTTTAGCCTGTGCTGAGACACTGCATGTGTCATTCTAGAGAACATATCTTGCAGAACATAAAGGTTTAGTTCTAGCCTCGTTGCTGCAGTTTACTAATGACTTTTCCCAGGCTTCAAAAAGACATTTTGTAGACTCCTATGATGTAAGAGGGTGTTCCCTCTTCAGCTGTGGCCAGCAGATGCTATGTGAACACTCTATGTCCACGTGTGCTGATAAAAGCAAGGAAAATGTGAATAATGGAAAAGTATGGCAGGCAGTTCTTTTGCTGGCTTTTGTGATTTTAAATACAGGCTAAACACACAGTTAAGCTTCTCCCTGGCAAAGTGTTTTAGTCCCCTTGAAATTTTTCACTCTTGTGAGAATGACTCACATCTTGGAAATGAGGAGTTCCAAGTCTGGTGCTCCAAGCACCTTTAGGCATTGGTTAACTTACCCTTTGGGAGTTTTTAGCATCCCGTCAGCTGTGTTAATTAATGAGGGATGATGTGCTTGCTTGCCTTTCGCTGAAAACTCAGCGTTTCACCATTCCACAGCAGTCTGAGTTTTCCATGTGTGTTATGGTTACTTTTATCAAGCTCCGTGTTACCCTCTATGGGGTCCCACATGGCTGCTAAAAGCAGAGCACAAATCTTTCGTTTGTCTTTTTTTTAGCTCCCTAATTAACTGATGTCTTAAACAGCATTGCATTTCTAGTTTTTAAAAACACTTACACAGTGCTAGTACATTATTCTCCTCACCATAGCCATCTGAAGGGTCTTTAATAGCTATGGTCATCTCCATTCAGCAAAGAAAAATGACATCCAAGTGCTAGAATCCTGGTCTCCAGACTGCTTTGCATCATCAAGGTTGTTTTAATTAGTATGAACTAAAATGAAAACTAGAGTAAACAAACAAGCAAAAATCCCAAAATTATTTCTAGCTAACATAAGAGTCCAAGGCAAATATTCCTGATTGTGTGGTTGTTTCTTTCCATGGGGTAATTAAGGGGTCAACTTCCCTCTATCTTGGGACTCTACAATGCGCTAGAAACTTGTTAACATGTGGGTCAAACCTGTGGAAGGAAAAGAGAAATTGGCAAGTTATCCTCTCTCTCTTCAAAGACTCTACTGAAAGTAGGGCTGTGCAGGTTTCCCAAGGCTGAAATGCCATGGCTGTACCATGTAGTCTGTGCTCAGAAAGGAGCAGCCACATTAAAGTGACTCAGAAGTACAGTGCACATTCCCTCAGGACCACCTCAGTCGGTGGTTACAGGGCACAGAATGTGAATGTGAATGTGTGAACAATACCCCCTGGAGCTGAGCAAGTGGGGCCATATGGCCATTCACCACCACCACCACCAATCATAGGTTTTATGTGGACATTCAGTTTTAAGTTTTGATGTGGATTAGGAAAATATAAACAGAGTATCAAGTAAGATGGTTTGCAGAGATGATTGCTTGGCCTAAGTTTCCATTTAGGTTAAAGTTATTCAGCTTTCAAAATTAGTTGAATTAAGAAAAAGATTTAGTATCAATTATATGTAAATAAAACAAAATTCCCAAGTTGATATGAATGACCGTATGTGGGAATATTGTGTTTTTACCAGTTATGTCCCTGATGATATTATTCTTGGAAGAGGAGAAAAATAAAATTTCAAGGGAAAAAAATAAAATTAAAAAAGGTCTACCAAGTGATCTTTCAATATTCAGCATTGAAAATAATTTAAGAAAAACAGAAAAATAGTTCTTCTATTTTTGATTTATTTAAACTTTTATTCCAGAGACAGACATTCGAGTATGAGGGCAAAACTGGTTGTTAAGAGTTGCAAGTTGTTTCAGGTCTAATGCTTTTAATAGCATGGAAACTCACCTGTCAAATTTTAACATATTGTCATTTCTAACTTATTAATTATTTCCAAAGAAATTCTTATGTGATTATTATGTTCCAAAAAAGTTCCTGGTCCCCAAGATCTAAACATCCAGTGATGGAGGATAGAAGAGACAGATGTCTGAACACAGGACTACAATTAAGAATGACAGGGGCTTGGACAGATACCTGTATAGTATACCTATGCATAGAAAATTTTTAATATCAGTGAGGACTTTGGAAGTAATCAGTACTCAAGTTCTTTCACCTAACCAGTTAAAAAACTTAAAGCTCAGAAAGGTAAAGTCACTCACTTATCATCGTACAGTTAATTGCTGAGTTAGTCCTGGAACCCAATATCCTGCAATTCAACTTCAGCCGGCACATGGAAGGAACATAAATGGAGAGATTTGCAATAGAGATGAGATGAAATTAAGTGTAAGAGATTTAGTAGAATCTCCTGTGGATTTTTCTCTGGTCAGTATTGAGGAAGGAAGGTAAAACACCATAGAAGAAAGATTACTCTGGGATTTAGGAAATGTAGGTTCTATGCCTAGCTGTGATCACATACAGAGAATGCAGCCTTAGACAAATGCTCTAACGTACTAACAACAAAGCATCCAGGTTTTTTAAAAAATACATTATAGGGTTCAATAGTACCCTCTACTGACATATCATGATCCTTGAAATAGCCCTCTGAACTGTGCTGGAAGGCTGTGCTTATCCCTACTTTGCAGATGAAGAAATTAATGTAGACAGCACATGGTAAGTGGTAAGTGATGTGAGAAACTTAATATTATCACTCCTAAATGCTTCCCCGAAGTTTCTAGCCCAAAGCTCTGCCCAGGATGCCATTTATATAACAAGTGTGGCACAAGAGTGGTTAACCAGGAATATCATTTGATTCTGTTACAGATGCATTGTGAGAGGTTTATATGTATCCTGAGAATAATTGGAACCACACTGTTTGGAGTCTCTCTCCTTCTGGGAATCACAGCTGCTTATATTGTTGGATACCAGTTTATCCAAACGGATAATTACTATTTCTCTTTTGGACTGTATGGTGCCTTTTTAGCATCACACCTCATCATCCAAAGCCTGTTTGCCTTTTTGGAGCACCGAAAAATGAAAAAATCCCTAGAAACCCCCATTAAGTTGAACAAAACAGTTGCTCTTTGCATCGCTGCCTATCAAGAAGACCCAGACTACTTAAGGAAATGTTTACAATCTGTGAAAAGGCTGACCTACCCTGGGATTAAAGTTGTCATGGTCATTGATGGGAACTCAGAAGATGATGTTTACATGATGGACATCTTCAGTGAAGTCATGGGCAGGGAAACATCAGCCACTTACATCTGGAAGAACAACTTTCATGAAAAGGGGCCTGGGGAGACTGATGAGTCACATAAAGAAAGCTCACAACATGTAACCCAACTGGTCTTGTCGAACAAAAGTGTTTGCATCATGCAGAAATGGGGTGGAAAGAGAGAAGTCATGTACACAGCCTTCAGAGCACTGGGACGAAGCGTGGATTATGTACAGGTAGGTCTCCAAATTCCTGCCAGGGCAAACATACATTTAAATAAAGCAGCTTTTGTATCTCTCCAGTCATATGCTATAGCCCATCCTTGTCCCTACTGAACACAGTACTTCTTTCAGTTCATCTGAAAACAGCATGACTGTTGAAAGCATATTTTGGAAGAGAGAGAGAAAAAAATCTTGTAAAACTGTTAAGACTATCTATGAAAATGCTTAACTCGTGTTGTGTTATTGGTTAGAGATCAAGATTATTTTGACAGGAGACCCTGCCTTCCCTTCCCTCCCCCTCCTTTACCTTCTCTGCCCTCATGGTTTTGCCAAGTCAAATCCAACGTCATTTTCCACACTCAGAATCTCCAGCTTTGTAAGAAAATAGTGTCTGCTTGAGCTGAAGGGTCTTGAGAAAATCTGCAGACTGAAGGGAGGACTATAAAATGTTTTCCACAGAGACTGGGCAAAATGGAAGTGGTGAGAACATTTTTGACTTAAAAGAGCAAGGAATTAAACATTCAGAGAGAAAAAGAAAAGGAAAATGAAAAAGAAAAAAATTGAACAAAACCAAAGTAATGTTTATTTCACTCTCCAAACAGCATTACCTCACTCATTGCAACTTGACCTTTGAAAGCATTTGTGATGGTGTTTGCTTGCATGAAAATTAGACAGGCTGTGTCTCTCATTAGTTCACTGACAGCTCACCATGGGGTTTTTCCTTTCTTACTACTCATTGAAGTTTTCTTCTTTAGAACATCAAGAGGGACCATGTGAGTTTTCTAGTTTTAATTTTCTACAGATACTTTAGATTTTTGCCATAATGGTATCAAGAAAGGAGAACATTCTGGTTTAAGAAATCCAGGGAAAAACTCATTATTTCCTCTTAAAAGTGAAATCCTAGTTTTCAGAAGACCCATTCTGTTCTCCAGGGGTCATTATTGTCATAAAGTCATGTCTAGTGGGTGTCAATGTTAGTAGATGGGAATGGACATTGGCTTTTGAGTCAATTGACTGAAGTTCTATTTTTTTAAATAAACATTTATTTTGATTATTTGAAAGACAGAGTTATATAGAGAGGGAGAAAAAGAGAGAGAGAGGTCTTCCATCCACTGGTTCATTCCCCAGATGGTCCCAATGGCTGGAGCCATTCGATCCGAAGCCAGGAGGCTGGAGCTTCTTCTGGGTCTCCCACATGGGTGCAAGGCCTCAAGGGCTTGGACCATGATCTACTGTTTTCCCAGGCCATGGCAGAGAGCTGGATCGGAAGTGGAGCAGCCAAGAGTCGAACCAGCGCCCATATGGGATGCTGGCACTACAGGCTGGGGCTTTAACTCACTGCATCACAGTGCTGGCTCTTTGATTAAGGTTCTAATCACAGAAATTAATTGCTTGTTGGTCTGGAGCAAGAGCAGCTCCCTGAGTTTTAGTTTTCTGAGTATAATAAACCTTTTTTATAAGTGGTTTGAGATAATTATTTCAAATAATATATCTAAAATGCTTAGCAAAAGTTACAGTATTGTTGAGATAATGAAAGCTTTTGCTATTAATATTGTTTATTGCATGGTCATCTCATCCTTACTCAAAATTTATAGCATCTTCAATTGCCACCATAGTATTAATTTAAATTACTCTGAAGAATTTTGAGACATTTCTTCATTGATACCAATCTACATATTAACTTCACATCTAGGAAGCTGACAGAGTTTCTCTTTTAACTTCCTCCTAATTTTTGAATGGTAGAACTTTCACAGTTAAGATTCTTTCAGTAATCTGAGGACTGGGTGTATTTACGTGGTACAAACTGGGCCTGGATGAGAGGATGATAGGACATTTTTAAAGAAAGGGATGTCTGGGGAATTTATAGAAGATATGAATAATGAAGTCTTGGGCCTAAAATGAGAAAATATCTATTTTGATATTTTGCCTTTATATCTGGTTAAAACAATGGTTACCTTTGTAATTTCTAATCAATGTATCACTGAGTGGGTTTTTCTTTTTTCTTCTTTTTCTTTTTAACTTGCTCCTCTCAAACTCCTTTTTCACATCATTCTCATTTTGAATTTTGTTTGTATCCTTGACAACTACACAGTTCCTATCCAGGAAAAATAGTACAAACTAGAGTGGGCTTGCTGGAGCCCTGATCAGGCTTAAAAACTTAACTTCCTCCAGGTGGAAGCTTGCAGATAGACTGACCTGAGTAGCTGCTGTTAACTAGGTCCTAATGCCTCCTGGGACTTTCAGTCAGTTCCAAGCATTCAAACAAGGGAGAAAAACTCTTAGCATTTTGGAACTGGTAATTCCATCTTGCCATTGTTCATCCATGTTTAACATATCAAAATGGCAATTGCATTAAGTTCCAACTTTCCACTCCACACTCTCATCTTCTATTCTGGCTGACCAAGGATTCAAGAGCTACAAAGCAGAAGGCATAGAAAGTCAAGGGTGTTGACTACTAAGCATTCCAAGTGATCCGACTTGATTTGCAGGCTGGATGGGGAAGGAAGAAGCAAAATTCAGGTGGTTATACTCAAGAGAAAATAGAGGCTGTAGAAGAAATTGATGATTTTTTCTCATACTTACTGGAGAATACTGCTTAACTGTGGTGAGAGATGGCCAAAAATACTGATTCCCAATTGCAGCTGGGTTCTCAATCCTCATCAGCACTTTCTTCCCCCTTGATCTTGAATGTCTTGCTTGTTGCTCTCATGACCTATTATTTCATATCTTCACCACCCTCCCAGCAACCTATCCAAACTCCTCCCTGCTTAACTACTAACAGATGACCTTGCCTCCTGCTGAAGACAAAATCGAAATACTGGTTCTGAGTGCTCTTAAAATCATCTTTACTCTCTTTTGCTTGCACTGTTTGAAAGATACCTAAACTCGTTTTCTGTCTCAGGGTTATTTTTCCTACCTATGCTCCTGGGCACCACTGGGTCTGCCCCTCTGCTGTCCTGTGGAACAGGCTGTATCAGTTACCACCTCTCCTTCTGTCTCTTTTAGCTTTCATCTCTAGTTTTCCCTACCAACTATGACCTTGACCTGGTAACCATTCGAATAGCCAGTGCTGATATGGAACACTGAGTGAAGCTCCAGTCTGGTGGAAAGCTAGTGTGGGAGTACATGTGTCTGACCATGTTGGTGGCTGCTTTTAGAGAGAGAGAAGATAGAAAAGCAGCATAAGAAAAGTAAGAAAGTGAGCAAAGAGGATGAAGGGAGTGAAAAATTAAAAAAATGGAGAATAAGGCAGATTTTTAAGATTCAGAATCAGTTTGTTTTCTAGAGAAATTTTGTTTTTCACAGAAGGACAAGATTCTCAGCTGTATGGGTCTATCTTAACATAGGGCAACAAATTTTGCTCACTTTTTTTCAAAATGATTTTTATATTTGCATTTTATTTACTAAAGATATGCATGTTTAAAAATATAAAAGGTACAATAAGCAAAATTAAAATGACCTAAAACAAGTGCATGACAAAGAGTTGAGTACCTTCCAATGTACCTTTTTATCTTTTTCTCATTTTTAAAGTCTTGCATTGTATTTATTTTTTGTATAATGTTATTTTGTTTTTATATGGCATTGTCAAGAGACAAAATACTTTTTTGATATCCAGGTTATATACTTGATTTACCCATATTTCTTGTCATTGAACATGCGTGTTACAACTTAAGTGGGATCAATCTATGTAACAAAGGGAAAAAATACCACTGATATATGCATTATCCAGATAGAAAATATACAATAAATATGAACATTTTTATTTGTTTTTAATATTTATTTATTTGAAAGTCAGAGTTACAGAGGGACAGAGATAGAAAGAAGAGATCTTTCATCCACTGATTTACTCCCCAGATGGCTACAATGGCTGGGGCTGGGCCAGGCCAAAGCAAGGGGCCAGCAGCATCATTCACACATCCCTCAAGGTGGTAGAGGCCCAAGTGCTTGGGTCATCTTCCACTGATTTTTCCAGTGCATTAGCAGAGAGCTGGATTGTAAGTGGAACAGCCAGGATTCAAACTGTCACCCATATGGGATGTTGCCCTCACAACTTTAGTGCTGTGCCTCAATGCCGGCTCCTAAATATGAACATTTTTTCTAAAAGAGAAGATTATTGGAGGTAATTTGATTTTTAGTGCAATCTAGCAGTATCCTAGGTATACCGGTTTTTTCATGAGTGGAGAAAAATAAGGATATAGCATTCATAATAGCACAGTTGCCTCTCATTACTTAATGATTCTATGTAACTTATCTAACTAGTAAAATTTGCCTGTCACCCCCAAATCAATACTTGCTGTACATCGGTGGTCATTTACATGCATATGGCAAAAAGAATTGAGTCATCCAATACTCATGTTCCAGCTGAGGTCAAACAAGGTGATGTTTTGCTTTCTTTCTTCAGTTTTTATCCTGTAAACAGTTTTCCTCTCATGGTCTAGTTAGTGCTCTGTTTTTCACACTTTCATGCCCTTTGCTGGTGATGTAGCTGTTTACAGGCCGCCAAGCGTGGTGCTGCAGTTGCACTAGCATTCCTCTGCACGAGAAGGCTGTGCTCTGACTCGTGAGGTGAGTCTGCCTGAGGTGTAAGCTATCAACCTGTTGGGCATGAGTTCAGTGTAAATGAGTCAACAATATGTGTTAAATAAGGTATATTGAAACAGAAGCACAAGTGAAACAGGATTCTGCATTGATTAGTAGATGACAATGTGGGGACCAGAGACCTGAGAAACTTCTGTTTGTATTAGAAATTGCATTTTTCAATGTTCACTAATCCAGTATTCATGGAAATTTTATAGGTCATAATCCATACCATGAGTGTATGTGGAGTTGGACTAATTCTTGTTGTACACATACAGGAAGCCTAAGCAACTGAAGTCTTCTGGAGACCAGTGTTGAGAATAGCATGCTTCTTTGTATAGTTCATTTTGTAGGATAAGGTTAAGCACACACTGAAACAGAAATGAGGCAGTCTGAATTCTGGACCCTGTCTACTGGCCGTGGGCTGGCCCCAATTGGTTCTGTGATGAAACTGATAAAACAGGATCTCTAAGATCCCTCCCAGCTCAAGATGCACAACCCAGTACTGTTTTAATCCCTCTGACATCTTAGTTCTTTCTAGCAACATACTGGAGTGAGATCAAAATAAAACAAATATCAGAATTTTCTTTTCATTTGTCATTGCAATTATGTTTCTCATGATCACTTTTAAACTGCCCTTTCCTCAAATACTGGTCCTTGATTATAAACCCTGGCTTAAAGCCGACATTGTGCACTTTTATGATCTCCTCTTTTAGAATGAGAATTCCAAGCCTGGGTGGCTTAGGCACCAAAGGTAAAATTTGGTTTGCCACTTCTTGAGCTGGATGATCAATTTTGCTATGCATCTTTTATGACTTTTATCCATTTCCACTGTTTCCTAAAAGGAAAGGAGAATAAGCAAATGACTCCATTTTCTCATTTTACTGTTTGGAAGAGAGTATAAGTTGACAGAGATAGAAATTATTTTATAGCTGCTTGGATAATTAATTCTACAAAGAAAGGCTTATATCTTCCTAATCCCTTTTAAGAAAGGCAACAAAGGAGAGCCCATCTGCATAGATAACCTCTAAGGTAGAGGCTTTTGGCTGGTTTTCGCTGGTTTGAGATCCAGTGCCTTAAAGCTAATTGCTGTAAGCTGGCACCCTCCCCACCCCCTAACACCTTTCCCAAAAGAAAGTTGATCTTTTCTTTGAGGAATTTGTTTTCTTCTGGAGTGCTTTTCCTCACTAATTTCAAAGTCCAACTCTACAATCCTTAGTTTTTATCATTTTGTAGATGCTTCTTAATCTGGAGCTAATGAACTGAAATGTATGCTTACACAGAAATTACATTTATCCATGAATCCATATAGGCAGAAAATCAAGATTTCTTAAAAATAAAATATCATGCTGTATTGATAAATTCCTAGAAATCACTTGTAATATAATTAGTGACTGTACACTATATGCTTTTTATTATTTTTTGGTTCTATGAGAAATTTTAAATTATTTGCAGCATCCTATTTGTGAAGAAGTTATTGTCTGCTCTCATTCTTTGATTTCTTGTATTTTCTACATGAGTCTAGTTCCATAAAAATTACCAGTCATTTGTACTCCTTTTCACTGGACAATGCAATTCTCAGGGTCTAGAGAAAAAAAAAAGTTTGCTATTTACATTTATATACTTTGCAAAAGCCAAATATTATGTTCCTGTTTTAAGTAGTAGCACATGCAGCAACTTCTGTGCTAATGAAGATGTGCCAAGTCAAGACGCAACAAACACTTCTGTAATTTCAGTGGGTCCAGGGTCCACCCTTTGCTACATGATGAGATTTTACACATTGTACCACAAGGGTACATTCCAGGTCACGAATGAATCATAGTCAGCTGCAAAATTCTCTCTATCTAATTATTTCTTTTCCTTTCCTTACTTAAGAAAACACTACTCTTGAGAATTTTGCATTGTCGGCTCAAGTATTAAACTTGTTTAACTTAAATTTGTTCAGTATTGGATGAGGCATTGGTTTCCCTCTCTCTGAATGAGTCATACCTTATTTAAAGTAATTATAAGAAGGATCATTTCTATCTTGGGACTTGCATCCTAACTTTATGCCTCTGGTTTTAATTTATCATTTCTTAATATATATGAATTTCATTTACTGAGCATATACTATGACCTAGCCATTGTTAAGTGCTATGAATGCATTATCTCATTAACCATTACAACAGACTTCTGTGACAGATATGATTGTCCAGAATTTTCACCAGAGGGACGGGAGCTTAAGGAGATGAAGTAAAGACTCCAAGCGAAGGAGTTAGTCCAAGTTTATGTAAGTGGTAAATGGTGGGCTGAGATCCAGATGGATTTGTTTTCAAAGTCACGTATAACTCACTCCTTTTCTTTCAGAAGCATGTTTTCTCTGGTTCTGTGCTGTTAGAGGTTCAGGGAGAATGGCCCCATCTTGTGTTTCCTAGTAAAATAATGTCCCTGATTCCAGGTTAAAATGAAAGGTCAGGGTTAAGGTAAAGGGTCAAGGTTAAGAAAGGATTGAGGGTAAAGATAACAGCAACAGAAAGAGTTGTGATTTATTATCAACCGGTTTCCTCACTGAAGGCTCTGGAGCAATTAGAGTTCTTCTTACTGTATTAGTTCTCAGTTCCCTTTGAAGTGGTACAGGAGGCCAGAGGGATGTTCTTTAGTCAATCTGAAGGGAAAGAGCATAAAAAAGTAAAAGATGGAGATCTGGCATTTTAGACATGGGGCTTAGAATTTGAAAGGCATTTGGTAGAACAAACAATATTTCTAAAGGATATTTTTATTTGGATTGTTGTGAAGTGGATTGTTTGACCTCAGTGAGTTAATCTGGAATGGAGATGAATGCTGTCAATGTTTATCTGTTGAGCCATCTATTTGTGATTGTGTTTGCCATGATCCTGCCGGAATGGATTTACTGAAAGAGCATAAAAAATTAAGGATTATTACAGTGCACTAATGACAAACTTCTTTGCTTCTATAGGAAGTCTACCTAATGTGTCGTGATGGTGTTAAAAGTCTTGTTCAAGGTTGAACAAATTATAAGTAATAGATCCGAAAACTTTAATTTAGCTTTGTTGACCCTGTGGACATTTGTTCTTAGAACAGGCAAAATATCGACCAAAGAAAATCTAATTTAGTAATATTCTGTACTTTATACAGTTACTCTGTGGAAATGGGGCAGCTAAAAAACTAACAGAATTAAAATTGGAGGCTTAAAACATACTTAGCCTTAATTTTGCTGTTATTTTATGAAATCAGAACCCTTTTCCATAACGAATTATTTTGAATCCAGAGTTGGCAAATTTTTCTTGTAATGGGATAGATGGTAACTATTCAGCTTTGTGGACCACACAGTTTCCTGCTGAAACTAATGGACTCTGCTGTTGGAGTGGGGAAGCAGCCATAGATAATTTGTAAATGAACACATTCCACATTCCAGGATGGCCACATTCCAGTAAAACTTTATTTATGGACACTGAAATGGTAACTACCCTGAGCTGATGGTTACCCAATATATACATGAGTCAAAGTATCACGCTGTGCCTCGGAAATATGCATATATAATATGTCAATAAAAATAAAATTAAAAATGAAATTTGAATTTCCTATAATTTTCATGCATTATGTAATGTTTCTTTTGATTTTTTTCAGTGATTTAAACATATAAAACCATTCTTAGCCTGTTGTCCAAATCAAGACAAGTGGCAGGCTGGGCATGACCTGTAGGCCTTGATTTACTAAACTTTGTTTTAGATGAGAAGGAAAACATGAGTGTTAACTCTTGGCTGGAAGAGGGAAGCGTGTCTTCTGCCTGTTAGTAGATGATTTTGTGGTTAAGGCTGAGGTGGCTGATCTCTCCTAACCGTGTCACTGTGTCTTGACATTTCCACTCATTTCCTCAAAAGTTGATAACCTTGCTTCATTTCAATATCTCCCGGTGAGAATTTTTATAATTAGTAGTCATATGGCTTCAACAAATTACAGTGATAGACTCATTATGGCCAAAAACCCATTTTGATCTGTTTTGTTTCCTGTATGGAAATCACATCTGGTAGTTTTTCCTTATGTGGGGTTAAGCTCTGCATGTAGTGGTGAATGTCTCACAGATTCTAGCACAGTACTAAGTAGCCAACATTCATGAAATGACATATTTGTTATTATTTGGTGAGGAGACAACTAGAAATCTGGTCCTACTGTATAGAGTTTAAGAAGGGCTAAAGGTCTGACCTTTATACCTTAAGAAATGAAAGTCATTGTGTCTGGAAGTGCACAACCTTTCATACACTGTCAAAGACCACAGCTTTCTACTTATACCATTCTACCACCAAACAGCATCCAGAAATTGCTTTAAAACTCTTAAATTCCGCTACAACAAACTTCTTCCCAAGAGATTTCAGAGAAGTTTCCCCTGTGACACAATTAGACTCCCCATGCAAACAGTCTCTCTCAGAGAATTTCTGGCAGTTAGCTGTTGGAAACAGGGAGGGGCAGGGACCAATTTAAATATGCACAACCTCAGAAGTCTGGTTCAAGTTTAGTCATTTCAAAGAGGCAGTTCCCCTGGTTTTCTTGTGCTCACAAGCAGGCGGGAGTTATTTGAACATTAATTCTGGATTGCTCCCTTCCTGTTGTTTTTAAAAGTCTTTTTTTAGCTTTCTGGTTTTACCTTTCCCAGCTTGAGTCAATAGAGGTGGGTGTGACCATGAACCAAAGATGCTGGATTCTAAAGGTGGGTTGGACTTTGCCTTCACCTTTCTCTACCCTCATGACAGGCCTCCTGCCCAACTTGTAACCAGGTACAAACCAGTGATAGACAAAGAATGAGAGACACAAAACATTGCTTTTAGATAAATTTTTATAGGCCCCCAAGGCAAGAGATATTTGGATTCAAATACGAGCATTAGTAAAATCCCATTTTCTGCAGTGAAATAATAACGTCCAGCTTCTGTCTATATTCTTTTTTCCTTAAATAGAAGAAGCTATGTTGAACTCAATAGAAAGTAAAAAAAAAATGGATTTTTTTTAATTTAGAAAATGGATACTTCTAAATAAACAATAGAATCAAAAATTCAGAAACTAATCCCCAAATTGTTATAATTCATTAAATTAGAGAACTGAAGGTGGGGAGTGGTGGTAGTTGATAAATTTACTTTTTATGACTGGGTGCTCCATAGTCTCTTTAAGTTATAAGTTCCACCAGTGCATTAAAATTGCTATTTTCACCAGCATTCTTAAAATAGAAATTTCTCAGAAATAAAAGGCTATTACTGAAATTGAGACAAATATCTTTTGAAAAATATTGAGATTCCTTAGCTAATGGTGCAAAGTATTCATTCTATGTGTATCTAAAGTGCACTTCAACTCTGAGATTTATGCTTCTACAAATTGATTAGTTTTTGTTTGCTTTGCGTTAAAAACTGGTAAGTCAAGTTCTAACTATTTTTACATAGTGTTTTGGAGAACTGTTGAGGTAGTTACTTTTGATATAAATAAATAGGCTATTTCTTGATTCAGTTCAACCAATATAGCTGGGCTTGATGGCAGAATAGTGGAAACTGCAGGTAATACCCAGTCTCTGCTAGTTCTAGCATTCACTAACTAGATGGATTTGTCAAACTAGTTAATTATGTGTTAATTCTGGTACAGTTATATCTGCTCTGGTCTTGCTGCATTCATCAGAAGTAGTATGGGGACATTTTTTTCCTTATCATGGGATGGGAGTTCCACCCAAAGGTATTACTTACCTGGCATCTACGAGCTGTCTCACTCTTTTCCTTACTGAGGGAAGAGGATTGATTTAATCTGACTCAGCATTGAAGGTGCAGTAGGTAGCAGTTGCCTTTTTCATCTGAGGGTGGGCTTTTCTTAAAGAGTAGGCATTCGCCATACCTTCTGAAGTGGCATAGACTTTGCAGAGAAAGGATGGGCCCATTTAGATGTTGTCTGGAATTGAACAATTCTAATACCTGCGAACAAAAGAAGTCTGCTTCTCCGCAGATATAAGTCTTATTCTCCGTAACAACTTCATGATTATACATATGATATTTGGTTTTTATCATCTGCTTTAGTCTTTTGTTTAATAATTCCATGGATCAAAAATCAGGGGCTAGAATGAAAAGTAACTATATTTATAACTCTGCTCCATTTGATCTCCCATAGAAATATCTATCAGGAATACACAGGGTATAGACTAATTTCAATAATTTTAAAAGATTTATTTATTTATTTGAGATACAGAGCTACAGACAAAGGGAAAGACAGAGAGAAGGGTCCTCCATTTGTTGGTCCACTCTCCATATGGCTGCAATGGCCAGAGCTGGGTGGATACAAAGCCAGGGGCCAGGAGCCTCCTCTGGGTTTCCCACATGGGTGCAGGGGCCCAAGCACTTGGGCCATCTACCACTGCCTTTCCAGGCCATCAGCAGGGAGCTGAATCAGAAGAGGAGCAGCGGGTACACAAACTGCCACCTACATGAGATGCTGGCACCACAGGTGGAGGTTTAACTTAACTACATCATAGCACCAATCCAGATAATTTTCTTGAAGTAAGTTGTAGTTGGTTTGGCTTCAGAATTGCTTTTGTTGGCACCCAAAAAAGGTTGTTTTTAGGAACAGCAATTGGTATTTCCGGAATAGCTTAAGGTGACTTACAACTGCTTTTAAATCCAAAGGGCTAGATGAACACTTAATATTCCCCAAATTATGTCTTGTTTCAGAACCACCAATCATCTATAGGAGAATTGCTCTTAAAAGCCTTATCCAAAGCAAAGGAAAAGACAAATATGTCATTCTTCCAGGATTCAGGTGTTACCTAAATCATGAGATTTCCATTGCCAAAACTCATCATCCTACAAGACACACCTAGCACATCCTTTTAGCTGTTCTATCCAGCAATGTCATTAACTTAAATAAGCAGCTTGCTGTTGGTAATCTGCCATGATCTCCCTGTCCTCTGATATCTATGTATTCTTGCTTCCTGATGCCCTATGACAATGACAGAAGGATATCACAGAATGTATGTACAATTGAGTGTAAGGATTGTGCTCATGGTTCTTCCTTTTCTTTAAATAATTTTCTTCTTTTTTACTTTCAGGTTTGTGATTCAGATACCATGCTTGATCCTGCTTCATCTGTGGAGATGGTGAAAGTTTTAGAAGAAGATCCCATGGTGGGAGGTGTGGGGGGAGATGTCCAGGTACATATGGCTTCATTTTTTTTAGTTGTTGCCTAACACATTGCATAGTACTTTTACTCATTGATTCGTTGACTACTGATTACACACCAACTCTGTGCCAAGTATTTTTGTTGGTAGTAGAGGTATATTAGAATATATCTCATTTCCCACCTCTATTGGGATAATTCAGTATTTCTTTGCTTTGTTCTGAGGTATAATCCATGTTTATAATAGATGATTAGTTAGATGAAACATATAACGGTATTCAGTGTACTAAACTATGATGTTGGAATTTAGTTATAAGAGTAAAGAAATGAAAGTATGGTAGAGAATAGGTGATGTACCTTTTACTATATATTTAAAATCTGCTCAATATGTGATTGACCAAAGAATCCAAAATAGAAAACAAAGGAAGAAAAGAGAAATGACAACTCAAATTTATACTGGTAAGGAAAGCAAAAGAACAGTAAGTCGGCTTTCAAATATGGATAATCCCATTTTTTTAATCAATGGAGAAATAGTTAATGAAACAAATATTAACAAAAGTAATTTGAAGTATATAGGATGGAAGAATGAGTATGTGAAAATATGTAAAGATTAACATAAGAGTCCCATGAAACATGAGTTTAGATTTTCACAAAAAGTGAGAAGATATAGGAAGTTAGCTTCAAAGTTTAGTTATTGTATTGCTGTACAGCCCATTTTGTGTACACATGTTGGTAGTGAGGGCAAATAAATTGCATTAGAAAGACAGAGAAATAGTCTGGCAATAAAAAGGTAGCATGCAAAATCCAGAAGATAACTCAACAAAGTCTAGATAGAGGAGATCATTTAGAAATATCTCCAAGAAGAAGTTCACAATTTTCAATGATCTTTATGTAAAGCATCATTACAGGATTTTAATTTTGCAGGGAAGCCAGAGCAAGCTCTTTTGTCACTGGCATTGCCAAAACAAGTACAAAGAGAGGAGAAGGAAATTTAACAACTAGGGAATGGACAAGTTGATACTCAACTGAGCTGAAGGGACTTGGACTTAAAAATCTTCAAATCTTAGATGAAAGGAAAAAGTGCATGGGAAAGAATTCATGGACTAAGAACTAAAGCCTAAACAATCTCGACATTATAGCACAAAAGCAAGACTAAGTATAAAAAACACAGCAAAAAAATGGAGAGAGAATGATGAACTAGGAAAAAATACATACCATTGTAGAATTCCAATCACACACACACACACTAAAACACACATCAGACTTATCAAATACATCTAGTAATACAGGACCAGAGAAAAGAAACAAAATATGATGACAGAAAGATAAAGCAATTCAAAATATGGAGATAAAATAACAAATCTCACTACAGCTAGGAATGTGAGGATGATGTAGGTTTTGCTGGTATTTTCAGGTAAAGCTTACCTTTTTTTCCCCCCTTCTTGCAGATTTTAAACAAGTACGACTCCTGGATCTCCTTCCTCAGCAGTGTGAGATACTGGATGGCTTTTAATATAGAAAGGGCCTGCCAGTCTTATTTTGGGTGTGTCCAGTGCATTAGTGGACCTCTTGGAATGTACAGGAACTCCTTGCTGCATGAGTTTGTGGAAGACTGGTACAATCAGGAATTTATGGGCAACCAGTGTAGTTTTGGTGATGATAGGCATCTGACAAACCGAGTGCTGAGTCTGGGCTACGCAACAAAATACACAGCTCGATCCAAGTGCCTTACTGAAACCCCTATAGAATATCTCCGGTGGTTAAACCAGCAGACCCGTTGGAGCAAGTCCTACTTCCGAGAGTGGCTGTACAATGCAATGTGGTTTCATAAACATCACTTGTGGATGACCTATGAAGCGGTTATCACTGGATTCTTCCCCTTCTTTCTCATTGCCACAGTAATCCAGCTCTTCTACCGGGGTAAAATCTGGAACATCCTCCTCTTCTTGTTAACTGTCCAGCTAGTAGGTCTCATAAAATCATCTTTTGCCAGTTGCCTTAGAGGAAATATCGTCATGGTCTTTATGTCTCTCTACTCAGTGCTGTACATGTCAAGTTTACTTCCGGCCAAGATGTTTGCAATTGCAACAATAAACAAAGCTGGGTGGGGCACTTCTGGAAGGAAAACCATTGTTGTTAATTTCATAGGACTCATTCCAGTATCAGTTTGGTTTACAATTCTGCTGGGTGGTGTCATTTTCACCATTTATAAGGAATCTAAAAAGCCATTTTCAGAATCCAAACAGACAGTTCTAATTGTTGGAACGTTGCTCTATGCATGCTACTGGGTCATGCTTTTGACGCTGTATGTGGTCCTCATCAATAAGTGTGGCCGGCGGAAGAAGGGACAACAGTATGACATGGTGCTTGATGTATGATCTAACATTGATTGGCGTTTGCAGTCACACACAACACCTTAGTTCCTCGAGGGGCTGTACAGTATTGTGGCATCAGATAATGCCACCACAGGAGACATATCACTGCTGCTGGGACTTGAACAAAGACATTTCTATGGGTTTATTTTGATTTTGCCAAAGTAAAACAATACATCAACAAGAAGAAACTCAGATTTAATCTGTTATTTCTATGAAAATGGGAGGAATTCTTTGTTTATGCACTTTTTCCCTACTGTGCATCCGCCTGACAGTATTTTGCCCTAAATACCTCACTAGCCATGCTTTATGTGGGTTATCAATGAAGAAAAGGATTTTGGAAACTCAAGGAAAAGTTCTTTCAACCTATACAGCCTAACTTATGAACGGTTATGATAGCTAGTTTTTAAGGAGGGATTTTTCTCTATAACTCTACCAAATGAAATGCCAAAGGAAATTATAAAGGCCGTTGGCTGTGCTGTATTTTGATATAATTGTACTGTGTTTTAAAATTTTGTATGTCAATTTTTAAAACAAATTTTGCATACTCTATATTTTACTTCTCTGCGAAAATACACCTGTTCTTCCTTTTTTTTTTAAATAAAAAAGATTCTGAAAAAATCATACTTAAAAATCCTGCCCAAAATGTGAAGCTTGGTTGACTGATTTTCATAATAGAAAGAATAAATTGTTTCTCTCTCTCTCTCTACCTTTTAAAATGGAATAGTGTATTTCTGTGAAAAAATATTTAAACTTTCAGTGTTTTAATTTTTAATTTTCATTTCTTTTTGAAAAAACCAATGTACCTGTCACAATTTGGGACTAAAAATACATACTTATGTATGTGCAAAAGGAAAATCAAGGCCAAAGTGGTAGAAAAGTGCAATTTTTTCATAAGTTGGAAAAAAGAGAATGCTAGTCCTGAAAAGAAAACACTGGGCACCCAGCACTGGAAAAAACATGGATGATCTTTGGAGATTCTGGTAGTGTTTTCCCAGACCGAGTAAAGTGGGAAATAGAAAAATTATCTGTATAATTCGGATAAATACAATGCAGTTCATCTTAAGTTTTGTTCTGTGGCAAGAATTCACTGAAGCCCATCTATCTCTATGTTGAACACATTTCACCTGTTTTCACCAGTCATTTTGTTTAGCTTGATAGTTTACTTTACCTATTAATATGTTGTTTACATGGGTGAGTTGGTTAAATTATAATAAAGATAAAGAGTCAAAATTGACAGTTTTAAGCTCTAAGTGTTCTCCTTTACTTTCTAGGGATTTTTTAAAATCCTGAATTATACAGATAATTGCTTTATCTCTCTTATTCTTGGCCTCCACAAAGATGTCTACACAGTGGAAATGATATCAAGGTTAAGTAAGTATGTCAAGAATTGGCACATAGAAAACTGGATGAACCAGGTGCTCTGAACTTTACTTACTATGGGACCTCAATTATCCAATTTGACTTTGTAAACATTCAATCTTGCCTTATAGCTGGTGCTGTGTAGACCTGTGTTACAAAGCATCATCAGAATGCATGAATAATTTCAAAGCCTTGTTCTGAAGCAGAGACGTGTAGAGAAATGTTAAAATGTGGGCTTCCTGCCCTTCTGCTTCCTTTCCATGTAGACATCTATGTTATATCTATCCTGCCTAAGAAAAAGCTGCACATTCTACCTTCAGATTACAAAAGGTACATAAGATTCTTAAACTCAGACTCTCACGGATCAGAGAGCTTGTGGGAAACAAACATACCATGCCAATAAATGAGACTAAAACTTGACTTTGACTTTTTAACTATTTATGTTCTAAGTTAAGCTTTGATAACATTCAAATGTCAAATTCTCTCATTCTTATAAAAAGTTGAATTAATTGCCTGTATTTATTTTAGCAATTATTCAATGTACTTCCAGTATAGGATGTATAGTATAATTGATTTTTTTGTAAATAAAATATTTTTGATAAAATTATTGCCTTTTTTTCTAAGGGAAGGGGGAACTTTGTTTTACTGACTATAATGGGTAATATAGGGGAAAAGCTTCATGGTTGGTTAAAGATGAGGAGTCATCTAATGTTACCTTATGTAGAAATCTCCAAAATTGGTGTGATATGGAAATCTGGGAAGTTAGAGAGGAAAGAAGGAAGGGAGGGAGAGAGGTCTGTTCAACGTGATCTTTTTCTCTAATACTCTTTCTTCCTTTTCCCTTCAAAGCATCCCAAATTTAAATGAAAGTTTTATTATCATAGATTTTATCATAGTATGAAGAAAATCACAGATATGTAGGAAAATTTTAAGCACATTTATTATAGCATTGTTTATCAATAATAACCAAACATTAAGATAAGCTCATATCAAATGCTGAGAGCAGTAACTAAATAAATTATGCCATATCCAGATAATGGTATAATCTGCCATTAATTACAGTGTTCTCAGAGATTCTATGAAGATGTTGAAGAAATTTCACATTTTGTATAGTAAAATTCCCAATTTTGTAAAAACAACACTTAAACATGGTTATCTCTAATACTAGGAATATGACCAATTTATATTCTATATATGTTTTTCTATCTTCCAAATACCATAAATGTGTATTGTTTTTATCATAAGAAAAAGGACAATAACTATTTTTTTAAAGTGGGTTGGGACATCTAATAGCATTTTCTGATTTGAGGATCTTTGATAGTAATTATCCCATTTTACTGCTTACCTTTCAAATTCATTTTATTTCCCAAATCCTTTTTTCATTAAGTTTGTAAGAATCTTCATTATTTTAATACAGTTACATTATTAAATAATAGCCACTGAGCATTACTGTCATAGGAAACAGCAGAAATATTGATATTGATCTGAGCATGTTTTTAATAAACTGACTCTCTTCTCCCAGGCACTTAATTATATTCATCATATTCCTCCCAATCTGCCCATTGTTTCCTCTATTCAATAAAAGCACCACTTCCTGCTAGCTACCTAAGCACTTTCTTCAGCTACATTTTTATAAGAAACCTGTAACCCAATGGTCATTATAATCATTTGGTCCCGCCTTTGCCCTGGTGCTCAAAGTCACCTCATCCTTGTTAAGATGTTCTTTCTTCTCTCATTTCTGTTTTAGCCACTGGATTCTGGACATTTTTATTAAAAATATGTCTCCTTTAATGTGTGTCCTTTAGTACAGGATAAGTTTTATGGTGGGAAGAACCGTGTGAGATTATATCACCATTGCATCAGCTGATCTTAGTACATAGTTTGTCATGGGTTACGAACTCAATATAAATCTATGGACTGAATAAACAGGTGAGGGAAACAGACACAGGGTCAGAATTATGCTAAATCCCAAGCCTTTTATTTATAAAACCTTATTCATCCTAAATAGACATGACTTTAAATGAATTTATGTAATTTATGATATAAAGAAAAGAGAGTCAGTGAAGGACTTAGCAATGTAGGAAAAGGAAGATCTATGGGCAAGAGACTGTTCTTTAATGTGAGAAATGTGGAATTATAGAACTCACTAGAATTCCTATATGGAGGATGCACAATATGAAAGAGATGTCTCTCCAAATCATATTTTTATTGAAGCAACTTCAATGCTAAATGTCACATTTCTTATTTTGGCTCACAGTTTATGTTTTTCAATAATGTAATTTTGAGTGAATATTGTTGACACATGTTTCTCCACTCATTAAACAGACATTTCTCATACAAATTTTTCTTTTTTTTAAATTTTTATTTCACTTACATAAGAGGCATAGAGCTAGATACAGATGCCGGAGAGACACAGAGAGAGAGAGAGAGAGAGAGAGACAGAGAGAATGAACCTATCCACTGGTTCTTCGTAAAATGCCTGTAATGATAGGGATTGGGGCCAGGCTCAAAAGCAGAGCTGGGAAGTCCATCCAGAATTCCCATGTGAGTGGCAGGAACCCACACTAGAGTCATCACTGCTGATTCCTAGGGTGCACATTGACAGGGAACGAGAATCAGTACTGAACCCAGGTACTCCTGCATGGAACATGGGCATCCTAACTGATGTCTCAACAGCAAGGCCAAATGGCCACCCTTAATGTGTGTTTCATTTCAAACATAGAACATTTGCATTTATACATGCTTACTAATTATATTGCTGGACATTTGAACCTTTCCTATATGAGAGGGATTCAAAAAGTGCACGGAAAGATGGGATTAAAAGGTGTTGGTTTTTGGAGCCAAACATTTGAAATGCATGCATTTTTTTATAATGCACATTTACACGAACTTTTGGAAGTCCCTTATATAAACACATCATTTACGGCTCAGCTCTGTATCTTCTCTAGGAATCATAATTCCCTTGCCACACATGTCTTACATAGTGTGTTCTACTACCGTTAACCATCTTTTTTTCCACACCTGACATTTTGGTTCCATCATCTTGTTCTGAATTCTGAGCTTCCCAACACCTGTCATAGGGTCTCTCAAAGAGCAGGACATTGATAAATGTGGGCAGGGGATGTCAAAGGTTGTATTGAAGAAAAAACCTATTAACAGTATAGGTCTACGCATATAAATATATATGCTTACTTTATATGACCATATTCATTCATATATTCACTTAGTTTGCAACATATTTTTAAAAGTTTATTTATTTTAAAAGTCAACTGACAGAGAGAGAGAGAGAGAGAGAGAGATCTTCGGTCCACTGGTTAACTCCTCAAATGGCTATAGTGGCTAGGCTAAAGCCAGAAGTAATGAACTCCTCCCACAGGGGTCGCCAGGGTCCAACTGCTTTGGTCATTTTCTGCTGCCTTCTTAGGCACATTAGCAGTAAGCTGGATGGGAAGTGGAGTATCCAGGACTTGAACTAGCACCCTGATATGGGATGCTGGCATTCTAAGTGGTGGCTTAATTCTCTGTGCCCTTCAACAAATATCTATTAATTGTCTACAGTGTTCCATGCTTTGCATCCAAAAAGGAATTCCTACTGATACAAAAAGTGCTCTGAGATGTTAAATGATCATCCAGTGAAAAAAAGGGGGTTCTATTTGTAAGCTCAGGCATGTTTAGGAAACCCTGAGTGTGTCAGATTTCTGCCCTGTAGACATTCTCTGAAACCTTTAATGTGCTGATGAGATTTACGAATCCTTAAGAGAGACCTGCCACATGTAGAAATCCCCTGCACTTAAATGACTGTGATACCATTTCCATGGGGATGTTTGTTAACATCTGGATTAACATAATTTTTCTGCAGAACACAGTTTAGGTACCACTGGTATATAGTTCTTGACATCATAAGTTGGATTTGTTTTTACTCAAGATCTGGAAACACCACTCAGAGCTTAACTTCCTTATTACTTGAGTAATCAGTTCCAGGTGTGAAGACCACAGGAGTAAGAGGGAGAAGCCTTCAGGTTCATTTGGCGTAGCCTATGACCTACATAAAGCAGCTTCTTCTCAAGATTTCAGTCCACACATCTGGTGTCATAAAGCCCTCCACATTGTAACTTAGGCAAACCTAAGTGACTTGTTTCAGCTCTGCTGTTCTGGGCAACAATGTAAGACTGATTCTAGGAAGACATACAATTAGTGGTTTAGGTTTTATTTGACATGATTTTGGTGATGTATGAGACTGCTGATTGAAAAGAAACACAGTTGCTTTATAAACTAAGGGAAAGTTTGCCTTTTCTCTCTTGGATTGAATTAATTGTTGAGTCAGAGTCAAACACAATCTCGTTTTAATCAGGGCAGGATAGAATCACAGGTCACACACTGTCAGAAGGAACAGAAGCATTGCTACATTTCAAAAATCAACATACGCCTCTCCAGCCAACACAGAATGTGTCTCTGTTCAATTAAAAAGAAAAATGAAAGTGTTAAAGAAGTAAATATCTTGGAAGAACAATCTTTGACAACCAAAGCTGAATGTGGCCATCCCATAAAGTCATTAGTAGAATTATTCTAAGGCAACTTAAAGGTTACTTAGTCCAACTCAAATGCCTCAAATCTTTGTAGAGATGAGGGAAGACAGAAAGACAGGGAAGGACAGTATTTCTTACCTGAACTCCATATTTCTTATCTGAAATGATTAAACTGTGACTTAGTTGATTTTAGCTCCTAGCTCAAGGCTTTAAAGCTGGTTACAAGTCCCTGGGTTAGCATCTGGGTCTCTTTTGTTTAGATAAGTATCTTGGGTTTATTTTATAGTGCAGAAAACCTCAAATTTGCAATTTCTGGGCAGCTTCTCTTCTTTTAAACCTGATATATTGAGATTATGTTTAAATTCACCCACTCGAATGGGATTGTAAATTATAGGCTTTCAGGTTTATGAGTCTTTGATATTTAGATTTTAAATACAAAATCACTCTGGGGTTATCTAGCACAGAACCTGGGAATTTCAGCTCCATTAAGAATTATCATAACATATCAAAAATGGAGATAAAAATGGTCTTGCTCCAAACCAAATTGTCACCATATTTCCCATTTTGGATGTGCATAAGGCCAGACAAGCTTGGAGAGCTGAGTTGTTATGTACAAGGGTTTTGGCTGCAGATTGACTTGCATTTAAACTCCTTCTTTTCTATATATCAGCTGAACAGGTTAGAAAATTTCACCAGTTCTTCTAGCTCTATTTTCTTCATCTAAATAATAGAGGTAAAACTGTGTATCTCTTAGAGTTATTATGCAATTAAGTTATTTTATGAAAACTACCTAGGGACAAAAACTTGTCACATAATAGAAGTTTAATAAAATTTTTCTTTCATCCTTCCTAGCATATAAACAAGTAACTTTGTTAATGTTCTTTCCTTCCTGTAATATCTGTTCTTAGCTAAACATTGAACCAAGTGCTGGCATTTGTAACTCAAACACCAAGGAATTTTACCTTTCAAAATGTATCTTGAGTTATCCATTTGTTGCCTTTTCTACAGCTGTAAGGTTTTCTATAAGGCTAAGTAGTCATGCTCTCCTTCAGATACAGAGCTGGTAAACTCTTAAATTGTTTAATGTGTGCTAATGTCCAGAGGAAGACTTAGTATGGACAATTTTTAAAATAAAGTTGTGGATTTTTTTTAAAGATTTATTTACTTAGTTGAAAGTCAGAGAGAGAGAGAGAGAAAGCGAGATCTTCCATCTACTGGTCTACTTGCCAGGTGGCTGCAACAGCCGAGGCAGGACTAGGCTGAAGACAGGAACCATGAGCTTCAGCTAGGTCTTCCACATGTGTGGCAGGGGCCCAAACATTTGAGCCATCTTCCACTGACTTTCCCATGCTCTTAATAGGGAACCAGATTGGAAATGGAGCAGCCGGGACACAAATCAGCATCCATAAAGGATGCAGGCATCACAGGTGGCAGCTTTACTCCTTATGCTATGATGCCAATCCCAGTATAGACAGTTTTGCATCTGACAAAACAAATGCTTTGAGATGTCTAGAGTACAGTGGATGGGTCAGTATGAAGAGCATGACACTGACGTCAGGTGGATCTGAGTCCCTGTTTTCTGGTTGACTCTTCATGGATGATCTCACATCTTCATCTGTAAATGTGGAAAAACTCCCCTGCTACATTAGTGGGATGCTATGAAGATTAAAGGTAACAAGGCTGGTGCTGCGGCTCAACAGGCTAATCCTCCACCTAGTGGCGCTGGCACGCCGGGTTCTAGTCCTGGTCGGGGCGCCGGATTCTGTCCCGGTTGCCCCTCTTCCAGGCCAGCTCTCTGCTGTGGCCAGGGAGTGCAGTGGAGGATGGCCCAAGTGCTTGGGCCCTGCACCCATAGGAGACCAGGATAAGCACCTGGCTCCTGGCTTCAGATCAGCACGATGTGCCGGCCGCAGCGGCCATTGGAGGGTGGTGAACCAACGGAAAAGGAAGACCTTTCTCTCCGTCTCTCTCTCTCACTGTCCACTCTGCCTGTCAAAAAAAAAAAAAAAAAAAAAAAAACACAAACATATTCCTATAAGATACACTCAAGGAAATACTTTAGAAATGTATGGCTTAGTTATTTATAGATTGGGGAACTAGAACTTTTTTCCCTTTTAAAACAAGTTTTAATCAATACTGTATGAATGTGTGTGTAAGCTCACAATCATGGTTTTTAAATTTTTAACTCTCTTTGGTATGTGGTAATATTTTTCATGTCCTAGTATCTGGAGAAGATAATGTAAGGAAGGAAAATATACTAATTCCCCACATACTGAAAACTGCAGTTATTGCTTGAGCAATTTTTTGCCCCACCCAGGAAAAATCCCACCCTCCATAGCTAAGAATCAAGGGATTGGATGGTGATTTGTGGCCAGCAATAATGTTCTCTAAATATGCTATTGGCAGGAGAAACATTGCTAGAGATTAGGGAATACAGAGAGCTGTGAACTTCCATTGATCTTCTGGGACCATAACTGAGTCTGCTCATAGTACTGTGACCCCCTTAGACAGCCAGCTTCCAGGCTGGTTAGAGCATTTCTTCTGGGCATAAAGAAGATAACTCACTGTATGGATAGAAGCCCAGACTAGACAATGTCTGCTTAAGAAAGTATCTCCATGGGAATGATACTATCTGGCGAGGGACAAATCCAATGATGCCATAGGTATTTTCCATCCTTTCCATACTTGAGTCATTTCCTTCATATACCAGATAAGGGGAAGTCAACAGAACTATGACTGTGAAAGTCCACGTGTAAAGGTTGAAATGTTTCTCCAGAGTCAATCTAATCCAGCTGAGTTTCTGGAGTTAGATAAATATGGGCCTTCACTCAACTGTAGCCTTACTCCTCTTTCTTTCTACCATTGTAAGAGAGAACATATGAGTCATTTTTTTTCTTTATTCATCCTGGAACCACTGAATTGAAAGAGGTGAGTGAATGGTAAAGTAGAAAGAGGCTCAGATTTGAAATAAGTGTTAGTTAATAAATGATTACTGTGATTCAGGAGTCCCTACTCATGTGATTTTGGTTCATTAATTTCTTTCAACTCACTCACTTTGTCTCATTATCCTCCAAGGCCCACATGAAATATCAACCTTCTCTGGAAGCATTTATGAAAGTTATTAAATAAGAGTCAAGGCTCAATCCTTTACTTCCAAATGACAATATATTTTCCAGTAATAATGTATTTAATGACATATTTAATTATGGAAAAGTTTCCTTCTTCTGCTCCCTAACAGTATGATCTGCTCATGCAGAAGTCTATGTTTTATTAATCTTTTTGAACATATTTTTCTAATATGAAATGCTAATTGACTGAGTGAAAACTTCATATTTGTTGATCAAGTGAGTGAATAAGTGATCTTGTCATTTATTATTATTAAAAATACATAACTTTCACTCAAGTCAATATTTGGTAAATATTGGTTGAATGCTTACCAAATTACAAAGCAGTTTTGAATGCATGATGCCACTGAACTCCAAACAAGCCTATGATTATTAATAACCCCGTTTGTCATATAATGGAATTGACACTCAAAAGTTGAGATTTCCCCAAAGCTCATTAATATATCAAGGCAGAATTTAAATTAGATGTAGTCTCTTCAAGTCTGATGCTCTTTCCAGTCTTCTATAACCACCTTTACAAATGCTGCTGCATTAAATTAAATCATATCTTAAACACATTTTTGCAGTATGTTAAAAGAATGGAGCCTATTTATGATACTATCTGATTTTGAATAACATAGAATCCAGCAGTATTCAACCTAGAGAATTTAACACACTGACACATCCAATATTAAAGCGGCCAAAAGCATAGAATTGGGGCTTAATATGCAAGTTAGAATCCCAAATATGCCATTTATAAGAGGAGCAACCCTGAATAGGTTCTGTAGGTTTAATGAGACTCATATTTAATTTTTTAATTCAACAGAGCAAGCATAGATAACTAACATAGAGAAGGAAAGTATTTAAGTTACTCATGGGCAAACCTCAGAGAGCCAGGCATAGAATAGAAACACGGTAGCTATAGGTAAAGGAGAATGGTTGCTCTGATGTTTACTCTGCCCTATGTCTATTTCTCACAATGAGTGAACTTAGCCGTGCTTCTGTTTTTGTGCTATTCTGTGCTCAATATTCAAATTTCCATGGTTAAGTCACTTGCCTAACCTTTGGATAAGGTAGGGCACAGTTCTTCAATGGCCATTGGGATCAATCTTATATACACTAAGGAGGATAAAATTCTGCAAAAGATAATAGCTAACCTGTCGCCTAAAAAAACCTTCAAAAATGGAAGTTCTCCAATTAATAAACATTTCTGGAAGTTCCTCATAGTCTGGAAGTTTGTCACAGGGTTAGCACGAAAGCTAAATGTGTTCAAAATTTTTACAACAGCACAGGGATTTTAGTAAACATTTTCAAATGTCTTACTCTTTCTTAGTTTTATCAACATAAATACGTTTCTCTTAAAGAAATAACCTAGGATACTTAGTTAAGGCACAATGCCCAGATTTGAAACTGGGTTATTTTGCTTATCGTCTGTCCTATTCCTGGCAAGTTAAATCACATTTTTGCTTCTCTCTCAGCATTTGCATAAAATTATCATGGAAGTACAAATTTCAAGTGTCATAAAGGTTATTTCAATTGCATATACAAGTAGTGGCCCATAATAATAACAGTTTATTACTTCTCACAACTACAAATTCAAGGATGGGCTCTCTTGGGTGGGACTTCTGATTAACATAGTAACTCCTGGGGCTGGATGGTTCAGCATATCTTCTTCACTCACACACTCTACTCCTTATCACAGCTGTTATATCTGGAACAAATCTAGTCAAGTCTTTGATCACATTGTTTTCCTAGCCAGGCATCATCATCATCATTATTTTTCTCTCCCCTCTTCATATATACTCTCTAGAAGGGGAGCCAAATATCTTTACATGAAAACATTCAGGGACTTAAATAAAGGGATGGAAAATTTTAAGAGAAGAGGCCCAGTAACTGGCAATTATCAAAATTTCTGCTTTCCCCATGCTTGCTAATAATGTCTGGTGAAATCAATTCACATGGCCAAGTTCAGAATCAAAGTGAAAGGACTACATAAACAATAATATATTGTTGATTGATTGGGATGTTCCACAGTCTTCTACTTTCATTAAACAGAATCAAATATGTAAAACACAGACAATGGTAAGTAAATTATAGATAACAAACCTTCAATTTGTAGAAGCTCAAAAAAAAGAATAGTTGTCATTTTTAGATATTTCGATTAAAATTCTAGTCAGATATGGATTATAGTGATTTCTTTTGGTTCTACTGGTGAATGCCCATACTTACAATATTCTACCTTGTTGGCAAAGAAAGAATCTATATGGTTTAGAATACATATGGAGATTTAAATGACAAGACAAAGTTTCATAAAAAACTTATTTCTGCAATAATTTTATTTCCAGAAGGAGGCAAGCTGCACTGTAGGATCAATAGTTTTCTCCATTTCATGTACTTTATATCTGTTCAAACACCTGACTGGTGATTATATTGAAACTTAAGGTTTCACTTTATAAATAACTAAAAAGTTATTTTGGGTCTGAAAAATATTAAGAGCAGGTGTTTATAATCATTTATTTGGATCATGAAAGAACTGCAGAGAACTTTGCTGAAGTGAAAATGACAAGTCTGGAAAGTTTATTCCCTTGTTGAGTGAATTTGGGCTGGGGTTATTTTATATTATCTGTCTACCACATTTTCCAAGTGTGATTATTTTCAGTATCAGATATCTTGCTATTATTTTTGACAATAATTAACTAAAATTTTGCAAAAACTTTCTCCCATTTTGTCAGTAGCCTCTTGAATTTGTTGAGTGTTTTCTTTGCAGTGCAGAAGCTTCTTAGCTTGATGTAAAAATCTTTGTCTATTTTGAATGCTCATCAGACAGTAGTGCTCTATGAATATTGTGTTCGGTATTCCTAATACAACTTATAATCAAACTTACATTGATTTCTAGTTATATGAAACAAGGCAGAAGCAGTTGCAATATAGGTGGAAATTTATTTTAAAGACATTGAGTAAGAAAGTATAATGAGCCGACCTCAGCTCAATATTCCTCCCCATCTAAGTTGAAGTAGCATATGCAGAAGGGATAGCTTCTTCCCAGGGTGACCTGAGAGAGCAGAATCCTGAAAGTGAAAAAGGAGAGAAGATAATTGCATGTGTGTATTTTTCTAAGACTCTTTTGGTAAACCTGCAACTCAATAAAAATAAAAGTCTCCCAGTGAAGCAACATGAGCATGAATATCTTTCAGTAATTATAATTCTTACATCACTCATACTTCCTGATATTTCCACACCCCTTCCTTCTATGAAGGAAGGATGCTATTCCCTATGTAGGCACCTCCTTAGAATGTTTCCTGTGCCATATGTGCTCTTGCTCTACTGAAACCGCCATCTTAACTTTCCTTCTACTTACTTTGCTCTCACTGATGCTTCCTGTAATCACCATTTGTCTGCTGGGTGCACAATAACCATGCTCTTTATTTTTGTCCTTTCTAATGATCTTCTACTCTTCCTTTTTAATAACCCAAGAATATAGGTGGAAATACAGGAAAATTCAAATTGCCTTTTATAAGATATTCTAAGACTGAAACTTCTTGCTATTGTTGATTTTTTCTTAAGCTTGGAAACAAACACTTGCCAATAGTACTGAACACTGGTAGTATATTTTACATTCAGTTCTCCAGCAAACAGACCTTGAGATGGAATGTGTGTGTGTGTGTGTGTGTGTGTGTGTGTTTGTGTGTGGTTTGCTATAAAGTCCTTTTCAGAAAAATAGCTGTAAGGCAATGAGTGAAGCAGAGAGGCAGAGAAAAAACTTGAGATAAAATGCATTGGCAATGGAGGTCTGAGCCCTCGGTGGTTTTAGATGGCCTTCCAGAGTTGTCCTAGGTCTGGACACCAGGGCTATGTCATGTACCCTGCCTTCATATTAATTAGTAATTGCATAAAAACTATTCTAGGGTGAAGAATAGGGGAAAACACTCAACCTTGGGCAATATAGTTCTCTTCAGTCTGGGGAAAATTTGTGAAAAGTAATTCAATTGTCACTGAAACACAGTCAATTCTTGGCAGTTGGGGGAAGGAGTACTGGTCCTGTGGTAGGGATATAGGCATTGCATCTTCTACACCATGCTCATTACAAGCGCAGATTCCTTGATGTTTGGGAATTTCTTAGTCTATAGATCCCAGAAAACACTCAGAAGTCTGTGCATCTTCAGGATTAACCCAGGAGGTTCTTACATAATTTTTATCTTACCTATATTTTAGTAGAATATGACATCAATAAATAAGGAATTCAACTATTTACTTGAAAGAGGCCTTCTCTTAAACATTTTCTTTCTATTCATTGTCAGAAATTTCCTGCTCATCAGCAGATCTTCTTCTTACAGAATTTCCCAGGCTGTCTCTGTAGATTTAAAATTAATAATTCAAAGTTCATAAACACAAGAACCACCTCATTGTTTCCCAAATTTCTTCTCAGTCATAATTTTCTCTACTTTTCTTGGAGGGTTATATTATGATACCAATTTTTAATCTTTCCATGAGCCCAGTACTCCCTATTCTGTAATAAAATATGATATTTTGTAACAATTCTTGGGAATAACGCTCTGGGCCTTTTGGAGGTTCTTTACCAAAAACTGTTCATTATAATTTAATGGAAATTTGGGGTGAGAGAATGTCCCCAGATCTGGTCTATAAAAATTTGCTGCTCCATGACCCTAAAATAAAGCGTGATGCCTGCTATTTTCCTCAAAGCCAAAATGTAGAGGGTTATTTGTTCCCATCAAGAACATCTCCAAGTAGGGAAGTCCAGAGTCATAACATTTTAGACGTGGGAGAGCTGAGAAAGATTGTACCAATATTGTCATTTTTGTCCTCATATCTGCTTGAATTTCATAAGTTTATAAAAGGATCCTGAGTGTTTTTTATTTGAATAAGGATGCCAGGTAAGTTTGTGCCTTGGCCTGCATATGAATACAAGTTTCTTGAATACAATTTCAAGAGTCCTTTCTACCAAGCTATGCAGAAACAAACAAGGATAACTCAACAGTGCAACAATCTAGTTTGTACATATTCATGCGTTGGGGGGTGGGAAAATTCTTTGCGGAGCATCAAAGATTAGTCAGTTCCCATCTCTCTTAGTCCAGAAGAGAAGTCAAGAGATTCCTTTCCCCAAAGAAGATAAATCATTTTTCTTTTTAAATAGAACATTTCAAAAAAATTTTTGAAAGAGTTACAGAGAGAAAGAGAGAGAGAGAGAGAAAGAGAGAGAGAGAAAGAGAGAGAATCTTCCATCCTCTGGCTCACTCTCCAGAAGGCTGCAACAGCCATGGCTGGGCCAGGTTGGAGCCAAGAGTCTCTTCCTGGTCCTCCGCATGGGTAGCCGGGGCCAAACACTTGGACCATCTTCTGTTGCTTTTTCCAAACCATTAACAGAGAACTGGATTAGAAGTGGAGTAGCCAAGACACGAATTGGTGTCCATATGGAATAATGGTGTCATAGATGGTGGCTTAATACACTATGCCACAACACTAGCGAAATAAATCCTTTTTCTAAAGAGGAATTAATTCCAGAGTGAATAGAAATAAGAACAGAATGATTTAAACCAGTCACCCACAGAATATTTCTTTTTGAATTCAATATTTTTTACAAGCTAAATTTTTCATTTTAATATAAATGTAAATGTTCCTGCTGTTGTAAGGAAAATGCAGAAAGATACTATACCTTTTAAAAAGTTTTCCTTATCCTCCATTGGTAAAAATTTAGAAAACTATAGCTCAATATCACAAATAAGAAACTGACATTAAATCCACTAATTTTATTCAGATTTCCTCAATTTTACTTATACTTTTATGTGTGTTTCTGTGCATATTTAACTGCATGAAATTTTGTCATTTGTGTAAGTGCATATGTCTATTGTCCCAGCCAAGGTGCAGAAGTTAAACCATGAGGATACCCTCTTCTGGAAATGGCCCTATTATCCACAAAACTTAAATGACCTCTACCCACAAACTTATTCACAGCAGCTACACAGGAAAAACATGAAGGGGCCCAGATCCACTTTCACAAAATAAAACAAATGGGTGAATTTGGAGATGCTAGACAATAAATCATTAGCTATCACATTAATTTATTCAGGCATAGTATCAAGTACATGGCATTAGTACTATTTACAATTGACATCAAAGTGTAGGAAAGAAAGGAGTGGCTAGAAGGAGAAGGGGATAGAAGCAGAAGGAAGGTGACAATTGAAAGGAGAGAACTGAGAGCAGGTAAGAGAAGATGCAGGGTGGGTGTGGGGGAGTACCTTCAATCCACATATTGCTTTTTACTGTTAATGAGCAAGATTTTGTGATAAAACTCCAAATAGCCTTCTTTCTTGATCTTACACATTACCATTGTGCCTCTTTTTCTCATATTTTTATGAATAATAATACTGATAGTTTAGAAATTAAAAGTATCCTATGAAATTGATGATTACTTGGGAATGAGGGAGAATTGCAAAAGCTTTGCTTTGCATGCTAGGTTTTTTAATTTTAATATTTCTTCCATGAGGTTAAGGAAGCGCTTTTGTAGAACAGAAGTCCTAAAATATCAAGTATAAGAACACAGTTTCAGGCTGGCACTGTGGCTTACTTGGCTAATCCTCCGACTGCGGCGCTGGCACCCCGGGTTCTAGTCCCAGTTGGGGTGCCAGGTACTAGTCCCAGTTGCTCCTCTTTCAGTCCAGCTCTCTGTTGTGGCCCAGAGGGCAGCGGAGGATGGCCCAAGTGTTTGGGTCCCTGCACCCGCATGGGAGACCGGGAGGAAGTACCGGCTCCTGGCTTTGGATCATCGTAGCGCCTGCTGTAGTGGCCATTAGGGGAGTGAACCAATGGAAGGAAGACCTTCCTCTCTGTCTCTCTTTCACTGTCTACAACTATCTCTCTGTCTCTCTCTCTCTCTCTCTCTCACTATCTAACTCTGCCTGGCCAAAAAAACAAAAAACAAAAAACAAAAAAACAAAAAAACAAAACCCACATTTTCAATGCCAAAAGAAACATTGGACATAGTAAGTCTAACATCCACATCTGAGGAAAACATACACACACAACGCTGGGAAGCCTACGTGAGAAAAAAAAGACTTGCAAAGGATATTTTGTAATCATGGGCTCCTATCAATTATGTAGAGCATTTGGGGAATAAAGGATCAAATGAATAAGGTAACCTATAAAATCTGTTCTTCATACCTGAAAGTCTCTTTAAATCAACTCTTATTTGTGCCAGCATATTTTACAGGTCTGAGGCATGGTTTGTAAAACTTGAATCTGAGTTGCCTTTCAGGAGCAGACCTCTAGGACAGTGTAAAAAAATCAATCCAAGTCAGGTCTCTGAATAAATTGCCACATGGGCAAGTCTTAGCCTAGGAGTTGTGAAAAGAGAGCCAGTGAAAGTGACTGAGGCAGGATTTGAGGGAGAGAAAATGCTTCCTCACTCAACAGACATGGTTTTGACTTATTCAGAGCTCAGCACTTAGGTGACGGGTATTTATCAAAGATAATTAAATAACTGTCCTTATTTCTGGAATAAAAATATATTCTCATATAAGAGTGAAATCTTGAAGTCATATTTAAGGTCTATGCCTTTCTGGAGGTTTTGAGAACACAGCATTCTGGGATACCTAATTGAGTACCTTGATTTCCTTATAACAAAAAGAAGGTTTCCTGGCAACCTGCCCCCACTGCAAAGCTTGTTCTCATACTTCCAAGTTTCCCCAGGGCTTGCCATGATGGTTTTCATTTAGGTCCAGTTAGACCCCCCAAGTAGAAATCTTGGAGATTGCTTCTGAATCACCTCTATCATGCAATACTCAGGGTGCCAGGTTTGAGAGAGAGAAAAAAAAAAACAACAGCAGAAAAAAAACAAGAAACACTCTTGAAGCCCAGAAATCCTTGGCTCAAGCCTATGCACATAATAAAAAATAACAAAAAAAGTGTGCTTATTCTTACAAAATATTGAGCCAGTGCTTTTATTTTTCATCAAACCACAGGGTCAAAACTCAGCCACAGCTGTGGCTCATGTAGCAGAGAGATAGCTGAGAGATGAGTACCTAAGTTGGAGTATGCCATTCATTGCTGAATATAGCTTTTCAAGTTAGTTCCCAGGCTGTGCAGTTCAACCACTGACTGGATCCAACAGAGAAATGGCATTCCACATTCAGTTTAGCAAATGATATCATCCCGAGTGTCCACTCTCAACCCGCACTCAGAACAGGCTGTCCTCAGGTCCAGTCTAGCAAACCCAAGAGGACAGAGAAGGCGAAGTAGAATTTTTTTCTGTCCTTTAAAACTTCATCTGAGCCCAGGTTTCAAAAGGCAAACCAGAGATTCATATATCCCTGCTCTTGACCTTCTTTGCAATTCAATCCCCAGGATTTGAAGGGTTTTAAATCAGTGTGTCTCCACCCTGTTTGGAGAGTGTCATGGAAATCTCCAAACAGAGTTGTATTTCACTTTCACGCCAGCCCATAGGGATGTCCTGTGAGACCCTACCATTTGTGTCACTCTCCAGCGCTTAGATTTAGATGGCACTGTGCCAGCTTTCTGATGGCTGACGGGTTTAGTGATTAAATTCTACTTACGTGTGTAGTGTAGAGGTTTTGAATGCAGCTGTAGGATCAAATTACTCATGCTTAAATCTCAGCTTCACTGATTAAAAATTGTATAACCTCAATCTTGTCAATTAACTCCACTGAATGTGTTTCCTAATCTAAAAGATGGAGAATAGACAGCAAACATTTGTGGAATCTTTATTCTATGAAATGTATTCCTAGTGCTATATTCCTTTAAGTCATTTAATCTCTGCAATATTCCTATGAAGATGTAATCTTATCATAGTCATTGAGAATAATAAAATACAGCAATGAAATAACGTGTCCCCAGTGACACAACTATTATAGTGTAGAATAAGGATTGAGAGTCAGTAATTCCATTTCTGTAATGGACTTCTATGGTTTAGGTTTAGCTACAACATGAATATTGCATTTTTGCTTCTACTTTGACAGGAAAGAAGAGTACATAAATCCAAGGTTTATGGTAATGCTTAAACGAGTTCCCCAACCCATACCATTTTTTAGCACAGTGCCCGGATCATGGAAAATGTTTAACAAATTGAAGCTATAATTATTGTTGATTAGAGTGATGACCATGTGACAGTTACGAAGATGTCATGTTTTTAGGTAACGATATAATGTTGGAACATAATGACGTAATGATGGCAATAATGATGAAGTATGAGAAAATTCCATCCATCTTTCTTAATTATGTGCCACCCTCTTGAGGGTAGAAATTCAGATCACTGGGATATTTCATGGTTTTGAGAAATAGAAATAGAACAAGGTGCTTACATCTTTATAAAAACAATCAGTGGTTCCTGGGTGATGGTGTGAAAGGGAAGGGAAGAAAGAAAAAAAAAAAAGCAAGATAAAAGGGAGAATTCCTCTACTCTTATTCCCCAAATCTGACCTACACTGCAAGTCTTGTAAGCAAGGGATTTCCACAAATCTAGCTGGGTGGGTATTATTTTATAATTTTGCCAACTAAGAAACTGAACACTAAAGAGACTAAGATAACTACTGCAGTACCACCACCAAAGTTGTTAACTGAGCCAGGGTTTATTACAGATGCATGCTACCATGCCACTATGGTATGTTGCTGTTAAGGATTTGTTTGTGGAAAATAATGGAAGTAAACTGCAGAGAGTCTCCAAGGTGGGAGTCTCTGCTGCCTCTTCACAATACCATCTCATTCGACAAGCACTTGTTGAGCATCTCACAGACTGAGTGGCAGGAGCTGCTGACAGCTTCCACAGGCCTGCAGAGAAGCCATGCGGTGACTGCTTAATGGAAAGCAGGACTCAGAGCTGATCCAGTACGAGGCAGGTGTCAAGGAAGACATTAAAAAAGGACATGGACTCCTAATTCCAAACAGTTGGAACTCTGTTTTAAATACCCTTCAGCCACTCTTCAGTTCTCCGTAGGTAAAAATAGCTCAGTTGCCAAGAAACCTTTTAGTATTGATAAGTTCTCTCTCACAAAACAGATACAAAAGTTTGTTACCAAAAGATTGTTCTTCAAAGCTTCAAATTATGTTTGCACAGTATAAGATGGGCCCATTGTAATGTCATAAAGTATATTTTTATATTTAAATAATAAGAAGAATTAAAAGAATATACGGATCACAAAGCTTAGAAACTAAACACAATTTCTAATCAATTTCATCTCAAAATCATAGCATTCTACAATTCCCCAGGAACTTTGTAATTCTACAGAGGTTTACAAAACACTTTGAAGTAGAGCTGCCAATATTTCTAAGTGATCCAAACCCAAGGCACACATTTTTCATATATGCATAAATAATTTTAGAATCATAGGTCTTTGTGGATTGATTCATGAACTGCAAAAAGAAATATTGAAGTGTTGAAATTCTAGACCTCAGGAACTCAGAATGCGTACCTTCTTTAGAATAGGATCTTTGAAGATATAATCAAGATGAAGCCATTCTAAAGCAGATGGGGCTTTTGCTCTCCTAAAACTAGTGTTCTTATACGAAAAAGAGATGTGGGAGAACACGTGCAGATGACAATATACAGTGTGGCACTTCCATAGCCTGGAATACCTCTCAGTAATAAAAATGAATAAACAAAGAATATATACAACTTGGAAGAAATATCAAGAGAATTTCTGAGTAGAAAAAAGTTAATTATTAAAAGTTCATATACCATATGATTCCATTTATATAGCATACTTTAAATTACAAATTTATAGAGATGAAAGAGTAGTGGTTACCAGGAGTTAGAGATGCTTTCTGTTGGGGGAATGGGAATGCTTATAATTCTCAGAGTAACTTGAGATCTTTGCAGGGATGGGAATAGTTCAGTATCTAATTGTAGTGATGGTTAAGTGTATATATAAATGTGATAAATGTGACACAGAACTACTTGTGCATTTTGTACTAGTGCCAATTTCCTGATTTTATAATTTCACCTTAGTTATGTAAAGATGTAACCATGGAGAAAGCTGGGTGAGGGTACATGGGACTTGTCTTCTTTTTGCAACTTCCTACAAAAATACATACATCTTTCAAAATCAAAAGTTTAAAATCAATCCAAAAATAATAGGTTGTGGGAGCCAGCTTGGTGGCTCAGAGGGTTAAGGGCTGCCTGTGATGCTGGTATCCCAATATGAGAGCTGGCTGGAGTCATGGCTGCAGTGCTTCTGATTTAGCTCCTTGCTTACAAGCCTGGGAGGGCAGCAGAAGATGGCCAAAGTACTGGGTTCCCAGACTCACATGGGAGACCAAGATCAAGCTCCTGGATCTTGACTCCTGTCTTCAATCTGGCCCTGCCTCAGCCATTGCAGCCATTTGAAGAGTAAACCATTTATATCTCTCCCCCCGCCCCACCATCTCTTTCTGTAGCACTGTCTTTCAAACAAATAAATACATCTTGTGGAAAATGAGTTGCATCTAGCCATTTTCTGGACCCCTTGTATCCTCATCCCATTTCTCAAAATCACAGTTTTCCTCAATTCAGCACATTTTGTTCCTCAGCATTCTCTTACAGTGTTACGTTTTTATTCAGGGCTATTCTGTACAGCATTTAACAAGGGGTGATCTTCATGCCACAATCACAGTGGCACAGCTTTTCTCAAAAAATTCCTAAATAATGAATTCCTACGAGTCACTAAAGGACACATTAAAACACGGAATTTGGGTCACAATTCTAGGGATCCTGGTTGGAGAAGCCAATAATGTGCATTTCTTTTTTTTTAAGTTTTTAAAATTTTATAAGGTGAACAAATTTTGGGTATTTCATATTTACAGACTTAAGAGCATTATTGTACTTTCCACCCTATTCTCTCTCCCTCCTTTACTCCCATTCTCCCTGTTTCTCTCTCTCTTTCTTTCTCTCTCTTTCTTTATTTCCTTCTTTCTTTCTTTCTCCTTCCTTTCTTTCTCCTTCCTTCCTTCCTTCCTTCCTTCTCTCTTTCCTTTTTTCCCTTTTGATTTTTACAATGACATGAAGTTAGTTTATTTTATAATCACAAGCTTGACCCTTAAATAAATACAGAGTTCAACAAGTTGTACGTAGAAAAACCAATGTTCCTCAAGAGTATAGACAACGCTGTAAATAATCAAATCTCAAAATGTCAATTTCACTCCAAATATGCATTTTGGTACTCTATTAATCACTACAAATCAAGGAAAACATGATATTTGTCTTCTTGTGACTGGTTTATTTCACTAAACTTAATGGTTTCCAGTTGCAACCATTTTGTTGCAAAAGAAAGAATTTCATTCTTTATGACTGAGTTGTATTCCATAATGAGTATATATATCACATTTTCTTTATCCAGTCTCAGTTAATGGACATCTGGGTTGATTCCATTTCTAAGCTATTATGAATTGAGCTGCAATAAATATGGGGGTACAGATGACTCATATGATGATTTATTTTTTAAAGATTCATTTATTAATTTGAAAGTCTGAGTTACACAGAGAGATAAGGAGAGGCAGAGGCAGAGAGAGAGAGGTCTTCCATCCACTAGTTCACTCCCCAGATTGCCTCAATGGCTGGAGCTGTGCCAATCCGAAGCCAGGAGCCAGGAGCTTCTTCTGGGTCTCCCACACATGCGGATGGGCTTAAGTACTTGGACCACTTTTTAAGACTTTCTCAAGCCATAGCAGAGAGCTGGATCTGAAGTGGTGCTACTGGTTCTCGAACTGGTGCCCATATGGTGGTGGCTTTACCCATTTTGTCACAATGCCACCCCAGCTGATAGGCATTCTAACTGGATTAAGGTAAAACCTCATTATGTTTTTTTTAAAGATTTTATTTATTTATTTGAGAGGTAGAATTACAGACAGCGAGAGGGAGAGACAGAGAAAGGTCTTCCTTCCATTGGTTTACTCCTTAGGTGGCCACAACTGCCAGAGCTGCGCCCATCTGAAGCCAGGAGCCTGGTGCTTCTTCCCGGTCTCCCATGTGGGTTCAGGGGCCCAAGCACTTGGGCCATCTTCTACTGCTTTCCCAGGTCACAGCAGAGGGCTGGATTGCAAAAGGGGCAGCCGGGACAAGAACCGGCACCCATACTGGATACTGGTGCCACAGGCAGAGTATTAACCTACTATGCCATGGCACCGGCCCCTCATTGTGGTTTTTATTTTCATTTCCTTGGTGGCCAGTGATACTGAACATTTTTTCATATGTCTGTTGGCCACTTGAATTTCATCTTTTGAAAAATGCCTGTTCATGTCCTTTGCTCATTTCTTAACTTGATGGTTGATTTTGTGGTTGTTGAGTTCCTTGAGCTCTTTAAACCAAGAAATGAAAATGAATAGAAGCTCACAAACAGCCCAGAACAGGTGCCATTAGTTCACTGCACACAGTTGGCCATACTTTCAGGTTCTACAGAATAACTTTGTCCAGTGCTTCCTGAGATGCTGTTTCAGCTTGGGACTGGGAAGCAGCAGCTGCAGGCACTCATAACAACAAAGAAGCATCTTCAAGAGCTCAGATGCCCCATCTCAAAAGGTCACTGGGAATGGCATTGGAGCCCAGTTTGAAGCAGAGTTTGCTGGACCCAGCAAAATCTGCAATACCTTTCCCTCCAGGTGCATGAATGTTTGAATAATTCAAGGTGTTCCCTAGTCATGTATCCCATGGTAAGACTAGTCAGTGGTGATGAGCCTTAGGGTATTTATCCTAAATCACTACTACTTGCTCATCTTTATAAACCTGTATTTTGGCATCCTGCATCGAAATCTTACAGCTTTGATTCTTGGGACCAAGTGATTCCTTATTGGTAGATGCATCTTTTCCACTCTTTTGGAACACAGAGCTTTGGCTAGGACTGCTCCCCAGGTCTAAGTCCTGTCCCAGGCTCAGCTTTCTGGGCAGCATGCCTTTCAATGGAATCTCTGTTGCTTGATCTCTCTTTCCTCTGTGTTTATGAGCTGTTTGCCTTGTCCTCATTTACCATGTGGATAACCTGGCAGCTGCATCCTTTCATTCTTCCCAATGATGACTGAGTCAATGCTGGTGGGATTGACCCCTACTTCCTTTACCTTGACATACCCCTTGTTACATTCTGCTTTCAACTGTACTTGCTGTTGAGAACATTTCTTATCAGTAATCTGAGTCTCTGGGCTGCATTCAATCTCAACTGCTTCCAAATGTGGAAGTTTGATTTGCTAGTGCTGCTGTCCTGTATCACCGACCAGCATACCTGCATCATCACTCTTTAGGCGATGGATAAGGTTGCAATCATGTTAATGACGTATATTTCTAACAAGCTCTTGAGTGATGCTGATGGAGACTGCTCTTAGTTTCACTGGAACCATATTTTAAGTATGAGGCTGATAGTCAAGAAATAGCATGTCACCACTCTGATTTTCATCAAGCCATGTGATTCTCTGAGCCCTGTTTTCCTGAACTATAAATTTGTTGTTTTATTGTGAAAGAAATGAGATAATGCTTGCAATTGAAATAAGCACCTAGAACACACACTACTTTGTAGCTTAACACTATTATTGTTATTGTTAATTTTTTAGCACATATAAGAACTGCCAGTGTGTCCCTATTAATAAAAATATTAGTACATTCATACCCAAGATTTGCATTGTAATAGTACCTGCCTGAGGCAGATAAATAATCTTTCATTTTTGGTGTATGTGCACATATTTTAGGTGATTATAAGAGAAAGATTCTTTTCTTAAGTGAACTAATGAATTTTCTAGTTAACACAGCCTAGAGGAAAATGCAGTTACTGTGTGGGATTATTTCATTTCCAAAATGAAGACTGACAGAGAGAACTGTGGCACAGAAAACTGAGGTGAGGGCTAAGGGCATAGATGCAGTCCATGAGACTTAAACCTAAAATGAGGTCTTCTAACTCTCAATGTTGATCTCTTTCAACACATCAGGTGATCACTTCTAACACTCACTTAAGAATCCTTGCTATGCTATACAACTGAGATTACTTATAATCTTAGCAAACTCAGTGCTCCTATGACACCACTCACTGAGCCCTATTTCAATAGCCACTCACTAAGTCAGCTCAACTTTGGGGTATAATCATGACTCAACCCACAGGGAGACAAGAATATGGAAGAATTTCTGGACATACATTTCTGTGTACAATATGTGACATTAGAGTTCCACATGCTGTTTTAAAAAATAATGCCCTAGTCTACACTCTTACAATGGCTCATAAATCTGGAGATCTGGGCTTTTCTGGGTCAGGTTCTGCCATTAGAAGTCCCCCTGACCCTGGGCAAGGCACTTCAGCTCTCTGGTCCTCAATTTTCTCATCTGTCAGAATAAGACACTTGACTAGCTGGTTTCCAGTGGCCCTGCTAACTCTTGGATTCTGAATCTGATTTTACCAAGGAGACTTATAAAAAGGTCAATTCCTCAAACTTTCTCCTTCTTTGCTAATTAATAGCAGCAATGAGGAGCAAGGGGAAAAGAATGGATTTGGAAACTGACTCGGGCTCAAACTCTGGTTCTGCCAATTACCAGCAATGTAATCCTTACCAACTGACGTACTTGCTACGAACTTTTGTTCTCTCTATAAAATGGATATAATGATACCTCATATTTTATTACTGTTATTAAATACCATAATATACAAGGTTACTAGTTTAAGGTAAAGTAGATTTTCTGTTGCTTCTGTATCACTTCTTATTTTGCTCCATCTTTCTTTTTTCTTTTTTTCCTATGTATTTGCTTTCATAACTCTCTCTCTTTTATATATGGTCTGTAAAAAAGTATACTTTCTGCACACTAATAGAATACTATACTCTTTATCAACTCATCCAGCATTTAACATATGCCTGGAAAAACTTTGGGATGGGAAGTATTCTTATAAGAATAGTATCCTATTTTTCCAAATTCCAACTCCTTACTAAAATTTATTCTTTAATTGATTTATATATTCTTTATCCTTCCTATATGCTATGATACTGCATTTTCCTAGCATCTAAAAAGTCATCCCAAAATCTAAAAAATGATTAGGAATTACTTAGGTTTTCAAAGCAGTTTTACATTCATGATCTCATTTGATCCTCCTAAGAGCAATCCTATGTGTACATTATCAATTTCATTATTAGCTCTATTGTACAATTCAGAAGGTAAGACAACTGAAATATAAAGAAGGCAAGTGTCTTAATCTTCAGCTCTATGTGGTTTTTTCCTGCCACAATTAATTTCTTTCTGAACAAGAGACTGGCTAGATATCTACCCGATCCACTTCCTCTATTTCCATGAACTCAGATGAACTGCAGTTCTCATCTTCCTTTGCACCAGGTGTGATCACTGTTCAAGTTCTGCCCAATGGAAAGTAAATGGACATGTCTGGGATAGCATGTTTGGATCTGATTCTAAAGAGTTTCCCATTGAGATCTTTCATGTGTTAAAACATCTCGGTTAGTTTGTTAGAGCAGCAAAGATTATCTTAACCCTTATAATCATTTCCTACCAATTCTGTTTCTCATTTTCCTCAAAACATCTTATACCTATGCCTTTCTGCCTCACAATGTTTTTCTCCCAAGAAAGACACTAACTATTTATCAATCCTTCAAGGATGACATCATATGAGTACTATGCTGTCCATGATATCTTTCCCTCCAAAATCCTTAGAGCATCTTATCACTAAATATATAGCATCAGCAATCAGTATTCTACATTTTGGTGCTTGATTAAATTGGAGAATATCGGTCATGTATGTTGGGTTTTATCCAAGTCAGTTTGCATTAATTTCTCTCATATCCCATGATACCCCATGTGGTATTGTGCATAAAGTAAGAATTGAAATTTGGAGATTTAGCAGGTAATATACAAAAATATCTGACCATTTCCTTTGTGTTAATTGCAATGATTAACTGAAAACTTATTTTGTGTTTGGCATTGTTTCTAGAAGATATGAGCAAAGTAAATCCACTGCCTTATTATCTTCCCTTCAGTGTAGGACAGTTCACTTTTTGCACCTTAGAGCTTTTCTCTGAGAGTTGGCTGCTTTCTATGCATTGGCAAATGATATGCACAGCTTTATTGAATAGAGCAAGCTTTAAATCCAGGCAATTTGAGGATAAAATCCTAACTCTTTCACTGATTTATGTGTAACTGCAATAATATTCTTATTTTGTCTTACCTCTGTTCTGTTGCTACAAAACAGAATCATATAATTTACAAGGTTGTCATAATGCTGAAATGAAAAAACATGCATGCATAAGGTGCCTAACAAATAAATATAACAGATGTTCAGAATTAGCTGCCCCTTGGTGTGGCCCAGTCATCTTGTAGACTACAGAGATATATGGGATTAAGTTTGAGGTGGAGTAGGTGACCAGCCTAGAGGGCCAGGAATCACTCTCTGCCTTATGTGTAAGAATTCCTCCAAGTTCCTCAGCTGGGACCTTTACAGGGAAAATAGGGATGCTGGGAATTTGTATGATCTCTTCCTTCAGGAGGAGGACAGGAGAAAACTGATGGTTTATTAGATATGAGAATTGGGGAAATCTGACATTATGCCTAATTTTTGCATCCCTTTCTGGCTTATGTAGTCCTTTAGCCCTAAGACAAATTAATAACAGTTGAAGCCTGTTTTGTCCCTATGTCATGATAATTATGCAGTATGAGAAATTTCCCATACTTGTAAGTGAAATGATTTTAGGAACTATGAAAACACAACATTCAGTCTCTAGGAAGCACTGTGCCACTCCAGGATGGGGGAAGATGTAGCTAAACAGCTGCATGCGTGAGAGGAATTAGCGATTTCAATAGACTGCCTGCTCAGCATGAGTCATCAGTATGTTGAGGCTTGCCAAAAGGATAATTTGATCTGGGGCTGAATTAACAAGACGGCAGTGTCCAGACTAAAGGGAGTGATATGCCTGCTGTATCTGCATAAATCAGACCACATATAATGTCCTGAAGCTTGTTTTACCCCAAATACCTCATTTCTTTATCATTTTCCACACAAAGAGGATTTACTGTATTATAGGATTGATCTTCCAATACTTGTTTTAGGAAACTCTACTTTGACCTTATCTTTATTGTGGACCTTGCCACAGACATGATGTTGTTCTTTTGTCTGTGGATGTTTGCACCTTTGAGGTCAAAGGTTTGACTTTGAGGTCTCTTTTGTATCACTGGTCACAGGAAATGTGTGATTCTGTCTTCAAGGTAATGATCAGCTGCTAGAAGCATTGTCTATTCTATAAATCTTGAACATTGTATTCAAACTGACCTTTATTCAAATCCCCTTTAATTTACTATGAAGAAGAAACATGATACAGTTACTCCCCCAATGCCTAGTCCTCCATTTGGGGGTTAGAGTCTTTGTCTTCATACTTCTCTTTATCCACAATGCCAGACATCTGCAACATACACCATGCTTTCATTTTCTTTCTTTTCTTTTCTTTTTTTTTTTTTTTTTTGCAAAGCAGTAGGCATTGCATCCAAGGACTTCCATATCCTTAATAAGCAATTAATTTTGGAAGTCAGTTGAACAGAGCAGAGCAAAGCAGAAATTGGAAAAGCCCTGAACTCTGTAAGAGAAAACCTTGGGCAAATTAGGCACAAGGTGACCAAGAATGAGTCCCTGGGGACTAGAGACAATTCCATTTGAAGTTATCAGAGCCGGAGAAGATGAACATTTGCCTGGAAATGGGGTGATTATGAAACATATTGAACTATCATTTCTCTTCCTTCTTGCTCCAGCTATTAATCGGAACACAGGATTGAACTAACAGCCAATGGAGCAGTGAAAGAAGCCAAGGGCAATTTGCCCAAAGATTTGCTTATAAATATTGTGTCTGAAAAGATCTTTCCTGTCAAAATGAGTAAAAACAAAACAAAAACAACGGTTGCAACATCAGAAACCACAAACCCAACAAAGATACAGAAATGGGAAAAGGTATAATATTCTGAAGACTCACAAGAAGAATCTGCTTCTGAAATGCATTTTATATAGGAAGTAAAGAGAAATTTTAACACAAAATCTGAAATCAGGAGACAAAAGATGGAATGGAAGTAAAGATTCTAGAGAAATAACCTGTGAAAAAGAAATAATAGAATGAGAAAAAATGTTAAATGTTAAATAATAAGAGAATGAAGTGAAATGTGCAAAGAAAATGAAGATAGCTAAATTAAGATTCACAATAGATATAGGAGAAATTAAAGGAAACCTTGGGCCTGGCATTGTAGTGTGGTGGGTTAAACCACCATCCGCAAGGCCAGGATCCCATATGGGTGCCAATTTGAGGCCCTGCTGCACTGTTTCTGATCCAGCTCCCAGCTAATGCACCTGGGAAAGCAGTGGAAGATGGATCAAATGCTTGGGCCTCTGCACCTACATGGGAAAAGCAGATGAAGCTCCTGGCTGCTGGCTTCAACATGGCCCAGCACTGACTGTTGCAGTCATTTGAGGAGTGAGGTAGAGGACGGAAGATCTCTCTTTCTCTCTTTGTCTCTCCCTCTCTTTATGTAAATCTGCCTTTCAAATAAAAATAAATCTTTAAAAAAAGAAAACCTTGAGGAGTTTTATTTGGTCAGAGAAATCTTACCAGGATAAATCAATGATGAAGGAGACAAAAGTAAGAAAAAATCACAGGAAGAAGGAAAAAAATGACCGAAAAAGGTGAAAATATTAAGGGTGAATATTTTGACCACACAAAGAACATAGAACTAGTCAGAGAATGATAGGTATTAATATTGGAGCTAACAGAATGTATCTTAGATGAATTGTAAGAATAAATAGCACAATTGGGGGAACACTTCCTTTATTGATAAAGGACCTGAATAAGCAGTTTGAAAGAGATCATCACTTTCAGAGAAACTAATTTAAAAGGATCCTCACATATATCAGGGTATTCAAAAGTTCATGGAAAAACAATTAAAGTGTAAGCTTACTTTGTTACAAAAATTTTGAAATCCATGCAATATTTTTCATAATATACATTTTCATAACTTTTTGAAGAATCTTCATATGCATGAATTTCTCAATTTTTGTTCCAAAAAAATTTTATCTTTTAATTTCTTTTTCAAGCACTTTTTGAAGTATTTTCTCATATATCCTAAATAAGAGTTTATGTCTCAAGAATTAATAAAAGTAATATTAGAAAAACATTATCAGTCTACAAAACACTAGGTTGAGTGAAAACTTCTTAGAAAAAACATATTGTTACAAGTCAATTGGGATTCTGTAGAGGTCATAAATTTCAGATATAAGCAACATTTGAATTTGAAATATGAAATATGTAGACCAACTCTTTGTATTTTCATTTTGCCTGTGTGTGTGTGTGACTTTAACTTTATTCCTTTATTTATCTTCATTTTATTTGGAAGGCAGAGAGAGAGATCTATCTTTCATTTCTTGCTCATTTTCCAAATGCCGACAACAGCCAGGAGTGAATCAGGCTGAACCCAGAAGCAGGGAACTCAATGCAAACATTTCACATGGGTGGCAGGGACCCAAGTAGGAAGTCATCCTTTACTGCCTCCCAGGATGCACATTAACAGGAAACTGTGTTTGAAGCAATAGAGTCAGTACTTGAACCAGACACTTAGATATGGGATGCAAGTGACCCAAGAGGCATTTTTCTACACCAAGTGCCTGTCCCAGCCTTGCATGTATTGACTCATACAATCTTTGCCATAATGTCACTTACATGCATACTATTTTCTCTAATTTAGAGTTGATGGCTTGGATGTATGGGACTTGCTAGATTTTAATGACCAGAGTCAAAATCATGCCAGAGAGTGAGGCACTGTTCACAGCCACATTGGAAGTAAACATCACTAAATGATGAGATTACTCCCTAAGAACCTCCAATTAGGTTTAATGTAAGGTATTATATCTAAGAGAAGTGATGTCCAGTCTGAAGGGAGGTTGCTGCCGGTGATAGGAGAGAAATGAAGTCTTGTCTATGACTGGGAGAACCCAGGAAAAACTTACATGGGACCATAAATAAAAACAGGGAGAAAAAACAGTGTTTCTCACAGATAAGTACAGGAGTATAGGTAGCCTTGATGTGGCGATATCTGGAATTGTGAAAGAATTTCTCAATTATTTTTCAGTAGGTATCATTCATACGAAATAATTTTACAGTGGTTATTTGTGAGTTGTCTAGTGATAGTTGAGTTTTACTGGTCCTTAGGGTTTTCTTATATTGTAAAATAATCCAATGATAATTTGATGCTTTTGTAATTATAAGTAAATAAATGTTCAAAATAAATGAGCAAGCTTAACTCTATGAAGAAAGCAAGAAAACAAAAAGTTATGAATACAAAAACTGAGAAAATATATTTTTTACTATTTCCTATTTCCCCTGTAGCATATGTTTTTCTAGAAATAATGTAAGGAAACTTCAAATATTTATGGAAAATGCATATTATATCTTAATTCCATTTCCTATGAATGTTTTGAAATGTCCTCATGTTCATCACATTTATAATAGGAAAAACTATTTAAAAATATAATGTATTATTTCCCTACAAAGTAAATTTAAAAGTTAGGGGAAAATATCAACTTCCTAGCTTTATGTTCCGATTCAAATTCATTCAATATAATTAGAATGGATTTTTGCTTCTTAGTTTTGACTGGGTCTCATATACCTTATTGTTTTTGTAGTAAAATATGTTCCTAGGTTATTCAAGAAGGGCCTACAGAACGCTCATGACCACAGTTGGTTTTCATCAGAGGGGGTGAGGGATGCAAGGTGAAAACAGACAACAAAAGCAGGCCCCATATCTATGAGCCACATCCAGAACACCTTACGCTTCTTCCAGTTTCCTTTCTGGCCCTGGAGTCATTCTTCTATCAGACGTGTCCTGAGCTGTACTGAACTGTTTGGGAAACACAAATAAGGCACAGGAACTTTCACTTCCTGTGGGAAAATAAGATGCAGAATCTTTCACAAGGATTTCCAACAAAGTCAAAGCACTGACTGAGATTTCAAAGGAAGAAAATTGTAGGCCCAGGTGCTGAGAGCAGGCTATGGGAGCAGGCTTCAATCTCGAATAAAGACAGGTAAGACTCAGATGATGAAAAGGAAAGGATGCTTTGACAGCAGTCCTGACCCAAGTAATGATGTTATTTAAGTGAAATTACTATTTGGTGACTGGAGTTGAATTTTTTTTTCTGAGAACTCACAGTTACTTAAGCTCTCAGTAAGCTCTTTCCCATCGGAAATTCTCAAGTCATCACCACTATAGTATTTCTTTGGCCCTCTGTTCAATCTTGCTCTTGTTCTACAGTTTACCTGAGGTTACATTATTCCACCTTGTTTCTCTCTAATCACCTCTGGGCACAGAGGTATTTGACTTGGCCCCATTTTGCTTCATTGAGGAGAAAGGAGGATGTTTGCAACACCAGAGCACTCATTGCACCATGTGAGTATTGTGGTGAATAGTGTGATGTTTTCTTATCTCTGTGAGAATGTTAGGACGTCTGGATAAAAGACAGGCTGGGTGTTATGAAAAGTACTGGGCTGAGTGTCAGGAAATATGTATCCTCATCTGATTTCTGCAACTAATTTATGTGAGACCTTGGTTAAACTCTTTACATTTTCTCCAAGTTGTGACTTGAAAGTGGTTAGAATGGGCCTTTGGTAAAACAGCTTCAAGCAGAACACTGTCATCATTAAAGACATGTTGGGAGTGAGATGGGAAGACAAAACTTCAGCTTTTAAGAGTTGCCTTGAATAGTAAATTTTCCCTTGTGGGTAATGTGGTGGAAGACAAAAGCAAGTGACTGGATTTCTGAGGATGATTAAGGTCCCAAGAGAACTCTTCTATAGGAGTTTCAAATTTTTGTGGGCCTGAGTGTGCCTGTGTGTGCATGTGCATGTGTGTGTGTGTGTGTGTGTGTGTGTGTGTGTGTTGGTAGTGGGGGAAAGTTGGGATCAAGAAGAAACAGCAGAGAAAGGGCAGTTGGTATGTTTTCTTATGTTGTTGTTTTGGAGGAACAGATAACACAAAACAAAAAACAGAACTGAACCACCACCACCATAACAACTGGAAGATAACTCTCAGGGATTTATAGCAACAACAATAACAACCACAACCCAGATGTTCAATATCCATTCAACTCAATGTCCACACAACACTCCTCCATACCTACCTCAAGAATCCTAACAAAAAGTTTATGAAAATTTAGAAAAAAAAAGCTATCAGTACCAACCCACCAACAGAGTATTAGCTGAGCATTTACTAGGGGCCAAGGAGAAGCTTGTGAAGGCCTTCAAAAGTTTCTCTTGACTCTAAAACTCCACAGGCACAGACAGCCTTCTTCACAATGGCATTTTTGGATTGAGTTTCCTAAAATGCTAAGTGGAATGCTAGGATACTTCAAAAAGTTCATGGAAAATACATTATCTGTTAATTTTTTGTTTCCATGGCATTTTTGAAGGGCACACACACAAACATGGCACTATCTGAGGCCTCCTACAGAGAATAAGAGTTGAGCTCTGTCCCCAGCGGGGAGGGACTAGAAAGTTGGCTTTGGAGGCCACATTGGGAAAGCTTGTAATGGAAAAATAAATGCACTCAGGAATTTAATTCTTGGAAAACATTGGTGGGGCAGTTCCCAACTGCTTTTGGAAAACAGATAGGGCTGCTCTGTCATCCTACATCATTATGAAATGTGGAGACACTGCTTGATCGCTAACAGGAGCATTTTTGTCCCCATTAAAGGTAAGTATGACGGAATCCATCATTTTTTGTTTTCTTTTCCCGTTTGACTGCTTTTCTTAAAACACCTTCCAATCTAATTTTGAACGTAAAGCCTTCTTTTCTGTCTTATCACAAAAACATTCTTCATAGTTGAAGGTAAAGTGTGTTAACAACAAACAAGCAAAATCTCACCAAGTGAGATCCAGTTAAAACTTCTTTGTGTCTGTACCCATGTTGACCGAGAAGCTTACAGAATATGACGGTTCTATAGAAGACATGTGGCAATAATATAGCTTGGGTTTAAAATAATCCCCTAAGGCATGCTGTGTCTTGTTGCTTCCCAATAGAAATAGCTCTCACCAGCTGTTTCTTTCCACGCCCATCAGTCCTAAATGAGTAAATATGAGACAAACGGCTGTTTAGTCATCTTGTTGGCATCTAAATTCTACATTGGTCTCCCTCAGTTAGAAAAATATTTGGTGTATCCTGGTTCAACCTGCTGCACTCATACTTGCAGTCAGAAAACACTGTCGTCTTTCTTAAAATATCCTGAAATGAGTAATGCAAAAGAGCCAGGAATACCATGGGCCAAGGGTTAATACAAACTCCAGCTTTTGTCCACTGTGCACTTAATTTTCTTCTTTGGCAGTTCTTGAATCTCTTGAAAAGCAATGCCTTCCTAGCAACACCTATCTGCCAGCAAAATTGCAACCTACAGTGTGTGTGTGTGTTTCATTTCACAGACACTAGAGACGTTCAGCTTCAGTTGGTAGTGCTTTGCTTAATGGCGGTGAGAAGTTTTCACACTCTTCTTCATGTAGCTCCTCTTTGAAGCTGATAGCCTGTCCAGAAGAAAGTGTATGGCATTTACAGTCTCCTCCCCCTAAACTCTGACAGTTGCAGTCTCAGATAAAATAAATAAACCTCATATGGGCACTTTCTTTCCTCCTTATCTTCTGCCAGCAGCAGCTATTTAGTGTGGCTTGCATTCGTGGCTGTGTGAGGTTATGGAAAACTGTGTCGTCTGGCTAGAAAAGAGGATGGTTGTTTACATTATGATGGAAGACAGGCTAGGATCATTAAAATAAACTCTCGGATTTCCTTCCTATCTCTATCTAGTGAGACTAAAATGGTGCAGCGCCAAAGACTCTTCCTGCTGGCTGCTCTGTCTGGTGGATGGTTTGTCAACTGAACGAGTTCTTGTCCCTAAAACAAATAGTGTATCATGAGCCCCCTTTTTTATTTAATATTTTGGTAGATTCTCCACTTTTGCAGAAGCAATTATGAAATAACCCTTTGTTAATGAAGCTGTAGCAACTATTTGGAGATTTGGGTCTTATTGCAATGTTTTTTTAAAACTTTTTATTTCAGGACCAGCACTGTGCCATAGTGGGTAAAGCCACTGCCTACAGTGTCAGCATCACATATGGACTCTGCTTCCAGTCCACTTCTGATCCAGCTCCCTGCTGGTGGCCTGGGAAAGCAATGGAAGATGGCCCAAGTCCTTGGGTCCCTGCACCAGCATGGGAGACCGGAAGAAGCTCCTGGCTTCAGATCAGTGCATCTCCAGCCATTGCGGGCATTTGGAAGTGAACCAGTGGCTAGAAGACCTCTCTCTTTCTCTCTGCCTCTGCCTCTCTGTAACTTTGCCTTTCAAATCAATCAATAAATAAATCTTTAAAAAAAATCGTATCACAGAACTGAAGTTTTATCCAGTGTTAGAGCTAAAGTGAACTATCCTAATGTGAATCTTTCTGTACATCAGGTGGCACAGTTTTTAAAACTATCTCAATTGGAAAAAGTCTATGAAAGAAGTGATTTTCCAAGGCTGGGGGTACTGAATTCTTGGTGCGTATCTTGGAGCAGAGCTGCCATGTGGCATAATGAGGTTCCATTGTCTCATGTGCAGGCAAATGGCCATGGCCAGCCTCAATGAGCACATGTGGAGGTCCTCCTTCAGGGGCAGCTGGAATTTGTCAAGTTTCTGATCACAAAGTCACCCTGTATACCAGAGAATCTGAGCTTGATGTAGACAAGGAGAAAAATTCATGGTTGGTTTGACTTTAGTCGCCCTTATGGGCTTCTTTTTCCTCTATCCCCATTTTTTTTTTCTTTTTGACAGGCAGAGTGGACAGTGAGAGAGAGAGAGAGAGAGAGGTCTTCTTTTTGCCGTTGGTTCACCCTCCAATGGCCGCCGCGGCTGGCGCTCTGCGGCCGGCGCACCATGCTGATCCGAAGGCAGGAGCCAGGTGCTTCTCCTGGTCTCCCATGGGGTGCAGGGCCCAAGCACCTAGGCCATCTTCCACTGCACTCCCAGGCCACAGCAGAAATCTGGGCAGGAAGAGGAGCGACTGGGACAGACTCCGTCACCCGGACTGGGACTAAACCCGGTTTGCCGGCGCCGCAGGCGGAGGATTAGCCTATTGAGCCGCAGCGCCGGCTCTCTATCCCCATTCTGCAGCTTCGCTGACCCCTTCCCACATCCTAGCTGGTACCTCTCCAGCAGTCTTCTAATTCCTGTTTTCATATGTCTTTATCTCCTTCCTAATCTTGAGTATTATTTCTAAATATTATTGACCATGCATATTATTGTTGCTTTGTTCTACATTGTAATACCAGCATCTATAACTGGTACTAAATCTTATCCATTAATTATTGATTTAATAATGAAGGAAGGTAGGATGCTAAATGTTCTTTTCTCCCAGGTTTGTGTCTAGAGATAGATGTGATGATGGCAGAGTAAGTCTTATTTTCTATGACTTTCTAGGCTGAGGGTTGTTTTTATCTCTATCAAGAATTTCTGCACTTCTAGCTCTGTTTCACTTTCTGAAATATAATCTGGGGGTAAGCTCTTGAAATCTGAATATTATAGCAAACATTCTAGATAAGGTTTACATAACATTTTATCAAGTTTTGGTATCAATGGATTAAAATAATGGCAGGAAATAAAATTAGTCTCAGAGCAGAGTAATTAACACAGAATACATAAACCTGTTTTAAAAAGTTTGAGTATGTATTAGGATATATCTGTGTACTTTAGGTGAACTTACTTTTTTTTTTTTTTTTTTTTGACAGGCAGAGTGGACAGTGAGAGAGAGAGACAGAGAGAAAGGTCTTCCTTTTGCCATTGGTTCACCCTCCAATGGCCGCTGCGGCCGGTGCACTTTGGCCAGCGCACCGCGCTGGTCTGATGGATGGCAGGAGCCAGGTGCTTCTCCTGGTCTCCCATGGAGTGCAGGGCCCAAGGACCTGGGCCATCCTCCACTGCACTCCCTGGCCACAGCAGAGAGCTGGCCTGGAAGAGGGGCAACCGGGACAGAATCTGGCGCCCCGACCGGGACTAGAACCTGGTGTGCCGGCGCCACAAGGTGGAGGATTAGCCTAGTGAGCCTTGGCGCCAGCGGTGAACTTACTTGAATTTATTCACAATGTTTGGGGAAGCTAAAATATGTTCAAATATAAGCACTATGAAAGTGTTAAAAAGATCATACCTCTTTAAGGCAAAAATGGTATATTTTCAAAATGGTAACTGATTTAAAACCAAAAACATTTCTTAACTGAGGAAGAATTTAGTATTGAGTAAAAAAAAAGTGCACTGCAGAACTTGAGTTTGATTATTTTATTTCTCAAAGCTTATGATCCTTTAAGTTAAGCATAACATGGATTCCAAAGAAATAACAAATATATAATATATAATATATAATAATAAAGAAATTTGAAAAATAGGTTATAATTTCCTAATTTTAAAAATTATTTTAGGAAAGCTGTTGACTTACTGTCTTAACATGTTTTTAGCCAATGATCTTGTCTTTTTCATTTATTTTTTAAAGATTTATTTTATTTGAAATACAGAGTTACAGAGAGAGGTAGAGACAGAGAGAGAGGTCTTCCATCTGTTGGTTCACTCCCCAGATGACCTCTATGGCTGGAGCTGCGCCGATCTGAAGCTAGGAGCCAGGAGCTTCTTTCGGGTCTCCCACGTGGGTGCAGGGGCCCAAAGACTTGGGCTATTTTCTGTTGTTATCCCAGTCCATAGCAGAGTTCTGGATCAAAAGTGGAGAAGCCGAGACTAGAACTGGCGCCCATATGTGCTGCCGGCGCTGCAGCCCAGGGCTTTAACCCACTGTGCCACAGCGCTAGCAGATCTTGTCTTTTTTAATTAGGAAAATTTCTAAGTAGCAATCAAGATTTACCTTTTAGAATGTGAGGTTAAGATATCAGATTCTATTATAATAAAGCAGTTTCTAAACAATTCATTTGAGTTGGATTGAGTGATTTATTGGTAAGTATTTCACAAATCAATGAATGTAAATGATCTGTGCGCATAATCATTGCAAAATGTAGCGAAAACATCGAGAAGGGATGAGATTTGTGTGTTAAGTAGCTTTAATTTTTTTTAAAGTCTCTGAAAGGCAGAGATAACAGAAAGAGACCAAAAGAAACAGATAGACAAAGAGAGCTTCAATGTGTAAGTTCACTCTACAGTTGCCCACAACAGTTGAGGATGGGCCAAAGCTGGAAGCTGGAATTCAATCCAGGTGTCACATGTGGGAGGTAGGAGCATAAGTACTTGAGCCATCAATGCCACCTCCCAGAGTGTGCATTAGCAAGAAGCTAGAATTCACGTCTGGAGCTGGGACTTGAACCCAGATCTTACAAGGTATGACATTAGCATTTTATCAGGCATCCTAAACACGAGACTAAAACCCTACACTGAGTGTTTTTTTTTTTTAAACTGATATATAGCATTGCTATTACTATGTGAATAGTGAGATTTCAATTAACAGACATTTAAATATTGTCAGTCAGAAGTGTTGGCAGAAGTTTTAAATAGCCTACATGACATTTTACATTAAAATAAAAAGAAACAGAATCTCTCTTACATTTCCTCTATTTTAGGTTTCTGGTTGAACTCACATGAATATTTTTCCTTTGTACTACTTGAGATAGTGTAAAACCAAACAGTGTATGTGGGTAGAATGACTTTCTTGGTGAACTTGTGGTGCACAGAACTGTGTCTGTGGTAGAGCCAAGGCAGAACAATCTCCTTTTGTGGCTGTGTTGTGGTTTCTGGGGCATTCACCCCTAGCTCTTCCCTCCATTTCCCAAGTCATTGTCAGCCTTCTTCCTGGAATGACTCACCAGGGGTATTCCTATTACTGAGTGGAAGGGAGAAAAGTAGATGCATTGCACGTGTGTGAGAAATCATTTCAACAAAACAAGTACAACTCCGTTCAGACTCTAGCCTACAACAGTGATGCTCACCTGGCCAGCTCCATCTGGTCAACTCTAAGTTGACTGCTAATGTAAAGTAACAGTCTCCCGATTTCTTAAATATACTTGACAGCTATTGTTATTTTTATATAATAGAAACTTTACAAATAAATAAATGCTTTAAAAGATACAAACCATGTGTGTGCATATGGAATATGTTCTAAGTAATACACATGAATAACCACAGTAATATTTTGATTTTAGCTGTCAGTCTAGTCCCATTACTATATTATAATACTGCCTTTAAGCTGATGGTTTTAGCTGGCATTGATGATTATTGCTCTATCAGTTTTCTGACAGAGCTATAACAAATGCCACAAATTTTATGACTTACACAACAAAACCGTATCTGACAGTTCTGTAGTGTAGGTTTGAGTCCCGGTTATTCTGATCCAGCTTCTTGCTAGTGAGTTCTGGGAGGCAGCAAATGATGGCTCAACTGCCTGGGCCCCTGCTACTCATCTACTCATGTGGGTGACATGGCTGGAGTTTCAGACTCTAGGCTTCAGCCTGGCCAGGCCTTGGCTGTTGCAATAATTTGGGGAGTGAATCAACAGATGAAAGATCTCTCTCTTCTCTCTCTCTCTCTCTCTCTCTCTCTCTGCCTTAAATGTAGAAGGAAAAACACATCAAAGTGTCACTGGGGCTGCATTCCTTTCTGAAGCTTCTAGGGGATAATGTGTTTCCCTGCATTTTCCTGATTCTGGAGGCCACACATGTTCCTTGACTCATGCCTCCCCCTCCCCCCTTACATCTTCAAAACCAGCAACATAGCATCTCTCTCTACCTTCTTTCCATTTTAGGTGTTCCTCTAACAGACAGTTAAGAGGACCCTTGTGATTGCATGGGTTCCATCTGTATAATACAGGATTATTCCCAATTTTAAGGTCAACTGATTGGCAGGCAGGTTCTGTCTACAATCTTAAGTAAACTTTGCCAAGTTAACCTGAGATATTCTCAAATTCAGGGGATTAGGACACAGACATCTTTGGCAAAGTGCACTCTGCTTACCACAATTGCCTGGGTCAATGGTGCTAACTTGATTGCAATACTCAGAAAGCTGGGTAAAAGGTAGAACACAGACTTGGGAGCCCACCTGCACTATATCTGCCTCAGTAGGTGTGGGACAGATTCTAAGAATTTGCATTTTAACAAGTTCACAGACAGTGGTGGTGCCTCTCCCCAAGGAGCCATGCTACAACAATTATTATTCCAGATCTGTTACTTCATCAAGGGATGAAAAATGGTGGCAGTTAGTTCTAGTGAAAATTACAGTTTAAAGTGAATTTTATTGGGGTAGCTAGATTGAATAGCAGTCCTCATTTTAGTTTGAATTTCAGATGAATAAAGACTTTCTTTTTTAGTTTAAATAGGCTCTATACAATATTTGGAATATACTTATTCTAAAAAAATTCTTCTGTATAGAAAATTAAAATTTAAATAAGCACCAAGAATCATCTTGGCTTCTATCAGTGAATATTCCATGAAACATGAAGTTTTTGATATACTTTTTCCTAACTTTCTTTGTATAATCAAGTCACCTGGCAATTATGTACTAATTACTTGCATGGAATTACAAATCCTCTTCTATTTTTCCTTTATTAACAATAGTTGAATATGTATTAGAATTTATTATATACCTTTTCTGCAGCCATCCAGAAGAATTAGCAAAAAATGGCTAAAAAATTTAGAGGATTCTCTATATTATTTCTTATGCCTCCATGGTAATCTATAACTATCTCAAAATGAAAAATTAAAAAATTTATTTTCAAAAGCAAGAGTCTGGATGTGAGAAATACAAATTTGTTTTCTTCCTACTCTTTCTACTAATTGGAAACTTTAAGTCAATATTGAGCTCTTTGAATACAGTAAAACCTCACAATTTTTAGACTGTAAGGTTTGTGAGCATAAAAGAATTTCAAATTACAAAAATGTAAGTTAGAATTTTCTGAAAAGAAGTCAGTCTTGACATTACCATAGATTTGGAAGGACCAGGTTTCAGTTAATCAATCTTTTCTCACAACTTTGCCTCCCTTTAACCTATGTTCTACACCAATCACTTAAATCTCATAACAGGTGAAGTATTATTTTTAAGGCTTTCCCAGGAATCAGTTTTCTGAGATCTGTAATTTTAGTGTGTACCTCATTCATGTGCATTTGCTACCCAGCTGGTAATTATAGATACTGAAATCATTTTTAAATGAATGCTTCTCAATTACGTAGCGGATGTCTCAGCTAAAAATGTGACTCTCATATTGAATAACACTCGCTTATTCAGAACTGAGCAAAGATATTTGCAATTCTTTCGTATTCAGGATCATTCCCAAACTGCCTTTCTTGACCTTGGGCTGCTGTATAAGTGAGCACAGTTTCATTCTAGTGGACAAAAAGTGCCTTATGTTTCATCAAGGCCCTAGATGCAGTATTTCCAGGAAAGGTTTAAATAGCACCAGTTAATCTTCCCGAACCTTCTCTACTTTTAGTGTTTCTGAGCATGGCACCCAGTATGAATTCTTCATAACAGACACCAGTATTCTTTCTTTATTAATAATAGTAAAGTGTGCCATTTTTTTCTAGGTGCTTTATATCAATTTGCTTTGTTCCTCATAAGTTTACCAGGAAAATATCTCCACTTTTTAGATGAAGAGATTAAGATCTTTACCCAAGGCTACAAATTTTACAGAGCAGAGCCAGAATTAAAACTCAGATTTTAGCCCGTTGTCTGTATTATTTCCACTACACAAGACTACTTTTATTTTATTACCTTTTTTATTTGACAGGTAGAGTTATAGACAGTGAGAGAGAGACAGAGAGAAAGGTCTTCCTTCTGTTTGTTCACCCCCTAAATGGCTGCTACAGCCAGTGTGCTGCGCTGATCCGATGGCAGGAGCCAGGTGCTTCTTCCTGGTCTCCCCTGTGGGTGCAGGAGCCCAAGCACTTGGGCCATCCTCCACTGCCCTCCCAGGCCACAGCAGAGAGCTGGACTGGAAGAGGAGCAACCGGGACAGAACCAGTGCCCCAACCGGGACTAGAACCCAGAGTGCTGGCGCCGCAGGCGGAAGATTAGCCCAGTGAGCCAAGGCGCCAGCCCCATTTTATTACCTTTTAAGGAGTTTAAAAAGTCCTTGGCAGAAATAGCTTGTGTGCAACGGGCTCTCTGAGTATCTGTGAATAAATCCTGAACTGAAAAATATGTTACAAAATTGACAGTGTTGTATGAAGAAAAAATGTAAATGGGAAACTGTTCATGACTGTAACCTGATTGGCACAGGACTAGTGCTTCACAGCTGACATATTTAAAATGTAGTAGCAATCTTCAATCCCTGAATCCAAGGAGAAACACAGACAATGCAGGATTCTTTTGGGGCAATATAATTTTGGGTCATAGGTTTTGGTATAGCTGAAATATATACCCATTCCTTGACTTTAATTGCCAAGGATGTGATACTTGGATTCTGTTTTCCCCGATATAAGCGTTCTAATGGGCTCTGTACACATCGCTTAGCATTCTGAATCTCAGTTTATGCATTTAAATCGGAGTGTTTGTCAGAGAAAGTGCTTTGTAGTCCAATAATCAGGCATGTACAGAGCCCAAAACTTTGTCTCGCTGGCAGATCAAGTTCATGGCTTTGGTTGAGATGAGTTCCTATGGATCACAGTGGTTGGTCCTGCCAGTTTCCTAAAGATAGGCCCATCAGAAACCTTTGGCCACAGTACAGACCTTCCTATAGACTGTACCAACTCAGGAAATCAAGGTGTAGTCACTGATATACCAATTGGCTGAAGACAAATCATTGCTTCCTATTCTTTGCTAAGAGTTGGGGATAAAAGAAATATAATGCACAAGTTTCCTGGGATACTCAGGTATCCCAGCCTACTGGGGAACAGATCACTGTAAGTTGTCAAGTGCTGTTATATGCCATGTGTAAAAAACACATTTTGAAGCACAGTACATATAAATAGTCCCCTGGGACAATTTGGTGTAGGCTTGACAAGGAAAATCATTTTAAAAGTATGATTTGTACTTTTGCAAAAAAGACAGATCATTAATGAAATTTGTAAAATAGAAATGCTTAAGAGACACAAAATCTGATTATAATCTCATAACTCATAAAAACAGCTATGCATATGTTGGTCTTGTCTTTTCTCTATGCATATGCCATTTTCAGTAAATTGAAAGCATACAGAATTCTGCTTTCTGTCCCTGGTGTCATAACAATATATTTACCATTAATTTTGAAACCCTTTCCAAAGAGAGTCTTTTAGCAACTGCATAATATTTGATCAAATGGAATGTTTCTTAATTCATTTAACCACCTATATTACGGGACACATACATTATTTCTTTATCTTAACTTATAAATAAAATATTTATTAATTCATTCAACCATTTACATTATGGAACATATACATTATTTCTTTATCTTACATTATAAATAAAGCAGTGATGACTATATCCTGTCACACACATTATTTATGTATATAAATATATATGCATTTAATATACTCTAGTAATATGTAGAAAATGGAATTAAAGATAAGTTTATTTTGGTGTAATAAAATTTTGATATCCATACACACATAATTATTTAATAATACAATATTTTTCCCAGAGAAGAATTTTAGTTAAGGAATACAAACTTCATGCATTTCATAAGTACAACTTTAGGAATATAGTGATTCTTCCCACTGTACTCACCCTCACACCCACACTCCCATCCTTCCTCTTCCTCCCTCTTCCATTCCTAGTCCCTTTCTCCACTAAGATACATTTTTGTTTAACTTTATACACAGATGACCAGCTCTTTACTAAGTAAAGTGTTCAACAATTTGCACAAAAAGGAAAAAAATGTTCCTCAACAGTCAGGACAAGGGCTGTTCAAAGTCATTGCATCTTGAAGTTAATTTCATTTCTTTCTTTCTTTTTTTTTTTTTTTTTAGAAACTTAACTTTAAAGAAGCACCCAAGAATGATACATCTTTTGCAAGCACTTAGACATAATTATAATACAACTCTTTGAGGAGGTCTGAATGGGAAGTTAGTGCACAAAGACTCCTGTTGTTAATTTAACAATCGATACTCTTAAGTATGATGTCAGTAATCACCCAAGGCTCTTACAGGAGATACCTAGGCTATGGAAGCCTTCTGAATCCACAAACTCTGCCAGTATTTACACAAGGTGATAGGCAAAGTGGAAATGCTCTCCTCCCTTCAGAGAAAAGTATCTCTTTCTTTGATGACCATTTATTTCAACTGGGCTCTCACCCATTGAGGGCCTTCATGTAGGATATTTTTGCCACAATGTCTTGGCTTTCCATGCCTGAAATGCTCTCATGGGCTTTTCAGCCAGACCAGAATGCCTTAAGGGTTGATTCTGAGTTCAGAGTGCTACTTAAAGTAATTGTCATTCTATGAGTCTGTTGTGTGGACTGCTTCCCATGTTGGAGCATTCACTCCTTTTTAAATTCTATCTATTATTATTACCAGAACCTTAATCTTATCCATATGATCGCTTTAAAGATGCTATTTTTACCACCCAGCTCAAGGGGACTTGGGATCCCATGACAAGTTTTTAAACTGTACCCTTAGAAGTAAGTCCATAGGAATGTATATAGAACTATACAGCTTTATAGTTAAAAACTTCATATACTTTATAATTATAACTTTAGGAACATGGTTATCCTTACCACCATGCTCTCCCTCCCACCCATAACCTCATCTCTCTTCCTCCTCCCTTTCTTATTCTAGCTCTTATTTTTTACTGAGATCTATTTTCAATTGACTTTATACACAAATGTTTAGCTCTGTGCTAAATAAGGAGTTCAACAGATAATATGAAAAAAAAAACAAAAACAAAACTTCCTCAACAGTCAAGATAAGAGCTGTTCAAGTCATTGCTTCTAAAAGTGTCAATGTCACTTCTACAGACTGCCTTTCAGGTGCTGTATTAGTTATCACAGGTGAGGGAGAACATATAGTATTTGTCCCTTTGGGGCTGGCTCATATCACTAAGTATGATATTTTCCAGATTCATCTATTTTGTTGCAAATGATTGGATTTCAATTTTTTATACACACATAATTACTTTATAATATATTATTTTTCATGAACTTCTTGGAGATTATGCATATGCATGAAATTCAAAAATGTTTAAAGTACCCTTGTATATGTTTATGTATATGTGTATGTCCATACACCTATACTTATACATATAAATGAAATACAGTAATATGTCCACTTATATTATATTTAATAATCAAGATAATTATATTATAAATAATAATATAAGTAATAAAAGAATGTAAAGAATATATTCTGGCATATACACACAATATAATATGTAACATATTATATATATTTTATATATATAGTTTTAAATGTGGATGTGCCTGTGTAATTATGCCAGGATATATTGTATCTAGAGTATTTCTAAACTATAAACATGTACCTCAAGAGCTCAAGAGTTTAAAATAAATCAGAATTTGCTCAGTCTTGCTTTTTTTTTGGTTTAAACTTTTTATTGATATGTTATATTTTACTTACATGTTTACTGAAAACCAAGAAAACTGTAACTCTACCATTTAGATGAGCTTTTATAAAGTGAACTTGTGTAACCAGCAAAATGAACAGGAACAGAAAATTCTCAACACCCAAAAAGCTCCCTGTACAGTTACTACTATGCCACAAGTTAACCTACTCTCAATTTATAATAGTACACGTTAATTTTATTTACTTATGAACATTCTATAAATGAAACCATGATTATATACTTTTATGTCTCTGGTTTCCTTTTACTTTATTTTTCTGCTTTTCTATAATCTTACACTTGCAATTTTCTTTCTTTCATGCTGTATTATTACATTGAGTAAAAATATGCAAGTTCCACCCATTATACTGTTAATAACAATCCCAGTTTTGAGGTATTATAAATAGTGCTATTATAATCATTGCATGAATCTCTTATTTAACATATATTTGCATTTCTGTTGAGTCCATATATCCTGCAAGGAAATTTAGTGACTGTGTTCTTTGTTAGTAGAGGAACATATATTTGCCTTTGGAGAAGAGGTTAAATACTTTTGAGAATAATTACTTGTATTCTTATTTTCAATTTTAGTAAATGTGGCTGAACCATTTTCCAGCATGGTTGTACCAATTTTCATTAGCGTTGTATGAGAGTTTACTTACATGTGATGTGGTCTGTATTTTACATTTTAGCCTTCTTAGTTAGCAGTAGTGCTTTGCTTTTGTACTTATATGTCTTGGAGAATGCATTCTTCTATGCATGAGTTTTCTTGTCTGTAAAATAGAGAAAAATAAGAGCATTTATGCCATATATTGTCTTCAGGAGTAAATGAGTTAATCTATGCATAGTTCTTACTGAAGTGACAGGCATAGAGCACCAAATCACAATATCACATTCTGCTTGTCAGCAGCAGCAATAGCACTACCATTGTAATCTGGAACAGTAATTAAGCATTCTACTGAAAGAAAATGGTTTTCTAAATAGAGGGACCAGCTTGTGCAAAGTCAGTAAGATGGGGAAGAGCCTGCTCTGTTGGGGAAACAGTGAGAACTTTCCTCCTTCACTCAGGGATGCTTGATCAGGGTGAGAGAAATGTTTGGCTAGCAACTAACCCAATTGTCCTGTTTCAAAAAGAGGGTTATTAAGCACCCATTTCACTGAGTAGATTGTGCATCTCAAATGAGAAGCAAACAGTTATTTAAAGCAGTATGCCTCATGGGTGTCTCTTCCATGAGAATGAAGTCGGAACAGTGCCTGCACTGTGTAGAGGACAGATCAGCTTTCTGTGTGACCAGCAGCAGCACTTTCTCCTACTCTCCTTTTCAGATAAATGCCATTATTGGGAAATCCATGGAAAGCCCCTTTCTTTGTAAGTTAGAATATTTCCATGTCCCTTGGCTTAAAGAGTCTCCCAGGCTGCTTCCATTGGAATGCAGAATCATATTCTTGTCTCATTAGATTTCAGCTCTGACCAGTGTGCGAAGCTGCCTGTAGCAAGAAGGGGCTTCCCAAACCCAAGCCGGATTACATCCAGCTGTGCTGAGCAGGTTACCAGCAAAGTCAATGTATCTCAGAATAGCTTCTCTAAATTGTAGCTGGACAGGAGTTAAATCTTGGACTGTTCATGTTTGTTTTATGACTTGGCACTGTGCTTTTAACAGTAACGGACTCCCAAGGTCACTTCCTCTACTGTCCCGTTTGGGGTTGAAAACTGTAGTTGCTGGCTTGTGAATGTTCTGAGTGAATGGTGGCTCTGGCTGGAAGGACTTTGTGGGGTGTTTAGGGACCAATGTTACAGCAAGACATCTGCAGAGATTTTTTTTTCATGCTTTCAGGATGTTGTGACTGATAATCTGGCCCCATCCCAACTGGCTGGTCTCTTTCTGAACATAGTATGACACAGATGTTGAAGGTTAGTTTCCCTGAAGCCAGAAAGAAATCCCCTTCTTCAAGAAGAGCAGAAAGTGAGGATGAACTCAGGGGAAGGACTTCCCTTTGCACCAGACCAGGGCCTTGGAATTCTCAGTGTATCTATGAAAAAAGAGAGTGAGAGCACAACGTGCATTGGCTAAAATTGAAAGGAGTGGCTCCAATCACAGCTCTTCTGTCTATCAACTATATGGACCTGGGCAAGTCACATAACTACTTTTAATGTGTTTCTTCATCTGCACCTTTGGCCAGTCCTGGCTTTTTGTGGTTGACTTGAAGCTTCAGTGACATCATACGTATAAAGTACTCAGCAGTGAAGGTGCAGAGCAAGATCTGAATACTTGCAGCCTATTATACTTTATGTTCCCTTTCTCCACCCATTCCCTTTCGTTTAACCAATGCTTTTCCATTCTTTGGCTGCTCTTTTCCTCCAAAGCTTTGTTTTGATGACTCTTCTGATTCAACAAATAAGTACTTCCACTGTCCTGTTGTAAAATGTAATAACCACATAGTAAATGTAATTGTATAGCTTGTTAACTTCTTCCTTTAAGTGGGTACAGGTGCATCTTGCTTACCGCCGTACCTCTGTGTATTTCCTATCATACTATATGCCAACTGGTGAGCACCCAATAAATATTACATTTTATTATGATTAGACATAAAGTATACCTGTTGGAGAAGACTAGGTTTTCTCCAGTGACAGCAGACACCCACCATGGTACCCATGTAGGCTGTTGGATTGCAGCATGCCAGGGGAAATTAGAACAACATTTGTATCTGATTCTCATTGATTACTCTTTCTGCTCCTGTCAATCGGTTGGTAACCAACTCATTGTACCCATCTCAATATTTTGCTGACCAAAAAACCTAATGAATCAAGAAGCTATTCCTGAATGCTGACTACTAGATATTCTAGTTCTCAAAAGTGTATTATTATAAATTATATATATATATATATGTATGTGATATACACTCTCTCTCTATATATATATGTGTGTGTGTGTGTGTGTGTGTGTTGGTTGCAGACTAGATAGTCTGTGCTGGGCTTGCTAATGTATAAGTAGTGTTGGGGCAGATTCTACACAGAGAAGAACTTGATTAGGGAACTTCTGCTGGAGAAGCTCTATTTTGTGTGTCTCTGATCCTCTTTTGACTCAGCAGCCTTGTCTGGGGATGCCCTTCTCATGGAGAAGCGCAGGAAAACAAGTGAAGAGAATAAAGGCCTCTGCAGCAGAAGCTTAACAATGGCACATCATCACTTCTTTATTCTGTTGAACAAAGCAAATCACATAGAGTGGCTAAGCAAACCTCTGGAAAATTCATTTGTTAAAATCATAATCCCCTGATGTGATGGTATTAGGCAGTGGGGCCTCCAGGAGGTAATTAAGTCATGAGGATGGAACACTTATGAACAGAATTAGTGCCATAGTGGGGTTAATGGCATAAGAGCTTTCTGTATCTCTCTGCCCTGACGCATGAGGCTACAAGGAGAAGATGGTCATATGCAAAGCAGGAAGTGGGTCCTCACGAGATGCTGCATCTCCAGGTGTTCTGATCTTAGACTGCCTATGCTTCAGAACTATGAGAAACACATTTCTGCTCTTTAAGCTTCCTCGTGTGTACTATTCTCTGACAGCAGCCTGAACTAAGATCAGAACCAAAGGGTAGAAAGAAACTTCAAGGTTGGTAAGAGAACTGCAAAGTCATCTTGGAAGGATCATGACACAGGGTGAAGAAAGGAAGACCAACAAACCGCATGGTGTACCCCTTACACGAAATCAAGTCTTTCCTTAACTGAGTTACACACATGCAATAAGTAAGGTGTCAAATGTTTCCTTTCCTGAAAGAAATGAGTCTCTGCATTCTAGGTGCTTGAGGAATTCAGATAGTGAAATAAGGGACGACAGCTCTTCTGAAATAATTAATCACCAGGTAATTTAGTGGGTCTATATCATAAGATCAGCACAGGATTAAGCACTTCAGAGAAAACAAAAGATAAAACTTTATGCTTCATGATTACAAGAAGTTGACAAGTTTACATTAAAAAAGAACCCACAAGAAATGGTGCCTATAATTGAAGGGCCATTCTTCTAAACTTCTATAATAGCCTCGGCAGTAAATTCTGCACATATTTCCCTTTAATACTTATAACAGTAAGGGGAAGATGGGGAAAGATTGATGAACAGTTAGAGTGGATTGACTAACAAGTATGAACTTATATTTAGATAGGAAGCAGTTCTGTTATTCTATAGCATAGTACAGTAACTTTGGATAACAATAACATAATGTATATTTTTCAAAGAGTTGTGAGAAAGGAATTTTCATTTTTTCTCTATACATTATAAAGCATTCTTTTCAGGAAACAGATAAGTTTACCTTGATTTGATTACCCAGTGTATACATGTGTTGACTCATCACACAGCACCCCATAAATACGTGTAATCTTTATGTATTAGTTGAAAAATTGGAAAAGCATTTTGGAAAATGTGTGGTATGGAAAAATATGCATGGATTTTAAAAAATTATTGCACCAGAATAAATCTATCTTAATTACATTTTGATGAACTTTTTAAAGTACCCTCATAAAAATGGTCTCTCTTTATATTTTTGTTCCCTCCAGAAAGAGGGAATATTTATGTCTATATCTCATTGGATATGGGCTTAGAAACTCAGATATCATCTAGCTTGGCTTCCACATTGTACAGATGCATTAACTTGTGAAAGTCAATATAGCAGGCTGTGTATTGGATGGGTACTGGGAACACTTGTCAGAAGTCCCAGTCCTAATTTCTTATTTTCACACTCCATTCTGCTTGTCACAACTATGCCAAAGAAAGAAGCATGAGGCTGCTTGCTAAATTCTCTAGGCATAGTCAAACTTTCAGTGTGAATTCAGCGTAACAACAACCTCTACTCTTCAGCATTCTCTGTGATTGTAATTTATTATTTAATCAACCAATATACCAAGGACAAGGACCTGCTGTTTCTATTGTATGAAACAAGGGCTGTGTATCTATGTTTTGTCATTCCCATCACTAAAAATTATCTTGGCTATTTGAGGTGCATCAATTATTTAAAAGTACCATAGAAACAGTTAACATGATATCTCTTTTAGGTCCTTGAAGCACCTGTAGAGAAACAGAAATAACAGAACTATGTGAAGTCTTCCATGCCAGAATTAAATGGTCTCTAATTTTGGAAAGTTTGCTAATTTGGAAATATTTATTCTTTTGTCTTTTATTATCTGCTTTTTGAAGTCCTTTTGTGACTCCATGTTACTAATAAGATAGCACTGAAATTCCCTAAGAGAACTCATCAGCTGCTGAAGGATCTGGTACTTTACTGAATAGGATGAGGTATTGGCTTCTTATTGTTGCCAAATAATATCCCATTGTTCATGTATATCTCATTTTCTTTATCCATTCATCCATTAATGACATGAAGGTTGATTCCATATTTTCATTGTTGAAAATAGTACTGCAAGGAATAGCAGCAATAATTAACTCACTGAGAAATAAATTATAAGAGCAACCCCACTCACAACAACTACAAAAATAATTGAGTACTTTGGAATAAAATTGACAAAGGCTATGAAATATCTGTACCATGGAAGCTATGACACACTAATGAAATAATTTGAAGGAGATCACCCAAAATGCAAATATCTTCCATGTTCATGGACTGGAAGGATGAATGTGATACATGTGTACATGCTGGAGGCTGGTGCTGTGATGTAGTGGGTAAGGCTGCTGCCTGCAGTTCTAGCATCCCATGTGGGCGCCAGTTCGAGCCTCAGCTGCTCCACTTCCAATCCAACTCCCTGCTAATGTGCATGGGAAAGCAGTGGAAGATGGCCCAAGTGCTTGGGCCCTGTACCCACATTGGGCTCCTGGAGGAAGCTCCTGGCTCTTGGCTTTGGATTGGCTCAGCTTTAGCTATTGCGGCCATTTGGGGAGTAAACCAACAGATGGAAGATCTCTCTCTCTCTCCCTCTCTCTGCAATTCTGCCTTTCAAATAAAATAAATAAATCCTTTTTTTTTGACAGGGCGAGTGGACGGTGAGAGAGAGACAGAGAGAAAGGTCTTCCTTTACTGTTGGTTCACCCTCCAATGGCCCCTGCAGCTGGCGTGCTGTGGCTGGCACATCACGCTTATCCGAAGCCAGGAGCCAGGTACTTCTCCTGGTCTCCCATGCGGGTGCAGGGCCCAAGGACTTGGGTCATCCTCCACTGCCTTCCTGGGCCACAGCAGAGAGCTGGACTGGAAGAGGGGCAACCAGAACAGAATCCGGCATCCCGACTGGGACTAGAACCCGGTGTGCCAGCACCACAGGCAGAGGATTAGCCTATTGCGCCGTGGTGCCGGCCAAAATAAATAAATCTTAAAAAAAAAAAAAGTACATGCTAACCAAAGCAATATACAGCTCCATCAAAATACTTTTCAAAATACCAATGAAATTCTTCGTTGAAAGAAAGCAAGTCTCAAATTTCATTTATAAGTATAAAAAAATCCTTTAATAACCAAAATGATATGTACAAAAGAAACAAAGATGGAGGCTTCACAATACTATTTCAACGCATACTATGTAGCTATTGTAACCAAAACAGCATGATACTGGCAGAAAATTAGATACATGGACCAAGGGAACAGCTTACAAAGCCCAGGAATGAATCTACCCATCAATATATGTCTTTTACAAAGGCTCCAAAAACTATAGTGGAGAAAGGACAGTCTTTCAATAAATAGTGGTAAGAAAATTGTGTATCTATATACAGAAGACTGAAATAAGATCCTTTCCATATTTCACTCTATATAAAAATTAACTCAATGAACTCAAAATGGATCAAAGATCTAAATGTAACACTTGAAGCAATTCAACGATTAGAAGAAAACAGGGGAACAATTTTATAGCATTAGCATAGGCAACAATTTTTGGATAATACACCAAAACACAGGCAACAAAAAGAAAGCTAGAAAAATATGATCATATCAAACTGAGAAACTTTTGCATAGGAAAGGAAACAATCAATGGTGTGAAGAGACAACTGACAGAATGGGAAAATATATGCAAACTATTCACCTAAGGATTAATATACAGACTACATAATAAACACAAAAACTCAACAACAACAAAAAATCCAAAGTAATCTGGCTAAGAAATAAGCAAAGGACATGATAGATATTTCTCAGAGAAGATATGCAAATGGCCAGCAAATATATAAAAATAATTCAATATCACTAGCCATCAAGGAAAGGCAAGTCAAAAAATTATGATGAAATATCATCTCCAGTTAGAGTGGCTATGGGAAAAATGAGAAAAATAAATATTGGTGAGGATATAGAGAAAAGGGAATCTTTACACGCTGATGGTGGGAGTGCAAATTGGCAATATCCCACTTCTGGGTATATATACAAAGGAAATGAAATCAGCCCATGAGGGAAATGTCAACTTTTATTTTTATAATCAAAATGGAACTACTAAGGATGAACTCCATTAAAACTACACAGTCACAGCTCTGGGAATACTCAGATGTGTGTAACAACTTCAAGTCCTTGCTCATATATAGCTAAAATTTACAAAGAAGCTACTGGATACACAGAATTATGAGAATTCAATAAGATCTAAAATATGAATGCACTAGTTTTTATATTTTCAAAAAACAGTAGAGGACATATTAGATTGGGAATTTGAAACCTGTTTTTTTCTCTAGTATAACATTGAGGGATTCTTTTAACATCTTTAGGTCTCAGGTTTCCCAGCAATAATATAAGCAGGTTTGACAGTTAATTGCCAGGGTGTGTTATGTTATGAGGATTTGATTACCTGGAGAGGACTTTATGGAAAGCAAAATTGGTGTTAGAGATTAAGAGCTCAGGCTTAGGGATCATAGAGTCCCAGGCTCGGATCTCAGACTTGTCATTTAATATACGTGTAATCTCGGGCCAATCCCTTAACCTCTTCATGGCTAAATTTCCTTACCAATAAAAATAAGGATTTTTAATTGTACTCACCTCATGTAGTTTTGAGGTCAAGTAAAATCATCTATGTAAAAATTATCATAAGAATTCAATTTAATATGCTTATTACTATTATTAAAATTACTGTGACTGCCGAATATAAACAAATGATCCAAATACACTTTAATATTTTCAATTTTGAAAACAGAGTGCTTTTCGGTTTTGAATTTTACTCTTTCCCTCAATTTCCTACAGTTTAGGCAAAATGAAAGGTTAACGCTTAACTACAGTGTTTTCATTTTTCCCAGACTGTTTACAAAACTCCCTGGTCCTGAGTTGAAAAGAAAGATGAAATGCATCTTTCTTTACTCTGGGGCCTCAGGCTGTCCTGTGGTTACAGGAGTTCATCTCCGTAGGATATTAGCTCCTCTTCTGTGCAGTTTTTTCTCTTCCCTGCAGCAGAGTAGCCAGAGAAAATTACTTCCCCCAACTGACTCTCCTCTACCTGATCCTGTTTCAGGTCCCTTTCTCTCTTCACTTGGAAGCCGGAAGATGCAAGCCGATGTTGAATCAAAATCTGAGATTACATATTAATCTCCACATGCTGCCATTTTCCCTGGTAATGGAAATAACAGGCATACGATTCACTTACATATGGAATTGCTTCTAGTTTTTAAAGTCCCATTTCTCTTTTTCCAGAGCTAATGTTTTAAAACACATTAAAACTGAATTTAATTTGGCATTTAAAACACATAAAGGGTGTTGTGTATATATGCGTGTTTGTGAGTTCATTAGTGTTGTCTTGGCTATTTACAGGCTTACATTGAGAAAGCATTTGAATTTAATTTTTTTGTTATTGTTGAAAGTACTTAAGTGAATCCAGCTGTTTAAGACTCAGAGATGCAGAGAGACCTTTCCATTTTAGGTGACCTTCAAATGCAGTTTGTTAATGGGTTAAATTTGTTTTCACCCTCCACAGGATTTTGTTAAGAGACCAGCCATGTATGCTCTGTGTAACAGACAAGTCAACACCAGTTGAACTATTTCCATTACTATGGGTAATTATGTAGGACCAAGATGGACTTACCATGAAAACGTCTTTATGCCATGTGGAGATCAAATGATGGTGTACAGACAAAAGTTAGTACTTGTAATAAAGACCATAGGCTGGAGGAGTATATGGCTGGAGTATATGGGAGTCAGAAGGGCCAAACTCAAAGCAATTGTCCCATAACAGTCAGTACCATCTTCACTCTTCAAGCATCACTTCAGGGCATAAAAAGTTTACCTTCAAATAATACTTGATATTATTCATAGTAATTGGAATTGTATTGACGTTTTAGTCTTATTTTTAATTAATTTATAAATTGCTTTTTATTTTCAGTCACACAATTGCAAACATAGAAAATATATATCCTGTTATATATTTGTATGTCTTATATAAAATATAAAACATTTTAAATTAACATTGGCTAGCCAGCGCCGCAGCTCACTAGGCTAATCCTCTGCCTGGGGCACCGGCACCCCGGGTTCTAGTCCCAGTTGGGGTGCTGGTTCTGTTCCGGTTGCTCCTCTTCCAGTCCAGCTCTCTGCTGTGGCCCGGGAGTGCAGTGGAGGATGGCCCAAGTGCTTAGGCCCTGCACCCGCATGGGAGACAGGAGGAAGCACCTGGCTCCTAGCTTCAGATGGGCGCAGCGCGCCGGCCATGGCAGCTATTTGGGAGATGAACCAACGGAAGGAAGACCTTTCTCTGTCTTTCTCTTACTGTCTAACTCTGCCTGTCAAAAAAATTAATATTGGCTATCCAAGATTTTTTTCTTCTTCTATATCTTTAGGGTCAGACATTATTTAACTTTGAGATAACTTGGAATACAATGTTACTGGAGGGACTGAAAAGGAAAATACTTCGAGGTAAATACAAAACAGAAGTAACTAAGGACCTAGACTTTGGTATCAGTCATACTTTAATTTCAGTCCTATTTTCCATTATTTTCCACTTTTTTTCAAAATTTTCTTTCTTTTTTTACTTTTTTAAAAAATTTTTATTTAATAAATATAAATTTCCAAAGTACAACTTTTGGATATATAGCAGCTTTTTCCCCCCCGTAACCTCCCTCCCAATCACAACCATCCCATCTCCCGCTCCCTCTCCCATCCCATTCACATCAAGATTCATTTTTACTTATCTTTATACACAGAAGATCAGTTTAATATATACTAAGTAAAGATTTCAACAGTTTGCACCCACACAGAAACACAAAGTATAAAGTACTATTTGAGTACTAGTTATGCCGTTAATTCACATAGAACAACAGATTAAGGACAGAGATCCTACATGGGGAGTCAGTGCACAGTGACTCCTGTTGTTGATTTAACAATTGACACTCTTATTTATGACATTAATAATCACCTGAGGCTCTTGTCATGAGCTGCTAAGGCTATGGAAGCCACTTTTCTAAACTTATTGTCTTGAGTTAAAATGGGAATAACAGAAGTAAATATCTCACGGAGTTGCTATTCATTGAGAAAGCCCTTGTAAAATGTTTGACCCTTTAAGTGATCATTTAAGGGTAGAGTGAGTGATGTGGACTCTGGAGCAGGACTCTTTGGCTCACATCCTGGAAATGACACCCGCTAACTGTATGGCAGGTAACTTTACCTCCTTATACCTCAGTTTTCTGATCTGAAAAATGAGCATAGTAATAGTTCTGACCTATAAGGGAAACTGAATTAAATAATGGAAAACACCCAGGGTATGCAGTAGTAAGCACAATATAAATGTTTTCTATTACAATTAGTGTAGTGCTTGAAATACTTAACTCAATAAAGTTTAATGACCTTCAGGCAGGCTTTAGCTTAACTTTGGAACAAGACCAAAATCCATTACACTTGGAAGGATTATAACTAAGTCATTTAAAGTGACCCTTCAGCCAGGAAAATTGGATGTTAAAGGAGGTTAAGCCTGACTCAGTCAGCAATGGAAGTAGAAATACAGTTGACAAGTAAAAAGAAGACAAAAGCTATGGCTGAAGTGTAAAATGTTAGGTACAATTTGGGGTGGAAAAAGGTGGTCTAGAAGATGATCTGACGGTGGTCTGGAAGAAACATTACTTCAAGAAAAGAGCATCTGGGGTGGGCCTTGTGGAACCGCAGCATTAGGGTCTTCTTGGGATACCCACATCTCATATTATTGAAATGCCTGGAATGGAATCCTTCCTGCCTCCATTTCTGAACCAGCTTCCTGCTAATGCACCTGGGAGATAGTAGATAATGGCCCAAGTACTTGGGTTCCTTCCACCCCTGTGGAAGATGCCAATGAATTCCAGGATCCCGGCTTCAGTGTGGCCCAGTGTTGGCTGTTGTAGGCATTTGGGTAATGAATCAGTGTACGGAAAATTTCTCTCTTTCTGTGTCTTCCTTTCTCTCTGTCACTCAGCCTTTCAAATAAGCAAATAAAACTTTTTTAAAAAAACTTTATCTGTTAATGACTCAGGAACATTAAAAAAAGAAAAGAAAATCAGAAAAATCAGGCTTTAGAAAGCATAGGCTCTGAGTGTCTGCCTTTCGATTGTCCTGCCTCAGTTACATATATTGGTTATGGAAAAACAGAATTTAAAGATGAATTTATGTTGATGCAATTTTTTTGGAAATACATGCATTACTATTTCATAATATGCTTTTCCATGGAAATTTGGAAGATTACTCATATTTGGTTATGTCAATGTTTTTGGAGAAAAGAATGCTTAAGAGGAACATTTCAAAAAGACTATTTTAAAGATAATTTTGAAAATCACTGGGCCATGTTTGATATCCACGTGGAAAAGGAACCTGTCACTGAAGGCTAAAACAACCTAGGCTTTGATATTTGGGGATCCCAAGGGAAAATGACAATATTCATATCTGGAGAAAAAGCAAAAGATCCATAGCGAGGGATCAGAGTAAAAGAGCATGTCCTGCCGGTGCCGCGGCTCAACAGGCTAATCCTTTGCCTAGCAGTGCCGGCACACCGGGTTCTAGTCCCAGTTGGGGCCCGGATTCTGTCCCGGTTGCTCCTCTTCCAAGCCAGCTCTCTGCTGTGGCCAGGGAAGTGCAGTGGAGGATGGCCCAAGTCCTTGGGCCCTGCACCCCATGGGAGACCAGGAGAAGCACCTGACTCCTGCCTTCGGATCAGCGCGGTGCACCGGCCGCAGCGTGCCAGCCGTGGCGGCCATTGAAGGGTGAACCAACGACAAAAGGAAGACCTTTCTCTCTGTCTCTCTCTCTCACTGTCCACTCTGCCTGTCAAAAAAAAAAAAAAAAAAGAAAAAGAAAAAAAGAAAAAAAAAAAAAAAAAGCATGTCCTATCTTACTTTGTCCGTAAAGTTGTCTGAGACACTACACTGGATTCCCGGAGTTATAAGGAATAGACTTTCCTTGTGACTGGTCATCTGCATTACAAGATGGGCTGAAGGACAGAAAACTCTCAGGATTTTTCCCTGGTAACTAGAAGGAGGTGAATTAACATATAAGAGGATTTGAATAAATGAGTAAAAGGGATAAATGGGCCTGGTTTGAGAGACAGTGTTGCAACCCCTTATGGTCTTCTAGATAAAGAAAGACCAGACAGTTCTGCAGAGAAGCCCTGAGATCAGAACAGTCTTCCTAGTCATTTCAAGGACTGGCGTCTCTTTCAGGGTTCATGACTGTCTAGATATTACAGAGACAGCAGTGAGAACAAGAGCCGTAGCCTTACGCTTTATGAGCAGGCTTTGGATTCAGTTATCAGCTTTGATTTTTCAGAGGCTTAATGAGTTTTTCTCTCAATGCCCTGGGATGGTCTTCATTCAATTCCTCATCCTGGACCCTATCCTCTGAAGAAAAATATGAAGTATAGGCAACTGTAGAATTGATAGAAAATTAACAAAATTATCTAATTTAGAAATCAGGTGCAGTTGACTACGGATTGAACCAGATTCTGTTCATCACATTAGGGAAAATTAGTTATGGCATAAGCTTAACACAGTGATACATTGTGCTTAGGTTAAGTCTTTTCCTTCTAGAGCTGTTAAAAGATAATCAAAAGTAGGGGAATCTTTGTATGCTAAATGAATAAGTTATGAACTCCATTTCCTTTTTTTTAATGATTTATTTAACTGAAAGTCAGAATTACACAGAGAAGGAGAGGCAGAGAGAGAGAGAGAGAGGGAGGTCTTCCATCCGCTGGTTCACTCCCCAGATGGCCACAACAGCCAGAGTTGCGCTGATCCTAAGCCAGGAGCTAGGAGCTTCTCCAGGTCTCCCACACAGGTGCAGGGGCTCAGGGACTTGGGCCATCTTCCACTGCTTTCCCAGGCCATAGCAGAGAGCTGGATCAGAAGTGGAGCAGCTGACACTTTAACCAACGCCCTTGTGAGATGCCGGCCCTGCAGGCGCAGCTTTACCCACTATGCCACAGGGCTGGCCACAGAACTCTACTTCCATTAACTGCAATCACCATTTGTTGAGAGCTCACTGTGTTCTGTGCAGTGTTCATTAGCTCATTGGCCATTTACAGTGGCTGAAAGTATGATGCGACCCTAGGGGAACTGAGACTAAGAAAGGTTTGCTAAGTCGAACTTATTTTTTAATAGACACTTTTTGAGTAGATGATCTACGTGTGTCATGAGATACAGCTCTGAAAATGACAGAAGTGCTCTCTTTTAACTTGTCTGCATTGGGAAGGAACATGTCCAGTAGCCAATAGGTGAGAGAGATTGGAATTGGAACTTTAAGCTATGGATTCTTTCCTTTTTAATGGAAAAAGTTGCGGGAGACTTACTGAGATCCTGTGCCTTTATTTCCATTTCTTTTTCTCTTTCCCAGAATGTCTGAGCTTTTTTTGAGGGTGTTTTCCAGATGACGTTTTCCCCTCCCCCCTGGCGAGTGGTTGTCATGAGTCACAAACAAAACTTTGAGGAGTGACTGCCAATGGCTGACAGTTCCACCCTAGTTCATCTCTGATGGACAGATTTGCTTTAATCCCTGCAGTCTAGCCAAGGGGAACAGAGCTTTGGGCCTAGTACCCAGAATATTTTGAAAACATTTGCTCCATGTAGACTCTGGTTAAGCCTCAGAAAGATGTGGGGCCATTGCCTAGAAATCTGACAGGTTTCATGAAGCTCCTTGCTCTGCTCAGCCCATGGCTGTGGAGAAGAGAAAAAGCTGTTCAGCTGCCCGATGAGTAGATGGGTCTATAAAGAGCTGATTGAATGGCTAAGCTAAAAACATACCTTTCCAAAATGGCAACAAAATGCAAGTAGGCATTTCCTCTTGTAGAATTTATCAAGTCTAAGACTTTTCCAGTTTCTCTGTATATCTTGTTGTTCAAAATGGTTCTACTAGGTAAGTAGATCAGTTTTCATTAGCCACTCTAGAAAGCACTAAACTCAAGGCTCAGAAGACTCAATATTTTCCCAAAATTACAGAAATTATAAAATTCACAAGGATTCCTCCTACTGAGAGCTTATTTCACTAAGGTCAGTTGTCTTTTTGCTGTGCACTGATTCTCAAGGAGAGACATCCCAAGACCAGCAGCATTAACATCACATGGAGATATCTTAGACATGCATATTCCTGAGCTCCATGAAAAACACAGTGGTCAGAGATTTGAGGGTGTCCCCAGACACCTGTGCTTCTTCAGGTAAGTCCAATGCCCACTGAAATTTGGGAACTATTGTGCTAATAGCTGCCTCCCAAAATGAAGCTTAAGATTCTCTACTTATCACAGGCTATGGAATTGGAAGACTTGGGATGACTGAAGGATTGATCCGTGGTGCCTGAAAAAGTGTGTGCATGAATATGTAAGAGGTGTATTATAAAGTGGTTGATCTCTGAAGGATTAGGAGTAGCCAAAAGATTTGGTCTCAAGTTTCACATCTGACTTTTAGTTTGTAGCTGTCTGGATTGCTCTGATGAGAAGCTCTGAGGTCACACCAAGAAGGAAATCTGTGGTTAATTAGCAATATTTACACAGTCAGATATTGTGGGAGTAAGGCCCACGGAGTTGTCACACTTTGTCTAAGGAAAGTGAATATTAGTTGCCAATTATCAGTGTCAACTCAACCTTTACTTTGCTGGATGATCATAGGTAAATTGTGCTGAGTTTTAGAAAAGTGGATTAAAATAAAGGAGAGACATACTGGCCAGCCAGAGTTTTCCATTATTACAGAGAGATATAGTCCATGCTATCTCCATAAGAACAAATTTGTGTGTTTTGTTGTCCTCAGAAAGTGTGTTTTTCTATTCCAGTCAGTGTCTTGCATTGCTCTTTGTGCTAAGACTTAGACTTGGTCACTTTGGACATGTGTGGCACATGTCTTTGTTGGTTTAATAGGGATTCTGGAAATTATCTCATAAATTTAATGTGAAGATCGAATTAAATGCATGTAAAACACTTTTAAAAATCTCTAGAGCATGGTAAGGACAAATATTGTGTTTTGTAAAAAGAGGTTTTGAAATATAATGCTCTCCCTACAACACCTTTCTTGTTGTTTCTCATTGTTGCTTCTTTTCATTCTTATGAGAGTTGATTATTCAAATTCAATTAATCAATTTAATTTTAATTGATATATAATGTTTGTACTTATTTATGAGGTAAAGTATTATAATTTGGTACATAATAGCATTTCAATATGAATTTAAAAGATCTAATGTCATATTAGCATTTAAAATAATCATATTTAATAACTATTAATGAGTATTCAACTTAACAAATTACATTTTCTAAAAATTCACTTATTTAAAAGCAAAGTTTATAAGCAGAACATATTTCATGATCACCCATATCCTTAGTTCTTTTTCCTGTAAGAAAAGAACTGGTAGATTCACCATGTGGCATTAATTAGGACAGGAGGGACCAGACTCATCTTTTCAGGATCAGGAACAAATCATTCTCCTTGCTTTTACAATCGCCTCCCACTCATCCGACAAGGAAGAACTGGAGCAAGCCGAGGGATAATTGTCATTTGACTAGACTATGAAATCCTAAGTCTGTTTCCCCCATTCTTCCTCTCTCCCAGTATTTCTCCAGTGTGGACTTATGAAATGGAATGCCCTCACATCAGACCCAAGAGGTGAGTGAGGCAGGAGTGGAGGAATTTTACCCTGACTTAGGATAAAAGCTGATGAAAATGGAACTTTTAAAACATTTTTTAAATTTTAATTAGTTTTTAATAGATTCAATATAGTTCATGGATACAATTCTTTTAAAAAAATTTATTTACTTATTTGAAAGTCAGAGTTACACAGAGAGAGGAGAGGCAGAGAGAGAGAGGTCTTTCTTCCGTTGGTTCACTCCCCAGATGGCTGCAATAGCCAGAGTTATGCGTATCTGAAGTCAGGAGCCAGGAGCTTCTTCTGGGTCTCCCAAGTGGGTGCAGGGGCCCAAGTACTTGGGCCATCTTCTACTGCTTTCTCAGGCCATAGCAGACAGCTGGATCAGAAGTGGAACAGCTGGGACTAGAACTGGCACCCTTATGGAATGCCAATGCTTCAGGCCAGGGCGTTAACCTGCTGTGCCACAGCGCCAGCCCCCATAGATAAAATTCTATTAATATAGTAATATTATCCTCCTCCTTCCCTTCTTCTCTTTTCCTCTATCCTTTGTCCCCTCTTTCCCTCCCCATTTCTGTCTTTGAAATCATTTTTTAAAATTATGGATTTATAGAAATATATAATTATAGCTATAAAGAACATGAAATTTCTTTGGTATTGATATTGTTCCATTATGCTAACTACTACAGCTGTTAAAAATCTGTTTCCAAAGCATCACTGTTGATTGAGTAATACTAAGAAAGTTTCCTAAACTGTTTTAGTACATTTCCTCCTTACAACAATTCTATCTCTCCCCTATCTTCACTTAAGACAAGAATGTTTGCCTCAAATCTGTATGTTGACACAGAATAGTGTTGCACAGATACTAGAAAATGCCAAATTTTAGGTAGGGATTGAAGGGAATGAGGCGGAGGGAGAAGAAGCCAGGCCTCGGAGCAACATTGGGAGAGTCATTGCTAGCTCTATTTTACAGATCAGCAAACTGAGGTCCCATAAGATTAGAAGATATAGGGAACATGACACAGTGGCATACCAGGGCCTGAGACCCAGGTATCCTGACTTCTAGTATAAAGTTTGTTTTAATTCTTTGCCACCACTGGTAGTATGGTACTGGGTCATTTTTGTTTTAAATTTGCAATTAATAGATTAAGATATTCACACTTTTACAATTTACTCCCATGGCCTGAGATATTTTCCATCAAAACTACAAATGTAGATATCTGTCTGTGTGTGATATTAAGGTGAACTTCAGAGATGAATAGGAAATTCTTCAACTCTATCATTTCAGATAAAAAAGAATTTGGAATAGAAGATATAGGAAACAAAAGTTTTACACTTTTATACTCATGTACTTATTTGCTCATGTGTATAGACATTTACACACACACACATACGTGTAAGTTTACTTGGGGTTGCTTTGTTGTGGTTGCTCATGGATACCAGCTAAAATGGATTTAGTCATTTCCTTGTTGACAAACAGAGATTTATGTCCTTTGGTTCTTTTTCAGATTTGATGTCCTAATGGCTGGTTTTTTTGTAATTTTAAGTATGAGAAATTTCAGTAAGGGTGGGGAAGGACTGCATTTAGTTGGATTTTAAAGAGGAAAAAAATTCTTTCCCCATTCTTCGTTTTGAGTTTCTTCAAGTCTTGCTAAGTTTCCCTTCCTGTCACTTCAGACAGAGATCAGACAGCCAAGTCCCAGTGACAAGCATCAGAAGACTATCAGTGTTTCTGAGCTGCCCAAACATCTGGGGAATTGTACAAAACATGCTTACATTTAACCCAAGCTGCAGCAGAATTCCTTCAGATGAAAAATCATTCATCTAACATGTGGACATTAGCTTTCCAGGAAGCTGCTGGCTCAGGTTCAAATTAGGTAATAGAACCACCCTGCCTTATTACATCAGGCAAGGATGGAGCAGGCCAGCATTTGTCTGCTTCATTTGAACTTTGTCGCTGAAGACAGAAATTTTCTATCATTCACAACCTTCCTTCCCTACTCACAGCAACAGAAGAAACTGGAGTATGCTGCAAATTCATCTGGATTGTAGAGGTGACTGGAGTCTACACTGAAAAAGTAGGAAGATTAAACACCTGAACTTGTACCTATCTTCTCTCTTACTCAAATTTTTAAGCATTATGCCATCTAAGCATTTTGCAAGTATTAAGTTGTTTAATATAATAGTACCATAACATACAGTACACTCACTCCTATTTATGAATGGTGAAATCAAGACTTGGATGGAGTGCTCCGATGGACTACACGACAGGGCAGGCCCACCTGCTTAACATGAGATTTTCAAAGAATCAGTCCAAGTGTAATCAATTCCAGGACTTCAAGAACCAATGCTAGGCTTTATAATAAAGATTCCTATCCGTATAAAGTTGTATTACTTGATTCACACACTTTTTGTATGTTATGAATTTCTTTCCAATGACATAATCTCTCAATGGGAACATTCTGTCTAAACTTATTAGAGCCCGTCCCTGTATCTCAGACACTAGCCTCCACCCTCCTACCTGCCATCAAACTTTCTGTGTCACTAACACCATCATTCTAACAGATTTCCACCCTGGAAATTTTGACTCACCATTTTCTTTCGTCACCCTTTTCCACTAAGTTATCAGATCTCATTCCTATCCAGTCTTATTCTTCCCTACTTTCTACCACCTAGTAAAGACTCATATCATATTTGAATGGCTATGTCAGCCTCTATTTGGCCATGTCAGCCTCTCTTCTGGCAAATTGGAGACCAGTGTCCCTTCCAATTTACCTGTGTTCTATTGGGAATGCCCTCCCATAAACATAAAATGTTACATGATTGCTGGAAGTGCTTTATAAACTTTAAAATATTGGAGAATGTTATCTGTGTAAATATGAGCCTCCTCTACTCAAACTCTCATAATACCTCTCTTCTACCATTCCAACTCAAGCTAATTTATCTGAATTTTCTTTTTCAAAAATAACATTTACTAGGCTTTCATTAAAATACAGAAAATGGGGATCGGTTTTGTAGTGCAGTGAGTTAAGCGCAGATTGGAACACAGGCTTGCCATTTCTTTCTTTCTTTTTTTTTTTTTTTTTTGACAGAGTGCATAGTGAGAGAGACAGAGAGAGAGAGACAGAGATAAAGGTCTTCCTTTTTTCCGTTGGTTCACCCCACAGTGGCCGGCGCACTGTGCTAATCCGAAGCCAAAAGCCAGGTGCTTCTCCTGGTCTCCCATGCAGGTGCAGGGCCCAAGGACCTGGGCCATCCTCCACTGTACTCCCAGGCCACAGCAGAGAGCTGGACTGGAAGAGGGGCAACTGGGACAGAATCCGCAGGCTTGCCATTTCTGACTACTAATAAGAGACCTAGCTGCTCTGCTTCCCACCCAGTTCCCAGCTATGGCACCTGGGAAAGCAGAAAATGATGGTCCAAGTACTCGAGGCCTTTCCAGTCATGTGGTAGACTTGGATGGATTCTTTGCTTCTGGCCTCAGCCTTGCCCAACTCCAGCAGTGTGGTCATTTGGATCATGAACCAGTGGATGGAAGTTCTCTTTCTCTGTCAATCTGCCTTTCAAATAAATTTTTTAAAAAGCTTTAAAAATACAGAAAATTTTCAGAAGCAACGTAGATGGCTCGCAGTGTGACTGCCTAGATCACATTCATTGCCTTTGTGTAAATAATTTTACCATAGTTCAAACTCTGGCAAACTGGTGTCAGAAGTTGCATTTTTAACTACTCTACTATTCAAAGGCATGGCTAGAAACTTCCAACCAGATAGAAAAACATAAGGCAGGAAAGAAAGACATTCTTTTTTCCTTAGAGTCCCTTTTCTAAAAGAGAATTTCTACTGCTGGTTTATTGTACATGCTTTGAGAAAAAAAATAATGACCAATCCTATTTAAAAATAAAATTTTATTTTTCCAAAGATGGATCATTTTTTCTGCGCCATAGATTTTGTGATGTGGTAATGTACCTTGTGAATATTTTCATTATATTATTTATTTGAAAGGCTTCTTTAAAAATTATTTTAAGTTATTTTACTTCTTGTGTGTCCATACCAAAATTTTTTATCAGTTTTCTAGCAATGAATATTTCAAAATCTCTAAATTTTGTAGGAATTTTTTTTAAAATAAAGGCAGACAGATTTTTTTCAAGCATACTGGTAGGATATATTTAAAACAGTGAAACTATTAGATCAAATGTTATACTGCACTTTAGATAGATACTGTCAAAATTATCTCCAAAAATAGGTTGTACTTATTTATTTATTTATTTTTGACAGGTAGAGTGGACAGTGAGAGAGAGAGACAGAGAGAAAGGTCTTCCTTTGCCGTTGGTTCACCCTCCAATGGCTGCCGCGGCCAGCGCGCTGTGGCCAGCGCACTGCACTGATCCGATGGCAGGAGCCAGGTACTTATCCTGTTCTCCCATGAGGTGCAGGGCCCAAGGACTTGGGCCATCCTCCACTGCACTCCCTGGCCACAGCAGAGAGCTGGCCTGGAAGAGGGGCAACCGGGACAGAATCCAGCACCCCGACCGGGACTAGAACCCGGTGTGCTGGAGCCGCAAGGTGGAGGATTAGCCTAGTGAGCTGCGGCGCCGGCCGGTTGTACTTATTTATATGCTCAAAATAGGACAACAGAAAATCTGTTCTCCATATTCTCATGTACAAGGGTAACTCAAAATATGATTGAAAGATTTATTTCAGTATAAAAAATGAGAAATTCATGCACAGTTTCTTTATCACATGCATTTTCATAAACTTTTTGAAGACTCCTTATATGCATGCATTTCAATTTATTTTGTCCCCAAATAAACATATTTAAATTCAATTTCCAATGAACCTTTTGAAGTTCCTGGATTCTTCATAGCACTGGATTTCAATTTCCCACAGTATGGCTTAAAGTCATTCAGATTCTGATGCCTCTCAAACTCTTTCCCTTTTTGCTCTCCATTGGTCCTTTTATGACTTCAGTTTGGAGATTTTCAGGATAGCTCTCATGGTAGACTAAATGATGCTCCCTAAATATATCAAAGTCCTGATCCTTGCAATCATAAGGTGTTACCTTTTGTGAAAAAAGGAATTTTTAAGTTAGGATTGGCAGAGAGGAAGATTATCTTGTATTCTTATTATTCTGCTGGGCCTTAAATGGAGCCACAGATGTCCTGAGACAGAGGAGATCTGACTACAGAGGTAAGAGATATGATAACGGAAGCAAGAAGTTAGGGTGATGTGCGAGTCAGGGAATGCTGGGAGTTCCAAGAAGCTAGAAAATGCTAAGAAGTGGACTTTCCCCTAGAGACTCCATAAGAAACAAGCCCTGATAACAACTTGAATTGACTTAGGCTTGTCTCCAGAAATACAGAAAAATGAGCTGCATTGTTTTAAACTACCAAGTATGTGGTAATTTGTTACAGAAACCATAAATAACAAGTACAGCCATCATTTCTCTTTGAGTCAATTAAAGTATTTGAAAATTTAAGTGTTATGCTACTAATGTCTTTCCTCAATAGATTAATGGTATCCTAGGACATGAGACTGCAAACTATTTTTTTTTAAGTTGAAGACTTTTTATTTTACTGATGTGTAAGTACCAGTCCATATTACAGTCTGTTTCTTGGCTAAAGACCTTCCTACTACACTTTCCTGCTTCCAGAAAGACACTGTTTGCCTCTTTGATATTACATAAAATTTTTAATGTCACATTATAATACAGTCTCCATAACCACAGGCAAAATTAACCAACAGAGGACAATCTAAAATTTTTTTCTTCAAAAAGAAGGAAGGCAAGTACAATTCACTCCATATAAGAACAATAGCATGGCCATTTTGAGACTGAAAAATCTTGTAGAAATAGTGTGACTAATTGTAAGTTCATTAAAATGAAAGACAGGATCTAAATATCATTAGTCTGTGATGTTCACCCTCTCTTGATCTTAGACAGGTATTGATTGGTTAATTTCTATTGACCATGTTTACTCTCTGTTTTAAAAATTTATTTATTTGAGAGGTAAAGTTACAGAGAGAGAGAGAGAGAGACAGACAGTGAGAGAGAGAGAGAGACAGAGAGAGAGGTCTTCCATCTGCTGGTTCACTCCCCAAATGGCTACAGCAGTCAAAGCTGAAATCATCTGAAGCCAGGTTCCAGGAGCTTCTTCTGGGCCTCTCACAGAGGTATAAGGGCCCAAGCATTTTGGCCATCTTCTGCTTTCCCAGACCACAGCAGGGAGTTGGATCTGAAGAGGAGCAGCCGGGACTTCAACCAGAGCCCATATAGGATGCCTGTGCCAGAGGTGGAGGCTTTAATCCACTATGCCACAGCGCTGGCACCCATGCTTATTCTTTAAAACTTTTAAGAATCATATTTCCTTTGTTTTCTTAGCTCCCTAAAACTTGTCAATTTATTTTTTATTGAAACGAAGCTTACAAGTACAGATGTGTAATCAGAAAACTAATATATTATAGTTTCCTCTCTTAGGCAGGTTTGGTTTAGAAGACAAATTAAAATTTAACCATGATTGAATATTACTATTTTGTTTATCCTAGGGAAGGTACTAAAACAAATAAAAAAACTGTAATTACATTGACTTTATCCTCATTTTAAGGTTTCTTAATGAGATGGGAATAAGAAGATTATAAAAGCATATACCTATAAAGCCATAGCCTAAAAAGACATGAATAAAATTAAGTACTGTGAGAAACTGCTTAATATTTGGTAAAGACTGTCATCATCCCCATTTTTCATATGCAAAAATTAGGTGTTAAATGGATTATCTGATCTAATATCACTTTGTTAGGATGGATACAGCCTGAATTCAAGTCACACTCAGGGAGGATTATGTAATCACCAAAATAGACTCTCCTACCATTGTGTACATTATCTCTTAATCCAAGCTGGTTCACACTAGCTGTAGGGCTTAGAGAGGTCACCATCTGGGGTCCCAGTATCTTTATTCAGTACTTCAGATTCTGTAGATTTACTTTTGATCCAACTTTTCCTGACATTCCACGCAAGAGGATAGTCCCATCTTTAATTGAAACATTTCAAATTATGTTTTTATAATTAACAACCCATACTTTTCCTAAATTATTTAAAAAAGGCATATGTTTTTATACATCTGATCTCAACAGTTATCTGATCAATTTTTAGTTTATTGCTGGATTTTGACAATTATCTTTTATTCCTAATCATCCTATTCTCTTTTATAATGATATGCCATAATAGAATAACTGATCCTTTCTGGGAATTTCATAATAAGTATATGTACTGTACAGCTGCTGGTGTTATTGTATAGCAGGTTAAGCCACTGTCTGTGATGCCAGCAAACTACATGGGTGGTGGTTCGAGTCCCAACTGCTCCACTTCCAATCCAGCTCCCGGAGAATTTGCCTGAGAAAGCAGGAGCAGATGACCCAAGTGCTCGTTTCCTGTACCCATGTAGGAGACCTGAAAGGAATTCCTAGCTCCTAGCTGCAGCCTGGCCCAGTCCCAGCCATTTTGGCCATTTAGGGAGTGAACCAAGATCCTCTGTGTGTGTGTGTCTTTCTCTCTCTATAACTCTGCGTTTCAAATCAATACAATTTGTTTTTGCAAAAAAGTATACATACATAGTATTACTATTTTATAATGCAGCCTCATTATAGAAGAACATGCTCATTCTGGGAACCATGATGTATCCAAGATTGTTAAATGAACTGTTCCTTTGTAAAACAGAAAAATATTGAAGTAATATGATTCTTACTTTCAAAAATGTAAAGATTATTAGACAGATAAAGATTACATTTATTTGTTATAAACTTATGAGAACAATACTGATAAAATAAATGAGAAAGTTAGATTGATAGTGCTGAGTGTCCAAGAGATGTAGGTCTTAAATAAATGTTTGCTAAATGAATGATGAATAGTGTGATGAGTAATATTATGTGTCAGCTGGGTTACATCATGGTGCCAAGATATGTGCTAAAACAGCATTATGAATGCTTCTGTGCCAGTGATTTTAGATGAGGATGACTTTTTAATTGGTGGACTTTGAGCAAAGCAAATTGCCTTCTAGAATATAGATGAGTCTCATCTAGCCCCTTGAAGGCTTGAATAGAACAAAAGCACAGACCTCTTCTGGGCTAGAGTGAGTTCTGCAACAGAGGGCCTTTGCATGTGAAATACAGCCTTGGCTGATCTCTGGGTCTCCGGCCTGCTCACCCATCTGGTCAATTTTGCACTTGCCAGCCTTCATCAGCATGTGAGCGAATTCCTTAAAATAAGCCATGGCCTCCTAATAGTTCTCCTTACCTCTTCTCTTCTTCTCCTAGGATCTTTCTTTAACCTAACAACGTATTGATTAATGTTCCTCAATCACGAAATTGAGTCACTTTCCATTTCATTCAAAGTAAAAGCCCAAACTTTTACAATAGCATACAAACCTTTCATGATTTATCTCCTCTACTTTTTCTGTTTCATCTCTTACAGCTCTCTCTGTTGTTCCCTCTACTCAGCTACCCTGGTTTACCTGCTGTTGTGAGCATGTGAATGCCCCTTTCCAGGGGGCTATTTGTGCAAGGCCTATTTCTTTTCCTAGAGCACTCTTCTCTTTCATTCCCTCATGATTCCTTCGATGCCCTTCAAATCTTGGCTGTTAGAGTAAGATATACTGTGATTGCCTTTCTTAAAATTCCTGCTTCCTACTAATGCAGATCTCGTAATAATAGCTCAAGTAATTGGATACCTGCTGTCCACATGGGGGATCTGGATGGAGTTTTCAGTTCTCATCTCAGATATTTGGGGAGTGAACCAGTGAATGGAAGCTCTCTGTCTCTCTCCAAATCTTCCCACTTCTCAAATTATTTTTCAATAAATAGACCAACAAACAGCTTCACTCTTCAAGACAGTCATTTTCTATGTGTGCATATCTTACCACAGCTGATACAAACAAATCTCTGCTGTATTTTCAAACAATTTTCAGAGTGCTTTGACAGCAGCCAGAGATGATGTCCTCAGACTGCTTCTGGCTTGACGATTGGATCCAACACTCAGCTTTTCTGCCTGGAAAAGCAGTCAGTTGTTCACATACTCCTTGCTTGATGGCTCCTGAATCATGCACCCTTGTCAGGGGTTGCCACGATTGCCACCCTAACGCCAAGGAGCTTGAAAAACTGAGTTCTAAATTGCTGCACAGGCTAGAGTGCCAAGTGCCTGGGACTGAGTGCTGGGCATTCATTCGCTTCTCCATTTCAGTGAAATGCCAGCGCATCTAGAAGTACAGATAGTTGTAGTGCAATTTGTTAACTATACCAGTTTCTCAAAAAGGCCTCTCTGAGAAGATGAGGAATGACTAACTTTCTAGAGCTATGGGACAAGTCTGAGCCACAGAAGCACTAACAAGTGGTGGCACTAGCAACCATTGGAGCCAACTGAACTATTTGTAAGAAAGTGCCCTGTGTCCAGGATGTCATGCACACCAGAAGTCACTTAATGAGTTACTTTCTCTTTTCTTTCTGAGCTTTGATGAGTTAAATTTGTGCTGTTCAGAGAAACAGGAGTGCTCTGACTGTTTGTTCATGCTTCAGAGGTCATTTATAGAGTCAGTGTGAAACCTTCTCTTCCAGAAGTAATTATGGCACTATGCAAATGGTTCTCATGTTGCAAACTTCTCTGCTGTTACTGTCATGATTTTTGTACCAAATCAGTGGGATACAGAAAGTCCTATTTCTGTAAGCCACTCAATGTTTAAGTAAAAGAGGAAAGGAAAGAATACCTCCTTTCAGTTAAATTCCTCAATGAAGTGGTTAAATTAATTTTTAAAAATATGAAATATCTGATCAATGAACATGGAGCTTCTTAAATCTGATGTTTGTCTTTATCAAAGGGTTTTATATTCAAAAGAATTTGAAAGATAAAGTAGATACCACTGTCGCTGTCTTCGTTGTAACTCTTCAGGGCTTGGGAATAAATTGGGCATCTCAGAAAGGAAGCCAACAGGAATTAATAGGGAAATAGTAAAGGAAAAGATATGTGGTCAGGACAGAGAAGAGAATTCAAACAAAAGACCAAAAGAATGATAAAAAAATGTACCGAGCTAGACATACAAGCATTTTAAGAGATTCTGTTTAAGAAGAGATTGGGCTTGATTGGAAAACCTGGGAACACAAAATACTGCCCAAAAGGCAGGTCACCAAGCGCTACCCCCACATCACTTCCTTGCAATTGCCTAAAAAGCTTATATTGTGACTTATCACGCAGAAACAGGACCATATTTAAGGTAACTATAAGCTCAAACAGAAAAAGAAAGGAGGGAGGACTGCTTGGGAGGGAATATTTTTTGAATTTACATATAGATGAGAAAGGAAAAGACAAATAAATAAATAATGTATAAACATCATATATAAATAAAATTATATATTTTATATAAATATATAACAAAATATAATTTTAATATACATCTATAATTCATATAATTAAGACAAAACAAAGGACTCTAATTTGCACTGAACATCTAAAGTTGATATATTAAAATTAAACTATACATATAAAAATTTATATACAAAATAATTTATGTAACAAAAAGAATAAAAGGGTGCTGATTACCTTTTGTCTCAATACAAAATGGATTCTGAATTAAGTTTAATATTTGCCAATTTGCAAAGCTTCATAGACTCAGTAAATGCTGGGCTTAAATTATAGTTATACCACAGGATAACACAAGATTCAAATGTTCTTCTGCCCAATCTTAAAAGTAACTAAGTTATGGGATGGGCATTGGGGCTTCACAGGTTAAGCTGCAACTTCATCCATTCATATCTCATACTGGGGGCCTGGTTATGCAGTACCATATTGGCTTCCAATCCTTCTTCCTGTTCATGCATCTGAGAGGCAGTGGATGATGACTCAAGTTCTGGGTCCCTGTTACCCACAGAGGAGACCCGGATGGAGTTCCTTGCTCCTGACTTCAGTCTGAACCACTCCCAAGAGTGGCAGATATTTGGGGCATGAACCAGTGAATAAACTATTTCTCTCTCTGCTTCTTTCTGTCACTCTGCCTTGTGAATAACTTTTTCAAATGAATGAATAGACTTTTTTTTAAGATTTATTTTATTTATTTTAAAGACAGAGTTACGGAGAGAGGTAGACACAGAGAGAGGTCTTCCATCTGCTGATTCACTCCCCAGATGACCGCAACAGCCAGAGCTGTGCTGATCTGAAGCCAGGAGCCAGGAGCCAGGAGCTTCCTCCAGGTCCCCAACATGGCTGCAGGGGCCCAAGGACTTGGGCTATCCTCCACTACTGTCCCAGGCCATAGCAGAGAGCTGGATCAGAAGAGGAGCAACCAGGACTAGAACTGGTGCCCGTATGGGATGCTGGCGCTTCAAGCTAGGGCTCTAACCCGCTGCGCCACAGCACTGGCACCATGAATAGACATTTTTTTAAAAGGTGGCTAAGTTAAAACTGAGGAAAGGTAATTGTTACTCATTTTAACTGTAACATTGCCTAAATTTGCATGATCACAGTACCCATTTCCCTAAAATATCTCTCATTGAACATAGTACCCTAACACAATAAGTAATAAAGTAAGAAATATGTCTTTCACAATTATAAATTGACAAGAAAATGAGACTTCATGGGCCCCCAGTTAACATAGTTAATGTAGCTCAGGATAAATTAAAATAGGCCTTTGAAGATTAAATCTTATTATATAAAACCTAATTTATAAAGGGATAATCATTCAAACTACTCAATATAACAGCCCAATTCTGCCGATTCTTATACCTAGGTGAAAGGAAAGAGGCTTCAAAGTGGATTTCTAAACATCTCAATGCTGTGATACTATCCTTCATGTCCCTATACCCAGTATTAATAATATTAATGCCTCTACCCAGTCAACCAGTAAATATTTTGCTATTATAGATCGGCTGATATGTTCCATTCAGTGCCTATTTCACCAGGCTCTCAGCTTTGGAGAGTCAAAATGTCTGGAAGAACACAATCCACTTTCTCTGGTCTACACACGGGGAGCCTCAACAACTTCATCTTCACACACAATCTTTGTAGATCTAATATAAAATGCAAAGATATAATAATCCTAGAATATAATGTATTTTCTCTAGATGACCTTGAGTTTGTTAATGAAGTTTCAGGCACAACAACAAAGGCATGACCCATGAAAGAAATAAGTTAGACTTCATGAAAATTAAAATTTTCTTCTTTGCAAAAGACATCAACAAGAGAATGACAAGACAAGCCACAGACTTGGAGAAAATATCTGCAAAAGATGTATCTGATAAAGGAGGGTTATTCAAAATATTAAAAAAAACTCTAAACACTCAACAAAGAGGAAATGAGCAACCCTATAAAAATGAGAAAAAGAACTGAATTGGCACATAGCCAAAGAAGATATACAGATGGGGAATAAACATAAGAAAAGGTGTTCCACATCATGTATCATCCAAATTCAACAACAATGAAATGTCACTACACACCTAGTAGAATGGCCAAAATTTGAAACACAAATAACAAAATGCTGGCAAGAGTACTGTGTCACAAGAAGAACTCCTATTCATTGCTGATAGAGATGCTAACTTGCACAACCATTTTGGAAGGCAATTTGGCAATTTCCTATAAAGTGAAACATGCTATTACCGTCAAGTTCTGATACTTACTCAAATGAGTCAAAACATATGTCCACACAAAAATCTGCACATGGCTGTTCATAGCAACTTTATAATTGGCAAAACATAAAGGCAATCAAGATGGCCTTCAGTAAGTGACTAAATAAAAGAGTATAGGACATAGAAGTAAATGCATATTAGGCAGTGTTCCCAAGAAGAGTTACCAAGGTATGAAAAGACATAGAGTGACCTTAAATGTATAATACATAGTGAAAGAGGCCAATCTGAAAAGACTATACATTGTGTAATTCAAAATAGGTGATGTTCTGGACAAGGCAAAGCTATGCAGAGAATGGACAGAGCAGTGTTTGCCAGTGATGGAGGAGGGAAGAGTGAACAGGGAGAACACATAAGATTTTGGGGCGGTGAAACTCTTCTGTAACATACCACCATGGTGGTATCTGTATACATAAGACATTTGTCAAAACTCAGGAAAAAAAAGAAAAAAAAAAGCCTGTAGGACATCCAGGAAGAAACTGTAACACAAACTGTGGGCTTTGGGTAATATATTAATGTAGACTGATTTTAGCAAAAGAGTCTAGTGTAAGATGTTGTTAATAAGGAGGCCATATGTGTGTGTATGATGGGGTGGCTGGGATATTTTAGGAACTTTCTGTATTTTCCTCTCATTTTTTTGTGAACCTAAAGGTTCTCTAAATAATAAACTCTATGGTATGGATGTGTGGCATGATGGTTTACCACTCACTGCTTTGGATGTCTAGAATCCATATCAGACTGAGTTCGAGTCTCAGATACATGTCCCATTCTAGTTTCCTGCCACTGTACAGTCTGGGAGGCAGCAGGTAGTGGCTCAAGTAGTTGGGTCCCTGACATGTATGTGCAAGCCCTCAGTTGAATGCTGGGCTCCTGGCTTTGGCCTGGCCCAACTCTGGCTGTCACAGCATTTGGGGAATGAACTTGCAAATGGAAGGTTGATTTCTCTCCCCTTTCCTTCTCCCTTTCAAATAAATACACATAAAATTAAAATTTAAAAAACTGATAAGTGCTATGAAAGAAATAGAAAACAAAATAGAATTGGAAGAACAGACATAAAGATCAGTATAAACAGCCTTTTTTAAAATAAAAGACTATTCAGGCCTGGTGCTATGGTATAGCTGGTAAAGCTGCCACCTGCAGTGCTGGCATCCCACTGGGTTCCACTTGGAATCTCAGCTGTTCCACTTCTAATCCAGCTCCCTACTGGGAAAGCAGTAGAATATGGCCCAAGTCCTGGGACCCCTGCACCCACGTGGGAGACCTGAAAGAAGCTCTGGGCTCCTGGCTTCGGCCTTACCCAGCTCCAGCCATTACTGCCATTTGGGGAGTTAACCAGTGGATGGATGAGATCTCTTTCTCTCAGTCTCTGTCTCTGCAATTCTGCTTTTCAAATAAATAAATAAACATTTTTAAAAAGAGAATTGTTTTAAAAAATAGACTTTTAAAAATGTATTTATGTATTTAATTTGATAAAGGGGGGAGGGAGGATGAAGGAGGGAGGTAAGGAGATTGGAAAAGCAAAGGTATTCCAAGATTTTCAGGCAGAACAACTGGATGGATGGGTGAATTGATAAAGTCATTACTGACAGATGTGAGGACTATGGAGGAAGAGCAGGTGTTGAGAAGGAGAAAGAGAGACAAAGTGTTCCGTTTTGGTCATGGAATGACCTATTTATGTGATATTGAGTTCTCAGGCAGTGGATATTAGAAATATTTCTGCAATAAGGTGGAGAAAGTGAGAACACAAAGGGTTGCAGGCAGATAAGAAGGTGGATAGGCAGATAAAATGAGGGAGAAGAGAGAGTGATACACAGACAATTGACACTGGACTTCCTTAGGGAATTCATGCATTTGATAGAGGAACAAATGGATTTTAAAATTTTGTGGCTTTAAATTAAAAGCTCTATGGGGATTGATTTTTATTGTGTTATAATATCAAAAGATGTCATAGATTGTGCTCTATAATACAAGCACAATAGTTTCATTTTTTTTGTTCTTGTTATTTTAGTATCAGTTGATTGCCAATGAATATACCGAGGAAAATCTGCTATGCAACCACTCTCTCTATGAATTTTTATTTCCTGAGCTGCATCTATATTCAATTAAAATGACTTTATGTACTGGGAATTTCTTCCAATCTAATCATGCCTGATGCATTGTAAACTCCCCAAGTCCTTCTATATCTCTAATAAAACATATATATTTTTATTCATAAGCTGAGATTTATAAATGAATACTTGTCACAGATGTTAGCATATAAAAAGTGACCTAGAGAAAGTTAATTAACAATGACTCAAAGATGTGCACAGCTAACTAAAGTCAACAGTTATAAGGGAAATGTGTGCAATTTCATTCTGTCCGGAAAATCAAGCTGCCACCTAGTTTAGCTACATGATTTATTTGCCATGATGAAATGTACTGCCTCAGTGGAAGCTCTGTGGGCCAAATCTTGGTTGGGATTTTGGTATCTGGATTATGCATTGAGAAAATAAGAAGAGTTATAAAGAAAATGGTGGCATAAATTAATAAGCTATTTGACTATATCCTAATTTTATTGCTTCCCTGAAAATAAACATGATATGAAATCATACCTCCAAGTTCTTCCTCTCAACTTGTCTCAGTTTTGAATTTACCTCCCTCAGAAAACCCTCCCATGTCAATTTACCTCTTCTATTTTTATTACTTAAGTTCTTGCTACTGGTCAACTGTGCTAGATAGAGGCTTAAGAACAAGATATTGTTTCAATACTCAAAATGACCTAAAATTAACAGTTTAATCAATTTTATTAATCCATTTATTTAGTAGACTTATAATGAACACTGAGATTCAGAAAAATTTCATGGAGAATATCTTGCCCAGATTGCAACTCTAGAGGAAGGTTTGTAATTATCAAGTGAATGAAACAGGAAAATAAGTTACCACTAACATTTCCAAACATGATAACTGGGGAAATTTGGGCCTAATCCTGTAGGCAAAGAAGAAACATTTAAAAATTTAGAGTAATGGAATCTTACATTCAGATCTGTTGTTCAAAAATATTACTCTAAAGCAGTGTAGTGGGTGACTTGAAAAGAATCAGGCTACAGGGCAAGGACAGAAGTTAAGAGACAGTTGCCAAATTTCAGGGGAAGAGGAATGCCTGGGTTGAGGTAGCAATTCTGGAAACAGGCAAGAGAATGTTACAAGATCCCTATCCTTCAAGGATGGAAGTGAGATTTGTTGTTGTTGCATGTATACACTTCACTCAGGTTAAGTTTGCTTATTTTTTACAAGTGCTTAATATTCCTTTAGAGTGAACACATGCCAAAATCCCATTTTAGAATTTTTAATTTTTTTTCACAGTAAAATATCTATCTTCACTATACATACAACTGAGCTTCAGAACTTCTTAACTCCTATCTACCATCTAATACACATCAATTGATCTTTCCTAGTCCCTTTTTCCTCACCTCCATCCCACTGTCTGGTAACCACATTTACATTTTCAACTTCTATGAGATCACCTATTTCTTTTAGAATCTACATATGAGTGAGATCATGTGATGATATTTGTCTTTCTGTGCTTACCTTATTTCACCTAATATGATCTCCAGTTCTAATCATGTTGTTGAGATGATGAGATTTCAACATGTTTATGGCTGAGTAATATTCCATTGTGTATTTGCACACATCTTCTTTACCCATTCATCAGTGGATGGACACTTAGGTTGTTTCCATTTCCTGGCTAATGTGAACAGCACTGCAATAAACATAAGAGTGCAGGTGTCTCTTCAACAGATGGATTTTATTTCCCTTGGATATATACGCAGGAGTGAGATTGCTGGGTTATATGGTAGCTGTTTTTAGTTTCTTAAGGAACCTCTATGCTATTTTCCACATTGGTTGTACTAATTTATATTCCCACCAACATTGTGTAAAAAGTTCCTTTTTCCTAAATCCTTGACAGCATTTATTATTTTTGTGTATTTGATAATAGTTAATCTTAAGGAAATTAAGTGATATTTTGTTTTCTATTTCATTTCCCTAATGATTAATGATGTTGGTTGACCATTTGTATGTCTTTTTATGAGCCATGCCTGTTTAGATTTATTACTCATTTTTAATTGGATTACTTTGTTTTTTCAGTTGTGTTGTTTGAATTCTTTGATATTAACCCCTTATCAGATGCATAAATTGCAATTGTTTTCCATGAATTTTTTAGCTTGTCCCTTTACTCTATAAACTATTTCTTTTGCTTTGCAGAAACTATTTAGTTTGATTAAATCTCAGATATCTATTTTTGCTTTTATTTCTTTTATTTCCTGGGCTTTTAGATTTGATCTAGAAAATTCTTGCTCATTTTAATGTCCTAAAGTGTTTTCCTATGTTGTATTCTAACAATTTCAGTTCTCACATTTGGATCTTTAACTCATTTTGAGTTAATTTTTTGTACATGGTGAGAGATTGGGGTTTAATTTTATCCTTCATGTGGATCTCCAATTTTCCCAACACCACTTATTGAAAAGAATATTCTTTGTTAAGGAACTTATCTTATTTATTTGAAAGGCAGAGAGAGAGAGAGGGCGCTTCCATCTCCTAGTTTTCTCTCCAAATGTCTGTAACAGCCATGTCTGGATCAGACTGAAGCTAGGAGCCAAGAATTCCATCCTGGTTTCCCACAAGGGTGGCAGGGACCCAAGTACGTGGGTCATTTTGTGCTCCCTTCCCGTATGCATTAACAAGAAGCTGAACCAGAAAAGGAGTAGCTGAGACTTGAACCAGCATTCTGATGCAGGATGCTGTCAATGGCAGCTTAACTTGCTGAACCAAGTGCTTCCTCTCTGTGTGTATTTTAATGATATTGATTCCTCTAATCCATGGGCAGGAGATGTCTTTCTATTTCTTTGCCTTCTTTAGCTTCAATTTTTTCATCAGTGATTTACAACTTTTATTGTAGAGCTCTTTTGCTTCTTGGTTAAATTCATTTCCAGACATTTTACTTTTTTGTAGGTATTGGAAATGGTATTGTTTTCTCTTTTTAAACATTTTTATTACTATTTCATAGGTACAGTTCCCTCCCTCCCTGTCTCCCTCGATCACCCTACTTCCTTCTTTCGTTTTCCTTTAATTTTTGCAAAGACATAATTTCAATCCACTTTATCATCACAGGCTTAACTCAACACTAACCATAATATTCAACAAGTAAAAAGTAGGAAGGTCACAGTTCCACAGGAGTATACGCAAAGGCTGAAAACAACAATCATATCACAACATGGGTTCTAGTTGCATCCACTTTGTCGCAATACAGGATTTTATTCCTTTATGGCTGAATAGTATTCCACAGTATTTATGTACTACATTTTCTTTATCCAATCATCAGCTGATGGACATCTGGGTTGACTCCATATCTTATCTATGGTGAATTAAGCTGCAATGAACAAGGGGGTACAGATGACTCACATGCTGATTTCATTTCATCTGGGTAAATTCCCAGGAAGTAGGGTGGCTGGGTCATATGATAGATCTGTTTTCAGGTTTCTGAGAAATCTCTATACTGTCTTCCATGATGTTTGTACTACATTTACATTCCTACCAGCAGTGTATTAGGGTACTTTTCTCTTATATCCTCACAAGTATTTATTGTGTGTGTGTGTGTGTGTTTTTAATCTTTGGATGAGAGCTATTCTTTTTTATTTTTTTATTTTTATTTTTTTGACAGGCAGAGTGGAGAGTGAGAGAGAGACACAGAGAGAGACAGACAGAAAGGTCTTCCTTTTGCCATTGGTTCACCTTCCAATGGCCGCCGTGGCCGGCGCACCGCGCTGATCCGATCGTAGGAGCCAGGTACTTATCCTGGTCTCCCATGGGGTGCAGGGCCCAAGTACTTGGGCCATCCTCCACTGCACTCCCTGGCCACAGCAGAGAGCTGGCCTGGAAGAGGGGCAACCGGGACAGAATCCGGCGCCCTGACCGGGACTAGAACCCAGTGTGCCGTGCCGCAAAGTGGAGGATTAGCCTAGTGAGCTGCGGCGCCGGCCAGATGAGAGCTATTCTAACTGTGGTAAAGTGAAAACTCACTGTGATTTTTATTTGCATTTTCATGATGGCTAGTGATCCTGAGCATTTTTTAAAATGTCTGTTGGCCATTTGAAATTCATCCTTTGAAAAATGCCTCTTCGTGTCCTTTGCTCTTAACTGGATTGTTTGTTTTGCTGTTGTTGAGTTTCTTGAGCTCTTCATAGATCCTTTGATCCTTATTTAAAGATTTAGTTATTTACTTGAAAATCAGAGTTACACAGAGAGAGAAGGAGAGACAGAGAGAGAGGTCCTCCATCCCCTGGTTCACTCCCCGGATGGCTGCATCGACTGGAGCTGCACCGATCCGAAGCCAGGAGCCAGGAGCTTCCTCCGGGTCTCCTATGAGGGTCCAGGGGCCCAAGGACCTGTGTCATGCTCTACTGCTTTCCCAGGCCAAAGCAGAGAGCTGGATTGGAAGTGGAGCAGCCGGGTCTAAAACTGGCACCCATATAGGATGCCGGCACTGCAGGCAGTGGCTTTACCAGCTATGCCACTGTGCTGGCCCCTTTTTGTAAATCCTTGATACTAATCCTTCATCAGCTTCATGGCTTGCAAATATTTTCCCCCAATCTGTTAGATGCCTCTTTATTTTGCTGAGTGTTACCTTTGATGTACAGAAGCATCTTAGTTTGATGCAACCACAATTGTCTATTTTTGCTTTTATTGACTGTATTTCTGGGGTATTTTCCAAAGAACTCTTTGCCTATGCCAATGTCTTGCAGAGTTTCTCTGACATTCTCCTCTAGCAATTTGATTGTATCAGCTATAGGCCAAACACTAGCTGAAGTTGTAGCTACCTGCTTCATAAATGCAGCTTTGGAAAGACAGAAAGAAAGCTACTAATAAGTACAATGGGAGCTGCAAGTGAAATATCCATGAAGAAGTGTTCAGTGAGCACCTGCCTGTGTACAGCAGTCTGGGACTCATGAGTGAGGTCTTGTCCACAGTTACTCATCTATGAATCAACATCACTTTGTAAGCAGTCATTGATATGATGGGGATGAGTGAGAATTCCCAGGAGGAAGACTGAATGAGAGCATGGAGATCTTGAGATGAGCAACATGGAAACAAATGACAATACACCATTGAACTGCAAGCGTTATTAACCAATTGCTAGGGAGACTCTAAGACGAGTCAGGTAACTAAATCAGTGAAGGTTTCACTGAGAACCCACAAACCAATGAACATCTTCTGGGCACAGAGAAGGGAAGGAGATGTACAGGTAGAAGGACCCATTTTGAAATGAGGGGGAAGGCATAGTGGGCAGAAGCCTGTGGAAAAGGACTTTGTTATGGGGAGTGTATCTGATGTGAGAGAGAGTACAGGCAAGAAATGGAACTGAATCCACAGGACGCCCCATAGTACCAAGCCAGAGCCAACTAAACAAGTTTCTGTTACTGAATTCACAGCATTCAAGTGCTGTTCTTAGTCCTCTGTGTTAATGTGACTTTGTGTTTGCTATGTTTTTATGTGACTTTATGTTTTTCTCTCGCTCACTCTCTTTTTATTTATTCATTTTTTGCCTCCCTGGTGACCTCAATCTTTTGCTTTCATTTTGATTCCTCATTCTTTTTTCCCTCTTGCCTTACGCCATCTGCTATCTCAGTTTTATTTCAGAGACTGATTAATGAAATTTTAAAGAAATAAAATTTCTCAGATCTGAAGAGACACAGTGTTGGCATTCCTGAAACAAATTATCAAAGATGACTGGTTGATTTTTATGAGATTTTGGGTGGATTCTTTTAGCTAAGGAACACTTGTTGGGCTAAGCAGTAAAATAGGACAATTGTTGATAGTGATAAAGAATACTTTTCTCTAATTTTCTTTTAAGTCAGGATTAAGCAAATAGTAAATGTAGTGATGTAATGAAGGCCAGTGATACTTATGAGTTAAATTTTACTAGACATCTGATCCAGGATTTTGTGTTTGTATTTCTTTATGAGACTGATATATCCAGGGAGTGGTGCAAATAGAAATAGCACATTCAAGGAAATAAGTGTGTATTTTTTTCATGTTTAAACCTCTAATCAGTAATATAAAAATAAAAGAAGGTTGAGAGAGGATATGTTTCACCCCAGAAAGCATTTACCATAACTTTGGCACAGACAGTTCATAAGTAATTTTAAACAATGCCTATGATGATGGAGTTGTTAGTCCTACTTGCAAAGAAATTCTCAGGCTTTAGCAGTGTCAACAGCAGCTGCAATTTCCCAGTACTGTTCTACCTTCGCATCCTTGCTTAGCCCTTCCTCTTAATTATCAGACCTTGATATTTTCTTATTCAGAGAGAAAGAGACTTGGGTAAGTTTTCACCATTTTGTCACTTTATGCCAGTAACATTTCAACCCTTTCACGGTCCTGCAAACAAATGACACAGCTGTGAAGTAGCTGAATATTCCTGTCCTAGTCTCAACTCTCTTATTTTCTTTTGTCATAAATACTTCCCCGAAAGTTGCGTTATTCAGGAAATTATCTAATTCAAGGCAAGGTTTCATAGATAAGGAAAGAAATGGGCAGGATGTTGTGGCACAGCTGGTTAAGCTGACACTTGTCATGCAGTCATCCTATAGTGGATGACTCCTATAGTGGAGTGCTGCTTCAAATCCTGGCTGCTCTTCTGCCAATCCGGATCCCTGCTAACATGCCTGGGAAAGCAGCACATGAGGTCCCAAGCGCTTTGGTCCTGCCAAAGATTTGGGACCCAGATGAATTTCCTGGCTCCTGGTTTCATCCTTGCCCTGCCATAGCTGTTTTAGTCAGTGGATGGATGAACACTTTCTTTCTGTCTCTCCTTCTGTCTCTGTTGCTCTGCTTTTCAAATAAATAAATAATTATTTTTTAAAAAGAAAAGAAATTACAGCTCAGACAGCTGAAAGGAATTACTCGTGGCTGCAGAGCCAGTTTGGACAGAAAAGACAGAACCAGCAGCTTCATACCAAGGCAGTCCTTTCTTCTTTCCTTCTTTGTTCTTAAATGTTATTTTAACTGACAAATAAATTTGTACATATTAGAGTATGATGCTTTGACACATGTTTCCATTGTGGAATGATTAAGTCAAGCCAATTAAACCCATCATTTCACATATTTATCTCTTACATGTCAAAAAATTTTTAAATGCACTCTTTAAGTAAGTTTGATACAGGCAATGCATTTTTACAATAGTCACAATTCTCTGCAAGAGATCGCTGCAAATTTTCATCCTAACTGAAACTTTGTATCCTTGGATCAACATCTCCATTTACCCCTCTGCCCCAGCCTCTGATAGCCACCATTCTACTCTCTATTATGTGAGGTTAAGTTTCTGAGATTCCACATATAAGTGAGATCATCCAAAGCATTTCTCTGTCTGTAGCTTCATTCATTCTCTGGTGTGAGCATGACTTCAGAGCTCTATGTGACACTATTTGCAAATGAAACCCATATGGATATCCTTCAGCCAATAGCCTCTTCTTCTTCACAGTCTCATCCTTAGATGCTTAGTCTTTTTTCTTACCATTTAAACTCAGGCCACCAGTACCTCTAGGGCTATGCATTTTTCCTGAAATCTAGACAGGTAACGTTTAAGGCAGGTAAGTATGGTGGGGATTTGAGAAGAGGGAACTGATCTGAACATGCCAAATTTCCCACCTGGAAGTCATTATAATGGATGGGAAGATTCTCCCAGAGACAGAAAGTGGCCTGGGGATGGGGGTGGGGGAAGAGGTGTCAAATTATCAAGTGGGTTCAATTTCCTTTTCTAGGGAGAAGTATGCACTTCGAAAATGCTGATAGTTAGCAGAGCAGACACAGAATCTTCTCCCTTCTCTCTGGCCTATGACAAGCCATAGAAGGATATATAAAAGTGAACTGAAAAGGCCTTGTCTCTTTTTGGCTCAGCCAACTCCCTCTGGATTTTCCCTTTGCAGCTGGAGGAAGATGCCAAATGTATGCTCTAGATGCCAAGAAGGAACCATTTGCACAATGTCTCTCTGTGTTAAAATTATCCACTGCATGCCATGAACAGTGAGGAGAAAATATCCTAGAAATTAGTGGCAGTCTGTAACAGAATAACGTATCTCCTGGGGCCTCTTTCTTCTTATGCTGAAGCTGCAAAAAGTCTCCAATAGAACAGAAACATGTTCCCACTTTCTGCCCTTAAGATATTACCACAGCATTGCACCAATGGGTGTCTCCACGGAATGAGAAGGTCTTCTGTCCTGACCCCTCCCCTTGTCTGCCTTCCACTGCTGTATTATCTCACAGAGTGTAATGCAACTCAAACATTTCCAGAGACAAGAAATTCACCGCACTCTGAGCAGCTCACACACTTACGGATGGCTTCGGTGATTAAAATGCTCCTTTGCACGTAGCCAGAATAAACTCCACAGATTCCACTCACTGCTCCTCATTCTTCATGGAGAATTTCTCCTGGAATGTTGAGCCCACATGCTTAAAAGTGAGGAATAAGAGGGGTCTACTATGATGTACATTTTCCTTATTGTAAATATACCCTTGCAGAATAATAAAAATAAGTGCTGTGAGAGGCATTTATTGCTAATAGACACCAATTAATACCACTTGAGGGACACGTGTCTTGAGTAAAAATAAATAAATAAGTATTCTAATCTTTTAGAAGTTTCCTGAATTTTGAAATCTGATGTCTGGGTTCTTATGTAAATTTCTAAATGGGGGATGTAAATCTTCAGTATCCAATGTATCAAAAGGTCCAGTCTAATAATTTGGGAATTATGAAGCTGTTGTCAAAATGCTGGATTCTTTCCTTACATGGTTCCACAGGGTATTCACATCAAATAAATAAAGCAGATTTTTAAAATTGTTATTTATATAAGGTGAACATATTTGATGTATTTTATATACACAGATTTAAGAGCATAGTGACACTTCTCACCCTATCTCCCTCCAGCCCAGGCTCCCAGCCCAGGCTCCCAGCCCAGGCTCCCACCCCCTCCTCCCACCTCCTTCCTCCCTCATTTTTTATTTTTTTTATCTTTTACAATGACATACTTTCAGTTTATTTTATAATCACAAGCTTAACCCTCTACCAAATGAAGAATTCAACAAGTAGTAGAAAAACCACTGTTCCTCAACAGTACAGACAAGGGCTGTAAACAATTATCAAATCTCTACAGCACTGTAGAGGTTTAACTGACATAATAATTTGCATATTTAAAGCATACAATTTGCTAAATTTCTGCATCCATCAAATCCATTACCACAATCAAGAAAGTTTCCTCCTGTACCATTCTATTCCCCAGATCATCTTTCCACCTAATTCTGAATCCACCAGGAAGCCACAGATTTACCTGTCATCCTCGATTGGTTTGAGCTTTTGATTGAAATAAAGAAGATGAGATGCAAATTTTCTAGAAAAACAGTTGACTTTTTTTTTTTTACCAAAAATTTTGTTTTAATTTGAAAGAGACAGAAAGAAAGAGGGAGAGGGAGAGAGGGAGAGATGAAAAGAGAGAGTGGGAGAGAGGGAAAAGAGAGAGAAGAGAGGGATAGAGAGAGAAAGAAAAAGAAAGAATTGTGTAGACAGCTCCCATTGCTGGTTCACTCTCTAAAGGCCCACAGCAGCCCCTAGCTTGGCCTGAAGCTGGGAGCCAGGAACTCAATCCAGGTCTCCCACAAGGGTGGCCAAAATCCAATACGTGAGCCATCATTGCTGCCTCCAGGGTGTGAATTACCTGGAGTCAGGAGCACAGGTGAGTATTGAACTCAGGCACTCCGAAGTGGGATGTGGGTGTCCCAATTGCTATAACAAATCCCTACTTCTTATCCAATAATTTTTAAGTGATTATGGATAGAACAGACATAAGCCTCAGCCATTCCCACTCATTGCTCAAAAGATGGATAAAACAATGGAATTTATTCCTTACCCTTGAATCTCAGTTGGGTCTCATACTCTATTGCCTTCACACCCCACCCCTGCACTCTTTCCAGGTTCTCAAGGCCCCACAGGGCCACCTGAAAGACCAGTTCCAGGAATTCACATCTGCCTGCAATCCCTACCCCTTGCCCCCATCCCTAGCCCCCTAAAATATAAAAAGGGCAGGCTGCTTCGGTAGAGGCCTTCTGCCACGTGGTCCATCAATGTGCACGCTGGCAGTTGGTCACCCACCTCTGTGAATTTATTTTCTCCAAATAAATTCAGCCTGGCTATAAATTTGTACACTGCTTCCTCTTTTTTCCTAACAATTATCAAGTAATTGCAATATTCACCAGCTTTCTGGAATTCTATACATCTGGAAATCATATTACATATACTCATTTTTTGGTTTGGTTTCTTTAACTCAGCATGAATATTTTGATTCATCAATATTACTCATGTATCTATAGCTTATCCCTTTTTATTGTGAAGCAGCTCTTTATTGCACTAGTGAAGATTTTGGTTGTTTCTACTTTGGAGCTTTTACCAATAAAGTTACTATGAACATTCATGTATGATCTTGGTATGAACATATATTTGGGTTAGGAGAGCCTAGGAGTGGAATGTCTGAGTAATGCTGAAGTAATATTACCCATTGAATGATTTATAAATTAAAAAACCCAATCAAGTTCAGTGATGTTTCACTGTTTTCATGACTTAAATATTACCAGACAGCTAACTGAAAATTGTTGAAAAAAAAATTCTTTTTCTGAACAATTCACACCTCATTTTTATTTTAATCAAATCTTAATAAAGGGTCCAGAATTGTGTGCCTGCAATGCCAGCATTCCATATGGCTGCCTGTTCCTGTCCTTGCTGCTCTACTTCTGATTCAGTTTTCTGTTAATGGCTTGGGAAAAGCAGCAAAAGATGGCCCGATTGATTGTTCCCCTGCCACTAGGGTGGGAAACCCAGAAGAAGCTCTTGACTCTGGCTTTGGCCTAGCCCAGCCCTGGGCATTGTGGCCATCTGGGGAGTGAACCGGCAGATGGAAGATCTTTCTCTCTGTCTCTCCCTCTCTCTCTATAACTTTGACTTTCAAAATAAATAAATAAACCCTAAAAAATTTCAAAAGTATAATTACTTATAAAGTAGAGTCAAAGAAGTTAATTTATCTTGCATCACAGTCTGCAAATTGCAAAATGAGATTAAAGCCTCTTCATGTTCCAGAACCTATACCTCTTTCTCTCCCACCCTCTCTCCTTACATGTCTCTACCACATCTACATTCTCTACCACGTCTTCCTTTTAGGAGTCAATGAATTTTATAAAGGGGATGCACTTTTAGTCAACTTTTTATAGAGGGTGGTATTTGAATAGGAGCAAAGAACAAACGACAAACATGGGGGAGTAGGAAATCATGAGTTATATTTGGGAGACTACAGAGAGACTAACCTGCAAGAACTGAAGACAGACAGTCAAAAAGTGGAGAATGAAGCTGGCATTTGCATCCCATCTGCAGGAGTTGCCACTCTTTTCTCTGACACAAGGAGAACTGCTACAGATTTCTGAATAACCGTGAACAGGATGAACTGATCCAATCAAGCTACTGATCTGGATTGACTGAGGCAGAGGTGTTTGTTTAAGTAAAATATTCTGATAGTGTGGGATTGAGAATTTGAAACAGGATTCACATCAAAAATGGAAAGAAAAGTGTCGGTGTGGGAGACACTTAGAGAATAGCTGACGTTTAGTGACTACTTATATAATTAGTTTTTGAATTTCTACATTATAAACGGTTTCTCTATTGTGGGGGATAAACCCTGTTGTGTTCAGTTTATCCAGGAAAAACTTATCATTATACTTTTCTCATTTATGTATAGAGAAAGGGTTGGCTTATTTGTTTTCATTAGCAAGTATATATTGTCATCATTTACAGAGTTTTTTTTTATATGATTACAGTCTTGTGTAGTTTGAGTCATACAAAGGTAAAATACAGATTGAAAGGTGAAACTGCATGTACATATCCTCATCTTTCCATGAAAGATGCTGCTAAACAATAAAGAAATCATATCCAATTGATGTACTGATTTTTTTTTCCTTTCCTCCTCAAAAAACTGCTCATTAAGGTACAATTATTTGAGGATCTACTATTGTTGGGTACTGGTTATGTGAAATTTAGCAACATGAAGTTCAAGTTTTAAAATGTGTTGTTCATGTTCAACCTTGTCAGGTTTTAGATGAAAAGTCAGTCTTCAGAAAACATTGATGTATAAACAAATGAAATGACACCTTTAAGGAAAATAAGATGAAATTGAATGAGTTGTCAAGCTGAGAAATTCTTAAGAAGAATCTCTGGATAATGGTTTATGATATTATCTTTCCCTAAGGATTCAAGAAATGGAAAATATATGTTTCTCCATGAGTAGCTTTTGGCACATTACCATAAATGCACTTCGTTAAAAACATCCTGGTGCTTCAAACCCACAGCCTGGAATATGTAATACATATGTTGAGGTTCTAATGGGGTCTTTTGTGGGAGTGGACCCTGGGAGACCTTGTGAGAAAGAAATTCATAGAAACACTTTTGGTTTCTATACTAGGGCCTGAGAAATCCAGTGAAAGAGTTACTAACTACTATGATTTTGGTTCCGAGGCAGGATCCCTGGGTCTGTGCCACAGTCAGAATGAGTATGGTCTGGGAAGAAAATGATTACTGAGTGGGTTTCATGTTAGAGACCATGAGTTCAATGCTTACATATAATCGTCTCTATATTTTTTTTTTACATCCATATGATTTGCCTCCTACTTTCAGGGAAAAGGCCACCATGTAACTTGTACAAGCTCCCCCAGCAAACAAGCAGAAGAATTGGTTTGAAGAAAGCAAATTAGACACACCCTGTAGCAGAAGCTGTTGCCCCATTTGTATTGCCACCTTCTGGGTACAAGCCTGCTAATATCCTGCCTGAGACCTTCCAGTGGCAGTGCCAAGATAGGCTGAGACTTCCACACAGCACCTACCACACCAAGCACACAACTGATGGTGGAGGATGGCAGTCCGTGTATAAATGTCTGATGTTTCCACCCACTGTGCGGAAAAACTCCAAGGCTCTTGTATTATTGACTCTGAAATTCCTGGGCAGAATTAAGCTCTTGTCACATCACAGTGGTAACTGTATTGATAATATACACTTACTTCATTTAACACAATACCCTCCAGTTCCATCCAGTTTGCTGCAAATGATAAGATTTCATTATTTTTTTATGGTTAAATATAATTCCATTGTGTATACATACACACACACACACCACATTTTCTTTATGTATTCTTCCAATGACACACACCTTGGTTGATTTCATATCTTGGCTATTTGTGAACAGTACTGTAATAAGTATGGTGCAGCAGGTATCTCTTTGATACAATTCTTTGATGTTTTTTGGATATCTAATCAATAGCAGGATTGCTTGATTATATAGCCGTTCCATTTCTAGTTTAAAAAAAAAATCCATACCATTTTCCATAGTGGCTGTACAAATTTCTATCCTGAGCTAGCAGGGAACCTTGTGCCTTTTTACTGAGAAGATTCTTCCTGAATGATCTTCGAATCAAGTTTGCACTTCTAGACCTCTGAAGGGGCAGTAATGGGAGAGTCGGCCTGGACTATCTCTGAAATGTGCAGGGTCTTTCTCTATTGTCTTGCCCATTAACACATGACTCCCTTTCTCTTTGCCTAATATTTTAGCAGGTTGTTTCTCTGCCTCACTTCCCTATCCTCAACTAGTTTTTTCTCTTTCCCTTTCCAGCCATGCTGTGAATTTTCTAAATCTCTCTATTCTAAATCTCTCTTTTGATTTAGATTTTCACTTCGAAACTTACTAACAGCAGCTAATAACACCTGTACTACAAGCCTGAACACTTTGCTCTCTTGAAATTTCCTCTGTCAAGTTCACCCTCCCACAGAGTCTCAGGACACATGACAGCCAGGTTGCTTCCCATAGTGTAGCAAGGGTGGCCCTTAATTCAATTCCCAGAAGGATCCTCATTTCCATCTGAAAACTCATTAGTATGGGCTTTATTGTCCACATTTCTACCAAAATTCTGATCTTCTTTCTTTTTTGTTAAGATTTATTTATTTATTTATTTGAAAGGCAGAGTTTAAGAGAGGCAGAGGAATAGAGAGAGAGGTCTTCTATTCATTGGTTGACTTCCTAACTGGCCATAACAGCAGGAGCTGAGCCAATCTGAAGCCAGAAGCCAGGAGCTTCTTTATTTCTGGGTCTCCCACGTGGGTAAAGGGCCCAAGGACTTGGACCATCTTCTACTGTCTTCCCAGGACATAGCAGAGTTGGATTGGAAGTGGAGAAGCTGGTACTAGAACTGGCACTCATTTGGTATGCCGGTACTGCAGGCAGTAGTTTTTAAACTGCTGTGCCACAGCACTGGCCCCCAATTCTGGTCTTCTAAGGCCCCACAAAAATCACCCATCACACTCCACTTACAGCATTCTAGACTTTCTCTAGCCTGCTCCTCCAAACCTTTCCAAGTAAACCAGTTTCAAAGGCTACTCCGCATTCTGAAGTGTGATTATTGAAATAATCACTACAGAGACCGCGCTTCTCTGTATCGATTTTCTGTATCAGTTAGCTTTTTGTTACTTTAACTAAAACACCTGAGGGGAGCTTCTTAGGAAGGACAAGTTTATTTTTCTTACAGTTGAAAGTCACAGTTCAGAATCGGGCAGCCCCAATAGGCTGATGTCTGGTGGAGCCGGGCGGCAAAGGAATGATCGCATGGTCAGCCAGGAAGCAGAGAGCCCCTTCTTCATCTTTTTTCTTTCTTCCGGACCTCTCTGTCTCCCTCCTCTTGTGCCACAACAGCCTTCTCCCTTCCTCATTTCTTCCTTGCACTAACAAAACTGTCATTTTTCTCAGGGAGGTAAGGAGAAGATCCTAATGCCATGAAATCAAATTAACCTCAGATATGCATAATTAAAAACATTTCACCATAACATATCTTTTATCCAAGGGGAGCTCAATTGGTTATGGGATCAAGGAATCATAGTTCAACCGGACTGAAGACTCTCCGTATTCCTAATATGTAGCAGTTGGAGGAACTGAGAAAGGAGACAGCACCCTGTGAAGAAGCTGGGCAAGACTTCACCCAGGAAATAAATAAATCATAAGGTGGATATTGCAAGGCAAGTGGGATTAAACTGCATTTCAGAGACAGGTTAGTATATTTTCAGCAGAAAGATTCTATTTATTGATTTTAAATTTTGAAAGTTTTTTTAAGTTTATCTAGGAGTTTCACGGGTAATAGAGAGAGTGCCTGTAGAGTTTTCATTCAGCTTCTGCTAACGTCAACCTTACATTTCAATGTTGAATTTATCAAAAGTAAGGAATTAATAGAGATTTCTGCTGTACTCCACTAGTATAAAATTACTTTCAAGCTAAGTTTACAAGGCATATATAAATGAATGAATTTAGTTCTTAGATTTGGATTCCATCCGTGAGTACTTCAATTTATACACACACACACACACACACACATACAATTGTAAAATCTAACCACTCTGGTACAAGCAGTTTGGATTATGGATACTCATACTGTAAGGGGACAATACCATTAACTTAACTATACAGTTTATTTATATTTTTGTCTATATTTCTTTTTTTAACTTTTATTTAATAAATATAAATTTTCAAAGTACAGCTTTTGGATTATAGTGGCTTTTTCCCCCCATAACCTCCCTCCCACCAACAACCATCCCATCTCCCACTCCCTTTCCAATCCCATTCACATCAAGATTCATTTTCAATTATCTTTATACACAGAAGATCAACTTAGTATATACTAAGTAAAGATTTCAACAGTTTGCAGCCACACAGAAACACAAAGTATAAAGTACTGCTTGAGTACTAGTTATACTGTTAATTCACATAGAACAACACATTAAGGACAGAGAGCCTACGTTAGGAGTAAGTGCACAGTGACTCCTGTTATTGATTTAACAGTTGACACTCTTTTTTATGATGTCAGTAATCACCCAAGGCTCTTGTTATGAGCTGCCGAGGCTATGGAAGCCTTTTGAATTTGCCAACTCTGATTTTATTTAGACAAGGCCATAGTCAAAGTGGAAGTTCTCTCTTCCCTTCAGAGAAAGGTACTTCCTTCTTTGATGGCCCGTTCTTCCCGCTGGGATCTCACTCACAGAGATCTTTCATTTAGGTTTTTTTTTTTTTTTTTTGCCACATGTCTTGGCTTTCCATGCCTGAAAAACTCTCATGGGCTTTTTAGCCAGATCCAAATGCTTTAAGGGCTGATTCTGAGGCCAGAGTTCTGTTTAGGACATCTGCCATTCTATGAGTCTGCTATATATCCTGCTTCCCATGTTGGATCGTTAATCTCCTTTTTAATTTTATCAATATTAGCAGACACTAGTCTTGTTTATGTGATCCCTTTGACTCTTAGACCTATCATTATGATCAATTGTGAACTGAAATTGATCACTTAGACTAGTGAGATGGCATTGGTACATGCCACCTTGATGGGATTGAATTGGAATCCCCTGGCACGTTTTTAACTCTACCATTAAGGGTAAGTCCGATTGAGCATGTGCCGAACTATGTATCTCCTCCCTCTCTTATTCCCACTCATATATTTCAGCAATTTTTCAAAACATTGTCCTTTTTTACTGTTCTAGGATCAATCCAGGAGTCCATATTGCATGTAATTTTTGTGATTCCTTAATCTCCAGGTTATGACCATTATTACATCTTTCAGAAGGACCCTTTCAATTCAAGAAGCAATATGGGTGCTTCCAAAGTATAAAAACCATTTTTTAGATGAGAACATTGGGTACAAATAAACTTGAATATTGAGGGTAACATTTAACTAGTTCCAGGACTAAAGCCTATGGCTAGCTGCTTGAGCAGCAATCAGTGCACCATGCCACACTTACATCCTATTTTTCATTTTCACTCTTTTCCAACTCTTTTCGCTTCCCGTATCTTCTTTAATATTTTCCATTCTATGCTTATTTCCCCTTCCTTTAGGGTTTCTATCCTTTCACGAGAGTTTTCTTTCACCACTTAGCGCATATTTTCTCCCTAATTCACCACTCTCTCTGCAGCCCCCATACCCTTATACGTTTATTAACTTGGGTCCAGATATTTCTTCCTCAAGGTAGATGATTAACAAGGCATTACTGCTCTCCACCTGGAGGTCTAGAACATAACAATGGCCTCAGGGAGAATGGCACAATTCCAAGATGACTATCAATAGTCAAAACGTTATAATACATGAGGTTTTTTATACCATGGGAGGTTGTAAATCATGCTTCGCACTTGGCTCTCCCTGTTGTTAGAAGTTATTTGCAAAGCACTCTGCTTACCTTTGCATTATGTAGTTAATACTATTTTCCTTTCTGGGACAAATTTCCCCTAAAATTGAGATTGTAGAGATTCATCATGAGCTTTATTTGTGAGTACAGATCAGAGAAAAAAAATCCTAATCTGAAGAACTAACATTGAAAAGGTTATTAGCATGATGCTCAATGAGTTTAGAGACCCCAAACCCACCCCAAAAGAGTACTTGTTAGAAGCAATAGGGGGTGTATGAAACTGGAAAGCAGGAAATATCTCAGCATGAGGCAAACATGACATCACTTTTTTGCCTGGGGCTATTTCTTACCATTTTCCACTCTGTACTTACCAGCTCATGATAGACATTAACCAGATGCAAATGGAATAATAGGAGAGGTGCATTCTCAAAAAGAATGAACAATGTGTCTGGGAGGTGTGCGTGTGTGTGTGTGTGTGTGTGTGTGTATGTGTATCCTGGAGAGTAGGAGTAATGGAATAAGCAGACCCTCTATTGAGAGTTAGCTGTTACAACTAGTGAATTTGGATCTCTTCATTGACAGAAGAGGAAACCTAGGTTTAAGGGGACATTGATTTCTCCAATGGCAACCACTGGCTGGGCACAGAGTCAGAAGTAGGACCAGAGTCTTTTGTCTATAGACTTGAATTCTACCTTCTAGAAATTGTACTATCGCAGTGTCCCAGAGGTCGTTTACCTAAAGATCAGTCCAGTGAAATCTAAAATTGGGTAATTATCAGAAACTAGCAGAAAATTACAGCAAAATAGTGAGTATTGTCAGTAATATTAGTACTGTACCACAGGAGGCTCATGTAGCAAAAAGAAGAAATATTTTACCCTCAGTTGTATCAATATTTAATAGGACTAAAAAGAATTAATGCATAGTGCTTATGTTACTATAATGTTATTACTCTCATGTTCCCTATATGAATTATTAACTACAAACTCCATGAAGGAAGCAGCAATACCTATTTGGGTTATTACAGTTTCCCTAGCCTCAAAACTATTATGGAGTCTCAAATTCTCCTTCATAGACCATATCACTCTACCTTTTTAAATAATGTAAATTTTTGAAAAAGCCCATAGCATAGTACTAATTATTCATGTGTTATGTGCCTTTTTAGTCAATGTCAACTCTCTTAGTGCACATTAGATACCTGAGTCCATGGGTCAAGTTTGGTTCTGCTTCTAACTTATAGCAGAGTGCCTGACCCATTATATACAAAATAAATAATTTGGTGGGATTAAATGGAATAGGGTTGCAAAAAGTACATCACATTTTATGATGGAAAACCTGTATTTTAAATCCAACTTTAATAATAGTTGTAAGTCCTTGAGTATGTCAATCAGTATCTTAATGTTGCTTTCTCATCTGTGAAACCAAATAACCCGTCAGAAAATATTTTTTATCGTCAACTCCTGTGATTTAGATGCTATACTTGGAGGTACAGACAATGCTCTAGTCAGAATCTACTCTGAGTTTCCATAAATGTAGTCTTCCTGATTTTTTTTCTTTTTGGATAGTTTTGCTAATCAAATGAGACTATTCATTCATTTGCTCAACTAATATTCATTGAGTACTATGTTCTAGAACACAATCAACTTCCTACCCTCATGGGGCTTACGTTTTAGTGGAAAAGGCAGGCAAACAGGTGATGATAGATAGCTACATAATAGATAAGGAATACATTAAATATATTAAGTATGGCCACAATTCATAACGGCTTTTCCTTTCAAGAGGGGACTTTCCTTTCCTAACCCTTGGGACTTGATTAATTGATTATAGCAGAAGTGCTGATAGTATGGAAGCCTCAGTTTCAGAGTCTTGAAACTTGTATCTTATTCTCTTACACAGTGCCCTGAGTCAGTCACAAAGGCAGCCACTCTAGCTTAAGGGAGGATGAGAGGCCTCTGGAAGAAGAATTAATGTGTCTCAGTGAACAGCTTGCCTTAAATGATAGACAAGCAAGTGAAGCCATCTTCTGGTCCAGTTGACTACCCATTTAACTATAGCTTCTTAAGTGAACCCAGGCAAGTTAACAAAAGAATCAGTCAGGCCCTCAACTAATAGAATTTTGAGAAATAAGCAATCATTGGTCTTTTAAGTTACTAAGTTTTGAAGTTTTACATTATGATAATTTATGACTTAGTCTATTTTATGGTCATCTGACGAACAGTAAGACAGAGTAAAGAGCTTAGGAAGTTCCAGGAGGTGGCAGAGATTTGTTGTTCTATACAGATGATGAGAGAGGTCCCACAGAGAAGAGCCTTCTTAGCAGAGATAGGGTTCTGAGGCAACATGCTTGTGTGGCGTGTGATGAACTCAAAGAAGTCCACATATTCACAATAAAGTGAAAGAGGCTGAGTCTCAAGAGACAAACCAGAGATGAGATAGGGAAATGGTGCAAAGTTCCCTGCAGTCCATTTTAAGGTCTCTGATTTTTCCTTTGAAATGAACTGAGAATTCACTGGAGAACTTCATCGAGCAGCTGCCCATCATGCTACAAGAAATTCATGGCACAAAGAGGCCTGATGTAATAACTCCATTGCCACATCTAGGAATGAGGGTAGGAGAACAAAATTACGCCTATCCTTTATGGACCGTTTGTGAAGACATTCATGAAAGTACTGTAGGGCAGAGGTCAGAGCAACTAACCTTTCTTGAGCTTGTTAGAGCAGCTTCTAAATGAAGGCCACTTAGCAGCTGGAGAGTAATGAGAGATAACAGGAGTGTGTGGAGTCAAAAAGGGGATGAAGAGCATGTTGGGCAGAAAGGAAATATGTAAACGAAAGCAGGGACAGAGTCAAGTGTTCAAGTCAATGAGGGAGATAAGAGCATTCTGTAAAATGTGCACCACTATGGATGACCAGGGAGCAATGTTCTGTGACTAAACAAGCTTGGCTGTAAGGATTCTTGTGTTGGACTTAAACTCCAGGTGAAACAAGAATTGTCTCTCTTGTCTACCAGTCCATACTCAAGGTTTGGTATGGTATACAGCTCGTAAAAGACAGTCAGCCATTTCTCATAGGCCAAGTAAACCAATTGGTTTAATTATATTAACTGGTCTCCCCAAACCACAGTTGCCTAAAAAATTTGCCACTCCCACTCCTTCCCCATCTAGAAGGTCTGTTGCTACCTTACAACACATTCAGTTGTAAGATTTGAAGAATACTTCTGAATCACAGAACTACTGGTAGAACCTAAAGGATGGGTGATAAAAGGCCTTAAGCTTTATTATATATAGTTATATTCATTTTTTAAAGATTTTTTTTATTTATTTGCAAGTCAGAGTTACACAGAGAGAGGAGAGGCAGAGAGAGAAAAAAAAGAGAGAGAGAGGTCTTCCATCCAACGGTTCACTCCCAAGATGGCTGCAATGGCCGGAGCTGTGCTGATCCAAAGGCAGGAAACAGGAGCTTCTTCTGGATCTTCCATGCAGGTGCAGGGGCTCAAGGACTTGGGCCATCTTCTACTGCTTTCCCAGGCCATACAGAGAGCTGGATTGGAAGTGGAGCAGCTGGGTCTCTAACCAGTGCCTATATGGTATGCCTGCACTTCAGACCAGGGCGTTAACCTGCTGCACCACAGTGCTGGCCCCAATTATAGTCATTTTTAAAATCTTCAAAATTACATGATGTAACTTGTTTTCTTATTACAATAATGGCTATGCATAATGACTGAAAGGGAAGGATCAGAGACCTGGACACTAACTTGTAGTTACTGATCTATTTCAAGGATGAGGTTATGAGGTTGTAAGCTAGATTGCTAGGGTTTGCTTTGGTTTTTAAGTTCAGGATTTTTTGATGAAAGACATATAAACTATTAAAAATTTAGGATCATACAATGCACATGTTTTAGTAAAACAGATAGTTTGATAACCAATATCAGAATCAGATATATTTATTGCTTTGCAGGTTTTTGTATGTTCACAAAATGCATTAATTCTCTACTTTCACATAGCCTTATTTAGCCTTGGGAAGCTCATAAATTTTCTTTTTTTGCATCTCAGAAGTCTCAGTAATCAAGTGGCATCAGTAAAACCAGATTATGAGTTTTAGGTAGAAACAGTTGGGTTTCAGACATTTTTGCTTTCATGGAGATTGTGTGTGTGCATATGTGTGTATCTAATTTGATTATTTTTTAGCATTTTTAAAAATTAGCTGTAATTTTTCTTGTGTTTTTAATATAATCATCATGCATTTCAATATAATTTATCTTTTTTCTCTTAATAGAAAATTGCATCTGTAACAGTGTCTGCTTTTAATTAACAAGTAAAAACTGTAAATATTTATGAACGACAATATGATGTTTTGATATTTGTATACACTGTGGAAAAGCTAAATGAAGCTATTGACATATGCATTACCTCACATAGTTATTTATATATTAGTGGGAAACATTTAAAATCTACTCTCAATAATTTTGAAGTATATGATGTATTGTTATTAATTGCAGTCACCATAATGTGTAATAGATTTCTGGAACACTTATTCTTCCTGTCGAGCAAAACCTTGTGTCTATTGACCAATATCTCCAAGTCCCTCCAGTCTCCAACCTCTGGAACCACCATTTTACTCTGTCTCTATGAGTTCAACCATTGTATATATGACATGTAATTGAGGTAATATGATATTTGTCTTTCTGTGGTTGGCTTATTAGCCTTAACATAATGTCTTCCAAATTTATCTGTGTTGTTGCAGGATCCCCTTCCTTTTTCAAAGCTAAATAGTATCTCATTGTGTATATAAATACCATGTTTTCTTAACATTCCTCCATTTCTCCATTGATGGGCACTCAGATTGATTCTACATCTTTTTTAAGATTTTATTTATTTGTTTGAGATATAGAGTTACAGACAGTGAGAGGGAGAGACAAAGAGAAAGTCTTCCAGCTGCTGGTTCACTCTCCAAGTGGAAGCAATAGCCAGAACTATGGTGATCCCAAGCCAGGAGCAGGAGCCAGGAGCTTCCTTCAGGTCTCCCAGGTGGGTCCAAGGGCCCAAACACTTGGCATCTTCTTACTGCTTTCCCAGGCTATAACAGAGAGCTGGGTCAGAAGAGCAGCAACTGGGACTAGAACCAGTGCCCATATGGGATGCCAGCACCAAAAGCAGAGGATTAACCTACTGTGTCACAGGGCTGGCCCCTGATTCCATAGTGTGAATAGCATTGCAGTGAACATGAAAGCACAGAAGTCTCACTGATACACTGATTTCAAATTCTTCGGATATGTACCCAGCAATGAGATTTCAGGATCATATGGGAGCTCTATTTTAAATTTCCAAGATAACTTCAAACTGTTTTCCGTGAAGATGACACTAATTTATATTCCTCAAAAAAGTATGCAAGGTTTCCTTTTTCTTCACATCTTCACCAACATTTGTTGTCTTTTTCTTTATGATATTAGTATCCTGCTAACATTTTTAAATATGGAAATTTCACATAGCATCTAGATGTCAGCTTCTCTTAAAATATCATATGCACCAATATTTGGACAACATTCCAACAAGGAAACACCCCTACCCTCAAATATCTCTTAGCTAGGATCAGCCCCAAAAGGACAAAGGCAATATCTGTGAATGCCTTGCCAACAATTACGATTTATATATAAACTCTATTCAAAAATAGTCTCTTCTTTAACAGTAGAATCTCTGATGCTCAAGGCTATCTTAAGAATCTCTGCCTATTTTGCTAAAATTTCTCAATCAAAGGGATTTATTTTCATTTCTGTTTATTTGCCTGTTTTCATCTTAAATAGAAATATCTTGAGAACTTATATAACAATATTTTCTTAAAAGAGATAATAGTTATGCCCAGAAATAGATTTATATTTTAAAACAAAACTATGATTTTTTTTTTATTTGACAAAGGAATAGTTCATGGAGTACAGAATAGCATGACTTGAAAAGTCCAAGGTTGAGCTGTGATTTAACTTTATTTTATATGTGTTAACATATTGTAGTGTACCATAGTCTTTGATTTGTATATTTATTTTTTCATCTATTTATTTTGATTCACTTGAAAAGCAGAGAGACTGAGGGAAAGAGACAGGGAGGGATCACCTATCCACTGATTTAATCCCCAAATGGCTGCAACAACTAGAACTGGACCAGGTTGAAGTCAGGGATCAGAAAGTCAGTGCGATCTCCCATGTGGATTCAGGGATCCAACCACGGGAACCATCATCTCTGTGCAGCAGTGCACACACAAGCATGAAGCTGGAATTGTTAGTGGAGCCAGAATACCAACACAGGAACTTCAGTACGAAGTGGGAGTTCCCCAAGGGCTTCTTAACAGCAGTGGCAACTGCCTGTCCCTACTGCAGTCCTTCAAAACACAATTTTAGGAACTGTAACAGGAAAAATTTAGTTCTACATGAAAAATATTAGTACAAATGTACTTCAAAATTTTTTGGGGGGGGTAATGGAATTAAAATAAAGTTTATTCTGATGTAAAATGTTTCGAAACCCATTCATATTAGGGGTCTCCAGAAGCTCATTGAAAGGCTTATTATGAAAAAATAAAAAAACAACTTTACTTGGATTTAAGAATTTGGTGGACAAAAATAAGCTTTTTTTTTTTTTTTTTTTACCTTTTAATTCCACTTCTCATGACCTTTTTGAAGTCCCCTGTAGTTCTCTTTGTCAGGGATAGTTGGGTAGCAATTCGCTAAATTTGCTCAAATTAACCTAGGCAAAACAATGGGAATATATTTGAATAATCCTGGGGTGTTTCAATGAACACAGTACAATAACTATATCTAGATCTTATGAAACACAAAGCATAGGCGTTAGAAAATTAAGAAGCACCGTTAGTATCTTGAAAGCCTTCCTTTGAGCATCTGCCTTGGCATATGCTCTTTGTCCATAGTTGTTTTCTCTGATTTAACCGTGCCACATACAAGCTAGCTGGAATTCAGCATTCTAGTTCCAGGTTCCCAGGGAATCTGGTTGATCTATCTTAGAGAACGTTCAAGCTGCCCACAAACTGCTCACCAAAAACTGAAAGGACAGAATCTTCAGACACATAAAATAAGTTTCAGTAAAACGGGGAAAAGGTATAGGAAAGGAACCAATTGATGTATTTTGGTGTATACAAAGGATAATGAACATCTCTCCTTTTTATCCATATTTATTTTATTTATTTATTTGAAAGACAGAGTTATGGAGAGAGAGAGAGGGAGAGATCTGCTAGTCTACTTCCCAAATGGCCACAATAGCAGAGCTGAGCCAGGACAAAGACAGGATTTAGGAGCTTCACCAGGGTCTTCCACATGAATACAGGAGGCCAAGGACCTGGGCCATCTTCTGCTGCTTTCTCAGGTGCATTAGCAGAGAGTTGGATCTGAAGTGGAGCAGCCAGGACTTGAACTGGCACCCAAATGGGTTGCCAGGATTGCAGGCAGCAGCTTTACCTGCTATGCTACAATGCTGGCCCACTGACACCTCTTCTCGTGTACAGAAACTTTAATATTTATAAAAAATCCATAATGTATGATGTTTTGGGTTTTATTGCAAAGGAAAAATGAATTATGATATGGTCAAGATATTCTTGAATCATTATGTTCTCAGCCTTCTGGGGGTTTATAAAATGTGCTTAGAGCATTTTGGAAGATAATTTTTGTCTCCTTAAAATCGGGCATTGGTGAGTTTTATCATCTGCAAGGGACAGTAAAGAAGGCAGAGAGAAAGAGAGTGAGAAAGAGAAGGAGAGGAGAAAGAGAAAGAAAAACAGAAAAGGAAGAAGAAGGAAAGGAGAGAGGGAGACGACTTTGTTTGCATAGTGTCATTTGTCCTTATCTGGATTGTGACAGCAGATTCTTAGCAGTGGAGCACTGTTTTGCCTGTGTATTTAAAAAAGCCTTCTGGGAATATGGTCTTTTGTTCATTGGTTCTTTTATCTGACTTCTGTAAATCCAGCCTCAGGCCTATAGAAAAATGATAATAGATAGGAAAGATTTAGAGTCAGAATTATAAAATACAAATAATTTTCTGTCTTTAATATGCAGTGATAGTATGGGTGGAGACAGTCTATTCAGTGGACTTTTGCTGGCATTTCAAGTCATTAAGCTTGTTTTTACAAGTTCCACAGTGAATTTGGCTTAAATTCTTACTCATGATTTATAAAGCAAATAAATGAATAAACCTTAAAATTGAAGTGGAGTTGATCCATTTGCACATATTAAGTATGTTCTGAGATAATTCAAATAGGAATTACTTTTTAAGATTTATTTATTCATTTGAAAGTCAGAGCCACAGAGAGGGAGAGGCAGAGTCAGAGAGAGAGAGAGAGAGAGAGAGAGAGAGAAAGAGAGAGAAGAGAGAGCCCATTAGTTTGCTTCCCAAATGCTTGCAAAACAGTCTGGGCTGGGTAAGGCTGAAGCCAGGAGTCAGGTGCTTCATCCTGGTCTCCCACATGGGTGCAGGAACCCAAGTACTTGGGCCATCTTCTGCTGCTTTCCCAGGTGAATTACCAGACAGCTGGGTGGGAAGTAGAACAGGCAGGAATTGAACCAGCGCCCATATGGGATACTGGTGTCGCAGGTGGTGGCTTAACCTGTTATGTCACAATGCTGGCCCCTCATGTAAGAATTCTTAATAATCAGTGATATTCATGATAATTTTGGGCTTCATTTGTATCATTTCTAGAATAAGAAGTGGTATCTTTATTTAATCGAATAGTCTTAACCTCCTTTCCTTTAACTTGAGAATGTGACTTTTGTGTGGGATCTGTATTTGGCAAGACAAATAGTCTCATCCACAAAGGTCAACATGAAATTAAACAAACCATATAAATATGTGAAACACCCATCAGGAAATCCAATAGCACAATTTTATCCCTGGGAACTGTAGGCCGACAAATGGACTCATATAAATGTCCTAGGAATGAGTAAAGGAGACACCATTTCCACCCTTTATAACAATGCTTGACATAAGCCAAAGTTGTTTCCAAATATTCTAGAAAAGCTATGAACTAATATCCCAAAGCTCATTCACATTTTTTTCTAACTAATGCTCAGTATTTTAGCTCTTTACTGAGAACTATTTATTTACCCAACTTTTCTTTGGCAAGACAAGTGAAGGCAGATTTCAATAAATTCATAGTATGTATTTCTCAATAATAGGTAATCCATTTTTTGATAACAGTTTAAGATCAATGTTGATCATTTATCCTAGTGCTAAAACAATTTTAGTGATAAAATTATCTTGTTCACTTTTTTGCTAAGTGGACAATGAACAGTCAGATCTCATGAATGGGGTCTCTAGATCTTAATTAAAAATCTCACGTTTTCGAAGTAGAGACACAACTAAGGATTACCTCTTGCAGTGCCCTCTCCACTTGACATCCATGATTAATAGAAAACTCATCCTGCCAATAAAGCCCAAAGCTACCATGAGGTCTAATATCCTTCCTTTAAAAATAATTATATTTTGCAGCTGGTGCTGTGGTACAGTGAGTAAAGCCACAGCCTGTGGCAACAGCTTTCCACATGGGTGCTGGTTCAATTACTGGCTGGTTCACTTCCGATTCACCTCCCTGCTAAATGCCTGAGAAAGCAGCAGAGATGGCCTGACTGCTTGGGTCCCTGTACCTATGTGAGAGACATGGAAAAATTCCTGGCTTTGGTTTGGCCTACTCCTGAACGTTGAGGCCATCTGAGAAGTGAAGCAGCAGATGGAAGACCTCTCTCTGTCTCTCTGCTTATCTCTGTCTCTCTGTCTCTCTCTCTGTAACTCTACCTTTCAAACAAATAAACAAATCTTTAAAAAATATATTTCTTTAATTTTTGGCATTTTACTTGCATTTATTTTAATGGAGAGAGTGACTGAGACAAAGACTGAAAGAGATGAGAGAGAGAGATGTTCCACCTTCTGGTTCACCCCACAAATGCCCACAACATCCAGGGTTGGGCCAGGTGAAGCCAAGTGCCAGAACTTAATCTGGATCTGCTATATGGGAGCAGAGATCCAAGACTTAGTTCTCCAAAGGCACACATTTGCTAGAACTGGAAGAAGAGGTAGGACTTGAAACCAGGTACCACAACAGAGGCAGCTGGTTTCACGTGTGGCATCTTAATCATTGCATCAAATGCCCATCCAAGGTTAGTTATTCCTGAAAAGATATTTGAAATTAGTAAGACTTTAAGTGGCTTGAGTTAAATTCTATTTGATTGGTCCTGATGAATTTTCCTTTTTTGAAAAGGTTTCTGAGTTCATGTTATTTTTTACCCTAAATGACAACTAATCCACCCACTATACAGAACAGGGGGAAGGAAGATATATTTCTGCCAATCTCAGACCTATTTTTCCCAGAATGCACAGTGAGAAGAGGAATGTTGTCTTTAAATGCCAATATATCAATACAAATAGAGACTTTGCTTCTTATTCCTATAATCATTCTGCTACAGTCATTTATATTAATAAACACTTTGATAGAAAATTGAAGCTCAAGGTAATTATAGTGAGAAATTATTATAGTTCATAAAAGCATTTACAATTTAAGGGTGGGTTTTGTTAATTATTTATATAAATTAACACAAGGTGATTTCAGTTAATTTTTCAATTAATTATGTAAATCAATGAATACAAGCCAAGTACTTAAAATATATAGAAGAAAATTACATAGGCCCTGACATTGTGGAATCATAAACAGATACAGTGTTGCAATTAAGAACAAAGTCATAAGAACAGCGTGAAAAGAAGATATAGAAAAGAATTCTGAGGAAGCATCATTTATTTAGCACCTCATGATGGGGTCATCCTGATTTGGAGATTTTTAAGAAAATTTCTATAGTTTTAAGACACCAACAGCCCTTTAAAACTGTGTGATGATAAAGAGCCTGGGCTAGAAATCCGAAACCCCAGTCCATCATCTTGGTTCCACTGGGCACTGACTTTTTTGTCCTTTGGGAGATGACACTGTGTCCTTTAGAAACTTTGTCAGTTGCTGTTGCAGGGGAGGGGAGGTGTCAAATGAGAAACCCAACCATGAAGGCACAGATCCTCCCATCCATCTCTTCATTCTTCCTTCACTGTGGATGTGTTTTCATGCTGGTTCCTTTTTGGTGTGTCAGAAAGAGTCATTGTGGTTTCCAGCATCACAATCTCACACTTAACATTGCCCTTTAGGTCGCTGTCCCCCTTCACCACTGTGGCCTCATCCCCCACTCCCACACCCTCCAGAGCAGAGTTGGGAATGAATGAAACCACATTTTTATCACCGCATCCTGAACTGTAGTGGATTCACCTGGTTAAATGAGCCAATGGGATGAGTGGCAGGGGATAGTTTAGAGGCTATCGCTCTCAGACACTAATTCTGTTCTCAGGGGATACAAAGCTGTGGCCCTGATTCTCTGAGGCACTTTAGGTGACAGATAGAGTCTGGGGAGACAGTGGACGACCAGGAGACAAAGAAGGAAACGATCATTTATTTGCCAAGCACTGTATGCATAACCCCAAAGCCAGGTAAGAACTGACTTTATATGTGTAAAAATTAAGGCTATTTGAAATTAAATAATTTATACAATGTCACATAAATTTGACACCAGGGATGTGCCTTCTATATTCTATATTTGCCACGCTGTAACCATGAGATGCTAGTGGCCACCGTTTAAACATAGCTGATGCTTCCATATAATATATTTAATCTTCCTCCTCTGCCATGGGAGAACCTTAATATCTGTGATTATTGCAAGGCAGATGTGGTTGATTGCCTCTCTAAACCCATCTGTTACTTTTTTTCTCCAGTCTTTCCTTTCTTGGTGTGATAATACTGTTTAGAAATAGGACATCTAATTTAATAGTACCTTAACATCTATGAGGGTTCCTACAAAATAAATCTATTTTAACTTTGTTCAACTTGTGATTTCCAGCCCTATTATACCATAGCATGCTGTGTTTTTTTGAAAAGTTTGCATCAGAAGATTCAGTTTTCTCTCTGAAAAAAGGTTTTCAGGTGTTAATCAACACAATACTTGGTGTATTGTAACCCTAACCCTAACCCTAACACTAACCCTAATACTTTGCTTTCTATATCAAAACGTGAACTATTTGCTCTGGCATAGAATACAAAGAAATTCTTTTCTCATGGCACACGATTTCAATCACAGGTGATGGAGAGGGAAGGTAAATGTGGTTAACACATGAGGAGTTTATTTTCTCTCCTCTTCCCAGCTCTACCAGAGCAAATGTGGAGAAAATAAGAGCTTAGAAGGACCAGCAACCTTGGACACACCCCTGGCCTCCTCACTGAGCAATAGTGGAGCCATTGCCTTCCCTCAATCCCCCAATGAAATCTTCACTCCGTGGGAGATTCATCACACACAATCAGCATTGCACTGAGTTCTCAGGTGGATTAGTAGGGGTGGGGGAACCCCCAAAATTGACGTAGAGTTGGTTTGTGAAGCTGTTTCCTGGGGGTTGCTTACTGGAAATTTTATCTACTCAGTGGGGTGAGTGTGTATTACGAACCAGTACACAGAAATTTAAACTGTTGCTCCAGGGTAGACGCTGTTCCATGTCTTTTATACTCCAGATCTTAACCTTGCAAGTAAGATGACACAGGTTCCATTATTTTGCTTTGGGACAAGCTTGACCCAATTTCTGCTTCACAAGGTGAAATAATTCCATTATTTCTGTCACCAGTTAAGGAGATAATGCTCTGTGCTACAATTTTCTTACATACCAGTTCATATTCCTAAGTACCGCTTCCAAAGCACTCATCCTAGCCTTGGATGCACAAAGTCTTTGGGTAAACAAAAGCGAGAGATCTCTGTGAGTTAGAGGTTAGTTCCTGACTTCATAGCCACAAGAATCTCTCTGCTATAAACAGAGCACAGTTGTCATTTTATTTAGCTACAGGGCAACCCAAGTAGGACACTAGACTGTAAACAGATCTTTAATAGTTAAAAAAGAAACATCTTCCCAGAACTTCATCCAAGAACTTGTTTCCCAGCCTGTTCTCTTCCCACACCCATAGTGAAGAAAAATTCTAGATTTTATGATCGATGAGTCCCATGCAATTTAAACCATGATTAGAGCCATCTTTCTGGGTTGATTTCACAAACTGCACATCAGTGAACTGCTTAAATGGGTGAGGTGGATTCTTTCAGTTTGAAACTCATGAACGGCAGTTTGCAATCAGGCAAGCTCATCTAGATACATTTACATAATTTTTCCAAACCCATTTTATTTCACAAGAAAGAATGTTTTATAACCCGATTTTTATCATGTTAGATACTCCCTATATTAGTACATGACTATGTTAGTGAGGTGGGAGTAGAGGGAGAAATATCGCTAAGCAAAAAATGACATAGTTCTTTGTGAACAAGGAATTGACATATTGCTTTTTCACAGAGCAATATTTATAATTTCTTTTTTTCTTTTCTGGAACTGAATTTATATGCAATGAATCAGCCTATTTCCAAGGTTTCATGGAAGTGTTGGATGGAATGCAGGGAAATTCTGATAGGATTTGATTTTCTAACTTACCACTAGTGTTATTTTACTTTTCTGGCAAACCTAACTTCATTTATATAGAGAACTGCCAAATGCTACTATTTTATGGGACTCAAGAAAGTTACATCAATGCTGCAATGACTCTAACACCCTTGCACCTGTTTCACTGCATTTTTTTTTTTTTTATTTCTTTCAGTCATGTTCAAACTACAAGCACAGAAAGCCTGTTTCTTGTGTTCTCTACAGGAAGCCCACGACACAACCTTTTGAATGTCTAAGCCACATTTTTTCAATAATGGGAGATGATAGTATCTGGGATGTTTTACAGTACTCTTATGATTGCTAGCACCTCAAGTTCATGAGTTTATCATACCTTGTTTGTGATGACCTCTTTATGGAAAACATTTTGCTGAACTGAGAATATCTAATACAAAGCAGAAAAATAAACCCATCAAATACATTGTCACTGAAAAGATGGTAACAGATGTTTCTCATCCTCAGACAACTCTGGGGAGGCTAACTGAAGGGTTTTCCATGTTTCCCAGATGCTGGGTGATATGTCTAAGTTCCCAGGATTCATGCAAATGAAGATGCACTGAGATTTACAAATACAAATTTCCCAGCTGACTCAGGCTGGGAATAGGGACAATCAAGCAAAAAGGATTTTCACTGGAATTCTGAGACATTCATGGGATGGTCTGTGTTTGAATTTAGGTTACTGTTAGTGCTTTGTCATAGTGTCTAATAAAGCAGCCAGAAGAGTTCCATCACATGCTCTTAATTTTCTCTTTTCCTTTAAAAGTTATTTAACTATGAACTTTTTAAACAACAGGAAAGGGAGAAAGGGGCCCAGAGAACAAGGGGTGAGATCCAAAGTTAAGTCTGAGAAAAGCAGCAGAAGATGGCCCAAGTGCTTGGGCCTTTGCTGTTCTTCTGAGAAACTTGGAAGAAGCTGCTGGCTCCTGGCTTTGGCCTGGTAACAGCACTGGCTATTGCAGCCATTTGGGAAGTGAATCAGTAGATGGAAGACCTTTCTCTGTTTCTCCCACTCTCTCTCTGTAACTGACTTTCAAATACATATTTTTTAAAAAAAGCTGAATTATTCAGGATTCCTCAGACTTTTTAAAAATGTTAGATCTGCATCCATTTTCAATAAATATTACATCTTTATATAAAGAGATTGAAAACAAATTAAAAAGTCCCAGTCCTTCAGTGTCTCACCACATTGGATGATTCTTGTATGAGTGAATGTTTCCATACATGAAGATACTTCAACGATGGAAATGGAAAATGTGGGAAATGGAGCTGAAAGATAAGCTCACTTTGGAGTAAAAATTTGTTTTGAATTGACACATTTTAGGGATCTTTAATAAGACTTATTCACTTATTTGAATGGCAAGGGAATGAAAGGGAAAAACAGAATTCTTCCATCAGCTGGTCCACTCTCCAAATGGCAACACCAAGAGGAAGCCAAAATTGAGGAACTCCATTTGGGTTTCCTACATGAGTGGCAGGAACTCAAGTACATGGACCATCTTCTACTGTTTTCCCAGGTACACCAGGAGGAAGCTGAATTGAAAGTGGAGCAGCAGGGACTAGAACAAGAACTTTGATATGGGATGCTGGCTTTGAAGCAGTGACTTAACCCCTGCACCACCAGACCCACCACTAAACTTTTATTTTAATGTCCTATTTCCACAAACTTTCCAAAATAACCTTTGTTTATGAAGACAACATAATTGAGTCTTTTTTTTTTATTATTTTTTTGACAGGCAGAGTGGACAGTGAGAGAGAGAGACAGAGAGAAAGGTCTTCCTTTGCCGTTGGTTCACCCTCCAATGGCCGCTGCGGCCGGCGCGCTGCGGCCGGCGCACCGCGCTGATCCGATGGCAGGAGCCAGGAGCCAGGTGCTTTTCCTGGTCTCCCATGGGGTGCAGGGCCCAAGCACCTGGGCCATCCTCCACTGCACTCCCTGGCCACAGCAGAGAGCTGGCCTGGAAGAGGGGCAACCGGGACAGAATCCGGCGCCCCGACCGGAACTAGAACCCAGTGTGCCGGCGCCGCTAGGCGGAGGATTAGCCTAGTGAGCCACGGCGCCGGCCCCATAATTGAGTCTTGATATGTAGCCTTCTGTTCTAAGGACTTTATGTGGATAAAGCCAAATGGTAGATACTATTGTTCCAATATGCCAATGAGGAATTAAGCCATAGAAATTAAACTACTTATTTTTTCACATGACTAATTAGTGGAGACATTAAGTTTTGAAAGCACGCAATTTACCTTTATGGACCGAGCTCTGAAGCTTGATGGTATACTATTTGATTCTGGAGTTATAATGTATTTTAATAGAGTAAAATTTTCAGTGGGAGTGATTTTTAATAGTAAAGTATTGCTTGAAGGTCTAAGAAATCCAAAAATAGCTTTGCCAAAACTTAGGTTCTACTTTGAGTTTTACCACCAGTGAATTAGGCAAATAACAATATTTCTCTGAACACTGGATTCAACATTTATGAATTTGGGGCCAGGAAGGGAGGCTAGAAGATCTTGTAAGTCTCTTTTACCTCTCTGATTCCAGAATTCCTGGGTCATGTATTGCAAAACATCTGAATAACTACTTGCTAGTGGTTAACCATATGCACATTTTAATTTCCTTTAGAAGAACAAGCTGTGAGAGAGCAATGCAGTAGAGAAATGGTATATGTAAGATCTGTTGTTATTTTTGCCTTTTACATCATCATTTGCACAAAATAAACTAGAAAATTAGTATGGAAATCCATTATATCATCTGTCAATGAAATTTATTTTGTTGATGTCACCTAAAAAGAACTCTCTCTAAGCACAAGGTTGTCACAGAGATTACATCCAGAAAGCAATCACTTCTCAGCTACTCCTGTCAAGAGCTATGATTTAGCCTGTATCTTATTTGAGGATCTTGATTAGAATTCAAAGAAGAAATAAGGGAGATTTTTCTCTAATGGAAGCACTTAGCATTGTATTTCTAGGAGCATTTTAGTCTTCAGTCTGTAAAATCTACCTTCCTGTTAATTATAGCACATTTGATGGTTTATACTTCTTCTATTCAACTGACTCCCATAAGCCAATGAAGTGGTGAGAAGAAAAGTACAACACAATAGTACAGTGAAGTTATGGATGTGGTCATATTGACCCAAGTTAAAATAGAAGCATTCATGGGTCGGCATTCACCTGGCAGTGAAGATTCTGACTAAGATGCCCATGTTCAATTCCCAGCTCCAGCTCTTGATTCTAGTTTCCTGCTTAGGAGACCCTGAGAGGCAGAGGTGATGACTCAAGTAGTCGGGTATCCATCATCCATGAGGGAGACCTGGACTGAGAGCCTGGCTCCCAGCTTCTGCCTTTCCTAGGCCTGGCACCCAGTGAACCAGTGGAGAAGAGTCTGTCTGTCTGTCTCTCTCTCTCTTCACCTCTTGAATAAAGATAAAACCAATTTTTAAAATTTAAAACTTGAGTATTAGTCAACCACATTTGAGTGAAAAAGAACTACTGTTTCTTTACCTTAGCTCATGAAACCCTTATCTCTTCTCCTTAACAATAACTAATACAGTCCTGTTTTGTAATTTCTTAATTAAATCCAGGAACTTTTTGCATAAATTCAAGATTGTTGTCTCAGTCAGATTCAGTTCAGTTCAAAGCTCTTAGACTTCTCTAGCTCTGATTCCAATCTTACACTCTCAAGAGCAGGGCAGGAAATGAAGACAAGGTCATTTCTCATCAAGCAGGTAGGATGCAATTGACTCATGGCTGACCACACATTGTTATAACAACAGCGTGATGATTCAGTCCCTGCTCTTGTCTTCTGGTGTTGTGGATGGTTATGCTCATTGGATCCTCTGTGCTGAGAGGGTTCTATGTTCATACTCAGCACTGTTAACTCTGCGAATCCTCCTTAGGCCTTTCAGCTGTGGATCCATCCAACAATGTCCTCCCTGCTCGTGTTGGTAGACCTCACCTCTCCCGACCACATGACTTCCCAGGCCTGTGACTCAAACCTCTTTGTGAGCCAGTCTATACACATCTATTTGGTGACCTGGCACTTCTAAATCTTCTTTATCACTTGGGGGCTGTAAGCACTAGAGCGTTCCCTCGATAGACCAGGAGACCTTCTCTGTGCTCTCCATCCTGTCCCCAAGACCCAAGACCCATCTGCTCAGACACTCCTCATCATGTTGCATTTGTGGAGAAAGATCTCAACTTCTCCTACCTTCCAAAGCCTCCCAACTTTAAGAGAGGATGAATCAGCTGCTCCTAAACTGCTTTGTCCTCTGGGAATCCCATCTTACAAAATTCGTCTCCCTTTTGAGAGCTCTGTATTTTACATGTGGAATACAGTGTATTGAAAAGTGATGGATGCCAGAGAGGAACAATGCTGGGGAAGACCCCGTTGTCTTGCTTTGTTTTATTCTCTTTACTTCTTTCCAGGAATCCATTAAATTTATATTAGCTGAAAAGGAAAAAAAAAGTGGAACCTAAAGCTATCAGATTGCATCAATTCAATTTGTGTATGAGAATGATTCTTCTGCATTCACGATGTTTCTTTTGGTATGAAGATGATGCATGATGAGTCTGGAAAATTTCTGAAAATGCTTATTCTGAAAACACTATACATCACCAAAATAAAAATTTTTTGAAAGATTTGTTTTTTATTTGTTTTGAAAAGCAGAGTTATAGAGCGGGGGGTGGGGGTCGGTGTGGCATGGAGAGAGACAGAGACAGAGACACAGACTGAGACAGAGGTAAAGAGAATCTTCCATCTGCTGCTTCACTCCCCAAATGGCTGCAACAGCCGGGGTTGGGCCAGGCCAAAGCCAAGAGTCAGAAGCATCATCTGGTCTCCCACGTGGGTGCAGGAGCATAAGCACTTGGACCATCTTCTGCTGCTTTCCCAGGGGCATTATCAGGGAGCTGGATCAGAAGTGGAGCAGCCAAGACTTGAACTGGCATACATATGGGACGCCAGTGCTGTAGACGGCAGCTTAATCCAGTATGTCACAATGCCAGCCCCTCATTTTCAGGTTGTAATGAGCAAAAAGTACTTTGGTGTTGAAATATTTTGTTTTTCATATCACCATTTTCAATAATGCTCAAAGCACACTGCCACATACAAGTACTTTCAGCACCCAGGCTGTTTCATCTAAAACTATTTATAACTCAGTGGGTTTCTAAGAGCATCCAACTCAGGAGCTTTTGTTGCTTTACTGAGGTATTTCCTCACTTTTAAAGACTGAGATGTGGATTTGTAATGTTCCAATATCATGCATCCTAGCCAGAAACCAGGAAGGAAAAAAAATGAGTAAGTTGTCTGAGAACTCTGTCCAAATTCTTGCTGGGTTTTGGAAACCTGAATATCCTTCCTTCTTTTTTTTGCTGAGACAGAAACTGTAAGGATGGAAGAGGTTTTGTAAGAAAAACACAGCTAGAGAGTTTGGCTCACAGTGAGCAAAAGTGCAGCGTATACGGGCAGCACAATGCTGCACCCTGACCTGCTGAGGGATTGTGTAATCTCTTTTCAGATAGGTAAGCATGAATTAATCACCAGGATAAGAAAAAATGTGAGTAAAGTGATATGGATAGGAAGAAACTTGGGAAAGAAAAAAACAAGAAAAATGTGTTATTGAGAGAGTCCTGATAAAAATGACTTTAGATAAGAAATCTGATACTGTGTTAGCTGCACAACCGCCCTAAGATAAATTAATCAAATGACCTCAAGAGTTCTGTAGTGGCCAGGCTAGTCTGGGCAATGGATTTTATCTGAGTTCAGCTTCTGCTTTAAGGGTACATACTCAACTGAGTTAGCCTATTTGGCTTTCAGGTATTTTTATTTATTTATTTATTTTTACACAGGAATTTTAAATACAAGCTGTCTTCAAAAAGTTCATGGAAAATGCATTTATTGACAACATCATGCATACATGGATTTCACAAATTTTTTGGCACTGAAATAAACTTATCTTTTAATTTCATTTTAAACAAATATTTTAAGATTTATTTGTTTATTTGAAAGTCAGAATTACAAAGAGAGAGGGAGAGATAGAGATAGAGAAAAAGAGAGATATCTTCCATCCTCAGATAGCTGCAACAGGCAGCACTGGGCCCTGCTGAAGCCAGGAGCCAGGAGCTTCATATTGGTCTCACTTGGTTGATAGGGGCCTAAACTCTTGGGCCACTTTCCCTGCTTTTCCCAGGCCATTAACTTGAAGTTGGACCCAAAGTAGAGCAATTGGGAAATGAACAGGCGCCCATATAGGATGTTGGTGTTGCAGGTGATGGCCTTACCCACAATTCCACAATGCCAGCCCCTAAACAAACATAGTTAAGTACCCTAGTAAGAAATTAGAAAATGCAAAACAAAAGCAATCATTATCTTCATTATTGCCACCATAATCATCATGTTCCCCAGCATCATCCAGCGTCCCTGGTATAAATGTGGTTTAGACTTTGTTTTATTTGCTGCTGAGTTTCCTTTGGTTTGTGTAGATACAATGCAAATGTATGAAAAAAAAATATATATATATATTATATGTGTATATATATATATATACACATACATAAAATTACTCCTATAGAGACCAGGTATAAACACAAATGCAGTGTCCTGTAACTTGCTTTTACATTTAAGTTTTTAGTATGATTCCATACAAACTTGCATCATTAACTGTAATTTATTTCATCAATATCTAATCCTTGAGTATTTAGATAGTTTTTAATTTTAGCTGGAATTAAGACCTCTGGATGTATAACATCCTTTTATACACATTTTTATATGAAGACTTGTCCAATTCATTATTTGAGTTAAATTCTTAGAAGTAGAAGTAATGGGTGGATAATGTATATTTTTGTAGCACCTCAAAACTGTGGCCAAACCTGCGGTCAAATTGCCCTTCAGGGAGCTGTGTTAATTAATACCTCTAACAGCGATGTCTGTGAGCAGCATGTACCCCAAGTCTTTGCCAAAACTGGATTTTCTCCTTATTTTTAATGCTTTGTAGTATGATACATGCCTTCTCAATTCTTTTTAACAAAATCTACCAAGTGACCACTACAGTCTGAAATTCTTGCTCGAAAGCAGCTAGCAGAGTAACCTGTAAGGAAAATCTTGGAAGAAGGAAAAATGGATGCAAATATGTGAATTTGGCCCAATCTCTTATATAAGTTACACCTTTTCAAAGAAAATTTCTTGAGAGGATTTCCCAATAGGAAATTCTGTTTTAAATGTTTATTTATTTTCCTCTACTTGAAAGGCAGAGAGAGAGAGAAAGAGAGAGGATTTTCCCTTGGCTGGTTTATCCCCAAAACCTGCAACAGCCAGGGGCAGACCAGGCTGAAGCCAGGAGCCTAGAAATGCATTTGGGTCCCCTGTATGGATGGCAGGATCCCAAGCACTTGAGCTATCATCAACTGCTTCTCCTGCATTAGCAGGGAACTGAATTTGAAGCACAGTGGCCAGAACTTGAACCTGCACTCTAATATGGGATGTAACCCATTGCCACAGCATCTACCCCAAAATTCTGTTTTAGAATGCAGAGATTTTCTGAATTGTGGCCACTGATCAAATCATTAGTTCTTTGTGTTAAAGGGAAGCAAGACAAAGTCAATATTTTTAAAAGATTTATTTATTTATTTGAAAAGCAGAGTTATAGAGAGTCAGACATGGGGCTGGGGCCGGGGGGAGAGTGAGAGAGAAGGTCTTTCATCCATTGGTTCACTCCCTAAATGGCTGCAATGGCTGAAGCTGGGCTGACCCAAAGCCAAGATCCAGGACTTCTTCTGGGTCTCCCATGTGGGTGCAGGGACCCAAAGACTTGGATCATCTTTTGATGCTTTCCCAGGCACGTTAGCAGGGAACTGGATCGGAAGTGGAGCAGCCAGAACTTGAACTGGCACTCATTGGCAAAGACTTGGGGTAAATGCTGCTCTTAGACACTGCTCTTAGAGGTATTAATTAACACAAGCTCCCTGAAGGGCAATGTGGCAACAGATTTGGCCATAGGTGTGAAATGTAGGTGGCGGCTTTACCTGCTATGCCATAGCATCAACCCCACAAAGTCGATATTATAGAAGGATTTCATCTTCCATATTGTGACTTCCAATAACAGGTTTATAGCTATGTTTGAACTCACCTCAAAAAATTTGTTATTGGAATTCAAATAGCCACAAATTCATTATCCCAATATTGTAGGAAGAAATTTGGACTCGAAATTGGGAGACATTTCTCTGTCACTGATCCAAATGGTGAAATTGCACTTGACATTCAAACAATTTAATTGCATTTAAAGTGCCTTTCAGGGCCCATGAGAGTCTCACAGGCATGGAAAGCCATGACGCGGTGGCAAAAAAAACTTAAATGAAAGATCCTGGTGAAAAAGACCCCAGCGGAAGGAACAGGCCATCAAGGAGAGAGGCACCTTTCTCTGAAGGGAGGAAGGGACCTCCACTGTGATACGGCCTTGACTAAACAAGCTCAGAGTTGGTGAACTCAAGGGGCTTCCATAGCCTGGACAGCTCATGGCAAGAGCCTCGGATGATTGCTGACGTCATAAATAAGAGTGCCAATTGTTAAATCAACAACGGGAGTCATTGGGTACATGCTCCCCACCTAGGATCTCTGTCCTTAATGTGTTTTACTATGAAACTTAAAGACAACACTACTAGTCAAACAATACCCTATACCTTGTGCTGTTGTGTAAGTGCAGCCCGTTGAAATCCTTGCTTAGTATATACTAAATTGATCTTCTGTATATGAAGGTAATTGAAAATGAAACTCTATGAAGGGTGGGATGGGAGAGGGAGTGGGAGAGGGGAGGGCCGTGGGAGGGAGGGAGGTTGGGGGAGGAAAGCACAACAATACAAAAGTTGCACTTTGTAAATTCACATTTATTAAATAAAAAAATAAAGTGCCTTTCAGAAAGAATAACTGACAATTTGATGCACAATTTTTACTGTGATTTACTTATGTTTGTAACTTATTCATAGTTACATGATCTGGATAAAGGATAAGTATTTAACCTATATTCTTGAAAGAGAAGTAGGAAAATAAAAGGTATAAAAACAACGATGCCTGTTTATGCTGTGTTAATTTCATGAAAATAAGCAATGTAAGAGTTAATGTTTTGACAATTATAGTGATAGATTCTGTGCCATAATATCGTAACACATCACCATGCCATTAATGCATTTTTATATTTTACTAAACCACTTTGTTGAAATAATACAATTCATCTTCAAATTTGCTACAACACACAATAGAATATTGAAGACTTCCATAGTAAACTATCACACTTCTTTCTTTGTTTTTAAATATTTACTTATTGATTTGAAACGCAGAGTTACAGAGAGGCAGAGGCAGAGAGAGAGACAGAGACAGAGAGACAGAAAGAGAGGTCTTCCATCTGCTGGTTCACTCCCCAGATGGCCACAATGGTCGGAGCTGGGACAATCTGAATCCAGGAGTCAGGAGCTTCTTCCGGGTCTCCCACACAGGTGCAGGGGCCCAAGGAGTTGGGCCATCTTCTACTGTTTTTCCAGGCCATAGCAGAATAGCAGAGAGCTGGATCGAAAGTGGAGCAGCCGGGACTGAAACCAGCGCCCACATGGGATGCTGGCACTGCAGGCAGCAATTTTACCCACTACGCCACAGTCCCAGCCCCACACTTATTTCTTATTTTTTCAATTTTTTCTCATTTTTGAAAAACTTTATTTCAAAGGCAGAGAGAAGGAGAGAGAGAGAGAGAGAGAGAGAGAGAGAGAGAGAGAGAGAGAGAGAGAGAGAGAGAGAGAGAGAGAGAGAGAGAGAGACTATGTCATAGCCAAGAGTTCACTCACACAACAGCCAGGGCTGGGTCAGGCCAAAGCCAGGAACATGTAATTCAGAAACCCAAGTAGCAAGCCATCACATGCTATCTTCTGGGATGTGCAGCTTCCCAGAACTGCAATTGGAAACAGAGCAGAGACTTGGACCCAGGCACTCTGAAATGGGGTGTGGGCATCCCAAACAGCATCATAAACACTGCAACAAATGTCTGCTCCTCAAAACCTTTTGATAATGTAAGTAATCCAAAATCAGCACAGAGGGCCGGAGACAGGCAAAGCTATGCTGGGAACCCCTGATGGGCTACTTGAGCAGTCAGCTTACAATTTGGAAAGCAGCGAAGCAGTCATTGCTTGCAAGTCCATGTGTGAGAACATAAATCACCAGTTTCCATTTGCAAATAGCATAAGGAACCTCCTCTGGCTCTGTGGTTTAAAAGAAAACACGCAATAGTGATGTAGTGACCTGTCAGCTACAGCACATTTTTTCATTTATCAAATCATTAGTTATAGCTATGGGAAGATTTTGGACCGTTCGGACACTTAGGTCATTTAGTTTCCCCTCCCTGCTTCTCTGGCCTCCTCCCTCTAACGAATTGCCCAGTTCTCTGAATGCCTGGCTTGATGGCATCTGGCTGTGTCTATGACTTTCCCTGCCTACGGGATCCTGTTCATTTGACTGGCAATGACCCTCACAACGCTGAATACTGGAGAAATTCTATATTCAGAACTGTAGCTCAAATGTGGTCAGGAATAGATTGGTTGAGGAAAGCCATTTACCCACAGTCACACCTGACTGTATTTCCAGGCACTATTTCCCTTTGCCCTAAAGTGAGATTCTTCAGTGTCCTTTCTTTGTGGTAGACTGATTGCCCGAACTGCCTCATTTGTTCATATTTCCCTGTATGTACATCCCTTGTGATGAGGTTTTGGACTTTCTCCCTTCTAGAGATGGAATATACTTTCCCACCCCTTGGAACTGACCCAAACTTTGTCTGAACAACAAAAAGCAAAGGAAATGAAGAAGTGTCAGTTCAAAGCCTAGGCCTCATGAGGCTTTGCTCATCTTTGCTTACTGCCTTGGCATCGTGCTATATGACAGTCGCCTTAGCTATTTGCAACATGAGAAACAGACTTAATGGAGATGAACTGTCATAAGTGCAGCTAATCTAGGCTGTACATCTGAGTTGGGGGCTAAATGCAGATATACGATCAAGTCTGTGTGCCAGAGGCACCATCCAGCTGAGCTCTGACCTGACAAATTTCAGAATTTGGTTACTATTTTAAGCCATAACAAAGCAAAGGCTAACTGGTACTTTTGTCCGTGCTTAAAGCTACTCATAATTTTCAAATTATAAGGAATAGTAAATTCAAGTCAAAGTGTCGGCAGGAGTTACAAACTCAGTTGTCTCCAGAAGCCAGGGAAGTTAAGAAATTGAATGAAAAAGCCAAGTGTAAGAAAATTCACCAGGCTTCTTAGTTTCAGTTTGCAAGTTTTGCTCAACATAATTGAATCAGGGCTATTTATATATTCTGTTTGTTACAAATTTAATTTAATTTATATTTTAGTATATATATTTCAAGTGTGCAACATGATGTTTTAGTATGTATACATAGTGAAATCATTACTATAGTCATGGAAACTGAATCTCTGCACCATGACACTTGGCTACCTTTGGATGGGATGGTAATCTAAAATCTATACGCTTAGTTTTCAGTGCACAATATTCATTCACCATTACTGGCGGCAGTCACTAGGACTCTAGACTTATTCATCATACATAACTGCACGTTTGTACCCTTTGATCTACATTTCCCATCCCTTTCCCTCTTCCTGCTCCTGGTAACCATTATTCTACTATATTTCCATATAGTTAATGTTTTTAGATTTCACATATAAACAAGTTCATGTAGTGTTTGTCTTTCTGTATCTGGCTTATTTTACCTAACACAATGTCTTCCAGATTCATGCATGCTCTTCAAATGTCAGTATCTCCTTCTCTTTTATCATTGAATAATTTATCTATCTTTTCCACAATTTCATTGTTTCCATATCCTGCTATTCTGAATAATACTGTCATAATCATGGGAGTATGGATACATACAAGATGCTGCTTTCATTTCCATGGGTATATGAGTAGCAGAAGGAGTGCTGGATAATATGGCAACACTATTTTAATTTTTTGAGGACACAAACAGAATGGAAATTCTGTTATGCATAATAGATCTACCAATTTGGGTACCTTCCAATAGTATACATGAGTGCTCTTTTTCCATACCCTTATCAATGCTTGCTCTCTCTTATCTTTTTGATAACAGCCATCCTAATGGGTGTGAGGAGGTATGTCACCGTGGTTTTGATGTGCATTTGCCTAATGATTAGTGATATTGAGCACATTTTCATATACTTGTTGGTTATTCCACAAACACAATTGTTTTTATTTATTTGAAATTCAGAAGGAAAGAGAGAAAGAGTGAGAGAGAGGAAGAGAGAGAGAATATGAGAATTGGAATCTTGGAACTGCAGATTCGCTCCATAAACACCTATTATTGTGGGAGCTGGCTGAGGCTGAACTCCATCTAGGTCCCCCTCATGGGTAGCAGTAGCCCAACTACTAGAGCCATGCACATTAATAGGATGCTGGATAAGAAATGCAGTATCCGGGACTTGTCCTATATTGGGTGTGTACGTCCTAAGTGGCAATCTAAACTGCTGTGCCACAAGGTCAGTCCTGTTGGCCATTTCAGTGTCTCCTTTGACAACATATCTCTTCGGGTCTTTGGCTTATTTTTTAATCAGGTTAGTTTTGTTTGTTTTGTTTTTGCTATTGTGTTGTATGAGTTGTTATATATTTTGGATGTTATTCTTAGCAGATGCATGATTTGCAGATTTTTTTTCCAATCTATTGGCTGTCTTTTTTCATTATTGTCCTTGCAATACAGAAGCTTTTCAATTTGTTGTAGTTGTACTTGTTTATTTTTGCTTTGTGTGTGTTTTGCTATGATATTAAAAAAAATCATTGCCAATGGCGTCAATGTCAAAGATTTTTTCCCATGTTTTTGTTGCCATCTAGGAGTATTATAGTTTTAATTTTTGTATTTAGAGCTTTGATCTATTTAGTTAATGTATGTATATGAAGTTTGATAAGGATCCCCCTTCACACTTTCATGTATGGTTATCTAGTTTTCCCAACACTTTGTAATATAATTTGAAACTGGAAAGTGGAATATCTCCATCTATGTTTTTATTTCTCATATGTGCTTTTTAATCTTCTAAACTTTTTTTAAATTTATTTTTTAAGGAATGCAAATTTCTTAAGTACGACTTTACCAATATAGCTACTCTTTCATGTGTGCTTCAGCTTTTCAAAGTCTTCTGTGGTTTATGTCTATTTCTCATGATTGCTTTAATTTTCAAGGTGTTTCTTGGTTCCATATGAATTTAAAATTGCCTTTACTATTTATGTGGGAAAAAAAAGTCCCTGGAATTTTGATAGAGTTTGCATTGAATCTCTGTATTACTTTCAATATTCTAACAAAATTAATTCTTCCAAATACAAGCATAGTTTTGCTTTCCATTTATTTGAATCTTTTCAATTTATTTTATCAATATTTTATAAAGTTCAAGGTCCAGATTTTTTACTTCCTTAGTTAAATGTATTCCAATGTATTTTATCTTTTTGAATATTATTGTAAATGATATTGTTTTCTTGATTTTTTTGGAAAAGTCATTGTGTGTATAAAGAAATGCATTAGTTTACTATGATGATTTTGTATACTGATATTTTACTGAATTCATTTGTTAGTTGTAACAGGCTTTTTGTGAAGAGTTTCTGCTTATAGGAATATGTGATCTACAAACAGGAGTAATTTTACTTCTTCCTTTTTAATATGGATACCATTATTTTTAAATCCCAAGCAAATAAAAATGGTTAATGTTATGTTAATTTCCAAGTGACCTTTAGACTTACTGTTACAGAGGTAATAGTGAGCGGAGGTGACTTTGGAGTACTGAATAATACATGTTCTGCCTGAGGTAGTGGCTACTCAGCTTAAGGTGTTGTGTGGGATTGCGGGCTTGGTGCTGTCAGAATTTGCACTTCTTTAAGGGGAAGAACACAGTTTGTATTTTTTATGTTAATTTTCCTGCCATTTTATTGTTGGGCTTCTTTGTAAAGAACAGATGCAGGCCTGAACATGACATATGCACCACCCAGTTATAATATCTAAGATAAAGCAATATGAGACTTATGGTGGGAAAGTTTCTTGGAATGTTGGAAACATGTATTGGTGGAGAGTAAAGCCAAATTTTAGAAAAGACCTTGCATACCCATTCCAGAATCAAATCTCTCCAGAGATTAATTATCAAAGATTAAGAGAAGGAGAAGGAGAATGACAAGGACCTGGAAAAGAGTTCAAAGGAGGGAGTGGGAGAAGGAGCAGAAGTACAAATTGAAATGCTGTTGGGAATGAGGGAAAAGCAAAATTCACCAAATAATTTTCGGAGTAGCAACCATTTGCATTTTCCTAATAATATTCTTGATGTTACAGTTTTTATTAGTTTCATATAAATTGATCACTGCATATTATAGTGAGCATGGAAAACATTTGGAATACATTTTGTAGTATATAATAAGTGGATTCTTGCTATTCTAGTCTGGCAGTCACCCAGATGGGAGGTGGATAGGAGAACAGATAGAAGAAAAAGATAGAAGAGCGCTTTCATGCATCTTGGCATCTATTGGGACTGGGAGGGTCAGCATAGTTTTGGGAAGGGTCCTCCAGTCTAAGAATGGTGGATGTACCTCACCGGCAGAGATTATGGCACATGTGCAACCTGCTGGAGAGGCCAACTCCACCAAGCATCAACCAATGCCTGTAAGCTTCTCACCATCTCTCTAATCCTTCCTTCATGCTTCTGCGAAGTGTGTTATCAAACAAAACACTTACTTTCTATGAAAATATTTATTCCAGTGACAGTATTTCATTATTTGTAGCTTCCAGCATGAAACATTTTAAGTTATCTGAAATTTACCCAGGAGGATTCTAGAAAATGTGGTATTTCTCAGTATTCTAATAACCTTGAGTGTTAACTTAGGATATATAGGTCCTCCTTCTAGGAGGTTACTATAAATCACAAAAACAAGGGTAGAAGCTCCAGTGTCTGACATCTATATGATCAAAGAGAAAGGAGATTAAATACAATATTATACGTAAATTTCCAAGCTGAGAAACAGGAACAGACTAGGTACTCTAGATTTACCTCCTATTGTTATTTTAGCAAGAGAATCAGTAATTCATGAGAGGTTGAAAATTAAAGCAAAAGAAATATATCTCAGAATAAGAAGTGATATAATGAAAAATTTTAAAGCAGATTAATATAAAGAAAGCTAAGACACTTCTTTTTATAGAAAAAGGTAGAGAAACAAAAAAGATAATGATCTGTTCTTGTATGTATCAACTTTTAGATGCTAGTCTGTTATTATGTAGTTGCTATTAAGTATTTAAGAATCTCAAGCATTAAAAATATGATACTGGAGCAAGGGTCTCAAAATTATCAATATGCATGTAGAACTTAGCTGCTTAAGGGAAGAAGCCATTGTAATAGGTATATATTAGTAAGAAGTGAATGAAGAGAAAACAAATTAAAATAAAAAATTAAACAAAATGTTCTTTGTGCATATCTACCTGGCAGAAGTAGAATAAGCAAAGAAAACACGACTGGAGTAGGTGAACCAATGAACTTGAATTTAATAAAATCTCTAACATAGTATCTGGCCCATAGGATAATCACAAAAAAATCGATAGCTTAATCACAATTTTGTTATATGGTTAATATACAACAGAGCATGCAAAGTGAAATACAGCTAGTCACTGGGTGCAGGAACTCTTTTTTTTTTTTTTTTTTTTTTTTACAGGCAGAGTTAGAGAGTGAGAGAGAAAGGTCTTTCTTCCATTGGTTCACCCCCCAAATGGCCTCTGCACTGATCCAAAGCCAGGAGCCAGGTACTTGCTCCTGGTCTCCCATGCAGGTGCAGGGCTCAAGCACTTGGGTCATCCTCCACTGCCTTCCCGGGGCCACAGCAGAGAGCTGGACTGGAAGAGGAGCAACCAGGACAGAACCCAGTGCACCAACTGGGATTAGAAGCTGGGGTGCCAGCACCGCAGGTGGAGGATTAGCCAAGTGAGCCACGGCGCCAGCCCTGATTATAGGAACTCTAACATTCTCTCTAAAAGGAAGTAGGTGGGTATTAAAAAAGGGCAACAAGAACACATTATTTTAAGAATTTTTTTTAATAAAGGATCAGGAAAAGAGAATGGTAATTTAGAAAGGGGACAATGTTGTAGGTCAGAGGTTAAGCAGACACTTGCAATGCTGGCACCCCATCTGGGCCCAGTTGGATTCCTGGCAACTCCAATTCTAACCCAACACCCTGATAATATGCCTGGGAAAGCAGCTGCATATGGCCCAAGTTATTTAGCCCCTGTAACCCATGTGGCACAACTGGATGGAGCTCCAGGCTCATGGCTTTGGCCTGGCCATTGTGGTCATTTGAGGAGTGATCTGAGATGAAATAAAGGACCTAAGTAAAGGGTTTGGATGTCAAAAGTCGGAGGGCAATCTCTCCTAAAGAAATTAAAAGCACAAGATGAGTGAAGCTATATGGAAAATGTGATATGAAGAAAAAAGTTTAATTTTTAAAAAGAGTTGACCTCTAAGAACGTGTCCATAGCTCTCCGTTGTCTTTGATGGGTTTGGAGGTTGGTGGAGGTGGCTGCTGTGGATTGTAGGACTGTTTGAAGAAGAACCTGGAACAGAAATCCAGTTGAAAAATTGAACTTTAGATTCCACTAAAATGTATCTTCTTATGTGGCAGAAATTTTCTTGTGCAGTAATTCTGTGACATGGGCTGATCTGATCATAAAGAATATGAAACTAAAGTATAAATCAAGTGATTTACTCCAGGTCATACTGCTAATTAAGAATAGTGCAGTAATTTAAACTTAGTTTCCACATTCCAGGGGCCTGTTTGTTTTGATGAGCCCAGAGTTGTGTTGTAAATCTGATGAGTTACTGTGTTCTCGCTGGGGTTCCATTGAGGCACACAGACTGACCATGCACTGGAAGTTATGGAGAGGCAGCAGCTAGGAATCCCTCCATGCCCTCACTTCAGTAGGGCCATTCTTGTATAATGGAAAGGGACTGTGACTGAAAACTAAAACAAAACAAAAAGCAAACGAGAAACATCAGAGTTTGCGTTCTAGTTCTGTCTCTTCACTTTCTACTTGCTCTTTACCAAAAGAATCTTACTGATAAAATGAATTGATTCCCTTTGTTCTGTAGTTCTTGGTGTAATACAAAGGCCACATAAGACCATGGAAGTTAAATTAGTAATGAACAAAACACCTCATGCATAACTAAATTCTATTTAATATTTCTCTTTGTCTAATATATTTATTCTCATTTTTTGAAGCTTTGTATCTCACCCAGCCCCATATTTCCTAAGCCCAGGTAGAATCAGCTGCTTTCTTTCATGTTTTGACTGCACTCAGAACCTCTTTTAAAGACCCAACACTTAAAAAAGCCTTGACCTCAAATATATACATAGGAGAGGATAGAGCCAGCTCATCCCTGCATCCCCAGTACTTAACCCAAAGCTTGGGATATAAGAGTTATTCAATGAATAGTTTAGAATATATTTGTGAATGCATATAATTTATGATATACTGTAATTATTTTGTATTGTTCTGTTTAAACCTTCAGGAAGATGGAAGTTATGAATCCCCAGAAATCTGAAATAAATATTAAAAGTTAAAAAAAGCTCTTCTACATAAATTGAAATTGAACATTTCTATTGCATATAAGTAATATATTTTATTATTTTTAGAAGATTATTGGGCTGGCTTAAACCTAGCGGCTTAAGCCACAGCCTACAGTGAAGCATCCCATATGGGTGCCAGTTTGAGACCTGACTGCTCCACTTCCGATCCAGCTCTCTGCTATGGCCTGGGGAAGCAGTAGAGGAGGCCCAAGTCCTTGGGACCCTGCACCCATGTGGGAGACCTAGAAGAAGCTCCTGGCTCCTGGTTTCGCATCGGCGCAGCTTTAGTTGTTGCGGCCAATCGGGTAGAGAACCAGTGGATAGAAGACCTCTCTCTCTCTCTTTCTCTTTCTCTCTTTCTTTGCCTCTCTTTCTCTCTATGTGTAACTTTTACTTTCAAATAAATAAATTAATCTTTAAAAAAAGATAATTTATTTGAAAGGAAGAGTTACAGAAAGAGGGAGAAACACAGAGAGCACACATCTTCCATCTGCCGATTTACTCCCCAAATGGCCAGGATGGCCAATGCTGGCTCAAACTGAAGCCAGGATCCAGGAGCTTCTTCCCAGTCTCCCACATGGGTGGCAGGCACCCAATACGTGAGCTGCCTTTTGCTGCTTTCCCAAGTGTATTAACAGAGATCTGGATCGGAAGTGAAGCAACCAGGACACAAATCGGCACCCAAAGGCAGTGGCTTACCCCACTAGTCACAATGCCAGCCCCTATTTTACATAATATTTAAGCTGCAGTATAATTTTTTTCAAATTTTGTCATGTAAATTATATTCTTTGTGTGTCTGAGAATTTTTCAGTGTTGATTTAGCAGAAAGATTTGTCCAAAAAAATAAAGTCCTTTAATCAAAAGAACTATTTACTTAAGTACAGAAGTCAAGCATAAAAGCTCTGCAAACTAGCGAATGATATATTTTAATATTAGCTGATTGTTTCAGAGAAACAGGTGATATTTACAGATTCAAATTATATGCTATCAAAGCAAATATTTCATTTATCTGAAGCAGAAAAAAGCAATCGTGATAAAAAAAAAAAAAAAGATGACAACTGTAAACGTCCCCTCTTTAGCACAGTGAAGGAATTTAGTGTCCAGAACCCAGTGGCCCATGACATCAACTGTAGCATGTTCCTAAAGTGCTATGATTGATCAAAACAGGAACCGGCAACAGAGTTGCCCTCATGGGCAAAACTTGGCAACTTTCCAAGAGCGACTACTGGAAAACAGCCCAGGGCAGCAGCAGGCTCTGGCAACTGTTAAACTCCAGCTGGGACTACAGCCTCAAAACCTGCACAGTAATTAGGAATTATGATGTTTCTCCCTTTTGGAACATAATCCTGAGATATCCCTTGAGTGAGTCTATCTGAGGTCCCACTGATGGTTCTCTCCACCCCTCTTTTGGAATCCAGAGGATGCTGTATCACAGGCCACCTGCTTCAATGACCCAGCATTGCTGTTTCTTTGGAGAAAGACAAGTCCTTCATGTGTCTCAAATCTCTCTTGGCTGCAGGCTGGAGTGGAGTGAAGTAATGGCCAGTGCTGATTTTCCCTTCTTTGACAGTTTGCCTAGAGGGTAACTACACAAGGCTGTTGAGCTAGTCTTACTTGTGTTCAGCTCCCAGATCTGCTATCCCTTGCTGGGAAAAATTTCTTTGGCTATTTTGAGCCCATGACCTAATATATACACTAAGGAACAGGGATCCTAACCGTTCAGGGATACTGTGGGAATTAAGTGAGTTATTCCACACAAAGTTCTTAGCACAATGTCTAGTGTACAGAAAAGTACAGAGTGAAAAGATGGAAGAATCAAGAGAGAAGAGCAATTTCAGGTGAATGAGAATTGCACCGTGGGCTCTGTTCTGTGCATGGTACTCTGACCCAGTGTTGCTTTGTCAGCCACACCAGTGTGTTGATGGAATGATCATCTTCGATGCCCTTCAACTTAGGTAAAACAGGGTAGTTCCTCCAAAAGCTGAAGAAAACACACTGATGGAAGCAGTAGAAGGACGTTGTGGGAAAACAAAGCCTGGGACCAGGAATCTTGAAGTCTAAATGCAAAAGGAATCTACCATGAACTTTTTTGTGGGGGCTGGAGTTGTAGCATAGCAGTTTGGGCCCTGGCCTATGACACAGGCATAGAGTCTGGGTTGCTCCACTTCTTGGGCCCTTGCATGCACATGGGAGACCCAGAAGAAGCTTCTGGCTCCTGACTTTGGCCTGGCCCATCCCTGCCCATTGGAACAATTTGAGGAGTGAACACGTGGATGAAAGGTCTTTCTCTCTCCCCACACTCCTTTTTCTCTCTGTGACTCTGCCTTTCAAATAAGTAAGTAAATCTTACTAAAAAAATCTGTGGACCTGGAGTAGTTACTTAATTTATGGGCTAGATTTCCACTGTGGCAAATAAAGAGTTTGGGGATGCTGGCCGGCTTGCAGATCCTATTCTTTGGAGCCCTAGGATTAATGCAGGACTCTGCTTCAGGGTCAACTTTGGGAACAGGAGAGCAAAGAAAGAGAGCTGGTGGAGAGTTCTCTTTAAATTGGTACAAAAAAGGGAGCTTGGCTGGTTTGCTTTTGATCTCTTTGAAGTATTGGTGACTGATAAGGGTTTCTTGGAAAAGTGAATCTTCTTCCTTAAACAATGTTTGAATAGTGCTGGACTAGATAGTAGCTGTAAGATTCTTTCTGGATTTAAAAAAAAAAAAAAAAAACTTTAGTTTTTTTTTTCAGCTACATAAGTTGTGGGGTCCAGTTCAAAACAAACATATGGAACCCCTTGTTCAGAAAGCATTACAAAGGCCCTTTTAATTTTTTTCACAGCCTCTCCATCCCTGTCTCTCTCTCATAGAGATTTTAATTTTCTGTTTAATGTTATGTCCTATTGGGTACAAGAATATTTGAGGGGAGGATAGACCCTCACAGGTGCTCAACTCACCACCTATGACTCAGCGGGCAGGACACAAACGTCTAACCCCAGCGCACCTTGCACCCATATCCTGCTCCAACTGCAGGTGAAGGACTGGGTGGAGGCAGGGATGATGCACCCCAGGGAGGCAGCAAGGCTGCACTGCATGTGAACCGAGGCCATAAGACCTGGTTTATGTGCCATTGTCCCATCAGATTTCACTACCAAGCACCAATTCAAAGACAAATTGTTTGGGTAGGCATTTGGCCCAGTAATTGGAATGCTCTCATCCCCTATCAGAGTACCCAGGTTCAAGTCCCAGATCTGCTTCTAATACTGTTCCCTGCTAATAAGCACATTGGGAAGCAACAGGTCCCTGTTATCCAGGTGGGAACCCCGTATGGGATTCCTGGTGCATGGCTTTGGCCTGGCCCAGCCCCGGCTATCACACATTTGGGCAGTGACTGAGCAGTTGAATGATCTCTCTCTGTCTTTCAAATAAATAAAAATAAACTTAATAAAAATCACTAATAAACAGGCAAAATTACTAAGATTTTTCAAGATCATGTCTACAGATCATTAAATTCCTTTTGGTTGTGGGGTCTTTTGTCACTGTACTAGTAGCATGCTCATGAAATTGATCCTGATTTTAACATCAATTGTCTCAAAATAATTCTTCTAAATTAGTGTCTGGGTAGCTTTATTGCAAACGACTACACTAAAGACACCAACACAATTTAATTTTATGGCCATTTGTCGAGTTTTATCAGATGTAAAAAAATAAAACAAAACAAAATAAGCACAGCAACAAATAAAACAACTATATAGTATAAGAGCAACTACTGTTGCTAAGTAAACCACACAACGTGTTAATTAAGATTAACATGACTCCTAACACCCACATTCTTCATGGTTCTCCCTGGAAAAGTTTCTCTCTTTCACTTTGTTCCTCACCATTTTCTCAGCTAACTACCCTCACGTTGTGTTTCTGTTCTCTCTAGTTCTTTGCTAGTGAGCCTTGTTTCTGCCATCCTGTTCTCTTTCCCTGTTTTTCTCCTGTGGACTAAACAATCTGAAACCTGGCTTGTCTCACTGGGCCCTGACCCATCTCTCCCCAGGAATACACATCAATATTACCCGCCTTTGATCTATTGTTCAGTTAGACCCTCATTAATCTCCTGGTTGATAGGCCAACCATTACAGAGTTACATTTGCCAATGTATACATTTACCTTGAACACTTAAGGAAGAAGGAAACCCCATATGCTTGAAATACAAATACAGATACAATTGCAGAGGAGGCTATTTTTCAAAACATGTCTTGATTCAACCAATACATGTGCAACAGCTCATATGTGAGTCCTAGTTATCTGCAAATAGGCTTATCAAGCCTGTCCAAATGGGAATAGACATTTAAAGCTATTCAAAACTAAGAGACTTATTGGCTCTGACTTCAGATACATAGGATAAACAAATCCTGCTCAAACCAGTTCCAACTCAATCTCAGACACAAGATTAAAGTCTAAACTGCTCACATATCTTCCCATTGGAATCACTAACAACTTCTGTCAAAGTGCATGCATATTGAAGTCGTTGGGTGATGGCAGGAGATTGGATCCTGCAGTACTTATCCATTTTCAAAGCGTACCTTGTATATTTTCATCATTTAGTCAAATGCCAGCTGAATCTATTTGTTGGTAAATAAGATGGTTTCTATACATGCATTTTAATATTACAGGCACAAAATATTGAAACTTTAATGCAAGCCTTCATTCATTTTTATTGGCATTCATAAGTAAATTTGATTTAAATTTTTCAAATACAGCAATTAGATACTAATCAAGTTTAATTTTACTTTCATAATCTGAAAAAATTAATGATTGATTTATCAAAGTACAGAAATATACATAACATAGAATTGATAAACCAAATAATACACAATTATTTGATAAATAATAATAGAGAAAATAGCCATGCTTAACAGGATTCTTTTGCATTTTTTTTCAATTCTAGATATCACAATGTTTTCAGAAATATGTTCTACTCATAATAACCAAAGATTCTATTTTGTGTGTATATTTTGTTTTTTCATTTTCTGTTGTTTTTCTGAAAAGAATACTTACTTGCTATTTAAAAGCAGAATAAATATTTTTCACAGGGGCTACTGAGCACTCTATTGGATATAGGAAGATAAAATAATTGTGGCTATAAATGCCAAACAATCTATGAGATCCTGAAATTTATTTCATAATACTTGTTACTATAGATTTTAATAAGAAAATACATGTTTAGTTTCCCAAACATGGTGGCTAGCACCACCTAAACCCTTCCTTAGTCATGAAAAATTAGAGATTAAAAAAAAAAAAACAACTGTGCACTGATGCAAAGCATCAGAACTTAACAATGCAGGCTGGTTGTCCTCATGTCAATAGGAGTCTCTACATATTGGAAATGCAATATGTGGAAGATTAGAGACATTGTGAAACTCAAGTGCCTTTTATCTCTATGAGAGCAATGAGTCTGAAAAGCATTTGGGAAGCCATATGGCTGGTGAGAGGACAGATGTAATTTTACTCTTCACCTTGCATGTTCTACCTGTGTATGGATGACTGAATATATCACAGTTTATAAACTGCTACATCTTACACACAATTAAACAAGGAAATTAGCTTCTTCTGTATTTAAAAAGGGATTTGTGGTTGCCAAACTCTGATTCATTGGAAGACTCTTTAAGTAGTCTACACTTTGTTTATCCTATTTGGGGATAAGTGTGAATCTCTGTTTATTGGGAACTCTATCATAGATTTAAAATTAAAAAAAAAATTAAAAACTAAAAAATTTTAAGTGACAAAAAGAATGATACATTTTTTTCAATTTTTAAAAGTTTTTTTTTTTTTTTATTCTTTGAAATGCAGAGTGACAGAGAGAAAGGGAAAGACAGACAGAGAGATATTTTCTCTGCTGGTTCATTCCTCATGTGGCCACAATGGACAAGAGCTCCCACATGGGTTGCAGGGGTCCAAGCACTTGGGCTATCTTCTGCTGCTTTACCTGGTGCATTAACAGGCAGCTGAATGGAAAGCAAAGAAGTTGGGACTCAAACTAGTGTTCAATACAGGATGTCATTGTCACAAACAGCAGCTTAACCCACTACAAACAATCCAAGCCTGAGTATATTATTTTTAAAAAATTGAATTAAAAAATGTGATGGATTGATACATGTATTGAATGTTGAAGAAGTAAATAAAATTAGCATATTCAGGGCTGGTGCTATGGCTCACTTGGTCAATCATCCGCCTGCAGCGCTGGCATCCCATATGGGCACTGGGTTCTAGTCCTGGTTGCTCCTCTTCCAGTCCAGCTCTCTGCTGTGGCCCTGGAGGGCAGTGGAGGATGGCCCAAGTGTTTGGGCCCTGCACCCGCATGGGAGACCAGGAGGAAGCACCTGGCTCCTAGCTTCAGATCGGCACAGTGCGCCGCCCCTAGCCGTCATTTGGGGGATGAACCAACGGAAGGAAGACGGTTCTCTCTGTCTCTCTCTCTCTCATTGTCTGTAACTCTACCTGTCAAAAAAAAATTAGCATATCCATTTGTACACATGTCACATTTCATGATGAGACATTTGAATTTCACTCTCAGCAATTTTAAAGCAAGTGTTATTATCATGCAACATACCCTAGTACCTAACAAGGAACTGCCACTAAGTGAATGGACTTTGGTATTGCACCATTTTGTGTTCAGCCCCGACTTTGTCAGTTATAAATGTATGACAATTCAAATTATTTAATGTCTCTGTACATCAGTTTCCTTAGCTATCAAATGGAGACAATAGAACTACTATCTGTGAGGGATTTTGTTAGTGACATGAGAATAGAGCTTAGCAATTAGTAAACCTACAGAAAATGGTAACTGTGGTTACTAATTTTATTCTTTTTATTTATAATTATCTAATCTTATTTTATGGAGTATAACACATCTCCCAAAAGGAATAGGAAAGTCACTATAGTTGCCTGCTTATTGTTCTAAATACTAGTTTTTAATTCCTTACAACAATCTTTAGGTATAAATCTAGACAACTTTACCTTTTCTTTTAAATTCTTGCAAATTATTCTAATTCTCACCATGTGCCAAAAAATAAGTGAATTTATATTGTACAAAGATTAGGCATAATAACACTTCAGAATAGTATTTCTAAGTACAAGTACAGAAATAAAAAACGTAAGTTTTGTGTGGATTTCAGGGAAATTGATCAATATTTAAAAGAATAAATTTAGGATTTTAGAAAAGAACATTTTATTCCCTTATTATCCTATAGAGAATCTGATTTTCTCTTTTTATCTCTTATTTCCTTATATTTTCTGTATATTGTAGAGATTAGAGGAATGTATTTTACAAGTATTCAAACCTTGTTAATTTTCTTTAAAATTATGTTCACGCTTATATTCTTAGAATTGTATATGTGAGCTACGTTGACTCTGTTCTCTTTGTATTAATATTACGTTAATATGAAAAAAAATCAAGAAAAATATCATGCTCATCTTTGATACCATGAGCATTTCTACTAAAAAAAAGTTATTTATCCAGAGTTGTCAGAAATTTATAACAAACTTGAACACAGTTTGTACCTGTTAGGATTCAATTGCATTAACAGGAGCCACTATCAACTGTAGCAGAAAAAGACCCTATAAAGACAGCAACTAGACTCTGCGTAGGTTACCCATGTGTGCTGGTTCAGTCCTCACAACCGTTCTAGGAGTGAGCAGTTACCTCGTTTAACAAAAGGGAAACCCGCAGTTCAGAGAGCTGCCCATAGTGACACATGCACTTAGCTGCCATGACTTCAACTCAGGATTTCAACCCAAGCTTAATTGTCTTTAAGTACTGAGGGAAGGTATTCACCAAATTCCTGAACGAGCTGGGAAATCTGTGCTTGCAGGATTAATACTACACAACTAACTTCTGGAAGAGTCTGCTTCTGCCACAGACAGGAGCTGGGGAGTTGGATAACTACTGGCTCCAGGGTAATAGTGTTATTTGTCAAGAGACAAGTAACCACTTCTAGAATTACTGTCTCCAGAGTTAAGTTGTGTCTACTACACGGCCCAGACAAAATGGGTGTCTTGCCTTCTACTGCTTTTCTCCACTCTTAACTCCATTTGGAATTCAATTCCATTGCCAATCACTGCACTTGATTAGCACAAAGAACTGAAATTACATCTGGAACTGAGTTATTAAGCCTCTGAGACCAGAAGACACACCCAAAGAAAGATGGGAAAGATGTGGAGCGAGCCGATCTCAAGTCTCATGCAAATGCTTTAATAGAAGACATTTTCCTTTGCTTCAGCATTTTCCCACTATTCCTAGGAAGTATTACTACAAATCAAATGATGTCGTGTGAGAAATTAAAAAGAAAAAAATTATAAATGATTGTAATAAGATGTTTCATTTCCTGTGTCCCTTTCTATCGAGTTTCAGTGACAAATAGACTCTAGTCTTGCAGAAAGGGTCCTAGTAGCTATGATGGCCACAAATAATACGATTTTCTGCCTTTCTATGGCACAGATTGATAAATTCTGTGTTAGATAATATTTAAAAAGAGGAAGGTGAGGGTAAATTGGGTGGTTAATTTAAAGAGCAAACATTACAAAGCTCTTCAACTATATGCTCATCAGATGAAAAGCCATTGGTTTCTGCTCTTAATCTGTAGTTCTCAACAAGCAGTGTGTGTCACCCCATTCCAGAACATTTTTAATGAACATCACTTGGCACCACACAGATTTAATGAAAATTGGAATTTCCATTATCGGAGCCAAGAATCTGAAATTTTTAAAGACTTATTCATTTGTAAGGCTAAACTAGAGAGAGAGAGAGAGAGAGAGAGAGGAGAGAGAACACACATAGAGATTTTCTACCCACTAGTTCACTCCCCAAATGCCCAAATAGCTGCAACAACCAGAGAATTCCAGAGACCAGGAATGCCATTGTGTCTTCCACATGGATGGCAGGAACCTAAACATTTGGGTTATAATCTTCTGCCTTCTCAGGGGAATTACCTGGAAGCTGGATTAGAAGTAGAGTAGCCAGGACTTGAGAACCAGCACTCTGGTATGGAAAACAGGCACCACAAGCAGCGGCTTAAACTGCTGTGCCAGAGCACCAATTCTAAGAATCTGAATGTTTAGATGAACTTGGGTCTTTAATATAATACTTTCTCTGCATGAACACTGATCCGGATATTCCATGCTACAAGCACTCATTCACATTTCAGATGAGGACGTAATTGGTGTTGGTAGGATGGATAATATTGTACAACACATCTTCTTAACCTTGCTTTTCTCAAAGTGGGTATGAGAGCAAATATGGCAAATGAAAATAGAATATAAGGGCAGGCATTTACACAGCAGTTAAGACACCCACATTCTTAGACATTAGAGTCCCTGGATTGGATTCTTGCCTCCAGGCCCTGACTCCAGCTTCCTGCTAATGAAGACACTGGGAGACAGCAGTAATGATTCAAGTGCTTGGGTCCCTGATGGAGGCCTGGATTGAGTTCCTATCTCCCATTGTGGGCATTTGGGGAGTGAACCAGTAGATGGACACTCCCTATTTCTATCACCTATTTCTCTTTAAATCTCTCTATCACCCTATCTCTGAAATAAATACAATTCAAAAAATTTTATTTAAAAAAATGGAATGTGAACAGATCAGAACTGAGCTTATTGAATAAGCAGATGTTATTATTTAGCTTTTTTAACTTAATCATTCCTTTTAGCTCTGTTCACTCACAAAAGGATAAAGTCATTTTCTTTTTTTTTTTTTTAAGATTTATTTATTTATTTGAAAGTCAGAGTCACACAAAAAGTGAAGGAGAAAGGAGAGGCAAAGAGAGAGAGAGAGAGAGAGAGAGAGAGAGAGAGAGAGATCTTATATCCTCTGGTTCACTCCCCAGTTGGCTGCAACCACCGGAGCTGTGCTGATTGGAAGCCAGGAGCCAGGAGCTTCCTCTGGGTCTCCCATGTGGGCGCGGGGATCCAAGGATTTGGGCCATCTTCCACTGCTTTCCCAGGCCATAGCAGAGAGCTGGATCGAAAATAGAGCAGCCAGGACTTGAACCGGAGCTCATATGGGATGTGACACACTGCAGGCGGCGGCTTTATCTACTATGCCAAAGCGCTGGACCCCAAAGTCGTTTTCTATGTGGGGAAGGACTGCCTCATTGGCACAAGCTCCTTTCATCATGCCATTTAAATGACTGATGCATATAAGCAGGCATTGTGCTTCAGCAGCATAACAGGTTAAGCCACCGCCTGCAATGCCAGCATCTTAGATGGGTTCTGGTTTGTGTCCAAGCTGCTCTACTTCCATTCTGGATCTATGCTAATGCACTTGGGAAAGCAGCAGAAGATGGCTGAAGTCTTTGGGCTCTGCACCCACTTAAGAGACCTGATGAAGCTCCTGGCTTTGACCTGACCCAGTCTTGGCCATTGGGATCATTTGGGGGAATGAACCAGCAAATGGAGTATCTCTCTCTCTCTCTCTTTCTCTCTCTCTCTCTCCCTCTCTCTGTAACTCTTTCAAATAAACAAATCTTTAAAAAATTGACACATATTTATGAACACCTTTGATATTTTGATACTGAAGGACAAATACCTCAACATGCCATTTTTATCTTTAACTTCATTCTCACCTTCAAGGAACATGAGTTTGATATTTAGTTCCAGTACTTCTTTTTTAATTGAGGGCATCTCCTGTGGAGAAAACTGGAACATTCTTTCTAGTTCCCATTGTAAGCTCCCTCCCCACTATGTACCAGATACCTATAGTTCCAGGAAACAACGACTGAAATAGTGAATCTAGAAAAAAAAGAAAGAAAGGTGATACAAAGTGATGAATGTAGTTGCCCTAGAAAATACCAAAACTGACCAAGACTCCTTGTTGCGTTGTGGAGTTAAGACTGGGTGACTGGGAACCATCTCTCACCTGTTCCCTGGAGAAATCTTCACTGTGTCTTGGGTTCTTCTACACCCTTGTGAATACTCTTCAATAATTCAAAGGCACACAGACTTAATATGTCCAAAACATAATTTTTGGTTTTTAAATCCTCTGAGTTTATTCCTTATTCCATGTGCCTATATCTACAAAATGTACACTGTAGACCTAGTTGCACAAACAAGAATCCTAAGATTCAGTGTTGATACCACTTCCTCTCTCACTATCCCAGCATCCATAGACAGTCTGTGTCAAATCCCCAGTATTTGACATCTCTTATATGTTCATATTTGCCCCCTCTATCTTGACCAAGACCCTGTTTTTATCTGTGCTTTTCTTCCAGGTAAACTATAGTAAGAGATTCTTAACTAGTTTCACTATACTTACTATACTCTCTACTTGTCTCTCTCCTTTTTGCCCATCAACCAGAATGATTTTTCCAAGCATAAACCTGGTCAATCATTTCACTCACCTTAACATTTTCTTTAGTATTTTCCCATTGCTCTCAGAATAGTGGGAAGGATTTGGCTTTTGCTAAAACTAAAACAAGCACATGTGATTTTGCCAGTTACTACATGTGTGTTGAAACCAACTTTCACCACTCTTCCCTTGGCAGACCCTCTGTAACCACTAAGACTTTCTTCAGTTTTATATACTCCTATAATTACCCCTAACTACAGGGTCTTAACTCATCCTGATTGACCTGTGCACAATCTTCTTCCCTTTCACTTTCCTCAAGTTCTACCTTCCCCCAGATTGCAATTCCATTTCCCTGGAGAAGTCATTGTTACAGCAAATCTTTATTATGTGCATTCGTAGCACCATGACTCTCTTCCTTGTCACAGCCATGCTCTCATATCTGTTTATGTAGCTATTGACCTTCTGTCTAGCTATATAATTTTCCTTGAAATGACAACGATTATATTTTTCCTAGTTCTGGCAGTGTGTTGGGCAGATATCAGAGATTCAATAAATTGTTTTGAATGTATGAATGTTGCAGTTGAGTTTTGAGAATGTGAAGGGTTTAATTTTATATTTCTCATGTTTTCCCAACAGTCACACTGAACTAGTGCTGATTTAAAGTGTGTTACAGGAAATGGAGTAGACTCAAACATTTTTTGTCATCATTATCCCCTTTATTCAAAACATTCTGAGATTTGAAATAACTGATCACAAAACCTGTCTTATGATAAAGGCAAATTCTCTAGCTACTTATTGGTTAGGTCTGAACAATGCCAAACATCTGCATGAAAATGTTAAAAGTTAGCTCTATATACAGCTATAAATTTTATAAGCATCTGGTACTGTGGAAATATTTATTACCTGGATCTTAGCAAATTATGTGAATCCAACATTACTTTTCGTGAATTTTTTAGTCAGTAATGGTTACTGAACCTGTAGCTACTGGCTTTTCATTGCCCAGTGATTCTGCAACTGTACCACAATTTTTAGATGCCAGATATCTACAACACATCTAATTCTCTCATCTCCTAAAAAATAACATTCCTGTTTTGCAAATGAGGAAATTCAGATTCAAGTTCATACAGACAGCAAAAACCATGACTAGTATTGCCCTTAAATCTGATTCCAAGATTTATGTCAGGTTTCTTCCACACCACACATCGCCTTTAACTTGTTTTTTAAGGAGCTGAAAAGAGAATTAGATAACAAAAAGATAATTCAAGAGTATAAGCTTTTTTCTGTGTCACTCCCTCTAGCTCATATTTTCCCTTATTCCTTTTCCATCTTTTTGTTTGTCTGTTCTAATTCTGAGGAATCACAGAACCTGCAATTTTTTATCCAACATCTATTTACTTACCAGGTTGTATGTTCTATAAGGAGAGGGACTCATAAGCTCTCATCAACACCACAAATCTTAGAGCATTTGCTCTGGAATGAATTGTGAGTATATTTCAGAGCCTTCTCATTTGTTGGCAATATTCATCCTTTAAAATATTACTATATAAGAATATATATGTGAGACCCTTAAAAGATTGGTGGACTTGATCTCTTTTTTGAGCATGGTTAACTGAGGACTTCATTTCTTTAGGGAGATGTGAAATGACGAATCAGATAACCCATGTTCCATTCACAATATTGTGAAGTGTTACTGTTGAGAGGGGCCTCAGGCATGATCTAGTCTGACTCCAGTGAGAAATAACCCAGTGGTGTATTTTTGTAAAATACTTGGCTTAGCCTTAGTGCACCAGCCCTCAGAAGCACATCCCATAGAGTTGCAAAAATCCCAATGTAGATCAACTGCTGAGCTTTCTTCACAAACTTTGCACCACTTGGTATCATTGTAACCTTCAGCAATTCTGTAATCAGTAACCACCGGATGCTCGTTACAAAGTGCTGGAATTGTGCAAGCCTTGCTGTCACCACAATGTAACTCTCCCTCCCCCCTATCTGGGCAGTGCTGGTATGGGTACCTGCTCTTCTATTACCCCACCCCACCTTAGGCACCTGCTGGGTCTGCATTGTACTTCCCATGTTGCTTGGCCAGTGAGGAACCCTGCCTGGCAGGGATAAAATAGCAGAACTTCTGAGGGCAGTGTCTTTAAGGTGAACTTATTTTCTACACTTTTTAAATTACAAGGAAGACAAGGGAAACTGGCAGATGGAGAAGCTGTACCCAAGTTCATACGGCAAGTTCTATCATTATCACCTTCTAGGTCTTTTTTGGCACTGAAATATTTCTCCAGGGAATGATTAACAGAGAAAATAAGTTCCATTTACTCTGACCACTGTTACCCAAGAAGCTGACTGTTGCGGGCCACAGAATGCATTTCCTTTATTTTTAATTCCAAAGGGCCTCTTCCACAAAGGACTGGATTTATGACAGCATGTGAGCAAACACCAGGCCCTGGGGCATTTTTTTTTAAACAAGTGTTCAACAGGTTGTGTCTATGTAATGGAGTTAATTCAACTAGGGCCAAGTTGACCCACTGGCAATTTTTATGACAAATGTCTCATTTTTCACTTACCTCCAGACCCCAGAAAATATGTTTTAATAACATTTGCAAGTTCTGCCACACCAGGGGCGAAAGAAGCTTCAGTTTTGACTTCTTTGGCAGAGAGCTCCCACTGAGATCTAGAGACCTACTTCCAGCTCCCTGGAGGGCTTTCTTTTCCCTGACTTTAATGTATTGGCCTCGTGTTCTACAACAGCTTGAAAACATTACAGAGGCACCCAGCCAGGAAGGTGTCCCAAAGACAGGCTCCAGCTTTAGAAGTCGGTGACGAAAGACCCCAAGTGCACCCTGGAAACAATCACCTGCAAGATTCTGCTTCTTAAGTGGGCGTCAAAGCAAGCCCTCCTGCACTGTAATGGCAGGCTGGACTGCAAAATTACAACCTCACAAGACACAAGCGTAGACGTTGGGGATGGTGTTAACTGCTGGGTGTACTATGAACTCGGATGCATAGAAGCCAAAGCTCTGTCTACATCCAGGGTGGCATTTCTCTCTACTGTTGCATTTCTCAACAAGGGCGATTTTACCCTTTAGGGAACATTTGGCAATGACCAGTGATATTTTTTGTTATCACAGCTGGTAGCGAGGGTGCTACTAATATTTAGTGGGTAGAGGCCAGGAATGTTGCTAAACATCCCACAATGAACAAGACGGCCCTCCACAACAAAGAATCATCTGTTTCAGGATGTCAATACTGACAGTGTTGAGAAACCCTGATCTAGAATTAACCAGGCAAGCAATAAATAGATTGAAAAGATAATTCAATAGATTTAATCCCAATCAGAAGGCCTATCTAAAACCCCTACTTGAACTATATGAATATAGACTTTTAAAAAAACTCTGTTCTTCAGTTTCTTTGTAAAATAAAAATAGTAATACATGCCTATAACTAGTACACAGAGGGTTCTCTATAAATGCTAACAATTATAACTAGAAGAGTACAAAATATTTGATCCCAAAGCTTTATTCCTGTTCACTTTTATTATGTTATGTACAATGAAATTAATTTATCATTTGATATCTTGTTATATACCTCATTTTAAGTGTGTTATCTTTGTATTGTATACCAATTTTCTAAGTTAGATCTTATTTTAACAAAAATGTAAAACACAAAATGACTTATCTAAATTTGTCAGATTAGCAGTGACACAGCCAGGGCTAGAACATTTTGTCCTTTAAAACCCATTCTTTTATCCACTCTATGGTGCCGGTAGACTGTGTATTTCTTAGGTTTCCTTTGACTAGAGGCACTTTTCACTGATTTGCAATGTTGTCTCTCTCTCTGATCAGTGGGAGACCTGGGGCAGGGATGATCTGTCACACACATATTACAGTACTATGTGTATCAAACCTCGAGTTTGTGGCACCGTTTTGGAAGTGGTGGCTGCTCTTGGCAGCTGATGGAAGGTATAGAGATTCAGAATTTTAGATATCTCTTGTTCTATGAAAGACAGAAACCACAATCACATAAGTCAGATTTACATATGTGAAAGAATTTTGGTTGCAATTAGTGGTTAGTTTCACTGAGAGGCAAAAAGAACAGACTGGAACAGTTAAAATTTATTTGAGGAGAGTGAAGGGTTAGTATTATCTATACCATCAAAAACCATTAAGCAAGGTGCCATGCAACCCTGAGACAATCACATGTAGATTAGCATGACATTTAAATACTTAATTTAGAAAACAGTTGCCATTTTCTTTCATGCTGTGAACAGCAAACTTCAGTCTACTGCAGTGTCTTGTTTTCCTAATAGATTAGTTCTGAGTCTTCTGTCCCACTCTTAAAGGAACAGAAAGAAAAGCCACAGATTAGAAGGAAATATTTGTAAATCACAAACACGTTAAAGGATATTTGAATAAAGGATTGATAATAGACTTAAAACCAGTATATTTAAAGAACTCTCAAACTTGGAATTAAAAACAAACAACTCAATTAAAAATGGGAAACAAGCTTGAAAAAAAAAAAGACTTCACAATAAGCACTTGCAAAGATCATTAACATCCTTAGTTGTCAGAGAACCGCAAATGTAAACAATGTGATACTACTACATACATACTAGGAAGTTTAAAATAGTAAGATTGACCATACTAGTGTTGATGAGGGTGCCGAAGAACTTGAACTAGTACACATCAATTTGTAGGAACGCAAATTGGTGTAATTGTTTTCAAAACTAATTCACATACAAGCTCAAGCATACACATTCCAGATAGTCTACCCATTTCATTTTTAATATTTACCAAAAAGAAATGAAATACTATGTCATAAAAAGACTTTTGTATAAATACACATGACAGCTTATTTTGTATTAGTCCAGACCAGGAAATATCTAAATGTAATGAACAGGTGACTAGATAAACCAATTGCTACATATTCATGCAATGAATACAATCAATCAATAAATGAAATCTTAACACATACAAGAACATAAGTAATCCTTGATACACTTGGGAAATAAACCACACACAAGGAGTACACACTACATAATTTCATTTGTGTGTAATTCTAGAAAATATCAAATAAATATGGTGACAGAAAACAGATCACTGATTCCCAGTGAGAGGGAGGAGGTAAAAACTATTAAGAGTCACAGTGTAGATTTCGGGTGATGGACATATTCGTAAGTTTAATTGTGGTGATGAGCTTATGGGTGTATGCCAATGTTAAAACTTACCAAATTGTACACCTGTTCTATCTTTTTAATTTTTACTTTAAAATCTTTCAAATAATGTAGAAAAGTTCAATGAGCACATATAAACTTAACAATGATTAACATTTTGACATATTCACTTCATATGTAGTTATTATCTACCCCAGTACCATTTTTATTAAAAACTGGGGAATTTATTGTTGTTATATGATATGCAGGCTTCATGACAAAGATCACAAGTGATTAAAAAAGGTTATATTTTTATGGAAGGGTACAAATCAGTGAAGACAACATTTACAAATATCTAATACCACATAATATGGCACCCACACATTTGTTAATACTATATAAATTTTAGTGTGTGTATTAAATTCCATATATGAGATAAATGTGGTATTTGTCCATACTTGGCTTATTTCACTTAGCATAATAATCTCCAATTCCATTTTTTTTGCAAATGTCAGGATTCATTCTTTTTTTTTGGCTGAGTAATATTCCAATGCATATACCACATTTTCTTTATCTGTTCATCCAATAGTGGATATCTAAGTTGATACCACATCTTTGCTATTGTGAATACTGTTGCAAAAACACAGAAGTACAGATGACACTTTTATGTGCTGATTTCACTTTCCTTGGAAATGAAGTGGAATAGCTGAGTCATATGGTAGATCTATGTTTAGTTTTTTGAGGAATTTCCATACTGTTTTCCATAACGGCAGTGCTAATTTGCATTCCCACCAACAGTGTATTTCATTCCCTTTGCTCTACTTTCTTGCCTGAATTTATTATTTTTGACTTGTTGATAACAGCCATTCAAACTGCAGTGAGATGATACATCATTGTGGTTTTTATTTGCATTTTCTTGATGACCAGGGATACTTAGCATTTTTTCATATTTTTGGTCATTTGTACTTCTTCTTTTGAAGAATATCTATCCAGATACTTTACTCATTTCTTAATTGGACTACTTGTTTTGTTGTTTCTTAACTTCTCATGTTCCTTATATATTCTGGATAGTTTTTTAAATTTTTAATATATTTAATATTATTTGTAGATCAAATCTAAGAACATAGTGATATTCCCTCCTCCTCCCTCCCTCTTCCTCCTACCTTCTTCCTTCTACCTATTTTCCTGTCTTTTTCTTTTAGTTTTTGAGACAACATATTTTAAATTTACACCACAGTAAAAAGGCTTAATACTTCACCGAATAAGTTTAGCATGTAAAAAGCAAAAACAACAAAAAAATATAGACAACAGCTACAAACAATAATTGAATGTATAAATGACCATTTCACCCATATACAGCTTTTTTGTCAATTAGTCATTCATAATTTCTTTCAATGAAATAGGAGTGATGACAATGTAACATCTAAATTTTCATGTGTGATTATAAAATAATAAAGTTCATTAAGACTTTAAGTCATTTATTCTCAACAGTTTATGCACAAGTATAATTTTATATAGATTGCAATATAAATAATTGTACATTATATTTTTTGTTCCCTATTAGTAGCCACAGATCAGGGAAATTATATGATATTTGTCTTTTGTCTGGGTATTAATCTTCTATCAGATGCATAGTTTGCAAATATTTTCTTCCACTCTGTTTGTTGTCTCTTCACTCTGTTGTTTTCTTTGCTGCTGCTTCCTATATACCTTTAATATGCATGTTTTAATGTATACTAACATATACCCCAATAAATCAATTACAAAGAAATCTGTACTGTACTTGTTAAATATTACATGGTAGTATTTATATATACATTCATTCATACAGGGCTATTTAATGTGACATGTATCAACATATAGATTGCATTTCTCTGATATGTTGCAAGGTCACTTTCTGTTTTTAACTTTAATTCTTTAAAGAAACTTCTCTGAGTCAAGATTTCGTAAGAATAAGCTCAGTATCTCTTAAAATAATATTAGTGAAGATTGGTGCTATGCATTTGTTGAATTTGACTTGACATCTTGTTAAAATCTGAGGACAAAATTTAGGCATGTTCTTTAATCAAATGTAAAAAAGCCTGTGGGTGTGTCAAGACATACTTCATGATTTGTTAGTAGAAGTAGAAATTCAAAACATAAAATGTCTGTATTTTCTTTTTTAAAAAAGATTTATTTATTTATTTGAAAGTCAGAGTTACACACAGAGACAGAGAGAGACAGAGAGAGAGAGAGAGGTCTTCTACTGCTTTCCCAGTCCAGCAGAGAGTTGGATTAGAAGAGGAGCAGTCAGGTCTTGAACTGGCACCCATATGGGATGCCAGCTCTTCAGGCCAGGGCGTTAACTCATTGCGTCACTGCGCCACAGTGCAGGCCCCAAAATCCCTGTATTTTCTTTCTTTTTTTTTTTTTTTTCCTTTTTGACAGGCAAAGTGGACAGTGAGAGAGAGAGGGACAGAGAGAAAGGTCTTCCTTTTGCCGTTGGTTCACCCTCCAATGGCCGCCGTGGCCGGCACATCGCGCTGATCCGAAGCCAGGAGCCAGGTGCTTTTCCTGGTCTCCCATGCGGGTGTAGGGCCCAAGCACTTGGGCCATCCTCCACTGCACTCCAGGGCCACAGCAGAGAGCTGGACTGGAAGAGGAGCAACCGGGACAGAATATGGCACCCCGACCAGGACTAGAACCCGGTGTGCCTTTGCCGCAAGGAGGAGGATTAGCCTATTGAGCCATGGCGCCAGCTCAAAATGCCTGTATTTTCACATGAGATAGTTGCAAGACACTTTCACAATATCCTGATATACTCATGTATTCAGATATGCTATATTAAAAGATAGATTCTCTCCCTCTTTCTCTGTAACTCTTTCAAACAAATAAAATAAATCTTTAAATACAGGAAAGCAATATCAAATTATCTATGTGCACCATACTTAGAATGGTAACATCAATATCTACTAGGTGGAACTAAAATTCTGCATTTGAAAACCCTGAAAATATGATCAAGAAATTATTAGCTACCATTCTACCATCACTATTTAATGAGTTCCATCTCTTCCTTCATTTAATGTGTATGAATTAGAGAATGTGTGAATTAAAGAAGTTGCATAATTCTCTCCAAAACACACAGCCAGTAAGTGTAGATACAAGCTTAAGATTCTGATTCTGATGCCCAACTTTTTGTGTTCGTTATTCACCTAATGTCTTTTTAAGATCATTTTAAGACATTGAAATGCACTAATAGAAAGTCTAATTCTGAAGCAACGCAGTTGATGTCAAGTACTATAATTTTTTATCTTGGTCAGAAAAGAAATGTTTTTTATTAGTCATGGGAAGTAATTCTAGCTGTTGACACATCTCAGTAACTAACTACTATAAGTGTTTAATTTTTACTTGCTTTGTAGATTGTAGCATGTTGGAGCTGGAGCAGCTGCTTGGGGTAGTCACTTAAAGATGTGGCCTCCTGTCTCTGTGTAATTCCCCTCATCTCCTGTGTTCTCAAATTGTCCCAAGCATGCTCTGCACTTGGCTGGTCAATGAAATAAGGGATAGACATTGGAGGACTGCTTGACCTTTTTTATGGGCCTAACCTGGATATGATACTCATCACTTCACCCAGAAATCAGTCCTATGGCTCACTTGACATCAAGGTTAGAAGGAAATATGGCAGTGTTTCCAGAAATAAAATTAAACAAGATGTAGTGAATCCACAGCAATGCTTATGCCATACATTACTGTTGTTTCTTCACATAGAATTGGTTGGAGCATAAGGCACTGGTGCCCAAAGAAATAGAGCAATAGGGCCACTGAGTCAGAGCCCTTCTGCTGAGGGCTGGAATTGTGCTCTGAAACTAACTTCCTGTGTGATTCTGTAGGCACGTGAGCAGTTGAAAACTGTTACCCTAGAGTTCATCAAGATCCAAGTCAATAAGAACATAACTGAGGAGTGAAGATATTTATACCAATCTTGAACCTTCAGATGACCCTAATTTATACTTCATTAGATCATCAGTAAAGGCAGGTGCAGTACACTTACCTCTGTTTGGAGAGTCTATTTCAGACCCACTCAGCTGAAGTAAATGAGGCAATAAGAGCCTAAAATTTAAGGAAGTCCTTTCTTTAGTTCACACAAGTGCAGAATTGGCATATAAAATACTACAATAATCATTTAGGAACTGAAAGTGAGTGCCTCCTGAAAATTTAGCCCGAGGTGATACTTTTCTGTCTTCATATTCAATCCAGCCCATCTGACTGCTCTTCATGCATGTCTTCAGTTAATTATTTAATTAATTCATATAGGTAACCTGAGTTCATTCAACCAATGTATCTCTCCCTCTCGCTATCAACTACCATCCATATCCAGGAAATCAACAGTTTGTGTGCTCTTTTATTAGGACAAAGGTTTAAAATTGTATTATGTACATCTCCCTCATAGATTTTAATGACAATGTTTATAATACCATAATATGATGTTTATCATCTTCTAGCTGCCATAAACATCTATTTTGTGCTGACAAATTTGTAGACGAATACATAGGTTATTCAAATAATTGTATTGTTAAGTGCATAATGATTGGTGCTGACAATATAGAGTAAGAAACACAGATTTACTTTGGGTACATAGTGATTGTGAAAGACTTCTCCAAGGAAGAGATGTTGTAGCAGAGACCTGAAACACGAGAGTGTATAAAGAATACAAAATTATGAACGAGAACATCCAGAAAGTGAGAAATGTACATTCAACAGCACAGAGGTGGGATGAAGAAGGCATGTGTAAGGATTGAAAGTGGGCCTAGAACTTGGTGAGCAAAGTAGAGAGTGGCAACAAATGTAGCCAGAGACTTTGGCAGGAAACAGATGAGGCAGGACTTTGCAGGTCATGGTGAGGTATTTGGATTTTATATCAGATACACAGGACAACTTTGGGTAAGTTTTAGATAGACCTTGGTGCCATATGACCCAGCTTCCTTCAATTCTCTCCTGGGAATTTTCTAAGGACTTTTGTTCCCACACAATCATGTGGGTCTTTCTCCTCCTGGTCATCTCATCTCATTTAGAAACCTCTTATAACTGAGTTCTTGAGGGAGGCAGTCTTGAGATTCAAACATACATCTGTGTGAGGAGTCAGGAATCCCAGGGATCCATGGGTTGATTGCCCGGAGAGAAAGGCTGCAAATGCTATCTGGTCAATGATTCAGATTAGATATAGATATAGACTGTGTGGTCACATTGGACCTGGTAGAGATCGTAATGGTTCCAGTTCTCTGGCCCAGTACCATGCACTGGATTGGAACCTGTGGGGTGAGGATTTGACAAAAGAGATGAACGAACTTTGAGCAAGACACAAATTGTGCAAGATAAAAGCACAATTAGTACAAGACCATTTCAGGGACAGGTGACAAAATGTGCATAGTTAATGGCAGAAGATATAGATTTCGTGATGCAGGTAGCTTATACAATCAAGGTATGCCATTTAAAGAAACAAATACAAGGTTATGAACACAAAATAAGCAAAAGGTGAACATTTATTTATGATGTGGAGAGGAGCCATAGTACATTACAATGTATAAAAAGTTGACGTTTATAATATAAACATTATCAAAACAATTTTAAAAAAAAACTACTTGAGACAGAGGGATGGAGGGAGAGAGAGATGGAGAAAGACAGAGAGTAACCATCCATTGGGATGGGAGCCAAGAACCCAGTCCATGAACCAATTACTTGAGCCATCACTGGCTGCCTCCCAGGGTGTACATTAATAGCTGGAATTGTGAATAAAGCCAATATTTGAACCCAAGAACAGTGATATAGGATGTAAACATCTTAACTGCTAGGTCAAATGAACTCCCCCATAAAATATATTTTTATTGATTGTCATCCTCTCCCCTGTAATTCTTTTTTTCTGGATTTTTTGGTGATGCACTCTTTAATCACCTATTCATAGGACATTTTTCTGGAAGAACATTTTAGTGAAAGGACATTTTATAGAGAGAATAGAAAGATAACTCAGCCTTTATTCTGTCATAATATCAAAATTTGCTTTCTGCTATTAATAGTTTGTACAAAATAAATGACTTCACTTACAAACATACTACCTATTGTAGAATTTTTCAAGATTTTGTCATTATATAGAATTATGATAGATTTCAACTTTGCTGATTTACATCAAAAATCAAAAGTACATATGGAACTTTTATAATCACCTTTGGCATATCATCAAATATGTTTTTAACAGAAAACAGGTCTACTTTCTCTAGACTTTGATGAAAACCAAATGTTCTTCTTATAATTTTACAAGTTTGAAAATAGAATTTTCCACAGATTAATTGCATAATTCTAGATTTGAATCCTCAGGAACCATTAAGTCAGATAGTCATGAGCATCATGTCACAAAGGTATGTTAGTAAGCATATGGGACAATAGCAATATTTCTAGAAGCTATTCCTACAATGGTTATGGCTGGAAATACATTAGTTATAACACAGACATAACTACAAATCATATATATTTATTCCAATAAATGTAAAGAGTCCTTCAGTTCAGCCATCCCAATATGCTTTCAGCCACTCCAAGATGACTACACACAGGGTACACATGGCATGCAGGAATTCATGGAAGAAAAAGATGGTAGAGTTTTCTGATTGTCCTTTAAAAACATACTTCAAGGCATAGGATCATGTGACACATAGTCCATTACAATGACAGAGTACAAATGTCTGCAGGTGAAGGAGTGGGCATTTTTCCCCTTTTACATAAAATAGAAGATTTTTCCAGTCCTAAGGTGATCAAAGAGGGCAACACATCATTTTGGAATTGGGAGGACTGGGAAAGAGTATTCTTTAGAGATTTTATTTGTTTATTTGAGAGGTAGAGTTACAGACAGAGAGAGGGAGAGACAGAGAGAGAGGTCTTCCATCATTTGGTTCACTCCGCTAATAGCCACAGTGGCTGGAGCTGAGCTGATCCAAAGCCAGGAGCCAGGAGCTTCTTCTGGTCTCCCACATGGGTGCAGGGGCCTAAGAACTTGGGCCATCTTCTACTGCTTTCCTAGGCCATTAGTAGAGAGCTGGCTTGGAAGAGGAGCAGCCACGACAGGAACCAGCGCCCATATGGGATGCTGGGGCTGTAGGGAGAGGCTTAGTCTACGAAGCCACAGTGCTGCCTCCTGAGAAAGAATATTCTTGACACAGTTACCGGCACTTCTCAAAAGTCCCAAGTGACATACAGTATGAACTATCTAGTTGTAAACTCATGGCACCCCAGGGAGAATGAGAGGCATTCACCACGAAAGAGGATGTGTCATGAGAAGATGAGACTCCCTTCTCTTTCCAAGGCCTTTCCCAGAAATTCCTGGGTGATGGGCCTTGGGTCTGAACTATGGAAAATGCTATTTTTACTAATGTTAAATTTAAAAGCATGGGAAATTTGGGCAATGTCTACTTCATTTCCAAATTCAAGAACCATTGTGTGCTCTGTACAAGACGAGTTAGACAGTATCAAGTGACCTGATATCTCATCTGCAATGTCATATGGGACATACGGTATTCCTTGGATCCAGTCATCTCTCTAAAGGCCACCAGACACCCGTACATTGTTGCTATTGGCCAAATATGAAATTAAGAGTCACACAAAGGACAGGTGATTGTAGCCTTACATATGACCAAGTCCTTGTTTTCAGACATCAAAAGTTCTACAACTGCAAGATGTACTGCTTCATCAAGTTTGTAGATGCAATTCCCAAGGAACAATTCTGAGATCAGGTCAATCTTACTTAAATTGTAGTTATAGTCCTCACCCAGACAGATCTTTCTTTCCAATCTTCTTATCACCCACTAATAAAAGTGCTTTTGTACCACTCACTGTATCTAAAAATGTATCACATTTTATGTCTTTATGTCACAGGCCAATTCCACCGTTTCTAGCTATTTGTCATTATGTTGGACTAGGGAAAAACTTCCCCATTTATATATAAACAGGAGGTATTCCCAGAAACATTAATGTGGAGAATAAAGAGCCCGATAAGAATGAATAAAAAATCATAGCAAGAAATTTAAAATTTGGACAGAATTTTGGTCTTAAATTTTCTTTCCCACCAGATTGTCTAACATTTTTTATCATTACTGCACAACTGTATTAGCATTTTCTAAGCATATACTATGGACCAATTGCTTGACCTGTATAAATCATTCATTTGACCTTTAGGACAATCTTGCTAAATAAATCCTATTATTAAATCTACTTCAGAAAGGCATAAAATAAGGCTTAGTGCTACTAAAACTAAAAAGCAAGTATATAAATAAATAATGTGCCTACCTTGTTCTGAGCCATATACTACTGGCACTAAGCTTCATTCTTTCTCATTTTTCTTTAAAGAAGTTTTCCTACAGTGAAGAAGACATGTAATCATAAACATTCTATAAATATATATTTTAATTGACCATTTATTTCTAGAGTACTTTGTGAGCTCTCTAAGTACTTGAAATATAATGCTCAAAACAACCACATGAAATAAATAAATTCCATGTGTAGAAGAAGGAATGGGAATTTGGAAATGTCTAAGAGCTTCCAGCAAGGTGCTAGAAATAGATTCGGAAAGTAAACTCATGACTGTTTGCCCTGAAAATACATTCTCAGAAACACACCACTAAACTTACAGTCATTAAAATGTGAGCCAGATATGCATTCAAAGGTACTCTTTGGGGGCTGGCGCTATGGCATGGCAGGTAAAGCTGCTGCCTGCGGTGCTAGCATCCCATATGGGCACCAGTTCAAGTGTCAGCTGCTCCACTTCCAATCTAGCTCTCTGCTATGCCCTGGGAAATCAGTAGAAGATGGCCTGGATTCTTGAGCCCCTGCACCCATGTGGGCGATCTGGAAGAAGCTCCTGGCTCCTGACTTCGGATTGGCACAGCTCCAGCCTTTGCAGCCAACTGGGGAGTGAACCAGCAGATGGAAGACTCTCTCTCTCTCTCTCTCCTCCTCTCCTTCTATGTCTGTGTAACTCTGACTTACAAATAAATATTTTTTTTTAAAAAACTACTCTTCAATGCTAACTTAGAGCTCAAACATTTCTTTCCTTTATTTACCTCCCAAAAGACCATGCTTGTACTGAACTGCACTAGGCAGCTATACCACACACTCAACATGTGAATCTAGGCAACGTAACTAACCTCTCTGCATAGATCATGCTAGTAGCTAGTTCATAAATTATTGTCAGGATTAAATGACTATAATGTGGAAAATACTTTGAAGACTGCATTATACATAGTAAGGACAAGCTTAGTGTTGTAAAGAATGTCTAATTCATGAGGACTATTATACTGGTGTCTGTACAGACAAAACGGTGATGCATAAAAAGTTCTCTATTAATATTGGATAGAAGAATATACAAGTGTACTTTAAAAGTTTGTGGGAAACAGAATTAAAAGATGATTTACTTTGAGGCAAGGATTTTGAAATCCATGCACAAGTATGATACATAGAAAGTCTGACTTTCTATGCTTCACCTGCTGTCCTCTTGGGATGCCCTACTCCATGCATTGCCTTAGTAATAGCTTCATCCAGGTGTAGCCCAACAGCACCTCCCTCAGCTGCAATGCACAGTTCTCACTTTCTATCTCTGACACAATGGATAGTGGAAGTATCAGGATATTGTGTCTCTGACACAATGGATAGATGGAAGTGTTAGGAAATTATCTTCCCACGTGATGACTCCTAATCAATGAGGAATGAAAGCTGGTGGACAAACACTTCCTTCTTCTATTCAGGAGATCACTCCAAGAATTGCTTCACACAAGGGTGGGAGGAGATGACAGTGGCTAGAGCTCCTAGGAATCAGTGATCCAAGCTTCTGGAACATCATAAAGGGAAATGAGTCCCCATGCTTGTCTTATGAGGCTCTCTTATTCTTGGTGCCAACATGTTTCCCACTCCATCTCGTATATCGTATGGAGTTAAGTAAAGCAGAAGAGCAGAGAAATAAAAACCATTGGATCACGTATCACACAGATGGGACCTTGTTTGCCTTGGCCTAATATGACCTAAGCAATTTGCCTCCAGTAAGAAATTTACCCAATCCAGCAAATAAAGTTTGTGCATGAGAACTCAGCAGATGTGAGCTCTAATGTCATGTCTTTGTTTAATTAGTTGTATGATCTTAGGAAAGATATTAAACTACATTAAGTCCCAATCATCCTATTGCAAAAATAGGGATATGTTACTCAATTCTAGACTCATTCCTGCAAATTAAAATTTTAATTCTAAATGCAAGCACTATTAAAATTGTGTGGCATATGTAATGAAAACAGATTCAAAATGATAAAAACCCTTATAACCTATCTTATTGGAAATGGATTTCATAGCATTTTATTTATGGCTTTAGACTTTTTTTCACACATTTAAAGCAAATTGATTGAAGTTAAGGAATAAAAATATCCTGGCCTTTATTCACATGCAGGCAGACTATAGTTTGAAAAATGCTGTTCAAAATATTAACCCTGTAACTTAATGTTCACACACACCATAATACTACTCACTAATAGCTCCCATTTGAGAAATAAGGAAGCAAATTCAAACAGGTCCTGCAATTTATCTTCAGCTACCTGGTAAATAATTAGTGGACACAGAGCTTTCCATTAAGGAAGTTATCTTTTAAAAACTCTAGTTTTCTAATAGAGTCTTACAAAATAAACAAAAACAATACTGAAAATGAGAAATTAAAAAAAATACCTAGACAGATGAAGACAAATTGCAGCATGATGGAAATGGTTCCTTGTTTTGTAGAAATGTGCATTCTTCTTTCCGTATTGAGTCAAATTCTTGAAGTCAAAGATAAGTGTCCTATTCGTTCTTTTAAATTCATCGCCAGATACATAAATAACAGAGTAGTAGTTTGCAGAAGTAAAAATCAGGATCAACTGCATCTCCTCCATGGTTGCTTTCCAAGCTTCTATGCTTTGTTCATGTCCAGATCTCCATGACATTTACTGTAGGATGTTACCATCCTCTTTTGTGTTTCTCTGATAGTGTGCAAGTTTTATACATAAGGAAGTGCCAAATTTTAATTACCTCTTTGTCCTACACACAAGAATTATGTGGTGAAGCAAAAAATAATTTGGGAGAAGGAGAACGGTTTTGTAATTTGTGATTTATTAATACTGTGTTGTTATTTAAATCTGATGAGAGTAGAGTGATAAAAACACAGGTTCTAGACCCTAGGGGATGTTCACAGTTAGGAGAAGGGAGAAAGGGGGCAGAAAATAAAAGCTACTGAAGACAAATTAGGAGAACTAGAAAAAACATTTGACCATGCAAACTAAGAAGAAAGTGGCAAATCACTGTTATGATCTTTACATTATGATGCATTTAATGCACTTCACAAAAAGTTTATATTTGGCAAGGGTGCTTAGAGTACCACCTGAAGTTGGTATTTGATATCAGTTTGGGCTTGAACAGCCATAGCTGCTGTTTTAGAAAATCAAAACAAGACAGGCTCTGAAAACATGTAACCTTGAGTCTGGACTTTGTAACCCTTGCTGTGTGGGCTGGAGCAAACTGTTCAGCCTGCATATGATTCGATTTTGTTTGTGCAGTGAAAACATCACCATCTTCCTCATTGAGCTGCTGTACGCAATCACTAATAAAACATTACGATAAAGCCTTCTGCAAATACGAAGTGCTATTGAAATGTCTAGTAATACATTGGACATCTTTGTTTTCCATCAGACACATCCCATGAGACGCTCTTTCCTTCCAGAACATGTACACTCAATGAAGTGTCCATCTGGCAAGGAAGGCTCTGCCAAGAGTGGAAAGGCAAATTATTGTAAGGTAAACAGCCAAGTGCTAGTGTGCAAAAGTGGTAAAGGACTTGCAGCCCTGCCTGTCTAAGGGTTAAGGATAGGGATTAGGATGCAACAGTGTGTACAATGGACTTAGTGCTTTCCTCAGAGAGAATGAAGGCAGAGAAAATTTCTGGCTACCTGGGCCCCTTTGCCTTCCCTCCAAAAACATTACACTTGGCTAATGGAGCTGTAACTTTGTTTTGATTTCCTGAGTGGTCGAGTTACCTAATATCTGGCTTGCTTCCCTAGATGGCTGCCTCTTAGATCTCTCCAGTAAAATCATACTTAAACCATTTTCATTAGGAACTGAGTACTACATGATCATAAAGTACCTCGTGAAATGCCTTGATTAGTAGAGATCAAAGGCCGAGCTTCATTAGTTTTGCTTTCTTTTCCCTCTGACTTTGCCTTTGTGTTAAACTGCATTAACCTGACTAAGCCCAGTTCTCCAAAGTTTGCACAATCTGGAAAAGATAATTTCTCTGAGAAGTCTGGCTTTTCTTTGGAGCACATGGCTTGCAGGTTTTCTGTGGCCCAAGGCAGTCAACAAACTTCTATTCTGTGTACTCTGTGGAGAGACTCATCCGCAGCTCCACTGTGGTTGTCTCTGCAATGCCCACTATGGTTGATAAAGACTTGCACTAACACCATGACCAAAGGTTATGAATCTGCAAGCCTGGCCTTCCTCACCAACCGGAGTCGACTCAAAATCGTTCAAGTGCCAAATCCCTTAACAAAGGCTGTTCCTCATGACACAGTGCTAAGTTCTCTTCATTAAGGCAGAACAGAGTATAAATCCTGGTTCCTTTACCACTCTGAGCTTTAGGTTTCTCATAGGAACATTTGGGATGCTAGTGCTGACTGCACAGAACTATTGTAAATACTAAAGGAGATAATGTTTAGAAAGCACTTGGCACATTGCCTAGCACTCAAGAAATGATCTCTTTCTCTCTCATTATCTATGTACACATATACACACATATGTATAAACATTTGTGTATGTGTTTGTGTGTACTTCCACCCATTCATTGCACCCTTTTAGTTCTAGAATGGAAAAGGACTGAGGCAAAACTATCACACACTGTTTTCTGGAAACTCTTTCCAGTTGCTCAGCCACAGCAATCTCCAACTTTCTTTTGGATGAATATTCCAGTGGGGAATGGAAGATGTTTTCTTGGATTAGCTATTTGGAGCCATGCAAACCTCAAACCTTCCCACAGGCAAATGGAAGAGGATGTCTGCTCTGGGTCTAACAGTAAGCGACACAGTGGAAAATCTGGCTTTCTGCACTGTGGGGTTGGTGCACGGCACAGACACAATGTGAGGTTTCAATTTATTTTATAAAATTATTTTCAGTTGGAAAATTAAACTATGTATATTTATTATGTACAACAATATGTTATGAAATACAAAAAAATGACAGGCAGAGTTAGACAGCGAGAGAGAGAGAGACAGAGAGAAAGCTCTTCCTTCCGTTGGTTCACTCCCAAGACTATTTTTTAAGAATATATTGCACTCGAACTAAAGTTTGTTCATTTTCATAATGGAAAAAGCATAACCCTTCCTGAAATGTAAGTTGAAGTCTTTTTTGACCACAACAATCTGTCTTCCCTTATTTCTGTAGTTATTATACATGTTGTAATTTATGATAATATTGTATTAAAATAAAAGTAGCTGTTACAAGTATATTGTCATTGTCAATTTGCAATATTCACTGAGTATTCAGTATTTGGCAGACACTACATTAAAAAGACATCTATTTAGGGGCCGGAGCTGTGGTGTAGGGGGTAAAGCCATCGCCTGCAGAGCCAGCATCCCATATGGGTGCAGGATCAAGTACTGGCTGCTCCATTTCCAATCCAGCTCCCTGCTAATGCACCTGGGAAATCAGCTTAAGATGGCCCAAGTCCTTGGGCCCCTGCACCTGCATGGAAGACCCAGAAGAAGCTCCTGGCCCTTGGCTTCGGATCAGCTCTGCTCCAACAATCTGGGGAGCAAACCAGCAGATGGAAGATTCATTCTCTCTCTCTCTCTTTCTCGCTCTCTCTCTCTCCTCCCCCTCTTTCTCTCTGTAACTCTGCCTTTCAAATAAAATAAAAAAAAAATTATATAGATTTAGACTAATTCAAGCAGTAGCAGTAAACATTTTATTGTTTCTTATGATTTAATCACTGTCCAGATATGACCACATGTAATATTTGTGTCATCTCTACGAATCAGCTATAACTATTATTCTCATTTTACAAATGATGAAATGAGCCCTGTCAATTTAATAGCTGTCCCTTCAAGGTATCACAAATATTAAATAGCAAAACTATTAAATATCAAACTGTTATGTCTCTGAATCCAGAGACCAAGTACTTATTTACTAAAATCCATTATCTGTCACCCCATTCTTTATATAATGCCAATACCCATACACATCTCTCCTAATAAAAAGTCACTATGCTAAGGACTGGAATGAGATCATGGGCATATACAGAAGTGATTACTTTTGAGATTCTCTCAATGGTTGGGGTATATCTGTTAATAAGCCTTTTTTGGAAAATAGATTTTTTAAGGAGGGTTCTTATCCAATCTGCTGAGGGCAGGAATAGGAAAGTCTGAGTAAGGAGGAATTCTTCCTCTGGCCAGATTGTTGATCTGGCGCTTCCTCCTGTGTCTTTTCCTGCTGTCACACTGACTGGGGTTCAAACTGAACCTGGCACCATTGACTTCTGGTTCTTGGGGCTTCACATTAGGGTTGCAACTATGGCGTTGGTTCTTCTGGGTCTAGCTTAGATGTCTGTCTGTCTGTCTCTCTATCATCTATCCAATAGGTTCTGTTATAATGCAGTTACCTCATTGGGTCAACTTTAAACAGAGTCATCCACAAACCCATATAGAAAGTCGTGACTATGTTTATTATTTTCCTCATGACTGATAGATCACAAACTTGAGCATGCCCATGTGTCTAAATGATGATATTTAAAGTTGATGGAAATTTAATTGGCAGATTGAGGGCTTCATTTTCGCTTTCCTAGAAATTTCTGTTCTTAAAAGCCACAGCCATAAGCTAATGCATTTGAATTTCATGGTGCTGCAGAGGCTGTTGCTGCACCCAAGACCATGCACTTTGACTAAAAAGGACAGAAATTAACAACAGTCTTCATCAACATCTACCAAGAACTGAAGAGTAAAACAAGCCTGAAAGAATGAGTGAAATCCTATTGGTCAAGAAAGAGGTGTGTCCTACCATTTGCTTGGCACCAGCTTAATGTGGAACTGCCAGTGTGCCTCTAAACCTATCCCTTTAAAGAGAGAAGGAGGGAAGAAAAAAAACACACAGTGCTTGGAAGGTAATGTGCTGAGTAACTCTTCTGCAATGGGCTGCTTCCAGTGTGTGTGTGAACACATACACATATTAACTTGTGTCATTTTCTGATAATTTTAAAGTGTTCCCAGTTTTGCAGATTAGAAAAGTGAGATCAAAGAGAGATCAATCCTTGAATCTTATGAATCTTGATAAGAGAAAACACCAGGATACAAATGGAAAGGAATTTTTTTGACACTAAAAAGCAGATTCTTCCTATATCCATTAAAGAATGGCTGGTAAATGAAAGGGCAACAGTGAAGCTTTCAGAGTCAAACACAGAGCTTTAAATCCTGACTCTACCACGTACTAGTCAATATAGCTTTCTATCACTTTCTGAGCCACAGTTTACACATTCAAATACTAGAATAATAGGACTACTCATAGATCTGCTGGGATGATCAAATGAGATCATTTATCTATGGCATCAAAAATATCTCGTTTTTCTGGTTTTAAAACCTGTAGAAGAATCGGTAATCACCTTAGCTTAACTTTTTCTCAGGGACGGAACATACAGTCGTGGACTGATTCATGTCTAAGCCTCCAGCACAGGCTAATTGTGTCTGTTTCCACAGGCTTACAGTGGGTTAAGGAGTTTGCTTATACAGCAGAGAATGCTGGCAGACAGATCTTGTAAAAAAGCAAACATTATAGTTGTGTTCCTTGAAAACAAGATTAGATTCAAAGGACTCCAGGAGTTGTGATGGACCTGAGAAAGGAAAGGAAGCTTGAAGCTTCATTAAAGACTGAGTACCTACTCCACTGCTGTCTTCAACAGATTGAGAAAGCAGAAGGTGGCCCAGGTACGTGGGCCCCTTCCACCTGTGTCTTAAAAGCCACAGGAGTTTCCGTCTCCTGGCTTTGGGCTGGACCACACCTCTCTGTTGTGGCCAGTTGAGGGAATGAACCAGTGGATGGAAGAGTTTCTCTCTCTCTCTCTCTCTCTCCCATTTTCCCTCTCCCTCTCCCTCTCTCTCATCTCTATCTATCTCTATCTCTATATCATCTCTGTCTCTCTTTATCTCATCTCTGTCTGATCTCTAACTCCTTCTCCCCCTTGTTCTCTGATAACTTGTCTTTTTCTTTTCCTTTCTTTTTAAAATATTTATTTCTTTGAAAGACAGATTTTCAAAGAGAGAGATTGTCCATCCACTGGTTCATGCATTAAATGGCCACAAAGGCCAGGACTGGGCTAGCCCAAATCCATGGAAAGCAGGAACACAATCACCTGGATATATCTTCCACTGCTTTCCCAGATGCATTAGCAGGGACCTGAATTGGAAGTGGAGCAGCCAGGACACGAACCACTGCCCATATGTGATTTTGGCATCATAAATGGTGGCTTTACCCGCTACACCACAGTGTTGGTCCCCTACCTTTCAAATGAATAAATAAATCTTTCTAAAAGAAGCTGTCTAAGGTGCCGGCACTGTGGCATAGTAGACTAAGCCTCTGCCAGTGGTGTCACTATCACATATGCTGATGCATGTCCTGGCTGCTCCTCTTCCAATTCAGCTCCCTGCTGATAGCCTGGGAAAGCAGTGGAAGATGGACCAAGTGTTTGGTTCCCTGCACCCACATGAGAGACTTAGGGAGTGAACCAGCAGATGGAAGACCTTTTTCTCTGTCTCTCTCTATATAGCTCTACCTCTCAAGCAAATAAATAAAATAAATAAAGTGGTTTTTTTTTTTTTTTTGACAGGCAGAATTAGACAGAGAGAGAGACAGAGAGAAAGGTCTTCCTTTTCCGTTGGTTCACCCCCCAAATGGCCGCTACGCCCGGCATACTGCTGCCAGCGTGCTGCGCCGATCCGAAGCCAGGAGCCAAGTGCCTCCTCCTGGTCTCCCACACGCGTGCAGGGCCCAAGCACCACTGCCTTCCCGGGCCACAGCAGAGAGCTGGACTGGACAGAACCCGGCGCCCCAACTGGGACTAGAATCTGGGGTGCTGGCACCGCAGGCAGAAGATTAGCCAAGTGAGCCGCAGCACCGGCCTACATAAAGTCTTTAAAAGAAAAAGAAACAATCTAAGCTCTCAGAAAGTAGGCCACATCTAAATTTTCTTTGTATCCCCTACATTGTCCAGTTTAGTCAAACTGATCAGATCACCTTGGATAATTGCTGAGTGATCTACTTAATGAATCAAATCTCTTGCTGTTTTCAGGAAATATGTTTTGTTAAATTTCTACTTAAGAAGTTCATTTTGAATGGTATTATTTTACATTTCAGCTCCAGTCATTCATTTTTTTTTTTTTTTTTTGACAGGCAGAGTGGATAGTGAGAGACAGAGACAGAGAGAAAAGTCTTCCTTTTGCTGTTGGTTCACCCTCCAATGGCCGCCACGGCTGGTGCACTGTGGCTGGCGCACCGCACTGATCCGAAGGCAGGAGCCAGGTGCTTCTCCTGGTCTCCCATGGGGTGCAGGGCCTAAGCACTTGGGCCATCCTCCACTGCACTTCTCTGGCCACAGCAGAGAGCTGGCCTGGAAGAGGGGCAACCGGGACAGAATCCGGCGCCCCGACCGGGACAAGAACTAGGTGTGCCGGCGCCGCTAGGTGTAGGATTGGCCTATTGAGCCGGGGCGCCAGCCAGTCATTCATTTTTATTACATAGAAGTATGTTGATCTCATGTAACCTTGCTGAGCTCACTCAGTTCTGCATTTATCTTAGGAAAAAGACTGAGCAGCGATTCATTTAGTTCCGGAAGGGTTATTTAGTGGAGGTAGGAGTTGGGAAAATTATCTGAGATTTTCTCATAAACAACCTAGTTTTCCACCAATTCTTACAGTTTTATTTCTCCCTTTACAATCTGCATGCATTTTATTTCTTTGTCTTCCCTAATACAGTGGCTAGAACTTGTTAAAAAAGAGTGATGACAACAGATATCATTGCCTTGCTCATCATTTTTAAGGGAAGGCAAGCTAAAGCTTGGTTTAAGTGGTAGGATTTTTGCAGAATCTGTTTATAAATCTGAGGAATTTTCCTTTGATTCCTAGTTTGATGAGTGTTTCTTTTACCATGAAATGATGTTGGATTCTGTCAGATGTGTACATTAATATGATCATGTAATTTTTAATTAGCCTACTGTCAAGGCAATATTCATTGATACATTGTGCAAGTTTAATGAAAATTCATGCTGAAATATATCCCATTAATCTTGCAGTTTTCATTCCACACATATGTGTTGTATTTAATTTGCTAGCATTTTTGTAAAAATTTACTTTTTATTTATTTGAAATGGAGAGAGAGAGAGAGACAGAGAGAAACAGAAAGAGACAGAGAGAGAGAGAGAAAATGTTATCCTACATCTGCTGGTCTACTCCCCAAATGTACACTACAGCCAGGGCTGACCCAGGCTGAAGCCAGGCGTCCTGGAGTACCGGAGCCATCACCTGCTGTTCTCAGGTACAGGTCAGCAGGAAGCTAGATCAGAAGTAGAGCAGGGACTCAAACCTAGGTACTCGAAAATGGGACATAGGCATCCCAAGCAGTATCTTAATTGCTGTGCCAAATGCTGCCCCAGTTTTCAAACTTTTTTGAAGCATTTTGTTTCAAAGAACAGGAAATACCAGTCTGCATTTTTCTTTTCCTTTTTTTTTAACCACCCTTGCATGGTTTTGAAAACACTAGTTTTATTAAGTGAAGTGTTCCTGTTCTTGGTTGAGTGTTCTCATTCTCTCTCTCGCTCTCTGTTACCGTTCTTGCATCAGCCTACCTATGCCATTAAATTTGAAGTAGCTTTTAAACAGAATATGATTAGTTCAATTTTTTTACCAATTCATAGTTATCCATTTTTCTCTGTGTTAGAATTTGGCTATTTTAGATCCTTTATATTATTGGCTTGCAGGGCCTAAGTGTGGTATTTGTTTTTTCTGTTTCTCATTTTTGTTTTTTGGTCTTTTTCGTCTTCCCATGGATGACCTTAAATTTTTTATGAGCCCTCTTGATCTGTTTATATTGTTTTAGAGTATACTGCTTTGTAGTTTCTCCTGAGTACATGCTTAGGGTACTCAGATATGCTATGTTACTTATTATCATCTGCGGTGTCAGCATTTTACCCACTTTGAGTCAAGTATGGAATTCTTACCTGTATTTATATTACCTTAAATGTTACTGTTTTGAGGTATAGTTTTTGTTCTAATTATCCCATGATTTGGAAAATTCATGAGGAAAAAGCTAGTTTAGTTAATTTTCAAATATTTCTGTTCTTTATGTTATACTTTCTTCATTCTAGGTGCCTCAAAATTACTTATTTTCTAATTTTCTTCGTTTTAGAACAAATTTCTTTAGCTATTTAAAGGGTTGGGTCTTTTTTTTCCTTTCAAAACTGGAAAAAATTTTGTGTCAGTTCTTTCTGGTATCCGTGGATTCAGAAAAAAAAAATCTGTTGTTTGAATTCATGTTCCCCTATGGATAGTGTATTGTTTCTGAATGTTTTCAAGATTTTCTCCCATTATTATTAGTTTTCAGAAATTTAATTATGATGAGTCTTGATTTTTTTTTGAATTTTTATTGTTTGGAGTAATTTTCAGTTCTACAATTTCCATTTAGCTTTTTTTTTTACAATAATTTTGCTGTAATTTTATGTTTACATTTGTTACAAGAGAATCAGTAACCACTTATTGAATAATTTTTATGTTGTTCTTGTAAAAATTCAAGTTCGATAATTTTAATATCTTAGTATTCTCAGTGTTGGTATTATTTGATTGTGTTTTCTTATTCAAGATGTGACTTTCCTGACTCTTGTATAATTGCTGATTCACTGGATACTCAGGCTATTATATTAGGAGGCAGAGTCCTATCTAAGACTTTTATTTAGCAACATTCAGTTATGCTATTTTTAGTTTAACACATGGATCCTGGGTTACTTTTTTTAGCAGTGGTACCAGTGAAGTTTAGCTTACGGAACCTTTTTGGTGCTTCTTGGTCTGCTTGTTTTATCTGCTGCCGTTAGGGCTCCCACTGATGCACTGTCAGTTTTGAGCATCCCTCTGGGCTGCCAGACACTTCCCTAAGTTAGGGCAACCGTAGAGGTCACCTTCTTTGTTCCCCCTTTTTCCAACAATCACTGTCCTGCTTTGCCTACTGCATGCCTGAAAATCATTCTTTCACCTATTTTGCTTGATTCTTAATCATTGTTTAAGGTATAGGAAAAGGAGAGTATTATTTTTTCCATCATTGTTTGATCTAGAAGTCCAGATCTTATATATGAACAGAATTATGTTAAAGTTATCATCATTATATCACATTTAATTGTTAACAGTAGCTTAGTTTCTTTCCTAAATGGAATTGTGTTTGTGCATATTTCTTTTTAATGTTTTTAAATGTTAAATAAGATGATCATATAAATTACCAAAAGAACCGTGCCTCATCCTCAGTAAACATTGAGTAAGAATTAGACTTCATTCTGCTGTCGGTAGGTGTCATCTTTGGAACTGTCCCCAGTTTTACTCCAAAGATGTTTCCCTTAGTTTGGAGAATGGCAATATTGGGTAATTTTGGCAGGGAAAAGCTCAGAAACCAACCATGAAAATTTGCTTGTTAAAAAAACGGTTAAGATGTGTAAAGAAAGTAAGGTGAATGTTTGAAAGGCCATGTAAAGAGTTGGTTATCATTGAGTTCTGAGGTTAGATAGCATAGGCCTCTGTCCTTTTAAATGTGTGACAGTACAAAGTGCTTAATTTCTCTATTTTTCAGTTTCCTTACCAGTAAATAGAAAGAATACTATCATCTACTTCATAGGATGGGTTTCATAAAATACTTAATATAGGTTCAATACTTGGAACATTTGTGACACCTATGATGAATAACAGAAGGATAAAGCTAGTGCTTAGGGACCGGCACCGTGGCTCACTCGGTTAATCCCCCGCCTGCGGCATCAGCATCCCATATGGGCGCTGGGTTCTAGCCCCAGTTGCTCCTCTTCCAGTCCAGCTCTCTGCTGTGGCCCAAGTGCTTGGGCCCCTGCACCCTCATGGGAGACCAGGAAGAAGCACCTGGCTCCTGGCTTCGGATCAGTGTAGCTCCGGCCATAGCAACCATTTGGGGGGTGAACCAATGGAAGGAAGACCTCTCGCTGTCTCTCTTTCTTTCTATAACTCTACCTGTCAAAAAAAAAAAAAAAAAAAAAAAAGCTAGTGCTTAGATAGGTCAACTTACCCAAAATGATATAGGTACAGAGGGGCAGATTTGGAGTTTTCCATCTAAGTTTTTTTTTTTTTTTTTTTTTAAGATTTCTTTCTTTATTTGAAAGTAAGAGTTACACAGAGAGAAGAGGAGAGGCAGACAGAAAGAGAGGTCTTCCATCCGCTGGTTCACCCCCCAGTTGGCCGGAGCTGCACAGATCTGAGGCCAGGAGCTTCCTTTGGGACTCCCATGTGGGTGCAGGTGCCCAAGAACTTGGGCCATCCTCCACTGCTTTCCCAGGCCACAGCAGAGAGCTGGATCAGAAGTGGAGTAGCCATGACTCGAACCATCGCCTGTATGGGATGATGCCGGCACCACAGGAGACGGCTTTTCCCGCTATGTCACAGCACTGGCCCCTTCTATCTACTTCTGTCTGATTTGAAATCTGTGCTCTTTTGCATTATTTTATTATTTTAGCATTTTTCAAAGTTGGATAATGGGCAGAATTCTTTTAAGAGAAACAAATGTTCTATTTAATACTAATGTTGCTTTAAATTATTTTTATTAAAATGTAGCTAAAATCCATACAAAGTTAAGCCTAATTATATCTTCTTATGCAGGCTACAAAATGCAAACATATCTAATAATTAAATTCAGGCTGAAGACTCAACACAGTAAAATTCAATTTTGTAATGTTTGTTTAATGTAATTGATGTTACTGTTTTCTTGAGGCTAAAAACCACTTGCAAATGAACATAGTACTCAGTGTTATGGTTCAAGTTCTTTTGTGGTCATCATGCCCATGCATCTGTGTGCCCTGAAAGCAGTCAGCTTTTCCACCCCTCTTCTCTGTTCCAACTACTGCAAAACCATAACATGATGTCACTTGGCCTTCACTTAACAGAAGTAAGTAGTGATCCTGCATCTACTTTTCTTTTTCCCACTTTACCCCAGGGTAAAGTTCGACTTGAATATAATAGACTAAGAAAACACACAATTAAAGTCCCCCAGTATGGAGCAGTTATTGGTTTTGAAGTTGTCATTGGGTGGTCAAAATATGCTTATGTAAATACTTTTTAGATTGTAATCCGCATGAAAGTCTCAAGGTGAATAAGAATTTTATGGACTCTTGGGAACATGTTCAAGGATCTCCAGAGAATCAAAGATTCTAGTTGAGGAAGGTTTGAGTTGCTCTATGTTACAATAACTGCTGTCTCCTCTTACCTGTAACGAGTATTAGTTTGATATGAAAAATAATGTTTGAATCATGCTGACATAGAACTAGCTAACAGAAAGAAAAAGCAACACTGAATCACCTTCTCAAATTTTTATACAATGCAAAATAACAAAGACATTCTTTCTAAATATGTAAAGTTAATGATGTGAAAAGGGGTGGTTTTAATGTATGGCTTATTTGGCTTGAGAAAAAGAGTCACACTCGAGGATGATTATTATTGTACTCATTTAAAGGGGGCTATCAATAACCAGTGCTTATACAGCATGTTGTTTCACTAAGTGTTTTGTCTCCCATCTTCACTTACACCCAACTGAAGACATTTCTCAAAGCAATAATGATGAACTGGGGGGATGGTATGTAAACCATGTGTTCTAAGTTTTAGCTTCTTTACTTTTAGCTGTCACAAGCCATTTCCCATAAACAGTAGTCTTACATGAACTCCCTCATGGACAGTATTAGGGAAAAAATGCACCTTATACTCTGCTCCTGAGTTTCTCTCTCAAAGTGAATTTTTTTTATTCATAGGCAAAAAATATGTTTCCAAGATGAATCATCACCCTCAAAGTATTGCCATTTCTGTACTCCATTTTTAATTTTAACCTCTCAAGTTTGATATTCTGAGAATCAAGAATATTTGTAGTTTTCTGAATATATCATGCAGTTTGGTAATACTTCAAAGCATTTTTTTCCTTTTTTGTTTAACCATATTTCTACGAATGGATAAATCTTTCACATCCTTTCAGTTTCATCATAAGGATCCTCATTTACACAGAGTCTACAGAAAGTCTTTCATATCTTTACTTGTGATTCCTGAATTCTAGATATGATCATATTCATATTTAATAAGGAAAAGAGTAAAAAAAAAGACAGCTATGTATACCAGTGTACCAATTACAGAACTGTGACCTGAGGCAGGCTATGGTATCATAGGTGTTTGGGCAAATCTAAAAACTGAACCAAATATTATGGCCAGACTTCCGGCTGGAACAATAGCAGTGTTGAGTGAATCCAACTCTACTTGCATTCATGTATGACTGTTGATAAACAACTTAACACGTTATCCCTCTTAGTATTTTTTTGTTTGTTTGTTTATTTGTTCTACTTAATACTTTTGGTTGAATACTGTAATCAATACACAGTTATTCTCAAGTGTTGAAACTTAACTGAAAAGTGATCGCTGTTAAATATAAGAGTGGGAGTAAGAGAGGGAAGAGATGTGCAATTGGGACATGCTCAAGCTGACTTACCTCAAACGATAGAGTTAGAAACATACCAGGGGATTCCAATTCAATCCCATCAAGGTGGCATGTACCATTGCCATCTCACTAGTCCCGGTGATCAATTTCTGTTCACAATTGATCATAATGATAGGACTAAGAGCCAAAGGGAGCACATAAACAAGACTAGTGTCTGCAAATACTAGCTGATAGAATAAAAAAGGGAGAGAACGATCCAACATGGGAAGCAAGATACACAGCAGACCCATAGAATGGCAGATGTCCTGAACAGCACTCTGGCCTCAGAATCAGCCCTTAAGGCACATGGATCTGGCAGAAAAGCCCATGAGAGTATTACAGGCGTGGAAGCCAAAACACTCTGGAAAAAAAAAAAAAAACCCTACATGAAAGATCTCCGCGAGTGAGATCCCAGTGAAAAGAACAAGTCATCAAAGAAGGAGGTACCTTTCTCTGAAGGGAGGAGAGAACTTCCACTTTTACTACGACCTTGTCTAAATATGATCAGAGTCGGTGAACTCAGGGGGCTTCCATAGCCTTGGCGACTCATGACAAGAGCCTAGGGTGATTATTGATGCCATAAACAAGAGTGTCAATTTGTTAAGTCAACAACAGGAGTCACTGTGCACTTACTCCTCATGTAGGATCTCTGTCCTTAGTCTGCTGTACATCATGATTTAATGCTACAACTAGTACTCAAACAGTATTTTTCACTTTGTGTTTCTATGTGGGTGCAAACTGTTGAAATCTTTACTTAATGTATGCTAAACTCATCTTCTGTATATAAAGAGAATTGAAAATGAATCTTGATGTGAATGGAAGGGGGGAGGGAGAGGGAAAGGGGAGGGTTGCAGGTGGGAGGGAAGTTATGGGGGGGGGGAGCCATTGTAATCCATAAGCTGTACTTTGGAAATTTATATTCATTAAATAAAAGTTAAAAAAAAGAAAAAAAGAATTAAAAAAAAGAAATCTTTGTAACACATTTTGTGATCAGCAAGACTCAGTACATATTTTCCCAAGACCTCCCCAGTTCGCTTTTCTTCTTTCCTATCCCCATTCCGTATTATTATGCTCATGTTTGTCAAGAAAAATTTGGCCTCCATGTATCTGATTCATTTACACTTGACTCATCAAAATGTTTTGTAAGAGAAGTTTGATGTCCAAGAAACCACTTGAGTCTTCTTTGTGGGACTTTGGGACCTTTTTTTTCTGAGAAGCAAGAGGCTCTTCTGGCCAAATCCAAGTAAGTGGGAACTCTGAATGACTTAGGACCTTTGAAAGTATCAAAATATATGCATGAACGTGCAGGTATGAGTTCTCTTAACTTAAGTTATGTACCCATGCATGAGGAAGATTTTCAGTTTCTCCCTGAAGGAAAATTCAGGAAGTGAGATGTTGCACAGCATGACCCAAGAAACCCTTCTTAAAATATTGCATAGTTCTCTGGGCCCTACTGGGATTTCTTTTCCCTTGGTGTCTCCAACATTTCAAAATAGAAACAGCACCGTCTCCCAAACAATAGCAAAGCTGAGTTAGGGATTTCTATCACAGTGATACTCGGCTGACCATCAGCTAAGGTATATACGAGTGTTTCCTGCCAAGCTATCTGGATGAATCCTTGCTTCCACGCTGTACCATGCTTCCAGGCCATTGTGGAGGTGCAAACAAGCCTTATACAAAGTAGACAATCCATGTGCAGCCTAAATATCTCTGTTTTCACTACATGGCCATAAGTCATTTGTTCAAAGATTGCAAATTATATTTTAAAAGTTCAACAAATTAGGTAAGTGATGGAATGGCATGTATTAGCTGAATCACCATTGATATGAATTATAAAATTACACTGAGACCTTGGGGAAAAAATAAAATTTAAACAAATAGTTTATTTTATAACTGACTTAGGCACTTAGTTAGAAACTGAAGTGCTTTGCTCATTGTATGTAATATTATAATGGCCTTTTTTTTTTTTTTGCTTTTTTTTTTTTTTTTTTTGACAGGTAAAGTGGACAGTGAGAGAGAGAGACAGAGAGAAAGGTCTTCCTTTGCCGTTGGTTCACCCTCCAATGGCCGCTGCGGCCGGTGCGCTGTGGCCGGCGCACCGTGCTGATCTGAAGGCAGGAGCCAGGTGCTTCTCCTGGTCTCCCATGAGGTGCAGGGCCCAAGCACTTGGGCCATCCTCCACTGCACTCCCTGGCCACAGCAGAGAGCTGGCATGGAAGAGGGGCAACCGGGACAGAATCTGGCGCCCCGACCGGGGCTAGAATCCGGTGTGCCAGTGCCACAAGGCGGAGGATTAGCCTAGTGAGCCGTGGCACCGGCTTATAATGGCCCTTTTCTTCCATTATCCAAATGTTGTAGCTAATTTATCTTGTAAGATGTCTTGTGCAGTACACTACAGAAGTATGCGACTGTATACAAGTTACACTTTTATAGTCCCATTCTAGAAAAGAGATTTAAAGAGTATTTCCTTAATACGTCTTTCTGGCTGCTTGCTTTAATCTATACCAAATCACATGATGTCCTAACTTGAAAACCCACCACCCCAACAACAAAGCCCCTGTTTGGTTACTAAACACTCTTGGAGCTTTCCTTTTTGGAAATTCATTTTTAGTTCTCTGGTATTGTAAATCACAGTAGAAAAACAATCTTACTGCTTCAAAGCCAGAGAACAGAAATTGAATCCAATCACCACTTTGAATATATTCATATCATGGCATCCTGATTCATCATTCTTACATCCTATTACCCAAGAGAAAGGAAGGTATAGCTGCATGCTTTTTTTCCTAAATGTCTGTAGGACAGCTAAAACTCAATTATCTAATGACAAGCAACTGCATATGTGAATGCATCTTATTATTCCCTTCTTTATCTTATTTTCAATTAGATATTTGGCATACATAGATAACACCTTATATTTCTAAAAAGAGCCTCAAAAATATGACTCATTAAAATGGGAATATGGAAAGACAAAGATATTGAAAGATATAAAAAATATAATTGAAGTCTATGAAAAATTATGAATGAGCTAAATAAGTTGAATATAAACTCATTCATAAAATCTCAGGATACTAGAAACACTCTTTAAAACTAGAAAGTGACTTCAAGCCACAAACAAAATGAGAACTCATGAGAATAAACATATGGGATTAGTTACCCCAGAAGCACAGGATGAAGCTGCACATACTAATTCTAAAATATTTATATATGTTCACAAATGATTGGCAGAGCTATTAAAAGCAACAAAAATATTTTGGATATACTGCTAACTTTTTGACTTTGGTGTCATGAGGACAATTCTGACTTCTAGTACCCATTCAGTTTCCACACACAGTTTATATCCATATGCTGATTGCTTGCTGTTAAGGCTGGATACTGTTATTTCCATGGTAGCTGCTTATAATTATTTGTTGAATGAATATTAATACATACAGGATTTTAAGTGCTTAAACTCTTGCATATGCATGCTCATTTTATCCTTATGATAATCCTTTGATATTGAAAAGCAAGATGATTCCCAAGAGAACTCAGATGGGGGTAGTATGGGAACAGAAGGTCTATGATAGGATAATTACAAGTTCAGGCTTTAGAGTTAGTTTTTGAAAATTCTGGCTGTATAAATCACAGGATTTATCAATTTGGGTAAGTCACTGAAACTCTCCAAAACTTAATTTACTTGAACATGAAATGAGACTAAGAATCTACTTCTGGTGGTTTTTGTGAAAATTAATGAGATAGTAGGGCTATCATTATGGTAGCAGGTAAAGCTACCACCTGCAATACCCACATCCCACATGGGTGCCAGTTCAAGTCCTGGCTGCTTCACTTCAGATTCAGCTCTCTGCTAATGTACCTGGAAAACCAGTGGAACATGATCCAAGTCCTTAGTCCCCTGTACCAATGTGGGAGACTCGGAAGAAGATCTTGGCTCCTGACTTTGGCCTGGTCCAGCTCCAGCTGTTGTAGTCATTTGGGGAAGATCTCTTTGTCTTTCCCTCTTTCCCTCAATAACAGCCTTTCAAGTAAATAAATGAACAAATAAATCTAAATCTTCCACAAAATAGTTTTAAAAAAGGAAAATTAATGATATCCCATGCAAAGTTACCACTCAGCATTATTTAGAGATAAGAAAATATATTTTAAGTGTATTAAATAACCTAATTAGCATACAAAACATGGGTAACTAGTTATAATGTTGAGAATCAAATAGAAGTATATTGACTCTGAACCTTCCATTCCTTCCATTTGCATAGCATATGCTCTTTGGCCCAAGATAAAAGATTAGTCTGAGTTGTCCAAGAAGAAAGAAGTTTGGCATTTGGTGTCTGAATAAGTATTCTCATTTTAGGACACACTTGAACTCTATAACTAATTAAGTGCTATATATTTTAAGAGGACTTCTATTTGCTTTATTATAAAGATATCTAATATATTTTGATTGATGACAGTCAACCACATGTTTAAATTTCTGAGCTCACCACTGAGTAAATGGATTCTATCTACAGTTATAAGTAATGACAAATATTTGCATTTCTATGTGATGTTTTATGGTGAGAAGAGGATTAGATCAAATGATCTGGAGGAAACATTGTCAAGTACTACTTAATATCCATTCCTCAAATGAGGCCAATATTGCCACACAACATTAGTATGAGAAGTAATTAATGTTCTTTCCAAGGTGTCCTACAAAATAAGTGAAGCAGTATGTTCTGATAATCCCACCACATGGAACAGGTATCTAATGGAATAAAACAAGAGAATGGTATTAGTAAGCAAAAGATGGCAGATGTGTCAGTGAATTATTGATTTGTAATAATCAATGCAAAATGTTTTGGCTTAATAAAATGTGCTCTTACTAATAGTTCTTTACATTGGCTGGGCAGTTCTAGAAGCTTGGCTGGGCAAGATGGTTGGAATAGGGGTGTTCACAAGTCCAACAGTTCAGTGCCAGTGAGGAAACAGACTACATGTTTCCAATTATTCTATAGCCTTGCCCAGACTTGCTCACATGGTTATGGTTGTAGTATTTCGAAGAGCAACAAGCAGACAAGTGATTTTTATACTTTTATTTGTGTCATGTTGTTTACTTTTCCATCAGTCAATATGTCATGATAGGCAGGTCAGATGACAGAGGTGGTTAAATAGATTTCAACCCGTAGTGAGTTGCAACGTCTCTTTAAAAAGATTGGGATATTGAGAGGTATCTTGAATAATGGTGATATTTTCTCCCTTCCACAAAAAAATCTATGCTAATATTCTATTAGAATTTTCTATGAGAGGTTGTTACGCAATTTACAAAAATCTTCACAATTCTTTACTTCATTCTCTCAAAATCCTGCAGGGAAGATTAGCAATGAAGGTAACACATTTTAGTTCTAATCTTTACATAAATTAACTGTGTGACTGTGGTCCAGTTATTTATCCCTTTATTATTACATAGAGTTACAACAGCTTCTAGGTCATGGCATTGCTGAAACAATTAGATTAAATGAATTCATAGGAATTACTTAGCACAAAACTCCAAACATTAGCTTTCAAGTTTTAATTTATGTGTTTGCCATGTGAATTGCAAATAAATAGTTATAGAAATGTATGGTACATGATAAACACACAATAAATAATAATGATTACTATATTGTGATGTCACTGGGGTAGCCATTATACAAAATTTGAAGAGTTAATTAAATGTGGCCTCACATATACAGCCTCCATTAGAGGAGTAAGACATTGAAAACACGAATGCATCAATAAACGAAAATTGTAAAACTATAAATTGTGATTGGGACCATGACAGAAAAGGATATCCTGAGAAAGTAATATAGAAATGAAATTCTAATCACATGATAGTGGTGGTATATCTCTTTGAGAAGGTGATATTTATGCTGAAAGTTCAAGAATGTTCAGTAAATTTTTTTTTCAGAAGAGTAAAAAGAAAAATGATAGTCAGAGAAGTAAATCCACTTGTCCAGGATTGTACAGGGGGAAATCAACAAACCAGGGAGGTTTCAATGCAATGGCACAGTTGCCCCAATCCTTACTGGCCCTGGGACAGATGCTTCTGAGCTTGACAGGAGCTTCACAAAATCCAAAGTGTTAGCACCGCTCGCCTGCTTGCTGCCCTCCTATTTACTTTGTCCTGCTTATAGAATCATTCTCTTGTAAGGAAAAATAATTAGCAATCTCAGCAGAGAAAAAAATGAAACTGTAAAAAGACCCAAAGGAAAGTTCTAGAACAAGAAATTATAACATATAAAATAAATATCTATTTGAGACAATAGACACAAGTGTTTACACATTTGAACATAGATCAACCTAAATCATTCAGTCTGAAGACCAGATATGGAAAAAATGTAAATATTAGCTTGGAAGAAAACTCTAAAATGAAAGACCAAAGATTACACCCCGGGGTTCTAGTCCCAGTCGGGGCACCAGATTCTGTCCCGGTTGCTCCTCTTCCAGTCCAGCTCTCTGCTGTGGCCAGGGAGTGCAGTGGAGGATGGCCCAAGTGCGTGGGCCCTGCACCCACATGGGAGACCAGGATAAGTACCTGGCTCCTGGCTTCAGATCAGCGCAGCGTGAGGGCCGTAGCGGCCATTGGGGGGTGAACCAATGGAAGAAAGGAAGATCTTTCTCTCTCTCTCTCTCTCACTGTCTAACTCTGCCTGTCAAAAAAAAAAAAATAGTAGAATTCAATGAAAAAGAAAGCACATATAATACTGAACTTTCATATTTGTTAGTAATAGTATGAAATAGCAAAACTTTTTGAGGAATGGTCTGGATGTTTTAGATGTGGTAATGATATGCCTACACTATCTCTCAGAAAGGCTACTCCAAAGCAGTTATCCAAGAATAAATGAAAATATATTTTCATAATGAGTTGTACTAAAATGTTCATAGCAATTCTATTGATTGTAGCCCTAAACTGGCAACAGCTTAAGTATTTGATCAACAGATCAGTAGGAAAATATAATAAATCATCACTCCACAGCGAAAGCAAATGGACTCCTGATACACACAGCAAATGTTTCTGCATATTACCTCCTTTGATGCATATATAAATTCTGTTATGTATTAGTATCCCAGCGCATTTAACATATGAGAAAACGGACACAAATGTGTTGTCAAAGTCAGTGAGGGATAGACCCAGGACTCAAATCTTGGTGTTGTGGTATCAAATGCTTTGCTTTCCTATCTTTACCTAAAACAACCACATCCATGAAGTGGTGTATAGTACAAAAGGGGTGTCTTGGAAAACTGTGCTATAATATCTACATTACACATTGCTCCAGCGCAAGCACAGATGCAGGATGAAGAAAATTCTGTGGTGTAGAGCCTTATCTGAGCCCGGATTGTGCAGATCTGTTCAGCCAAGGAAATGCTGAAGAAAGATCAAAATATCAGTGGTTAAATATCTGCTGTTACAACTACCAGAGAAAAAAATGGGAGAAGAATCTGGACTGACAAATTGATATATTCGAAATCAGAAGAGATCCAGATGCTAAGATCTGGTTTGTGACAATCCATCCAAGAACTAGAACAACTGACATCACCTCTCCAGACCATCAATCGATTGAGGAGGCTGAGCATGTTGAGCTTTGGTTTTCCATTAAGTTAGGAATTGTGTGCCTATCCACTAACAGGTGGAATCCTAGCTTAGTTTTCTTACTGTTTTTTTTTTTTTTCCCATCCCTAATAATTGATGCACAATAAAAGAGCCTCTATAAGAACACAGCTTACATAGATCACAAAAGTCTTTTTTTTATTTAATTGTTGTAAGGAGATGGTAGATAGAAGCACTGGCTGGGGAATCAGCTAGTTTTAGTTCAAATCCCAGGTATGAATTCCAGGCAAATGAACTTGAGCAATGCACTTCCTTGGTATAACTCAACATCCTCATCAGTAAAACGATAATAAAATGTGTATCTTAGTGACCTCTTACCCACTCTACCTAGGCAACCATCTTTTCCCAAAGTAACTCTCGCTTCCTGCACCTTCAGTCCAAACCTGATCCCCTCTCTACTTTAAGTTGAAGGCTTAAAAGAGATGTAGAACTTAATAAATATCGTGTATAAAACTAGGTAGGTGGCTCACTTGGTTAATCCTCCGCCTGTGGCGTCGGCATCCCATGTGGGCTCTGGGTTCTAGTCCCGGTTGCTCCTCTTCCAGTCCAGCTCTCTGCTGTGACCCAGTAAGGCAGTGGAGGATGGCCCAAGTGCTTGGGCCCCTACACCTACATGGGAGGCCAGGAAGAGGCACCTGGCTAATGGCTTTGGATTGGAGCGGAGCCGCCCATGGCGGCCATTTGGGGAGTGAACCAGTGGAAGGAAGACTTTTCTCTCTCTCTCTCTCTCTCTCTCTCACTCACTGTCTATGACTCTACCTGTCAAATAATAAAAATAAAAAAACTCTAACCTAGAAATAAAAGAAATAAAGTTGGAAAACTTAGATCATCCTTTGTTATTTTAAAATGAGCATGCAATTATTTTATAGATAGATTCAAGACAAGATTCCTATCATCTTTGAAATATTTAGACCATGTAATTTATATCTCCTTACCTTTTACTAAAATTTATTTGTTCTTCTCTTGTGTTGTTTATTTCCATGGGAATCCTATGAGTCCTTTCCTTCATTCCTCTTCTCACCTCTCTGTCTCACTCTTTCTCCATCCAGTCTTTCTTTTCCTAATTGGGTTTGAGCCTTTAAAAGGCAGACCCAATATTTGTTTTGTGTCTTATTTTATATCCCACAACTTAACACATACTCATCTGTTAGGTGTTCAATTAGTGTTTGTTCATTTGAATTTATTATTATAAACAAACTTGCAGCTAACTTGCACTAAGCCCTTTCCATCCAGAAATTCTTCCTCAGAAACACATGGGGAAATAAGAATAGAGTAAATAATCTAACCTAAAACATTGTAGAACCCCTTGACACACCCAGAATGCAACAGTCCAAATATGAATTCAGCCCTTTGCTTATTTTTCTTTTCTCTCTTGGCTTCAAAACTGACCATGAGTCATAGGCCAGGGCTGTGATACAAATAGGACATTTTTTGTTCTAGTTTTTTCTTTTAAATTATTATGTTTTCTTTTAATATTATCAGTGGATTAATGAAAAAGTAGAATATCATAACACAAATTGAAATAAATATGTAAAAATACTTAATCATGCTGCTTAAGACAGAAAACACTTCAGAATCTTAGTAGACTCTCCTAAGAGCTTAAGTGAGGTCCACCCTCTGAAGTCCATGCTAATGATTTATATAGTGCAAGAGGGACAATGGATACCATTTAGTTCAAAAGATTTCTGTATGATGACCTAAGAAAGAATCAAGAAATTAAAAAAAATTTGAATTCAATAAATTCTTCTACATTATTTAGTAGTACTAGTCACAAATTCTAGTAATATAAAATTAACATAAACATACATGGTATGCCAGGTATTGTGCTGAGCTTTGTGTAATATTTTATTTAACCTTCACAATAAATTGATGAGCTCAAAAATTAAGTTTTTTCAAAATTATTTGAAAGGCAGAGTTATGGAGGGAGGGGGGAGACAGAGAGACAGAGATCTCCATTCATTGCTTCACTCCCCAGATGACTGCAATCGCCAGAGCTGAGCCAAGCCAAAGCCAGGAGCTTCATCTGGGTTTGCCATGTGGGTGACAGGACCAAATCCTTAGGCTATCTTTTGTGGCTTTTCGCAGGCCATTAGCAAGGAGTGGGGTCCAAGGTGGAACAGCTGGGTCTTGAACGAGTGCTTATATGGGATGCTGGCATAGTAGGTAGTGACTTTACCCACTATGCCACAAAACCGTACACCCTCAAAATTATTTTTTAAATATATTAAATAAATTGCAAAAGCTATGAAAGACAAAAATGCAAACACAGAAATTTTAACTTAAGAGCCTCCAGGCTTAGCCACTGTTACAGATTTAATGGTAGACAGCATTTTACTTAAAGTACTATAAAATCCGTCAGCAAATTGTGGGAATTCATAGTGTACATGAATAATATGACTGATAATTACTTTTTATTTTTTAACATAAAACTGGATGGACATTGAAATATAGGAGTTCACCCATGGTTTTAGTTTTTGTTTTGAAATTTTATTTGGTTTGGTTTTGCTTTGCTAAAAAAGCAAACATACACAGAGAATGTTCCTACCTGCTGGTTCATGCCATAACTGCCTGCAAAGACCTGGGCAGGGGTGTGGCAGAAGCTAAGCCGCAGAAACTCAATCCAAGCATCCCATGTGGGTGGCAGGAACACAATTTGAGTCCTCATTGCTGCCTCCCAGGGGTGTGCATGAGCAGGAAGCTGGAGTCAAGAGAGTTGGAATCGAACCAACGTGTTACAGGTTGAGTAGGACTTGTCGCCCCCAAACTCATGCAGATGTTTGAATTCTGACATCTTAATGTTATCAGGTGATGGATTAAGTATGGAGAACTGATCTAACTTTGGCCTCTGAGAGGTGGGTGTGCTGGGAGGTGTTTATGTCTTTGGGGATATTGCCCTTGGAGGAGTGGCTCTTGGACTACTGTTGATTATTAGAGTTCAACTACTGTCTGGCTGTTCTCACTGCTTCCTGGCTCATCATGTGATCATTCTTCTGCTCATACATTGACCAGCCTCCACAGACATTAGAATATGAGGCCACTTGATCGTGAACTGTAACCCCTAGACTTTAAGCTGAAGTAAACCTCTTCTTTCCAATGAGGCTCTCATTGGGTGCTTTACCTAAATATTGAAAAGCTAAATAATGCACCAGATATGTGAAATGTAGTCATCTCGACCAACACTTGCACCACTAAATCAAATGACCACCCTTCATCTTTTGTTATTATTATTATTTTAAATTTGTCATTGAATGGCAGTCAAAAACTGAAGGAGCCTGATTCCATGCTTGGACAGAAAATATCCTTCCTGGCCAAAACCTGTGCCTGCTCCATCCTTTATGAAGCTTCTTATCAACTTCATCCCCAAGTTTTTCACAAAAATGTAATTCCCGTACACTCATATTCAGGACCATATTAAAATTTGATAAAATATAAACACTGAAGGATTGTTATACACAATAAAAATACTACTAAACTGGAAAACTAAATTTTACATACAGAGAAAATCAACAGGATTTTATTCTTTCTACCCAAAACTTTTGGGATTAATCCATCGTAACTACTTTTATCATTTGAAGGAAGTATCTATTTGCTGCTTCCTAAAGCTGAGTCCTTAAATATTGGGAGTGTGCACTCAAGAAATGCTATCAGATATCTCAATTAGTTGAATAAAGAACATACTAGAGGGGCCAGCCCTGTGGCGTAGCTGGTGAGGCTGCTGCCTGCAGCACCAGCATCTCATATGGGTGCCGATTCGAGTTCCGGCTGCTTCACTTTCAATCCAGCTCTTTGCTATGGCCTGGGAAAGCAGTAGAGGATGGCCCAAGTCCTTGGGCTCCTGCACCTGTGTGGGAGACCTGGAAGAAGCTCCCAGCTCCTGGCTTTGGATTGTAGCAGCTCCTGCTGTTCAGGCCATTTGGGGAGTGAACCTGTGGATGGAAGACCTCTATCTCTCTCTCTCGCTGCTTCTTCCTCTTTATAACTCTGCCTTTCAAATAAATAAATAAATCTTAAAAATAATTAGAACTTCTACTTGTATTTATTTGTAAACATAAGTCAATTATTTTACAAATATTTTAACTATAGATGGATATGGGAGGTCCCTATCAGATCATGTATCAGATGGTCAAATGCTATTCAATGTCCAGAAAAACACAGGATGCCCAAAATGTTGATTTGGGAGTGGAACTTCCACTCATTTTTCTCTATTTTAGTGTTTCATGATGATTTATGGTTTGTTTGCACTCAAGTGGATTTATATATTGTATCATCGAATTTTGAGTAATCTCATGCTAATAAAATGAGTAAGTGGCTTAAAACGGGCTTATTAAGAAATTTCCGTTCAGATTTAGTATTAACAATGTAAATACAAGAAGACACAGGACATGGAAAAACTAACCATTATCACAAGCTCTTTATCAGCTATGCTGCAGAGTAAAAGTAAGATGCTAACCTAAAAAATATTTTGAAGCATTATGAAGATTTAAACATATGGATTTATATACATTTTAGTTAATATGAACCTACAAAACTCTAAAAATAAAATGAAATCCTGCCTTTTGTAACAAAATAAATGCAATTAGAAACCATTATGCTTAGTGAAATAAGCCAGTCCCAAAAAGGCAGATATCATGCATTTTTTTTTTTTCTGACAGGCAGAGTGGACAGTGAGAGAGAGAGACAGAGAGAAAGGTCTTCCTTTGCGGTTGGTTCACCCTCCAATGGCCGCAGCGCTGATCCGATGGCAGGAGCCAGGTACTTCTCCTGGTCTCCCATGGGGTGCAGGACCCAAGCACTTGGGGGCATCCTCCACTGCACTCCCTGGTCACAGCAGAGAGCTGGCCTGGAAGAGGGGCAACTGGGACAGAATCCGGCGCCCCGACCTGGACTAGAACCCGGTGTGCCGGTGCCGCAAGGCGGAGGATTAGCCTAGTGAGCCGCGGCGCTGGCATGCATTTTTTCTGATCTGGGGTAACTAATAGAGTACCTAAAATGTTGGAGTGAAATTGACATCTTGAGATTCTGTGAATGTTTGCAGCCCTTGTCTCTACTGTTGAGGAACAGCGTTTCTTTTTCCATTATACTATTTTTTGAAGTCTTTACTTAGTGTAGGGTTAACCTTATGAATATTAAATAAACTGAAAGTAGATCTTTGTAAAAATTAAGAGTGGCAATAGAAGAGGGAGGAGGAAGAAGGATTGAAGCATTGGCAGGAGGGAAGTTAGGATGAGAAGTATTACTACATCCCTAAATCTGTATACATGAAATGCATAAAACTTGTATAACTTAAATAAAATTTAAATAGTCTTACATACATTACATTCAACTGTAATTTCTCCTTTTCTAATATGAAAGGAGAAGGAATAATGAGTAGCCAAGTACTTGCCAACAAACTGCCAAGGTTTCCCTCCAAGAAATTGATTTTCCCTTACCATGAAATTCAAGGCCCATGCTCCACACTGATGCAATGAGGAGCTATAAAATTGATATGTTTTCTGTTGTCTCTACAAATATTTATTTTTACTTTATTGTAAGTTTGTAGCAGGTATCATTGCCAGACATGACAAAAATAAGCAATTTTCATATGGTGTGTTAGAAAGCATAAAACTTCTCATAATGGGTTAATACTAAGGTCATTTACCAAAGGGAAATAAACAGGATACTTATTTAATGTTTATATATCAGGAAAAAAAAATAAAGTGGCAGTATCAAAGAATTTAAAAAGTTTCTCTGTATGGTCAAAAAGTTTATACACATTATGTGTAAGAAGGATAATGATTAAATTTCAAAAGGAAAAATGTTAAGAACAAGCAAAACTAAATGTTTATCTGGGATATACACATGTGCACACACCAATATAGATGCACACATACAGAAATGTGTGGGTATACTTAACATACGAATATATTTAGATGGGATATTGATTTTTACAGAGTCAAATATTCTTTATCCTGGGTCCTCTTTGACTATGCCACAAAAGTCACTAAAAGTGAAACTGCAAGGAAAAAGGTCAGGATCTCAGCCTCACTTTCTTGAGTTCAATGCAGCTCACATGCTTGTTTTCAATGGTTTGGTAAAAACGCTTGGTCCTTTCAGGTACCAAAGCCAAAGACAGTTCATTTTCTGCCTCTTAACACCTCTGTACTGTTCAGGAATAGCTGGGCAGTGCAAAGGAAGTGTCTACTTTGGGATTCTCTTCAAAATGATCACTTTTGAGAAGGTTGTGACTTGTAAAAGTCTAGAATTTAAAGTCTTTGGAGGAGTGGCCTTTGAAACATCTCAAGTTGTTGACAGCTATAAATTCTCTGGGGCCTTTTGGCCACAACATCTCCTGAGCTTGCTTTTGGCCACATCTCACTAGTACCTCTCACCTTATCACCCCATCAAAAGTTTGGCCTTTTGGTTGGCATTGTGACAATTTCAAATACCCTTAAAGAAACAAGGCCAATATTTCAACACACTAAAGCTAAATGAATGTATTCAGGTAAGCGATGACTCCTCCTCAACTTCAAGGGAATCATTCCAGTAGTAGTGTTTTTCCTCTTTATTTGTCTGAACAGTGGCACTTTGAACTGAGTATTTGTGTTGCTCCAAAACTCACACGTCAAAGCTCAAATCTCCAATGTGTTGCTGTTTGGAGATTGGGCCTCTGGGTGGTGATTAGGTCATGAGGGTTGAGCCCTCTTGAGATGGGATCAGTGCACTTACAAAGAAGAGACATGGGAGAGAGTCTCCCCCTGGCTGTCTCCCATCCAAGGAAACAAGAATGTAGTGATCTGCAACCCAAGAGGAAAGCTCTCACCAAACTGGCCAGCACTTTGGTCTTGGATTTCCCAGCCTGCAGAACTGCAAGAAATAAATGCTGGCTTTTTAAGCCACTCAGACAATGGTATTTCATTACAGCTTCTTGAACTGACTAATCACAAGTTGTGATTAAACAGCCAAGCACTCTCAACATATCAAAATACTTGGATATAAAACTTATGTTGTAGATGCCCTTTGTCAATGACACAGTCTTAATGAAATCTCTTTTGCTACTATCTATCTTTGTTACCTCTTAGACATGACTCAGTCCTTATCAATATTTGTGGCAAAGTGTTCTATAATTCTCCCTGTTATCTCTCTCGGTCAGCGGAGTTTCCTATTGATTAGAGAAATGACATTTGGTGGGGATGTCACACATTATTAGAAAATGTAGGAATCTTCATTTGGTGTAATGTAGGTCAGGGCAAAAAAGGGGCAGACTCTCTTTGTCTTAATAAGGTCATGGTTATTCATTAATGAGATTAGTAACAAAGTTTTCACAGTACAATGCTTATGAATTTTTCCTGTCCCTGGATTACTGGGGAGGATGTATGCTGTTTTAGAAGGAGGTGGCAAGATGGGTTTTATTTTGGGTTCTCTGTAAAATGCCAGATGTAGCCACAAGTTCACGTTCCCCTCCTTTTACCCTTCTCTATAAGGAAGCAGGATTCAGAAACCGCTGAGAACAGTCTCTCTCTGGCACTTTTGGAACAACTATTATTAGACTGTGAAGGGAGTCAGAGAAGCCATTGACATATAAGCCTGTGGCTTTTGCAAGCCGCACACAAAAAATGAATTAACATGGACTGAGATGTTATTCTTTGCATCAAAAGAGGCACAATTAGTGTTTTTCTCTACTGCTGGTTAAGATACACACATCCCATATTGCAGTCCCTGGGTTCAGTTTCTGGCCCCAGCTTCTAACTACAGTTTTCAAAGTCCTAGGAGACAGTAGGTGATGGCTCAGATAGTTGGGTCTCTGCCACTTACATCAGAGGCACGGATTGAATTCCTGGCTTCCAGCTTTGTCCCCATCTCCCAACCTGTTGCAGGCATTTGGGGAGTGAATGGGAGCACTCTGTCTCCCCCAACCCCTTTCTCATTCCCTTGCTCTCTTTCTGCTTTTTGAGTTCAAAAAATCTGTGGAGAATATGGAATCAAAAGATGTTTATGGGGCTGGTGCAATGGCACAGTAAATTAATCCTCTGCCTGTGGTGCCAGCATACCATATGGGTGCTAGTTCTAGTCCCAGCTACTCCACTTCCAATCCAGCTCTCTGCCATGGCCTGGAAAAGCAGCGGAAGATGGCCCAATTCCTTGGGCCCCTGCACCCTTATGCAGAACCTGAAAGAAGCACCTGGCTCCTGGCTTTGGGCCAGCTCAGCTCCGGCCACTGTGGCCATTTGGAAAGTGAACCAGCAGATGGAAGACCTTTCTTTGTCTCTCCTTCTCACTGTCTCTAACTTTAGCTCTCAAATAAATAAATACAGGCCGGTGCTGCGTCTCACTAGGCTAATCCTCTGCCTGTGGCGCTGGTACCCTGGGTTTTAGTCCTGGTTGTGGCGCTGGGTTCTGTACCAGTTGCTCCTCTTCCAGTCCAGCTCTCTGCTGTGGCCCGGGAAGGCAGTGGAGGATGGCCCAAGTCCTTGGACCCTGCACCCGCATTGGAGACCAGGAGGAAGCACCTGGCTCATGGCTTCAGATCAGCATAGCGTGCCAGCCGTAGTGGCCATTTGGGGGGTGAACCAACAGAAGGAAGACCTTTCTCTCTGTCTCTCTCTCTCACTGTCTAACTCTGCCTGTCAAAAAATTTTTTTTCACAAATTTTAAAAAGGTCATTTCTGTCTTATGAAGTTTTGGACTATTTCAATATTTGATTTTCATTTATCAGTACTCGTTTGTTTCTCGTCTCCTGAACAATAATGAAATCCATTCAGGGAAGTGGTCTATCTCACATTTCTTAAAATCTGTTGTAGAGGGTGGGCATCTGGCCTAGTGGTCAAGGTGCCTGCATCTTATCTCAGAGTGCCTGGTTTGCTACCTGGCTCTACTCCTGACTCCAGCTTCCTGGAGGCAGCAGTTATGGCTGAAGAAATTGTGTTTCTGCCACTCACAGGGGAGACCTGGATTGAGTTACTAGCTCCTGGCCTTGGCCTGACAGTCCCAGCTGTTGTGGACACTTGTGTGAACTGAACCAGTGCATGGAAGGTCTGTCTCTTTTCTTCTCAAATATATACATTAAAAAAAAAAAAACTTTGCAGTACCAGCTGAAAATGGTGTCTTGCACTAGAGAAGTAGTGTGATAGAGTAGGGTTGATGTCGAGTAGATTCTAACTCTCAGTCTATTAATCCAGTCACAGACTGTGAGGGTACTTCAAAAAGCCCATGGAAAAATGGAATTAAGAGATATGTTTATATTTGGTTTATATTTGTGCAAAATTTTCCACCAACTTTTTGATGAAGCCTCATATATGATTTCTAGTAATTTATTTAGCCAATCCAAAATATAAAGGCATTCTGGGGTATGCAGGAGAGAGGAGTCAGCTGATTGGCTGCCAGTGAGGAACTGGTTCAGAGCAAAACAGCTGATCCCATTTACATGGGGTTGAGATTTTCCCATTCTTGGCCTTGTTTGCAGAAACTTTTCTTTAGAGACGTTCAGCTTTCAATACATTTAAGAAAATGCATTGAGAAGATCAAGGGCAGGATCACATTTAAGCTGAGTGCAAAACCCAAAGCTCACTTAGATATCCCCAGCTTATTCTACTACTGGACAGACTTATGTTCTTGGGCAAAGGCAACTGTTTTTCCTGGCTCTCCCCTTCAAATATGCAGACAAATCCTCGATGGCAGTAACAGAGAAGAGTTTGTAGCAAACTCTGTTAAAGGGAAGTCAGTAATATGAGTCCTGTTTACTGGTGCCAAACAGCACAGCCAGCTCAATAGTAGAAAATAATTCAGCACCTCAAGGTTGCTATTGTTCACCAGCAACGGTGTATCCTTTTCTGAATTGAAATGGTTTGTTGCACCTGATTAAGATACGCTTTATCCAGTGTAACTTTCAACAAATAATGAACAGAAGATTTCCTGTGTGTTTTAAGACCTGCTTGTGCAGAGTCAGCATTATAGCTCCCACTACTCAAGAGGAGAGATTCTATTAAGTATACAGAAAGGGATTCTGGAAAACAGGCAGACTTTGAAAATGAAAAAAAAAAAATAGAAGAGAGGGATGTAGGGAAATTTTCTACTTGAACTTGTGTAAGTAACTGATTATTGATGGTCCTTCTGTGAAAAACTTTGGTTCCTGTCTTCTGGGGAGACTCTGCCTCTTCTGGTCTTGGTGTTGAAAGTCTTCTCCTTTGCCACCATCATTTTAGCTGTCACTGCCCATTAGAACTGTGAGCTCTGCAATTATAGGTTAAATACTTTATGGTAGTTTAAGATTGGATTTGTTTCTTTGAGTAACTATTATGTTGTCATGGCAAAAGTCTTGTGTAATAGGAGAACCATAATTTCCACTTCACAAAGAAATAATGATTCTTCAAGCTGACCCAAAGAGCCCAGCAATTTGAATGCTCAGTTCTATATTCATGTGTGGACTATACTTGATTTGTATGTGGCTGAGGAAGAATCAATAAGAGGTCACTGATAAGTTTCCTATAAGACATTACCTTCTATCCCAGCATTTGTGATAGGAACATTTGTTCATTATTTCTTATCATTTATTCCTTTAACAATATGGTTATTTTTTTAAGAAGCTCAGAATTTTCTCCAGGATTCACAGAAAAACACATTCCTCATGCCATGATCTTGAAATTCCTTACTAAATCTGAATCTTTGGAATTTTCATAGCTTAAGCAAGTGTTGTAAAATAAATTTAGGAAGCTCTTTGGTAATCAACCTGCTTGGCTTTCAGGAGGAATGCAAAATTAGTGGCTATGGTGAAAAATGACCTTATATGAAATTTATGAATATTTTTACAAGTACTAGCTACAGATATGAAATAAAATAAGAAAACATTCTGTTATATGGCACAAGATAATATTGTTCAAATGAATTTTTTGCCTCTCCAGGTTTGGAGCACACAGACTGCAAAAAGGCCTATCTTTTTTTTTTAAATTTATTTGACAGGTAAAGTTATAGACAGTGAGAGAGAGAGACAGAGAGAAAGGTCTTCCTTTCATTGGTTCACTCCCCAAATGGCCACCACGGGCGGCACTGCACTGAAGCTAGGAGCCAGGTGCTTCTTTCTGGTCTCCCAAGTGGGTGCAGAAGCCCAAACACTTGGGCCTTCCTGCATTGCCCTCCTGGGCCACAGCAGAGAGCTGGACTGGAAGAGGAGCAACTGGGACTAGAACCTGGTGCCCATGTGGGATGCCAGCGCCACAGCAGAGGATTAGCCTATTGAACTGCGGCACCAGCCAAGACCTATCTTTTTGAGTAATAATAATTTATTTCTTCATGACAGATTGTGAAAGCTGGTTCCACTACCCCTGTCTGGAATCACTAGGGCAGTTGCAGTCACAGAGCATCCCTCTCGGCTGAACTGGGAGTTCCAACATATCAGGTGACTGGTGCTGTCTGTGCACAGGAAACCCCAGTCCTCCTTGTAAGTGCAGCATGAGGACCCCATAGGTCAGCTGCTGTCCTTCTTCCCATTTCCTTTCCTTCTAATGTTTCATAGTCCCCTGCTCCTCCAGGCGTTTGGAATATTTTTAAGTTCTTTAGCCCATGTCTCATTTGAGGTATTATAATCACCTCATTCCTTATACCTTTCCTCTCATGGTGTGTTAGATTCCTTCTGTTTTCTTACCCACATTTTGACACTGAGGTTTGTAGCTTGTATCACATTTGTGACCAGTTTGTGTTTCTGGGTTGTGTCTATTCATACATTGGAGTACAATTCTCCATCACTAAATGATTCATTCACATAGTCCTGAATCATGTACAGTGGCTCTTTGCAAAGAACTCTTTTATTTCTGTACCCTTTCAAGAATGCCCTTATATTTTCTGTCTTTTTAAATAACAAACACATCTCCCTATTTTATTTTTAAATGTATATGTCAGGGTGTCCACTAAAATATCTGACTCTCATAATAGAGAAATATGATCTAATAGTCCATGCCATGAAATCTGCAGTTAGATCCAAGTGGACAGAGCCTCTTTAACGCTCCTGTCAATCAGCTACTGGTCTCTTTTTGCTGTTGACCACTTACACACCGGAAGCTATTGTCAGCAGTGCCTGTTTGTACACTAGTCAGCTTCTGAGAGCCTACAAAAGATGTCCAACACTAAGTGTGATCAACATACTAACACAGACGAGATGTAACCAGCAAAAATATTCTGAAGCTGTAGTATGTCTATCATCATGCAGGCCTCATTCCTAGTTATTTTAGCTTAGGAAAAGTTTTTTTTTTCTTTTAAATAATGTACCTGAATAGCTAATATCTATAATCATGAAATAATAAAACAAAATTATTAAATGATAAACAGAAGTCCTCTTATTTTAAGTAATAGTGCCTCTAATCACTATTATATATGATAAATAAATGAGAATTGCCTCTTTGAATTAATTATATAAATCTGTAGTTTAGGCCCACGCTAGGGCTCAATAGGCCAATCCTCCGCCTGCGGCGCTGGCACACCGGGTTCTAGTCCCGGTTGGGGCACTGGATTCTGTCCCGGTTGCTTCTCTTCCAGTCTAGCTCTCTGCGGTGGCCCCGGGAAGGCAGTGGAGGATGGCCCAAGTGCTTGGGCCCTGCACCTGCATGGGAGACCAGGAGAAACACCTGGCTCCTGGCTTCGGATCAGCGTGGTGCGCCGGCTGCAGCGCACCAGCCGCAGTGGCCATAGGAGGGTGAACCAATGGTAAAGGAAGACCTTTCTCCCCGCCTCTCTCTCTTTCACTGTCCACTCTGCCTGTCAAAAAAAAAAAAAAGAAAGAAAGAAAGAAAAAATCTGTAGTTTAGTAGTTTATATGGTCATCTTACCTTGAAGATTTTGCTTAATTTTTTTTTAATTTATTTGATAAGCTCTGTCCATTATCTCTTGAGTAAAATTCATTTCTCAGTTCCCAATGAAAATTCTGTTTGTTCTAATTTATGATGAAAATGTCATGGGGAATTAAATTTATTATCTTTCCTCCAAGGTCAGAATAGGCTGAGGGATAATAAAAGAAAGAAAATAAGAAACTTGACTTCATGCTAGTTTATGGTTTGGAAATAATGAAACTTTTTCATCTATCTGGGGAACTTACCAAGTACTTTCTGTCATTTATGTTTATTATTTCCAAGTGAATTTCTCAAGAAGGGCATAGGGATCTAATAACAATTTTTACATTTTCTAAGACAGAACAGAGTCATAGAAAATGAACGGAAGAAGACAGGAAGTGTAGAGAAGAAATAAAGGAGACAACACTTAAGTGAGACAAGTATGAACTTATGGATTTTGCTAAGTGGTGATTGAAGTAGGGCATTCCCCAGGGGAGGCTCATGGAGTGATGGCCTCTCAAAGGTCACTTAGTTTCTACATCAAGAACAATACAAGGCCTTGGTTTCCTCAGGGTTAATTGAACCCTTTCCGCAGCAGACCACACTGCCTCCTTGGAATTTATAGGACACTTTCATCCTAAGCACTGGCACACTGCTGAAGCCCAGGGTTGCCTCCAGGTCCTTGAATTCAGTGGGTGGCCAGTATTGTTTTACAGAAAGAGATACAGAAGCTCCAAAGGGGTTAAGTGACTTGCAAAATGTCAAACAATACCTCATCAGGATGATCTGAAATCAAGGTTAATCTCTTTCACCAGAAAGTCTTCAGCAAAGGGGACTTTATTTATTTTTCTGAAGAAAAAATAGTTTTCAGGGTACATGGATATAAAACAGCTAGTTTGTACATTTACCGGGGCTTACAAAACAGAGCAATGATGACTTTGCAAATAAGTTCTCTAATTTAAAACGTGTGGTAGTTTTACATTTGAAAGGGCTATTACTAATAATTTTTCTTAAGTTTTTAGAAGTTCATGAGGAATGAATGCTAACTAGGAGAAATTTACGTATCACGATCATTATTTTTGTGACATCTGCTCTGGCCTACTGATTCAGAGTTAAGGAGAAGACACAATACTTATCCTACAAGCAAACTGGAAATCTCTTAGCTTTGAGTTGTAGTATTTCCAGATGGTTGAAATCGAAAGCAGACTTCCTCTCCTTGCCTGTTCTGCCAAAGTTTTATGCAGCAGTAAATAAACTCCTATTTGCTTGTGCCGCATTTTATTGCAGAATACACAAGGATTGAGGCAACCAATTTCCCAGGGAATGATTCTCTTCTTGGGGGATTTTGAAGGTTGGGCATTCTGTCTGTCTTAAAACATGAATACATAGCTCACAATTTTAACTTCAGTAATACCGTAGAATTTTGCTGGTTCTTTGGTTTCATTGGATTTTCTAAAATTTGCAGAAAATCCTCTCAAATTCTATTTCTACAGATTGTGTTATAAAAGCACAGTAATGTTTCTTCCTTATACTCTTTAAATGCTAAAATTGCATCCATGTAAGTAAAAGCTTAGCACATTATTTTAATTGCATATAGAACAACTAATCTGTTAAGAAATTTATCTTGAAATCTAAATTAAGCTTTAAAAAGTGCTGATTTTTCTTTTCATGTGAATGTGAAGATGAAGATAATAAATTTGACAAATGGATTGATTACTTATATTATAAATATCTAGTTAAAATTCATTCTTAATCTATGATTTCTATCCTATTAATTGGTAGAAACAATACTTTATCCATAAACATTGCTAGATAATATTTTGGGGCCTTTCTTAATATATTGAACAAAGAGCGTATATCCTACTTATTCAAAGAAGTTGAAAAGAACATGCTTGCAAACCAATCATAATGTATATGAAAACTGGTTCTAGAATATGACAAAATAGAATGAAATTGTTTCATGCTATCTATATTTATTTATTTTTAATTTGTATATATCTCATAAATACATTATGTACACAATAATTCTTCCCACCGTACCTGCACTCCCACCTATTCTCCCCCCCCATTTTATCCGAGAAAGGAAAATAAAAAAAGAGAAAGAAAAAAATAATAAATGAAGTAAACCAAAAAACTAAGAGATGTGTTCCTCAACAGTCTATACAAGGTACAAGGGCTGACTTATGCTATTGCTTCTCAAAGGTGATTTCGTTTTTTTCCCTTCCTGTCCTTCTTTCCTTTTAGGAACTTGTCTTTAAAGAAGAACCCAAGGATGACAAATTTTTTTTTTTTTTGACAGGCAGAGTGGACAGTGAGAGAGAGACAGAGAGAAAGGTCTTCCTTTTGCCGTTGGTTCACCCTCCAATGGCTGCCGCAGCCGGCGCACTGCAGCCAGGGCACCGCGCTGATCCGATGGCAGGAGCCAGGTACTTATCCTGGTCTCCCATGGGGTGCAGGGCCCAAGCACTTGGGCCATCCTCTACTGCACTCCCTGGCCACAGCAGAGAGCTGGCCTGGAAGAGGGGCATCCGGAACAGAATGTGGCGCCCCGACCGGGACTAGAACCGGGTGTGCCGGCGCCACAAAGTGGAGGATTAGCCTAGTGAGCCATGGCGCCAGCCAGGATGACACATCTTTTGTGAGCTCTTAGACATAACTATGAGACATAATAGTATCCTCCTTTTAATACACTAAAAGGTAATGATTCTTGAGAACAAGCTTTACTATTAAGTTTCATGGTACCACTTTTTGGGGACACAGGTCCGTCATGGGAAGTTAATGCACAGTGACTCTTATTGTTTATTTGACAAATAACACTCATGTATGACATCAGTAATCGCCAAAGGCTCTTTGCATGATCTGCTTCAGATATGGAAGCCTTTTGGATGCACTAGTTAGACAAGGCCATAAGGAAAGTGGAAGTTATCTCCACCCTTTAGAGAAAAGTAGATCCTTCTTTGGTGGCTTCTCTTTTCCACTGGAGTCTCACCCACAGGGGTCCTTTATGTAGGACTTATTTTGTCAGAATGTCTCAGCTTGCCAAGGCTGAAATATTCCCCCAGATTTTCCAGCCAGACTGAAGTGCCTTAGGGCTGATTCTGAGATTGGAGTACTACTTAAAGTGATTGTCATTCTATGAGTCCATATTTAGCACAAAATTAGAATGTAATATTATTTGCAGAATTATATCAATGTTTTTTGCTCTTTCTACCACTATGCATACCAAAGGTGAAAAATTGTTTCCCTAATCTTCAAGTGTTTGGGTCAAGAGTATCCCAAGAACCATGCATTTTTCCCTGACCTCTGCTCTGGAGGTGCCTGAACTGAGTTGAAGCCAGAACTCAGTATGTGCCTGAGAATGTGAGTGGGAAAGATGATTGATTTTGCTACCTAGAATATAGTGATAAATAATCTCCTTTTGCAGGCAAATGAGAAGGATGCAGAACAAAGACTATGGGAGAAATGGTAGAACACGCTGCCTTCCCTGGTGTGTTCCTAAAAACATGTCAATTGTAAACTAGATGCCTCTGCACCTCTGCATCATTATGTAAAAGACAGTATTTGATCGTTGTGTAAACTGCACTATACGGCTTGTTTTTAATCTTTTATTTTTTAAATAAGTATTTATTTATTCAAAAAACGCAGAGATAGAGGGAAAAGCAGAGAGAGAGAGAGAGAGAGAATTTTTCAACTGCTGATTCACTCCCCAGATGACAGTAATGGCTGGGGTCAGCCAGACCAGGCCAAAGCCAGGAGCCAGGAGATTCTGTGGCAGGTGCACAAGAACTTGAGCCATCAGTCATTGCTTTTTCCAGGCCATTATGGGGGAGCTGGATTGGAAGTGGAGCAGCCAGGACTTGAAAAAGCATCCATATGGGACACCAATGTCACAGGTGCTGGCTTGACCTGGTACACCACAATATCAGTCTATTTTAGTTTGCCTTGTATCTGGGAAGTCATCCCCAGGGGAAGTAATTCTTGAAAGGCAAATGTAAGCCAAGATAGAAGTGGTTCAAGTGAAAAGAAAAGAAGGAAATCTGAATAAAAACACAAAAGTGGGAAACACAGTGTGTGCACGTGAGATTAGTGAACACAGGAAATTTTAACTACCTTGGAATAAAACCCAAAGGTAGAGACAATGAGAAGTACTTGAAGAGTGTGGGGCCAGGTTAGCAGAGGACCTCTACTTAATTCTATGAGTGATGCCAACTGGACATGGAAGGCTTTTAAGAAAGATAATCAAATTATAATATTTGTTTTTGGACGTGTCTGATTGCTTCTGTGATCAGTTGGTTAAAGCACAATAATATTAGAGGCAGTTAGACTGGTCTGGAAGTTGTCACATTATTCTAGATAATAGTGACACTTAGATAATAGTGGCACTTAGTTTCAGAACATATGTCACACAGAGAATTATTCTCTTGTTCTGTCACATATGTGTTCAATGTTGTCTTGCTTGTGAAATAATAAGCAGCATTACGGTGATGATGTGACTCATTCACTATTTTATACCCTCAACATTCAGCAAATGCTGATAGTAATTTATTAATGAATAATTATTTATTAAAACAGGAGCAAATGACCTGAATGAAAGTCTTGCAGATAAATTTAGAGCAAGAAATAGATTCCAAACATATATTTGAAAGCTAGAATATCTAAAACTTTCCAACCAAAGCTAATAATGGCACTTCAAAACCTGGTAATTAAACTATATGAAGCTCCAGAAATAGGTGTAACCAGTGACAACCAGTGTAAATTCTGGACTGCTTTTAACTCAAATTCCAGTGTCTCAATTTCTTTATCACATGTGATTAAATCACAAGTGATTTAAACTATCTTCAGATTTAATGGGTTTCAGTTTGCTTGAGTGCAAAATGGAATAAACTACCACTTCATTATATGGTTTTGAAAATCACGGGTCAATGCTTATAAAGCACTTAGACCATAGCTAGGCAAAGAGCATTTGCTCACTGTAAAGTTCAGATTATATTCCCATAAAGACATTAGTCACCAGTGACTGTTTCATTGCAGGGAAGAGACTTTGATTTTATATCTCAACAATACCTCTTCACTTGATCTGCACTCTTCCCTTGAAAGGTTTCACGAGTCAGAAGCCCCAAATTAAGTGATGTGCTAAAGTTCACACAGATTGTCAGTGCCCAAACTCGACTCAGGGCAGGCTGTTTTGATCCACTAGTCACGCTTCCTATTGCATCTATCCAAGGGGGAACCTACTGCAGGCTGTATGGTTGTAAAGAGCTTAAATGTCAGTTTCAAACTGTCATTTACAAAAGCATAAGATTGGGAAATCTCAACACTCTCCAGACCTATTCAGTCAGTGGACACATGCTTTGAGAAAATTTTTCAACCATGGGATTTTTGTTATTGTCCTTAGTAGCTATCTCCTATGTAGCTGAAATAGTTTTGTGTTTACAAGAAATACAATGTATTTTTTTAACAAAAAGGTTAATTAAGTTTTGTTCATCATGAGGAATTCCTTTACTCAACTCTAGTTTAAGTAGATTTTCATTAGTTTGTATCTTTCGCAACTAAGACTTTTGGGCACATCATGTACAAACTTTTATTTCTCTCTTGTAAAGCATTAACAGAAACTGAAACAAAACAAATGGAAGGCAAACAAATGGACAGTAGGAATAATGGTTTTACAATTCAGCTATAGGCAAAATAAAAGGAGCTAAATAAAAATAGCCTTAACCCTTACTAATGCCATTGAAGATGTGTGTGGCAATGAATTGAGTTCTACGTGGACAGACCCTGGTAAGGAAATTTTTCTGAAATGTGCTGACCAGTGTGGAGTCAAAATTTTATGAAGCAATTTACCAACTCACTTCCTGCTATCAGATTCAAGCAAGGTCAGCCAAAACGTTTTCTGTCAAAAGTTACTTTGAATTGTAGAAAGAATAAAGAAAGTATTTTAAAAAGATCTCAAGATGAGAGTTAAAACTTCATTAAAAAAATTCCAAAGAGAATTGAATATATGGACAAAGAATGAAGCTCTAATCTTTTGTTACCTCTTGAGAGAGTCATCGTCTGTTGTGATCCATGGACAGGACTGATCTCTGTAGCTTTGTTTTTCTTCTGCTGGAGAGGAAAAGACTTTGAGGCTGAGCTCTCAGGACATTGCATAGCAGTTCGGAAGTGACCTCATGCTCACTTCCATATAAAAATTATGGGCACACTTTGTATCCCTTTGTCTCTGCTTGCTTGATTTTGTGCTTTTTATGCCTTTTTAATATTTTGTACCCAGTGATTCATTCTTTTATTTTACAAAAATAATAGTCAAGAATGAATTGGGGAAGAAAACTAAAATCGATCCATTGCTGCAAATAGTGTCTTCTGTTCTAGAAAGAATTATAAATTTATAACCATGTCTTTAAAACTGGGGAGGAGGGACACAGAATAGTTTATTCTCAGTAAGGGACAATAAATGAAAGTGAATTTTACTTTGTCTAGAATTCCTACTTTAAGATATGCAAAGTGTTATTGGCAAAATTATTATTGAATTTATCCTTTCTATTTTGATATATGTGAAAAATATGAGGGTTTTTGAAATCGCATTTATGTTTGGAAAATAGCTTGACCTTGAAGTCATATAATTTTTGTTTTTGACAGGCAGAGCTAGACAGTAACAGAGAGAGGGAAAGTTCATCCTTCCGTTGGTTTACCCCCCAAATGACCACTTCGGCTGGCGCGCTGCAGCCAGAGCGCCGCGCCGATCCAAAGCCAGGAGCCAGGTGCTTCTCCTGGTCTCCCATGCAGGTGCAGGGCCCAAGCACTTGGGCCATCCTCCACTGCCTTTCTGGGGGCCACAGCAGAGAGCTGGACTAGAAGAGGAGCAACCGGGACAGAATCCGGTGCCCCAACCAGGACTAGAACCCAGAGTGCCAGCGCCGCAGATGGAGGATTAGCCTAGTGAGCCGCGGCGCTGGCATTTGAAGTCATATAATTTTGACAATTTTTTTTGGCATCAAAGCTTTTGGGGAACATAGCCCCTCAGTGACATGGAATAGGCATTTTTGATTGTAAACCTGTACCTCTTATGGAAAGAGGTCCCCTATATTAGGTACTTCTAATAGTACATATGCAACATTTTTTTTTATTTTTCTGAATTTATTTATCTATTTTTTTTTCTTTTGGACAGGCAGAGCTAGACAGTGAGAGAGAGAGACAGAGAGAAAGGTCTTCCTTCCGTTGGTTCACCCCCCCCAAGTGGCTATTACTGCCGGCGCACCACGCCAATCCGAAGCCAGGAGCCAGGAGCCAGTTGCTTCCTCCTGGTCTGCCATGCAGGTGCAGGGCCCAAGCACTTGGGCCATCCTCCACTGCCTTCCGGGGCCACAGCAGAGAGTTAGACTGGAAGAGGAGCACCCGGGACAGAATCTGGTGCCCCAACCCGGACTAGGACACAGGGTGCCAGCTGCTGCAGGCAGAGAATTAACTTATGAGCTGTGGCACTGGCCTGAATTCATTTATCTTAAAAAGTATAATGATGTTCACATTAAATTTCTATCATTTTTCCCCCTGTGGTCTAAATTCCTTTGAACATTTCTATCATGCTTCTTGTTAGGAGCTGTGAGGGAACTAGGCTTGGTGTTAGGTGATTTATTTTATCTATTTATTTTTAACAATTTATTTATTTAAAATTCAGAGTTACACACAGAGAGAAAGAGAAACAGAGAGAGAGGGAGATAGAGAGAGAGAGAGAGAGAGAGAGAGAGAGAGAGAGAGGTCTTCCATCCACTGGTTCACTCCCTAGTTGGCCTCACCGGCCGGAATTGCACCTAACCAAAGCCAGGAGCCAGGAGCTTCTTCTGGATCTCCCACACAAGTGCAGGAGCCTAAGGACCTGGGCCATTTTCTACTGCTTTCCCAGGCCATAGCAGAGAGCTGGATGGGAAGTGGGACAGCCAGGACTTGAACTAGCACCTGTTTGGGATGCTGGCACTGTAGGCATCGGCTTTACCTGCTATGCCACAGCGCCAGCCCCAGGTGATTTATTTTAAAAAATCAATACAAACATATAGAAAATGTTCATATCCACTCTAAACAAAAGATAAAAAACAAGCAGCATTACAAGTAGACTTAAGTGCCAAGTGATCAATTTCAATCCACAATTGATCACACTGATAGGTCTAAGAGTCAAAGGGATCACATAAACAAGACTAGTGTCTGCTAATACTAAATAATAGAATTAAAAAGGGAGAGAATGATCCAACATGGGAAGCAGGATACACAGCAGACTCATAGAAGGGCACATGTCCTAAACAGCACTCTGTCCTCAGAATCAGCCCTTAAGGCATTCGGATCTGGCTGAAGAGCCCATGAGAGTATTTTAGGCATGGAAAGCCAAGACACTCTGGCAAAAAAAAAAAAAATCTAAATGAAAGATCTCTGTGAATGAGATCCCAGTGGAAAGAAAGAGCCATCAAAGAAGGAGGTACCTTTCTCTGAAGGGAGTAGAGAACTTCCACTTTGACTATGATCTTGTCTAAATAAGATCAGAGTCGGCGAACTCAAAAGGCCTCCATAGCCTTGGCAACTCATGACAAGAGCCTAGAGAGATTACTGATGCCGTAAACAAGAGTGTCAATTTGTTAAGTCAACAACAGGAGTAAACTGTGCACTTACTCCTCATGTAGGATCTCTGTCCTTAATGTGTTATTCAATGTGAATTAATGCTATAACTAGTACTCAAACAGTATTTTACACTTTATGTTTCTGTGTGGGTGCAAACTGTTGAAATCCCTACTTAATATATACTAATTTGATCTTCTGTATATAAAGAGAATTGAAAATGAATCTTGATGTGAATCGAATCAGAGAAGGAGCGGGAGATGGGAAGGTTGGGGGTGGGAGGGAAGTTATGGGGGGAAAAAGCCATTGTAATCCATAAGCTGCACTTTGGAAATTTATATTTATTAAATAAAAGTAAAAAAAAAAAAAAAACAAGTAGACTTAAGTGGCACCCTTGCCTCTGTGTACCTCCAGGGTGATCTGCCCATCCAGGACAGACCCCCTGCACACAAACACCCTTTTGAGATAATGCTCTGCGAGTAAAGGACCATGGCATTTCCTGCACCAAAGACCGCGGCCTACTTCCAGGCTTTTGGGACCATCTCCCCTGTCTGCAGTCTGGAACGTGAGTGTCAGTGTCCTGGGCTCACTGAGAGGACACAGAGCATCTGCAGGGGAAGTTTCCCACAGGGATTTGAAATGCATTCTGGGATATCTGCATGCTTACAAAATGCTAATTGCAAGGAACTCAGCTGGAGGGTGGATGCAAGGATCTTAACTGTACTGAATTGGCATTGAACTTCTTTTCATATTGGCAAAGATCTAAACACATCCCATGGCATCAGTGTTAGAGAAGATGGGTGAAAGCAAACCTTGTTAAGCATCCTTGCTAAACAGCTTCACTTTGAGGACTTAGCTCACACCTGTATGCAATAGACAATAAAAACATCTATTTTTTCATGGATTCATTTATTATAAAATAGATCAGCCTATGATCCAGATAATATTTTAGATCCCAGGAGTATAGCAGTAAATAGGAAAAGCAAAACCCCGTCTTAAAAAAATTATACTTTAGTGAGAAGAGAATAAACAAATAAATTAATGAACATGTTTATATGAAATTATAAAAGAATAGAAAAAGTGAGGACTGGGAGACTCTTTAGAGATATTATAGATAGATTATAGATTAATATATATCTACACACATATTTATACAGAGACACATATATAAATGAGTAATTTTACCTAAACAATGATATAGCAGCAAAAAACACACAAAAAAATAAAATGTTCATTAAAATGGAATAGATTAAAACAACAAAGAAGCAGGTAGGTAAATAACATCCATTGTTCATCACAGAGCTGCTAAACAATGAGGTTGTGCTGTCTATGTTTGCTGGCAAAGTAACATCTCCAACACAGAGCAAAACATACAGAACATGTGTATATCCTAAATTTATTTAAAATAAACAAATATACATGAAAATATGCACATATGTGTACATACACCTCTCTCTCACACACACATGTGCAGATACCTGGTTGTGTACCTGTGCCTGTACATATGTGTAGAAAATTTCTGGGCAGCCAGAGCAGGAAGAGTTAACAATGATTTCTTTGGCCAAATGGAGAGGGAAGTAATTATTCATTAAAAACCCTTTGTCCTGTCTTAACTCCTTACCATATGCATTTACTACTCTTTAAACAAATGGTTGTTTTAAAGCCCCTGATCAGGTTAAAAAGGAAGTGAGAAAGTGTAGCCCAAGTGCAATGCAACTCCAACCCGGGCTTGTGGGATGGTTTCAGAGGATAAAATGCTTCCTCTGGGGGAAGGAGGTGTGAACCTTGGCAGTTGACACAGATGAAACCCACTGAGTACATTTCCAGAGATCAGCCTGAAGTGTGGAGAAGCAGCTGAGCCAGTTTTCATAAAGGGGTGTTTTTCCTCAGATAAAATTTAGAATAAATGGAAATCATCATCATCCAAGGTTTCTGCCTGGGGAAGCAAGATCACTGTAGCAAGAGGTTGTGTTATGGTAGTGATAAGGTTGGGCAGGTTCTTCATAGTGTCTTTACAACATACTATGAGCCCGGAATGAAAGAAACGAGCAGAGGTTTAAGGTGCTGTAGTAGGAGGGGGCATGGTCCTCGAGATGTAGAGCCGAGAGTGACTCCTTCTAAAGGAAGTTCCAGAAACAGTCTCTCTGGGGATACAGAGAGGGCAGCCAGGCAGAGAGAAAAGAGGGCTCTAGGGTACAGCCCTTCATTTTCAATGGAGGAGACAACGTAGACCTGGAGCAGATCCCTGGTCTCTGGACACCAGGACCCTTGCTCCAGGAAGGGGCTGAGATATCCAGGCCTTACAATGGTGCAGAAGAGTAAATGTACCTATTAGGAGGCTGTGATCCAGTACCAGTCCATAGGTTAAGGCACCTTTGCCCTCCTGCAACCTTCGTTGTGCCATGTTCTTAGCTTGGTACTCAGATTGCAGAAGCAGAACAACCTCATGGAGGAGCTTTATGAATGATTCAAGGTACCCAGACAAAGAGTAAATTTAGTATGTACTAAAGAATATGAATTCTTACAAGTTATTGGAATCAGTCATCACTTCCCAGGTTGAGACATTGTGCAAACTCTTTCACCCATCTAAATTAATTTTGGTCATTAGTGAAATGGGATAGTATAAGATGCTATTGTGAACACCAAATAAGATCAGATACACACAGTGTCTGGCACATGACTTATACTCAATAAACATGCTGATGAAGAAGAAAAAGAAGGAAGAGGAAGGGTGGAGGTGGTAGTGTTGGCAGGATAGCAACATTACACAGGCCAGACAATATGTGCATGATATGATATTGCTTATTTGACATAAGCATCAAAGTGAAATCTCCTGGTCTATATCTCTTTGTAATCTGTGTGGGTGAATGCTAAGAGGAAACCAGCTAGAGTTCTTGTAATCTCACCATCTAGGTAGTGGAAATGAGCTGTGGAATTATTCTTAGCTCTTCTTGTTCCTCCCCAGCCTCCTGGCTCTTGCATCCTGGGGCTGGGAAACACCTGTTACATAATTCTAATGAATGCAGGGTTTTATTAGTAATTTCATACATTACATAGTTACCATCTACAGCCTACACAAGGCAGAAAACTAGCTGTGGATTTTTATCATGATGAATCTTACTAATTAGGTTTTCTACTTCCTTGGTTTCCTGCTTCCTGTTCCTCCAGGACAGACAGTGGGAATTTTATACCAGGAAATGGCAGCTGCATTCACATGCCATGACACTTCCGTTGCGGACAGATTTCCATAGTCCCATGAAAGCAGTCATCTAAGTTCCATATGCATTAATCCTTCCTTTGCACTGGAGCTAACTCAAATTTCATGCTTGTCTGGGTGTTCAGCGAGGACTTGCTTGCTTGTTGTGGATTGCGAACACTGGAAAAGGATATTTTCTCACAGTATGTGCTAGTCAAGATAATCTCCAAGACAGTAGCAATTAAATTGTATATTAATCGCCTGTTGCTGCTATAACAAATGTCCACACACTTGGAGGCTTAAAAACAGATGCAAATTTATAATCTTACTTTTCATAGGCCAAAAATCTCGACACAAGATTCAGCTGCTACTTTGCTTGGAGCCTCACGAGGTTGACACCAATGTATCAGCAGTGTTGTGCTCCTTTCTGGAAGCTCTGTGGATAAATCCACTTCCAAACACATACAGTTTACTGGCAGGACACTTTAAAGTGGCTGTGAATGGAGAGCCCCAGTTCCCCAATGCTATTCACACCTGCTGGCAGCTACTACTCATGATCTAGTTCAAGTTCGTTTTCATGTTTGCCTTATTCTTTTTCCATGGTTCTTTTCCACCATTTCCAAAGTCAGAAATGGTAAACTAGGTCAAGTTTTAAATCTCTCTGACATTTCCTTCTACCTCATCTCTCTTACTTATTTTTCTATAAGTCTCTGCCTGACCTTCAATTTCACAGATCAAAAAATTTAATTTTGCCAGTTCTAAATTCATTCAAGGGCCACCAAACCAACTAGAGACTTGAACAGAAATGCAACTAGGTTTAACTCCATCTAAATGCACCTGGCTGCACAGCATGCTTTGTACAGGATACCAGTTCTGTAATGAAGTTCAGTAAGATTTAACCCTCAAGGGATACTTTGCAATGCTGAGTATATATACTTGAGTGGAGACATAGGTGCTGGATTCAGAAGGAAACTTCTCTGCAAACAGACCACAATGCTTGTGTTCATAAACCTCTGAATTATCTACTATACAGGAAATCCTTAGAGAATTCATTCACCATAGGAAGATTGCATCAGTGATTCTAGGAAACTATTGCTCTTCTCTTGCAACTCACTGTAAGACTATTTTGAGGCCGGCTGCAGCTCGCTAGGCTAATCCTCCGCCTGCGGCACCGGCACCCCAGGTTCTAGTCCCGGTTGCTCCTCTTCCAGTCTAGCTCTCTGCTGTGGCCCAGGAAGGCAGTGGAGGATGGCCCAAGTGCTTGGGCCCTGCACCTGCTTGGGAGACCAGGAGGAAGCACCTGGCTCCTGGCTTCAGATCGGCGCGCTGTGGCCATTTGGGGGGTGAACCAATAGAAGGAAGACCTTTCTCTGTCTCTCTCTCTCTCTCACTGTCTAACTCTGCCTGTCCAAAAAAAAAAAAAAAAAAAAGAAGACTATTTTGGATAACACGTTCTTTGTTACTGTCTATGCTAGGATGTTAATACAACAGCTGAACAAAGATATATTCTGTTATCTTAATTCCCAGATCCCATTCTTGGAGTGTCTCCTGCATTTCCTCGTCTTCTCCTTTTTCTCTTGTCTTCCCAACCAGATGACAACTCCCTTTTTCATACGATTACTGAGTTCTCTGGGTCTTCAGTTATACTGCTCATCATCTATAGTGTCCTTCATCCACATTCCCATCTCTTATAACTCCCCTAAGAACCCATATCAAATGTTACCTGTACAAGCATGCTTGAGGCAAATCTTGGTAATACTTAATATATTATAGATTTTAAAAAAACAGTCAGACACAAATACCTGTACATGGGCCACATAATTAAGTTATTTTCACTGTTTCTAAGGTAAGTATTAGTGTACTCACTAAAAGAACAAGGCTTGATTGAGTGAACAATTTCCTAAAGAGCAAAATCAGGCTGCAAACTCATGACGGCTCAAATATGAATTCCCTTTTTCCTAATTGTGCTGCAATGCTAACATTTCTATGCCTGTGGCTTTCTAGCTCAAAGGTAGTCATTTCCTCACTGAACCATCTCAAGGTTGCTTCCTGCACTTACCATTCCTGATTCAACCCACGCCTGGATTTGACATCAGCTCTTCCATTTCTTGGTCTCTACCTGTAGCACTTGTCACTTCTCTTCCTGCTTTATTTACCCTTGTTCTCTACATTTCTTAATGGGCTGTTTGTGACTTCTCTAAAGATTACAGTGAGGTCTCTTTGATTCTGTCCCATTTAAAAAAGCCAGCATTCTGCCCAGTAAATGAGGAACAAATAGCAGAATTGATCAACACTTCACTGAGTGGCTCTTTAGAGCCTGACAGGAGAAAAACTCTGCTTATTTCAGGAGAGTGTAGGGAAAGATGACTTAAGTCATGCTTAAATTACCTTTAATCCCCCTAATTGAGGCTTTAGCTTTGAAACCAAATTCCAAAATGATTAAAAGTGCATTACTGACTTTTCTCAGTGTTCCGGCTGTACGTCAATGCTCACCCAGTGGGAGTATCAACCTTCTGAAGGTTAAAGCTAATGTTTTCGGGAGGAGCACCAGCACTTCGTGGTGCCAGAAGATGCAGGCCTTGGGGATCTTATAAAAGAACCCACCCCTTTCTCCACACAGTGATGTTACCAGTTGCTAATCAGTCAACAGCTGGCCTCTGTGATAAGATTTCTCCTCTTGATTTACAATGTTTGTTAATGTTTGTTTTTTTCTTTTTCTTTTTTCTTTTTTTTTTTTTTTGACAGGCAGAGTGGACAGTGAGAGAGAGAGACAGAGAGAAAGGTCTTCCTTTGCTGTTGGTTCACCCTCCAATGGCCGCCGCGGCTGGCGCACCCCGGCTGGCATACCGCGCTGATCCGATGGCAGGAGCCAGGTACTTATCCTGGTCTCCCATGGGGTGCAGGGCCCAAGTACTTGGGCCATCCTCCACTGCACTCTCTGGCCACAGCAGAGAGCTGGCCTGGAAGAGGGGCAACTGGGACAGAATCCGGCGCCCCGACCGGGACTAGAACCGGGTGTGCCGGTGCCACAAAGCGTAGGATTAGCCTAGTGAGCTGCGGCACCGGCCTGATTTACAAGGTTTGTAAAGGCAGAACCCTCAGTGACTTTCCTGTGCTCAGTACCCTTGAGTTTGAAATTGTGGCCAGGAAATTATCACAGTCCTATAGATGGGAAGCTGGGGTTATATTGTTGATTCCTTTTATCATTTGAACTGAAAAAGGTAATAAACTCAATCTCATGATTCTATGCAATGGCTGATACAATAATTCTTTTTATATGCTTCTATGTGTATTAGTTCATAAGATGTTCCCAAACATGGTCCACAATAAGGGAAGATTCAGCTAAAAGGGACTCGAATGTTGAAGAACAGATTTGCAATTCCTTGACCAGTACACAGAGTCCCTGGCTTCACAGTATCATTAAGAGCCCAGATTCTTCACCACTTCTTGCTCTGATTTTCTGGTGGGCTTTGTATCTGGATCACCCATCCCTAATCACAAAGTGAATGCTGCAATTTCCAGTTTTATGTCATCATATAATGACATCAGAAAGATGAAGGGAAGGAGAAGTCATGCCTGGCTTACAAATTCCTGTTTAATGTCCATGGGCATATTTTTAGAAACGCCCAGCAGAAGTATCATGCTACTCATCAGCTTGATAAATTAATTACCATAATTGGAAGTGCTGCTCCTCCGCACGCGGAGGAGCCGCACCGGACCGGGCGCTTGTTGTTCCCTTTTTTTACAAGTCCTTTCTATAGTAAAGTAAGAATAAGTAAACAGCAAACTCCCAAAGCAAGAATGAGTAGAGAGAAATGAGAAAGAACGAAGTAACGAACTTCCCCGCGAACTCTCCAACGCACTCTCCAACCAACCCACACCACTATGCCGTCTCTCTCCTCCTATATAGTCCTCCTCCGCCAATCCCAACTCGGCTGCCCACATGCCGAGCACGCCGCTCTCCTCCAATCAGGAGCAGCTCCTGCAGCTTGTCAAGTTGGTGAGAGGCAGCTGGGTAGAAGCTGTTTACTCCTCTCCCAGCGCCATATTGTGGGAGAGCAGATGCATAGAATAAGTCTTAATTCCAGTAACAGTCTAGTCCGAGTTGCTCCCCACAGGAAGCTTAATCAAGATTCACCTCTAGGATAAAAAGAGGATGTCTGCCTCCTCTAAAATACATACCAGTATACATCTGAATGAATTCTGCTTTTGTTACCAAGGAAAAAGGAGGATGAATTGTTAAAATACTGTATACACATCATTTATTTTTACCCCTCAAAATAGGCCAGTAAAGACACTAATGTAGTAGTTATTGATTATGTCCACATAAAGGGCTGTACCCTCTCTAGTCAAGGGAAGGAATTACAATTTCTTGCCTCTTAAAGTCGGATCATGTGACTGCTTCTAATCAATAAGATTTAATATGTGAGAAATATGCTACTCTGGGCAGAGAACAAATATTCATTGCCAACATTCCCTTGGCCTTTGCTGATAATGTATACAGCTGGTGTTGAAATGGAGCTGCAAACCTGATCTAGCCAATGAATGACTGTTTCTTTGGAGAATCTTCCAGATAGTCAGCAGAACACCACTGAGTGAGAAATAAACCTTTGCTGTTTTAGGCAATCGAGGTTGTATTTTTATAGCATATCAGCTTTATATGATGGCCACAGCTGTTCTAATAGGACTATTCCCAATTTTTTTCCAGATGCAGCTGTCCATGGAAATTATGTAATTTACTCATTCTACCTCCTCGTTCATCTTCACTCCAACTTAGACCTTCTTAACTTTCTTCTAAGTAACTGTAGTAAGTTATCTTCTCCATTTATGAAGAACTTGTCAGCCCAATAGTATGTTGGGAAGACATCTGATTCTGCAAACATTTGTTGAGCATCTATTATGTGCCAAGGACATTATGTTTGCATGCATGTTATTATGCTTTAACCACAAAATAGATCCATGGAGAGGGACATAGATATCTCAGCCTTGAATAAAACCTGAAACTAAGTCATTTGGGTTGTAAAATGAACTATTCCAGACCATCCAGCCTAGCACATGGTGGGACTGAAGCAGGCATACAGATATTTGCCTATAAATCTGGTATACTTTTCACAATGTTACTCAGCAAACTTGGAAAATAGCTCAGTAAAAGGAAATAAGGGTCTGGTGCTGCGGTGTAGAGGGTAAAGCCGCTGTCTACAGTACCAGTATCCCATATGGGCATAGGTTGGAGTCCTGGATGCTCCACTCCCTATCCAGCTCTCTGCTATGGCCTCGTAAAGCAGTGAAAGATGGCCCGAGTCCTTGGGCCCCTGCACCCACATGTGAGACCCAGGAGAAGTTCCTAGCTCCTGGCTTTGGATTGGCCCAGCTCCAGCTATTATAAACATTTGGGGAGTGAACCAGTGGATGGAAGTCCTGTCTCTCTTTCTCCCCCTCTCTCTGTCTGTGGCTCTGCCTCTCAAATGAATAAATAAAATCTTAAAAAAGTAAAGTAGATCCAAAGACATGGCAAGCAGGAGTAAATCATATTAAAGAACTTAGTCAAATGCACTCAAATCTGGAATGCCAGTACTAGTTGTGCTTGAAATTTTGGATTGTAACTAGGAGGGTGGAGGGTGTTCAATGACATTGAATTGGACTTCTGCTTCTCAGAAGATGGACTCAATGTACCTTTTGCCATTCATCTCACTATGTAAAATTAAAGATCTTCGACATTAGATGAAAACAAATATAAGAAGATCCAAAGATGAATGGAAGAAGACAGGCTAATGTGGGATTTGATATTCAAGAAATGATGCATCAGGAATTACTACAAAGAGCTGCATGCCAACAAAATGTGAAACCTAGAAGAAAATGATAGATTCCTAGACACATACAACCCACCTAAACTGAGCCATGAAGACAAAGAAAACCTAAACAGACCCATAACCAAAATGAAAATTGAAGAGACCCTTCCAACAAAGAATAGCCCAGGACCAAATGGCTTCATTTCTGAATTTTATCAGACATTTAAAGAAGAACTAACTCCAATTCTTCTCAAACTATTCAAAACAATTTAAAGGGAGGGAATCCTCCCAAATTCTTTCTATGAAGCCAGCATCACCTTAATTCCTAAACCCAAAAAAAGAGGCAGTAGAGAAAGAGAATTACAGACCATTTTCCCTGATGAAAACAGACACAAAATTCCTCAACAAAATTTTAGCTAATCAAATCCAACAGCATATCAGAAAGATCATCCACCAAGAGCAAGTAGTATTTATCACTGGTATGCAGGGATGGTTCAGCATTCACAAATAAATCAATATGATACATCACATTAACAAATAGCAGAACAAAAACCATATGATTATCTCAATAGATGCAGTAAAATCATTTGATAATATACAACACTATTCTATGATGAAAACTCTAAGCAAATTGGGTATAGAAGGAACATTCCTCAACACAATCAAGGCAATTTATGAAAAACCCACGACCAGCATCCTATTGAATGGGAGAAAAGTTGGAAGCATTCTCTGAGATCTGGTACCAGACAAGGATGCCCATTCTCACCTTACTATTCAATATAGTCCTGGAAGTTTTAGCCAGAGCCATTAGGCAAGAAAAAGAATCAAAGGGATTCAAATTGGGAAAGAGAAAGTCAAATTATTCCTATTTGCATATGACATGATTCTATATATAGGGAATCCAAAAGACTCCACCAAAAAGCTGTTGGAAGTCATAGAAGACTTTGGTACTATAGCAGTGTATAATATCAATACACAAAAAGCAAGAACCTTTGTAAACATAGACAATGGTACAGTTAAGAAAAACTTCTAAGATCAATCACATTCACAATAGCTACAAAAAATACTTTGGAATAAATTTAAGAAAGAATGTCAAAGATCTCTACAATGAGAATTATGAAACATTTAAGAAAGAAATCAAATAAGATACAAAAAATAGAAAAATCTTCTGGCCGGCGCCATGGCTCACTAGGCTACTCCTCCGCCTTGCGGAGCTGGAAACCAGGTTCTAGTCCCAGTCGGGGCGCTGGATTCTGTCCCAGTTGCCCCTCTTCCAGGCTAGCTCTCTGCTGTGGTCCAGGAGTGCAGTGGAGGATGGTCCAAGTACTTGGGCCCTGCACCCCACGGGAGACCAGGATAAGCACCTTGCTCCTGGATTCGGATCAGCGTGGTGCACTGGCCACAGCGGCCATTGGAGGGTGAACCAACAGCAAAGGAAGACCTTTCTCTCTGTCTCTCTCTCACTGTCCACTCTGCCTGTCAAAAAAAAGAAAGAAAGAAAAATCTTCCATGTTCATATATTGGAAGGATCAATATCATCAAAATGTCCATTCTTCTGGAAGCAATTACAGATTCAACGCAATACCAATCAAAATACCAAAGGCAATCTTCTCAGATATAGAGAAAAAGTTATGCTGAAGTTCATGTGAAAACACAGGAGATATTGGATAGCTAAAGCAATCTTATATAGTAAAAAGAAAGCTGAAAGCATCACAATACCAGATTTTAAGACATACTACAAGACAGTTATAATGAAAACATCCTGTACTAGTACAAAAACAGATGGATAGATCAATGGACTAGAATAGAATTTCCAGAAATCAATCCAAGAATCTATAACCAACTTAAATTTTGCAAAGGAGCTAAAACCAATTCCTGGAGAATGGACAGTGTCTTTAACAAATGGTGCTGGGAAAACTGGATTTCCACATGCAGAAGTATGAAGCAAGACCCCTACCTTACACCTTACACAAAAATCCACTCAAAATGGATTAAAAATCTAAATCTATGACATGACAACATCAAATTATTAGAAAACATTGTCCTTAGTGTGCTGTACATTGAGATTTAATGCTATAACTAGTACTCAAACAGTATTTTTCACTTTATGTTTCTGTGTGGGAGCAAACTGTTGAAATCTTTACTTAATGTATGCTAAACTGATGTTCTGTATATAAAGAGAAACGAAAATGAATCTTGATGTGAATGGAAGGGGGGAGGGAGTAGGAAAGGGGAGGGTTGCGGGTAGGAGGGACCTTATGGGGGGAAGCCATTGTAATTCATAATCTGTACTTTGGAAATTTATATTCATTAAATAAGAGTTTAAAAAAAAGAAAAGAAAAAAGAAAACATGGAAGAAACTCCGCAAGACATTGGCATAGGCAAAGAGTTCTTGGAAAAGACCCCAGAGGCACAGGCAGTCAAAGCCAAAATTAACAAATGGGATGACCCCAAATTGAGAAGTTTCTGTACAGCAAAAGAACCAATCAGGAAAATAAAGAGGTAATCAACAGAATGGGAAAAATTATTTGCAAATTATGCAACTGATAAGGGATTAATAACCAGAATCTATGAAGATATTAAAAAAAAAAACTCCACAAGAACAAAACAAACAACCCACTTAAGACATAGTCCAAGGACTTAAACAGACATTTCTCAAAAGAGGAAATCCAATGGCCAACAGACACATGAAAAAATGTTCAGGATCACTAGCTGTCAGGAAAATGCAAATCAAAACCACAATGAGGCTTCTCACCCCAATTAGAATGGCTTTCATACAGAAACCAACAACCAACAGATGCTGGTGAGAATGTGGGGAAAAAGGTACTCTAATCCATCGTTGGTAGGATTATAGACTGGTAAAGCCACTTTGGAGCATAGTATGGAGATACCTCAGAAATCTGAATATAAAGACCTACCATTTGACCCAGCCATCCCACTCCTGGGAATTTACCCAAGGGAAATGAAATCAATAAATAAAAGAGTTATCTGCACCTCTATGTTTATTGCAGCTCAATTCATAATAGCTAAGACATGGAACCAACCTAAATGCCCATCAACCAAATTGTAGATAAAGAAATTATGGGATATGAACACTATGGAATACTACACAGAGTAAAAAAAAAATGAAATCCGGTCATTTGCAACAAAATGGATGAATCTAGAAAACATTATACTCAGTGAAATGAGCCAATCCCAAAGAAACAAATACCATATGTTTTCCCTGATCTGTGAGAACAAATAGAGCACCTAAAACGAGATATACAGAAGTGAAATTGACACTTTGAGAAAGAATGACTTGAGCTACCCTTGTCTTGACTGTCGAAGAACAGTTTTTTTTTATTTTTCATTTTTTTCTTTTCATACTGTTTGTTGAACTCATTACATAACACAGAGTAAATCATATGTGTATAAAGTCAATTGAGGATGGATCTCAGTAAGAAATGAGTGGAAATAAGAGAGGGAGGAGGGAGGAGGAAGTTTGTAACTGTAAAGCTGTATAGTTCTGCATACATTTCTAAGGACTAGCTTCTAAGGGTACAGTTTAAAAACTTGTCATGGGACCCCAAATTCCATTAAGCTGCGAGATAAAAATGCCATCTTAAGTATTAAAGTGATCATACTAAGTGTTAAAGTGAACATATAGATAGGATTAAGTGTTAAAGTGATCATATAAATAAGACCAAGTGTCAGATAATTATAATAGACAGAATTAAAAATGAGAATATGTTCTAACATGGGAAACAGTCCAGACAGCAGACCCATAGAATGACAATTGCTTTAATAAACATGCTGACATCCGAATCAGCCCTTAAATCTTCCTGGTCTGGCTGAAAAGCCTGTAAGAGCATTTCAGACATGCAAAGCCAAGACACTGTGGCAAAAAATGTTCTACATGAAGGATCTCTGTGAATGAGATCCCAATGTAAAGAAGAGTCCATCAAGAAGGATGTACTTTTCTCTAAAGGGAAGAGAGATCTTACACTTTGCTTATGGCCCTGTCTAAATACTGATGGAGTTGGGGCCGCCCTCAGTGCCAGCATCACATGTAGGCACTGGTTCACGTCCCGGCTACCCCTCTTCTGATCCAGCTCTCTGCTATGGCCTGGGAAAGCAGTAGAAGATGGCCCAAGTCCTTGGGCCCCTGCACCCACATGGGAGACCCCGAAGAAGCTCCTGGCTTCAGATTGGCACAGCTCTAGCTGTTGCAGCCAACTGGGGAGTGAACCAGCAGATTGAAGATCTCTCTATCTCTGCCCTCCTTCTCTCTCTGTGTAACTCTGCCTTTCAAGTAAAATAAATAAATCTTAAAAAGTATATTAACAGAGTGTGGATTCAAAAGGCTTCCATAGCTTAGACAGCTCATGTCAAGAGCCTCAGGTGGTCCTTGACATCATACATGAATGTTAATTGTTAAATTAACAACAGGAGTCACTGTGTACTAACTCCCATTGCAGGACTTCTGTCCTCAATGAGTTGTTTTATTTTTTAAACTTTTATATAATAAATATAAATTTCCAAAGTATAGCTTATGCATTACAATGGCTTTTTCCCCCATAACTTCCCTCCCACCCACAACCTTCCCATCTCCCGCTCACTTTCCTATTCCATTCAAATCAAGATTGAATTTCTATTGTCTTTATATACAGAAAATCAATTTAGAATATATTAAGCAAAGATTTCAACAGTTTGCACCCGCACAGAAACATAAAGTGTAAAATACTGTTTGAGTACTAATTAATTCACTTTGTATATCATATTAAGGACAGAGGTCCTACATGAGGAGTAAGTGCACAGTGACTCCTGACTCTTATTTAGACAAGGTCATAGTTCAAGTGGAAGTTTTCTCCTTCCTTCAGAGAAAGGTACCTCCCTCTTAGATGGCCCGTTCTTTCTACTGGAATCTCACTTGCAGAGATCTTTCATTTAAGTGGTGTTCTGTTTTTTTTTTTTTTTTTTTTTGCCAGAGTGTCTTGGCTTTCCATGCCTAAAATACTCTCATGGGCTCTTCAGCCAGATCCGACTGCCTTAAGGGCTGATTCTGAGGCCAGAGTGCTGTTTAGGACATGTGCCCTTCTATGAGTCTGCTGTGTATCCTGCTTCCCATGTTGGATCGTTCTCTCCCTTTTTTATTCTATTATTTAGTATTAGCAGACACTAGTCTTGTTTATGTGATTCCTTTGTCTCTTAGACATATCATTATGATCAATTGGGCATTGAAATTGATCACTTGGACTAGTGAGATGGCATTGGTACATGCCACCTTGATGGGATTGTATTGGAATCCCCTGGCACATTTCTAACTCCACCATTTGGGGCAAGTCTGATTGAGCATGTCCCCAGTTGTACATCTCCTCCCTCTCTTATTCCCACTCATATTTAACAGAGATCACTTTTCAGTTAAATTTAAACACCTAAAAATAATTGTGTGTTAATTGCAGAGTTCAACCAATAGTATTAAGTAGGACAAAAAATACAAAAATGGATAAAGTATTAAGTTGTTCATCAACAGTCAGGACAAGGGCTGATCAAGTCACTGTTTCACATAGTGTCCATTTCACTTCAACAGGTTTCCTTTTTTGTGGTTGGTTAGTTGTCACCGATCAGGGAGAACATATTATATTTGTCCCTTTGGGACTGGCTTAGTTCACTCAGCATGATGTTTTCCAGATTCCTCCATCTTGTTGCAAATGACTGGATTTCATTGTTTTTGACTGCTGTATAGTATTCTATAGAGTACATGTCCCATAATTTCTTTATCCAGTCTACTGTTGATGGGCATTTAGGTTGATTCCCGGTCTTAGCTATTGTGAATTGAGCTGCAATAAATATTAAGGTGCAGATCGCTTTTTTGTTTGGCAATTTCATTTCCTTTGGGTAAATTCCAAGGAGTGGGATTGCTGGGTTATATGGTAGGGTTATACTCAAGTTTCTGAGGAATCTCCAGACTGCCTTCCATAGTGGCTTTACCAGTTTGCATTCCCACCAACAGTGGGTTAGTGTCCCTTTTCCCCCACATCCTCGCCAGCATCTGTTGTTGGTAGATTTGTGTATGTGAGCCATTCTAACCGGGGTGAGGTGAAACCTCATTGTGGTTTTGATTTGCATTTCCCTGATTGCTAGTGATCCTGAACATTTTTTCATTGTCTGTTGGGCATTTGGATTTCCTCCTTTGAAAAATGTCTATTTAGGTCCTTGGCCCATCTCTTAAGTGGGTTGTTTGTTTTGTTGTCGTGAAGTTTCTTGATCTCTTTGTAGATTCTGGCTATTAATCCCTTATCTGTTGTATAGTTTGCAAATATTTTTCCCATTCTGTCAGTAGCCTCTTCACTTTCCTGACTCTCTCTTTTGCAGTACAGAAACTTCTCAATTTGATGCAATCCCTATTGTTAATTTTGGCTTTCATTGCCTGTGCTTCCGGGGTCTTTTCCAATAAGTCTTTGCCAGTTCCTATATCTTGCAGGGTTTCTCCAATGTTCTCTAATAATTTGATGGTGTCGGGTCATAGATTTAGATCTTTAATCCATGTTGAGTGGATTTTTGTGTAAGGTGACAGGTAGGGGTCTTGCTTCATGCTTCTATACATGGAAATCCAGTTTTCTCAGCACCATTTATTGAATAGACTGTCTTTACTCCAGGAATTGGTTTTAGATCCTTGATCAAATATAAGTTGGCTGTAGATGTTTGGCTTGATTTTTGGTATTTCTATTCTGTTCCATTGGTCTATCCTTCTGTTTCTGTAATGAATGAGTTGTATTATGAGAGTTAACTGTGATACTTGTCTTAAATAATTTTTGTGTGTGAGTGTGTGTAAGTTTGTGCTAATTTTTGAAATCTTTACTTAGTCTAGAGTTAGTCTTCTGTGTACAAAGTTAATTGAAAATGAATCTTAATGGAGAATGGTACTGGGTAGGAGAGAGGGAGGAGGAGGAGGGGTGTGAATGTGGGTGGGAGGGCTTACATGGTTTGAAGAATAACTATATTCCTAAAGTTGTACATATAAAATTTATAGTCCTTAAAAATTAATTAAAAATAAAATAAAAGATAAAATAAATTTAAAAATCATAAATATCTTAGAACTACGTGACAACTCTTAAAAAAGAGTAAAAAATAAAGTTTAGCTATTTACGGGCCAGCATTGTGGTGTAGTAGTTTAAGCTACTGCCTGCAGGGCCACTATCCCTTGTGGGTATCTTTTCAAGTCCCAGCCTCTCCATTTCAGATCCAGATCCCTGATAATGCACCTGGGAAAGCAGCAGCAGGCAGCCCAAGTGCTTGCGTCCATGCAACCATGTGGGAGACCAATCAAAAGCCCTTGGCTCCTGGCTTAGGCTTGGCCTTTGTGTTAACACCTATAGAGTTAACCAGCAGATGGAAGATTCTCTGTACTTCTGTCTCTCCCTCTCTCTAATTTTGCCTTTCAAATAAATAAAATAAATTTTTTATCATGCCAGTGTTGTGGCATAGTAGGTTAAGACTCCACCTGTGGTGCTGGCATCCTATGTGGGCAGTGGTTCAAGTCCTACCTGTATCACTTCTGATCCAGCTCTCTGTAAATGGCCTGTGAAAGTAGTGGAGGATGGCCCAAGTGCTTGGGCTCCTGCACCCTTGCAGGAAACTCAGAGGAAACTTCTGGCTCTTGGCTTCAGATCAGCCCTGCTCAGGCCATTGCAGCTATTTGCAGAGTGAACTAGCAGATGGAGGAACTCTCCCTGTGTGTGTTTCTCTCAGTCTGTAACTCTTCCTCTCAAATAAATAAATACATCTTAAAATTTATTTATTTATATTTATTTGAAAGGCTGAACGACAGAAAGAGTGAGAGCATGAGAGAGGGAGAGGGAGAATGAGTGAAAGTGGAGAGAGATCTTTCATTCACAGATTCACTCATCAAATGTCTATACAGTTGAGTCTGAGTTGGACCAAGGCCAGAATCCAGAAACTCCATCCTGGTTTCCCACATGGGTGCTAGGGACCTAAGTATTGAATCATTATCTGCTGCCTTCCAGGGTGCACATTAGCAGGCAGTTGGACCAGACCAGAAGCAGGGCTGAGACTAGATCCCAAGTACCATGATATGCAATGTGCATATTCCAAGCAACAGCTCAATCCTCTGTGCCATAATGCTCACCCCACATTGCATTTATTTGTAAAGTTATTTTCCTCTATAGTACATGATATGAGTTTTCATATGTTTTAAAATGCTACTTTTCACTAACTAGAGAAAAAAGATGGGTTCACTTATGTAATAGTATTAAAAATAGTTCAATATATCCAAACAGGAAGACAGGATTCAATGGCTGAAGTCTGCGAGCTAATTTAGATAAAATGCCAAAGCCACCTTCAATCATATATACTTTATCAGAACACTTACTGAAGTAAATATACATTTTTGAAAAAATATACATATATGTACTTATGGATAAACATATATACATTAGCTACTACCATGTGGGCTCCTTAAAATCAAGATAGATGTCAATTTTGTCTCTTGAGTACTTCACATTGTATTTGCCGCATAAAAGCTCAATAAATCAATGTTGGAAATCCTGTAGAAAAAAAGTACTGAGAAATAGGACCAAAGTCATCTCTTTTACACCTTGTCTACAGGAGGAGGCAAAGGAAATAAACATTGTAAATAACATAAATGCTTGAATTTTCTCAAATGGGTTTATGTATACATTGGGTAGGGACATAAAATTAAAGTGGATGGGAATGAGTGGTCTGTTCTCATTTAATCAACATCATCAAAAACAAGGATGTGACCTGATAGTTCAAATCCAGCTTTCAGTAAACTACCTTTAGCTTTCAGAGATCACATTTTAGCATAGCCATATGTCCTTTTGATTAGGTGTTACATTACTAACATCTTAAACCAACTTTTTATGATGGAGTTTATTCTCAGCTAACAGGGTCATAACTTTTATGAAAATTAATATTGGCTTTGTAGATAAGGAATTTTGTTATACAAGTGTGTTTATATGTATATGTAAGTATATGTATTGTATCTGTATCCTGTTAACATTACAGATCTTTTCATAGCATCATTTTACTTACCTAACCAATTTGAAAAGCAAAGGGAAAAATCCCTGAAAAGTTGAGCTTTCATAGTTTCTAGAAATAACACATTTCGATTTATATATAAAACTATTTGAGGAAATGAACAGTAGTATTTTTCCCTCCAAAAAAAGCTGTAATTTGCATACATGATGCTGTGTGTGTGTGAGGGAGAGAGAAAGAGAGAGAAAGACAGAGAGAGGGAGAGAGCACGCAATAATAGAAAACTTGAACTTATAACTTATATTGTAAATTCTTACTCATTTATTATTGCTGTCAGACACAAACAATAACAGAATCTAGCAGCTACATTTCCCAGATGTGTCTTGAGCAAACACAAAATAGAAACGGATAAAGATCATGAAGCTAATGCATTATCTTACTATACAAGTTGCTATTAAATGTATTGCTTTTAAAAATCTCCTGTTTGATAAAAGTTTGACAGTACTACATTCTAACCAAGCTCCTTTATCCAAGATAAATATACAAAGGCAAAGTTTGATCTGTTCTTATTCAAATGCAGATTTGAAATCTGTTCATTTCTGAAATATTTATCTTTATAAGAGCTTGATGGGAAAATCATTATTTTATTTTGAATGTTTTTGAAAAATAAAGCAGGATTTTACTCATTTAAATGTACAAAGAACCGCAATTATTTTCCAATGAAGAAAATTTTGAAATACAATTTATATCAAGAAAAATGCTGCCCAATGGCCTCCATAACATATTCTGACAACATCCTAGCCAATTCTAGGAACAATAGTTTGCTTCATGTTTTACTCTAAAGCCCATTTCAAAAGAATGGAAGGCCATGCTCGTGAGAAATGACATTTCAGAACTGGGGAGAAGGGAAGAGTACATTCACACGGAAAGAATGATTCATTTATGGGTATAGTTCTGTCTGCTGCACAATATATCAGAGCTAAAGATAGTTTATTTCCTTATGCAATACATACTTATAAAGAGCTATCTTATCATCAAAGATATTTTGGTGAACAACAGAAAACAATTTTCACCTCTCACAGGAGGACTTAACTTTTATTGAAAAGAATCAGATTACAAAGGGAAAATGATAAGGGAATTTCAGATAACAGGAAGAACTATAAAGAATATAAAACAAGGGGATGTAATGGAAAGTGACCAGGAGAAAGAAAGGAAGTGAAAGTCAAAGAAAATCCTGTAGCCTGAGAGTAGGAATCTAGGTTTGGGCACTAGGACTCCTTGACTTGGGTTTTGTGCTTCAGAGGGCCTGAATACATGTGCACAAGAGGATTTCAGAAAGTTCATGGACAATTCATATTAAGAAAAAACCATGGATGGATTTGAAAAAAAATTAGCAAAATAAACTTACTTTTAATTCCATTTTCCAGGAATTCTGAACTCCTCTAGTACATGTATATATCTGTTTAAAACATAAATACCTGACTACGTGTGTCACTTTGCATCCATCACAGTAGACACAGCATGGGCTTTGACCTTCAGCATCCACCCTCATGACTAAAGGCATTCATGTCCCAGGAAAAGGCTTATCCAGTACTTTTTGCCCCAGGTATTCAAAAACAGATGGTGGAGGTCTATGTGTTGGCCATTGTTGGTTTCAGAAGTGGACAGTGTTTTAGAATCCATGGAGTATTTGGGAAGCCAATTTGCTTAGGTAGAAAAAAGATTTGTTTAACTAAATTGTTCAATTTGCTAAATTTGCTCAATTAAAACAAATGCATCAATTCTTATATGGAGAAGAATCATTTCCCCGTACTACAATACATCCATTTTCTTCATATATTTGCCTCCTAGTTTTTGTCTCTGGAGATATTTGCAAATCAGGATGCTAATTATAGTATATGACTGACTCATATATAAGTATACATGCATACATATATACATATTTATATACACACACATATACAGAGAGGTTAAGATGTGAAATCTGTACCACTTATATACATTGTCAACTAGATGGTTGCTGAACATCAGAATTTAAAAAAGCATCTTTTATTATTTAGCATTTACTGAAAACATACAATGACTAAATACAATAAAATATATAATTTTAAATTTCAATTGTCACTTGTAATTTATAGGTATAATTCTAACAAGATGACTATATTTCCCTGCCTCTCACTTTCCCTTCCTCAATCCTCTTCCTTCTTTCCTTTATTTTTTCCTTAATTTTTGCAGAAACATAAATTCAATCCACTTTATAATCACAGGCTTAATGTACCACTATAATGTGCTAACCATAATATTCAACAAGTAAAAATATAGAAAAACCATAGTTCCACAGGAGCACAAATAAGGGTTAAAACAATAAAAGATCAAGATGTCTGTTTCATTCCTGTATATATAATATATATATATATATATTTGTATTCTGTATTAACTACTAATTATCAGAGAAAATATGATATTTGTCCCCTTGGGATTGGCTTATTTCACCAAGCAACAGGTTTCCAGTTGCATTCATTTAGCTGCAAAAGACAGGATTTCATTATTTTATGGCTGAGTAGTATTCCATAGTGTATATAAAACACATATTCTTTGTCCAATCATCAGTTGATGGATATCTGGATTAATTCCATATCTGAGCTATTGTGAATTGAGCTGCTATAAACTTGGGGGATAAAAATAACTTCAACATACTGATTTCATTTCTTTTGAGTAAATCCCCAGGAGTGGGAAGGCTGGGTTACATGGTAGATTTGTTTTAGATTTCCATACTGGTTTAGACTTCCATAATGGTTGTTTTAATTTACATTCTCACCAACAGAATATTAGGTTATCTTTTCCAAAACATCCTCACTGGTATTTATTAATTTTTAATTTTAGATGACTGCCATTCTAACTGGAGTGAGCTGAAACCTCATTGTAATTTTTATTCACATTTCCTGATGACTAGTGATCCTGAGCATTTTTTCATGTTTCTTTTGGCCATTTGAATTTATTCCTTTGAAAAATGCCTGTTCCTGTCATTTGCCTATTTCTTTTTTTAAAGATGTTTTATTTATTTGAACAACAGAGTTACAGAGAGGCAGAGGCAGAGAGAGAGGTAAGTCTTCAATCCATTGGTTCACTCCCCAAATGGTCACAACAGCAGGAGCTCAGCTAATCAAAAACCAGGATACAGGAGTGTCTTCCAGGTCTCCCACACAGGCGCAGGGGCCCAGACACTTGGCCCATCTTCTACTGCTTTCCCAGGCCTTAACAGAGAGCTGGATCAGAAGTGGAGCAGCTGGGACTGAGCTGGTGCCTATGTAAGGATGCTGGCACTGCAGGTGATGGCACTACCCACTAAGCCACAGCACAGGCCCCTTGCCCATTTCTTAACTGGGTTATTTGTTTTATTTTTATTCTGTTTATTGGGCTCTTTATAGATCATGGATATTAATCCTTTATCAATTTCATCATTGGCAAATATTTTCACCCATTCTGTCAGTTGCCTCTTCTCTTTGCTGAATATTTCCTTTTTTGTGCAGAAGCTTCTTAGCTTGATGTAATAGCATTTGTCTATTTTTTCTTTGGTTGCCTGTGCTTCTGGGGTCTTTTCCAAGAAGTCTTTCTCTCTACCAATGTCTTAGAGTTTCTCCAATGTTTTACACTAGTAATTTGAAGGTGTCATATAATAAATTTAGATACTTGATTCATTATGAGCTCTTTTGGCACAACTAATCAAAAAGGGGAGAAGAAGACCCAAATTAATAAAATCAGTGATGAAAAGGGAGATGTTACAACAGATACCACAGAAATAAAAAGAATCGTCAGGGATTACTACAAAGAGTTAACTGCAAAAATATTGGAAAATCTAAAGAAATTGATAGATTTCTGGATACATACAATCTACCAAAATTGAGTCATGAAGACATAGAAAACCTAAATGGATCAATGACCAAGACAGAGATTGAATTAGAAATAAAAGCCCTCCTTACAAAGAAAAGCCCAGGACTTGATGACTTCCCTGCTGAATTCTGCTAAAAATTTAAGAATAACTAATTCCAATTCTTTTTTTTTAAGATTTATTTATTTATTTTAAAGTCAGAGTTACACAGAGAGAAAAGGAGAGGCAGAGAGAGAGAGAGAGAGAGAGAGAGAGAGAGAGAAAGTCTTTCATCTGCTGATTCACTCCCTAGTTGGCCGCAATGGCTGGAGCTGCACTAGTGATCTAAAGTCAGGAGCCAGGAGCTTCTTCTGGGTCTCCCATGTGGGTGCAGGGGCCCAAGGGCTTGAGCCATCTTCCACTGCTTTCCCAGGCCTTTACAGAGAGCTGGATCAGAAGTGAAGCAGCTAGGTCTCGAACGGACACCCATATGGGATGCTGGCACTGCAAAGTGCAGCTTTACCTGCTAAGCACAGTGCCAGCCCCATCCAATTCTTCTCAATACATTCAAAATCATTGAAAGAGAGGGAATCCTCTCAAACTCCATCAATAAGTCAAGCATCATCTTAGTTCCAAAACCAGAAAAAGATTCAAAGAAAGAGAACTGTAGACCAACATATCTGATTAAAATAGATGTAAAAATCCTCAACCAAATACTATCTAATCAAATCCAACAACACATCCAAAAGATCATTCACACAGACAAAATGGGAATTAGCCCTGGTGTGTAAGGATTCTTCAACATACACAAATCAATAAATGTGATGCATTGCATTAACAGATTGAAGAATAAAATCCTTATGATAATCTCAATACATTCAGAGAAAGCATTTGATAAAATACAACTACCTTTCTTGATAAAAAAAAATTAAGAAAATTGTGTACAGAGGAACATTCCTCAACACAATCAAGACAATATATGATAAATCCACTGCCAGCATCATATTGAATGGGGAAAAGTTGGAAGCAATTCCAGTAAGATCTAGAATCAGACACAGATGCCCAGTTTCACCATTGTTATTCAAAATAATTCTATAAGTCTTAGCCAGAGCCGTTAGGCAAGAGAAATATATGAAATTGATACAAGTCAAATTATCCTTATTTACAAGTGACATGATCCTATATATAGGGGAACCAAAAAATTACACTAAGAGACTACTGGAACTCATAAGAGAGCTTGGTAAAGTTGCAGGATATAAAATCAATGCACAAAGAATCAAAAGCCTTTGCAAACACAAGCAATGCTAAGTGTAAGAAAGAACTTGTACCATTCACAATACCTATAAAACTTTTAAATATATTGGAATAAATTTAACCAAGGGTGTGAAGGATCTCTACAAAGAAAATTACAAAACATTAAAGAAAGAAGTAGAAGAAGACACACACATAAAATGGAAGAATTTTCCTTGTTCGTGGACTGGAACATCTAATATTAAAATGTCCATTCTACCCAAAGGAATTTACAAATTCAATGTGACCCAATGAAACTATCAAGCACATTCTACTCATATCTAGAAAAAATATTAAAATTCACATGGAAACACAAGAGACCTTGAAAATCTAAAGGAATCATACCAAAACATAGCTGGAGGTATCACAATACAGACTTTAAGCCATACAATAGGGCAATTATAATCAAAACAGCCTTATATTGGCACAAAAATAGACATGTAGAACAATGAAACAGAATAGAAATCCCACAAATTAATCTACACAGATGCAACTACCTAATATTTGACAAGTGGTATGAATTTAATCCCTTGAGATTCAACAAATAGTGTTGCAAAAATTGGATCTACACAGGCAGAAATATGAAACAAGATCCCTCCCTTGTAAAACAATTCTATTAAACATTTAAACCAATAATCTCACAAACTTAGATGAAAAAAATACAATTCTTCATATGTACAAAATATATCAAACATTACACAAAGAGATAGGAAATCTGGATGGTTCTAAGTCTGGTGAAAACATTAGTGTTTAAACAAAACCAGTACTTCAACCTCAGGAATTTTCCTTGGCTTTTTGATTAAGCATCTAAGCAACAAGTAATACAAAATTTCTTTCAGAGAATACAGCAGTAAATAACATCTTCCAGTTAGTTTTAGGAAGCCAGCAAAATTTGGATACACAAAATGTTTTATTTTATTTTTTTGCCTTATTTGAGCTTTTTGTGAAAAACTCGTATTACTCAACACATATACCATACCATGCATGTCAGCCAGACTTCAACATGAATGGGAAGTAGTCACTAAAGAGATGCTTGCCTTCAGAACGATGTACAAATGAATTTAATGGCCAGGGTCATTAAAAGGGAACAAAAGAGATGTGAGGCCGAGACTTTATGGCTCAAATACCTATGTTCTCTCAGTGAACCACATACTTTGCTCTTTAGCAAAGTACAATGCAGTCAAACTCTCCTAATTTTTCAGGAATCCTTAAATACCAAACCAAATTAGACTTCTTAATACACTCCTTATTCCTCAAAATAGAATACTAAGAATCGTTTAGATCACCATAGACAACTCCTTCTCCCTCAGCCCCTATGTCCTCCTTCATTATCCAGTGCAAATTTTGAGTTTATATACTAAATGCATCTTGATATTTTTCACTTCTCTCCATCTGTACCACCATCATCCACATGCTACCTATGATTCTCGTTTCTTTCCACTAATGTACTTTTCCAGTTTAAAATACTGGAATGGATTTCCATTGTTTGAGGAATGAAGAACACAGGTTTTTGTTTTTGTTTTTGTTTTTGTTTTTTTGTTTTTTTGTTTTTTTTTGTTTTGACAGGCAGAGTGGACAGTGAGATAGAGAGACAGAGAGAAAGGTCTTCCTTTGCCGTTGGTTCACCCTCCAATGGCCACCGCGGCCGGTGTGCTGCAGCCCGCGTACCACGCTGATCCGATGGCAGGAGCCAGGTACTTCTCCTGGTCTCCCATGGGGTGCAGGGCCCAAGCACTTGGGCCATCCTCCACTGCACTCCCTGGCCACAGCAGAGAGCTGGCCTGGAAGAGGGGCAACCGGGACAGAATCCGGCGCCCTGACCGGGTCTAGAACCCGGTGTGCCGGCGCCGCAAGGCGGAGGATTAGCCTAGTGAGCCGCGGCGTCGGCCAACACAGTTTTTAATGTGTCCAAAATAGTCCTATATAATGTAGTATCTACCTGCAAACTCCACTGTCATCTGTACCAAGATTCCTTTCCCTCCATTTTGGGTGCTGTAGACTTTATCAGTTCTCAGATATGCTATGTTCCTTCCCATCACCTTGTCTCTACATAGGCTGTAACTACAACTTGAAATATTCTTCACCTTACCTTAATCTAAGAACATTTCATTTTAGTAAGGCAATTCAATCACTGCCACCTCTGCAAAGTCATAAAGATTTATTATTTATGGATTTTTCTGTGGGAGGGGAGAGGTTTTGTGAAAGAGAGAGAAAGAGGAGAGAGAGGGAGAGAGAGAGGGAGAGAAAGGTGCTGGGGGATTGGGCAGGCTGAAATCAAGAATCAGGGACTCCATTCAGATCTCCCACATAGGTATCAGTGGTCCAAGCACTTGGGTCATCATCTACTGCTTTCTGGGGAGCATTAATGCAAAGCTGGATTAGAAACAGAACAATTAGCACTTGAACTAGTGTTCCTTTATGGGATATAGATGTTGCAAACCACAGCTTAACCTACTGTGCCACAAGGCTAGTCCCTGAAAAATCTTGCAGATCCTCCTTGGTAAATCCAAATTATGCAATTATAAGTTTACATAGCACTCTGTACCTAATATAATTAAAAGCAATTTGCTAATTATACTTAACATTTGATTATATTTTGGTTAGTACTTATCCCTCAGATTGTAGATTCTGTAAAGACAGAAAAAGTCTGATTTTACTCTGTATCTTCAACAGTGTCTATAGCATATGAGGCATTCAATAAATATTTCATAAATGAGCACACAAATGAATTAATTAATCAGTGAATTTGTTGATAAGAAGAGTAAAGTCAAGGAAAATAAATTTTGAAATCCTGCAGAAAATCAATTTCTACATATCTTTTCAGAATGCAAATTGATTTTTCATAAAAAGTCACAGCTAAGTCAGAATAACAGAACAAGGATTAGAAATTAAGAAATTAGTATCATCAATGTTAATGGAATTTAGCATTAAAATATAACATTTTTATTTTAAGATTTATGAGAGGCTAAATTTATTTCAAAGAGTAGAATTCTTATTATTTCCTAGAAAATATGATGACTCAAAATTCTCATTATTTCCTAGAAAAAAAATGGTGAGTCGGGGGCTTAGACAGAAAGTAAACAAAATCATCTTTCTGTGATTCAATATTGGATAGGTTATTGGAATCGGTGACTAAAATACATCTGTGGATACAGACACAAGCTCAGCCTTATTCTTTCCCCTGAGCCAGCCAAGCACTGCTAATAAATCATCCAGAAGCAGCAATAATGGGGTATGTCTTTTCTGAGGACCCACTGTTCATAATGAATTTTCCCAGTTAGCCATGAAGAATCTATGAAGTGGATTCCTGTGTTTTTCTATTTTAAAAATGAGGTAAATTCCATTTTAGTAACTGTAAAGTAAACACACAGCTCAAGCAACTATGTAAAATACCATTGATCAAAGCATCATTTGCAGGACTTGTGTAACAGGTAAGAAATTTATTTTTTTAAAAAAAATTGTCTTAATTTTTGATAAAATGCATTGAAGGGAAAAAAGGCCTGAGTTAAAAATGGTAATACTGTTTCTTTATTGTTGGACTTTCTAGAGATGAATTTAATGTTTTCATATGTATTGTGGTCACTCAAAGAGACATCAGTAGCACAGACTCTATTGATTTCTTGAAAGATAAGAAAAACTCACTCTTTTCTATTACCTTAAGGGTCCCCTCACCATGGCATGTTTGGAAAAGTATCTGGGCAAGAGAGACTTGCTTAAACTTTGAGTTTAGAAATTAATATTGAATATATTGAGTTCTTTAATAGTCTAAACAATTTTCCTTGCCTGAAAATCAAAGTGATTAAAAGATTATAAATTCAGGATACACATCACTTGGAGACAAACCAAGGTTAATATTCCGTATTACTAATCATAAGGGAAATGCAAATCAAAAGCACAATGAAATATTACCTCAATCCTGTTAGAATGACTGTTATCAAAAAGATAACATATAAAAAAGTGTTGGCACGGATGCATGCAAAGTAGTGTAACCATTGTAGGAAACAGCATGGAGCTTCCTCAAAAAATTAAAAATAGAACTACCGTATGATCCAGCAATTCCATTACTCAGTATGTATTTAAAGGGAAAAAAATTCAGCATGAGAAAAGGTTCTGTACTCCCATGCTCACTGCAGAATTAGTCACAGTAGCCAAGACAAACAATCAACCTGAGCATCCATTGGATAATGAACATGCAGTACATATACACAAATATTTCTCAGTCTTTAAAAAAAAAAAAAAAAAAAAAGAAATTGTGTCATTAGTGACAACATGGGAGGATCTGTAGGACACAATACTAGGTGGGAGACTCAGAAGAAGCTCCTGGCTCTCTGCTTTGGATCAGCTCAGCTTCAGCCATTGCAGCCATTTGGGGAGTGAACAGTGGAAGGAAGACCTCTCTCTCTCTCTGTCTCTACCTCTCTGTGACTCTTTCAAATAAATAAAATAAATCTTTAAAAAAAGTCAAGCAACTGACATCTTAATTTTAAATACTTATGAAAAGTAAAGCTAAATTATTTTTTCAGTTATTTTGGTCATTTTTAGAATTTTTTATCAGTGTTTAATAATCAGATGAAAGGAATTCATGACTGGGTAGGAAGTCCATTGCTCTAAAGCATAAACATATATGTAAATAATAAATATATAAATACATATTTTCCTGTGTAGAAAATGTTTATGATGTTATAAATAATATTCTCAGTCAAAATTTAAGAATATATTACATGACAATATGTGCTTGTCCTACAAAAATGGAATCATTTCATTGAGTTTTTTTAAGTGTGTCAGAATTCAGGGATTATTTTGTATTGCCGTATAAAACATTCAGGTGCCATCTTTGGGTAACTATTGGTTATAGAGAAAAACACAGGCTAAATTTTGTACTTAGATTACAGGATGTGGTCATATAGCACTTCCATATATTTATACATGTATGTGCACAAAAGAATGTTTGAGAAAGCCACCGTATACTACATCTTTGCTGAGAAAACACTGAAACTGCAACTTGAAAGGTTAAACAGAAGGAAAATGCTTAAGAGGGTTTTTATTATATGTTTAATTTTTAATTTTTTTTATAGGATTCAAAGAGAGAGACCATAAGCAAGCAGAGAGACAGAGTTTCCATCCATTGGCTCATTTGCCAAAGGGCCACAATGGCCATGACTGGGCCATGACGAAGCTGAAAGCTGGGGACTCCATTCAGGAATCCCACACTGTCTTCCAGTCTGCGAATTGGCTGGAATGCACAATAGTGCTGGGACATGAAAGCAGGTCAATGGGAGACATTCATGACTTCTGGATGGTGGAGGAGAAGGAAGCAGTATTTTATGGCAGCAGCTATAGACGGTCACTGGACAGCAGCACACAGTGCTCACGGGACTTGTTTCACGGCTTCATGGTTTCTTCTGAGAGTCTGCTACTACCTCAAGGTTCAAGGGAACTGAAACCACCGGGGTGACTTCCACACTGTCCCGAGCTTCAGACTCGCAGTATGTTTTCTAACCAGCACTGTTATAGACTATTTGCAGTGTAAACCATTAATTAAACAGCATTGTACTTAAGACAGCAAATTCTGATTACCATGGGTAGTGTAATAAACATAGCCCCGAAAGGTGAGCGTTGGACAGAGCAGTTAAAGTACGCCTGCGCCGTGAGAGGTCGGTGCTCCATATCAGGGTACTGGGTTCCAGCCTTGGCTTCACTTCTGATTCCAGCATCGTGCTGAGTGTGCACCCTGAATGGCAGCAAATGATGGGTAAGTATTTGAATCCCTGCCACTGAGATGGGTCACTGGGATTGAGTTCCTGGCTTCTGGCTTTGGCCTGACCCTGGCTGTTTCAGGCATCTGGCGTTACCATCAGACGTAGAGGATCACTCTCTTCTTTTTCTCTCTCTCTTTCTCTCTCTCCTTCAAAAGAAAATATCTCTGAAATGAAGACTGAATGAGTATAGCACTAAACTGGAAGCGCAAAAACTGAATTCTTGATAAAATTATTTCATAAAGTTGCTGAGTAACTTGGGCCAAATGACTTTACCTTCTAGGACTCAGTTTACTCATGCATGGTTTCAGTAGCAAATTATTCCAAAATCTTAAGGAAGAAATAGCCCTAATCTTACTTTTTTTCCAGATAATAATAACAAGAATAACATTCTCTAAAAACATGACAAAGGGTAAAACTTACAAGCCCAGCTGCTCATGAACAAAATTACAAAACTCTAAGCAAAATATTAGCAAATCAATTCCAATGAAATACAAAATAGATAATACATGAGGCACAGTTAGGGTCATCATGTCAAAGTATTAGTGCTTTGTTATTTAAAAATAAATCAAAGCAATTTATTTTTGCACAAAATTAAATATAAAAAACTCAATAAATGCAGAAAACATTAACAAAACTTATAATCCACTTAAGATAAAATTCTTAGAAATTTAAAGATAACAAATATCAGTCATATTCTATTAAAGGACATTGAGGATAAAAAGCTTCAAACATTAAATTTTATAAAAAAGTTGCAATTTCTCTTTGAGTTTGAAAGGAAGACAAGAACTGTTATCACTGTTTGCATGCAACACTATATTTAAGCAAACAAAACAATCTGAACAAACAAAATAAAAATATAATTATTAAAGAGAAGGTAATAAAATTGTCATTATTCTCAGATGACCCGATTATATAAATAGGAATTACAAAAAATTCACCAGAAAAACTACCAGAATTATTGTATGCTATCAGTTGCATTTCTAAATAGCAGACACAAGCACTTAATAAATGAAAATTTTAGGATGATAAAACTTACAATTTCATAACAAAAATTTAAATGCCTAGAATTTAAACAAACAACTACTTACATAATTTCTGTAAGCAACAATATAAAACACACTTAGGGGAAATTGAAGAATATCTAAAACATGGTGATACAAACCATGCCTATAAAATGCAAGGACTATTTTTATAATGATATCAATTTTCCTCAAAATTATCTCTAAATGAATTGAAGCCCAATTAAAATCTAAGCTTCTTTATTTTTGCTGAAATTTCCAAGACGATTATAAACATTTAAGGAATTGCAAAAGTCTCGAATAGCCAATAACATTTTGAAAATGAAGAGCAAAGGATTAAAATTCCCAACACCAAATATCAAGATGTACTCTAAGTACATCTTGTACTTAAGTAAAGGCAGATATGGAACAGTCTACTGTTTCAGGCATCCACAGATGCCTTGGAATTTATCTCCCATAGATAGGGCAGGGCTAATGTACAATCATTCACTCAATATCTCTTTTAAACTAGTATAAAGTATGAGGGACAAGACTGCATTCTTACTGTTTATGACATTCTTCCTATGAACTGATTCCAGTGTCCACTTCATGGCACAGATCCAAAAAATGAAGAAGTAATAAAGGATGTAAGAGAGGGTGGAAGGGAGGGATAGAGGGAGCAAGGGAGGGAGGGAGACTGGGGAGGAAGGGAGGGAGGGAGTCTGGGGAGGAAGGGAGGGAGGGAGACTAGGGAGGAAGAAAGGATGGGAGGGAGGGAGGGAGGGAGGGAGGGAGGGAGGGAGGGAGGGAAGAAGGAAGGAAAGATGGAAGGCTTTGACGTTTTCTACCAAAAATATAGTTTGCTTGAGGGTAGCCTGGTTGCAGTGGGGAGGGACAGGGAGAGAGAGCTGGAGGCAAGTGAAGGAAACAAAGTCTTACAAACTTTACATATGGAAAAACAAACCAACAAAAGCAAGCAGTAATCTTATCAAAGCTATGAAATAATCATGCTTTCCTTTCCTATCAAAAAAGTGCATTGTATTTACTTCTGTAAGTACCTATAGGATTTAAATCCACTCCTGCTAACTTTGGCCATCCCTGACACCCCTTCCCAAACACACACCCCACCCCATATATGTCATTCTATCTTTGTAACAAATGTTTGTTCTATTCATATAAACAAAATTGGACATGCTTATTGATTTCTATTTTTAATTTTAATGTCTGAGATAGAATCTGCTTACTTGCAAATCACTGAAGGCTGGGTTGTGGGCAGTCTGGGCTGAACAATAGTTGTTGGGATTTCTAAACCCACAGGTGGAAAAGCCTTGGGAAGGAATGAATCAGGTTTAATTCCATTTGCCTGGAGGAAGCACCAAAGGTATCAGTGTTTCCTTTTGCTTGTAGAATGGAAGTTATAAAGGTGGTGACAAACAGTTTTGTCAGTCTATCTTCACATGGGTAATGGGAAGGCTGTTAGGAATTTTCAAACATAATATAACAAAATCTGGAAACAAAAAAGTTCCTTTTCATCCGCACAGAGGCTCTGTTGAAGTTGAAATACTTGTGGGATACTAGGAATGAAAAATGTCAGCATGCAACTGCCCAGGCTTGCCTGGCTTGTGGCTCCCACCTCGTGGCCGACATTACTGCCCAGTAAAAGAGCCTCTTTGTCCCTGGGGCATTACTTTCAAAGGCAAGAAGTATCCACAATCATCCTTTCCCTTTGACATATAGGTCATGGCATTCAGAGAATAATGTGAGGAATCACCAAGAGCCAGTTGCTTGAATCACTGGGAGATGAAGCTATTTAGCACCGGTTCAGCTGAACACCCCCACCTTCTTTTTTTTTCCTACAGATTTCATTCCTGAATGAAAAGTCAGTTTTCCCATGAAAAAGACTTGAATTCTTCAGTGGCTTGAACTGAGAGGCTTGTGTGTGTGTGTGTGTGTGTATATATATATATATATATATATATATGACCAAAAAGGAGGATGAATGAGGGACAGGAAACAGAGTGGCATGCCATTAAAGAGTGTGACCCTACAGCCTGTGTTGGCACTGTACATGTCTCTGTGCATATTTCCAAATCCACAAGGGCTACATCGATCTTCTAATTCATGGTTAGAATGATCCAAACTCTGCAATGAGCCAATTTCCTGATGTTTTGGTGAACAAGAGGCATGTTTGATGCAGAACGATGATCACCCACTAGTTCTACCCCAACTCAAGAGAAAGAGGTGACTGACTTGGGCAATGGTTATTCCACACTGCCAGAACTTCCCCAGAATCTCCAGTCTCAAATCAAGTCCTCGAGAGGAACGATGCATTTTTGGCATGGCTCTGGAATGCGGTGGTCTATATTTCTTAGAGATGAGGGTGCTATAGCCACAGCTTTCTCTAGTAAGTGGTTTTAAAGTCCAATTAATGGTCTGCATTAAAAGGAGTGCATTTGCTTACTTTCTTAGATGTCTTACATGACTGCCAGCCAAGTCACTTGGTGGGAGTCAGATGTAACCAGTCTTCCTGTGTACCTTGTGCCTAAAACATACTACAAAAAAGAGCACATGATTTTCCATGAGGTGAAGCTATGGTCAAATAGCATAGTCACTCTGAGGGGACATGCCTGTGTGATATGTGGCAGAGGATCTGATCACTGTACAGACTGAGAACTTCAAAATAAAGTCAATAAAGTTACAATTTTAGCACAAATGGACTCAGCACAAGCACTACGCAGCTTAGGCTTTGCTTTTTATGTGAGTATCATGTAAAGACATTTAACTCTCTGTAAGTGAGCTTATACACTTCACCTTTCCAAACACCTTTCCAAACACTAGAAAACAGGGGCCAGGGCTGACTTTGTGATATCCTTTACAATTCCTAACATATTAGCAAACTGAATGTACCTGATATTACTCTAAAATATTTAATCTTCCCCCAAACCTTATACAGCAAGATACTCTCCTTACCTCCATTTAACATGGTCATGTGACTTATAAGTAGCAGAAGAAGTACTCAATTCTAGACACTCTGTCTTCAAAGCTTGCTTTAACAAATAAGCCAAGACAAAGCTTGTCATTTTTCTATTTTATTTGTCCTTACTCTTTAAAATCACACTTGTAAGTACAACGCATCAGTATATATTTGATAGAGAAAGGATGTAAGTGCTGAAATTCTCCCAGCCACATTCACTATCCCTTGCCCAATGTCAAAAGTCATTCATTCATTCATATTCCTAAAATCATTTTGCAAAGGAAATACTACATGTTTTTCATGTTTTGGTCCTACAGAATTGGGAAGTTGAGGACTTATAACTAGGTGACATTTAAATGAAAACACTATTGAATAGTCTGTTTTCAGAATGGAGGAGAAAGGTTGTTTGGCCTAAGATGGCATAAGACATTTTGGGTTTGAATAAATAGGCCTGGTGTCTCTCATATCGATGGTTCTCCCATGCAATAGCTTCTGTAGATGTGCTGAGGGTTGGGGGAAAGATGAGCATGGTTGAACAAAGGACACGACTCTTATTTCACATGATCTCACAGTCAGCAAGAAGGATCCAATGTCCCCCTCTAGCGAAGCACTAAACAGATTGACCGGTATGCTGATCTGGTAGAGCATGACTTGGAGTTCCTGCATTCTCCAGAACAGCACAATGTATGCTCACCATGCATAAATGTACATCCTCCTCACTTCTCAGCTAATTAATTTATCCTTTCCCATTGTCTACTGACCTCACAGCTTATTTCCTTCCTGTGGGGAGCAACTCGGACTAGACTAAGTTACTGGAATTAAGACTTATTCTATGCATCTGCTCTCCCACAATATGGTGCTGGGAGAGGAGTAAACAACTTCTACACAGCTGCCTCCAGTTCGACCAATAACCTGCAGGAGCTGATCCTGCTCCTGATTGGAGGAGAGCAGCGTACTCAGCGTGTGGGTAGCAGAGTTGGGATTGGTGGAAGAGGACTATAAAGGAGGAGAGAGACAACATGCACCAGGAACATCTAAGGGGAACATCCAGATAACATCTGAGCAGCCCCCGAGAGAGCCAGCCGGTGGTGTGCCGCTCCCCCGCGGAAGTGGGGAAAGTGGTAGGGGGAGCCGTCCTTCCACGGAGGTGGAAGGATTGGCAGCCAACCCGGGAAGAACCAGCAGCAAACCCGGGAAGGGCCAAGCAGACAAAAGAACAGCGCAGGGTTTAGTGTCGTTCCTCCACAAAGAGGGGGAGCGACACCTTCCAAATATTATCTCACTTCTCCACTTTCAGTTGATCCTTTTCCTTCCAAACACAGACATTTTCTCAGTAATGCCTTCAAACATTTGGTGCTATTTGTAGAGCTTAGCTGGTATTGAGTAGTGTATAAAGAAAAGGGGCTTATTTGGTGCACAATTCTGGTGGCTGGAAAGTCCAAACAGCAGTGTTGGCATCTGGCTGCATCACAGCATGGTGAAGAGGACTGGGAGCCAACAGCATCAAGAAGTTGCACAGGCACAAGTAAGGACACAAGGGAGCAAAGAAAGGCCAGGCTAACTCCCTACAGCTGTCTGTTCTCATGGGAACCAACCCAGTCTTGTGCTAATTACATTAGCTCTTTGCAAGGATGGTGCCCTCATGACCTAATCACTATCCTCTGGGCCCTGCCACTCCAGGAGCCACTGCTTTTTAAGATAGCAATCCTGGGGACCATGCTTCCACCATATGAATCTTTGGGGAAAAAAAATCCAAACCAAAGCGTGAGATTCTTTCAGCAGTATGTTTTTTCATCAGTAATTCCCGAGGAACAATCTCTCCTTGCTCAGTTAGAGCCACAGGATCTCTTTTCCCTGACCACATAGATAACTCCAACTAGTCCAGCCCTAACTTACAGGCTAAAAATCATGCAGTGAAACCTAGGCAGAGGTTGGTCAAAAAACACTCAGAATTTCCAAATTCCTTTAAAGTGGATAACCTAGTAGGAGACCTGGATTGAGTTTGATGCTGGTTATTGGCTGACCCTGCCCTGGCTATTTTGGGAAGTGACCCAGTAGAGAGAATATTTCTCTTTCTCTCTCTCTTTCTCTCTCTCTCCCTCCACCTGTGTCTCTCTCCCTTTTAAGGAAATAAAATTTAAAAATATAGAATAATACTGAACAAAAACTTTGAGAATCACTGATATGTAGAATGGTGATATATAATCTTCACCTAAAATTCAGAAAACTTCAGCTAATATTTTGCTGATGAGAGCAAAAGAAAAGTTGTTTTAATTTCTTTCTCAATATTTCCCATGTATTTCTATTATCTAGTATTTTCTAACACTGTTTTATGCTTTCTAATATCTTGTCTACTGTCAATTACCTTCATTTCTTTTAAGAACATATATAGGGCCAGTGCTGTGGCATAGTGCGTAAAGCCGCTGCCTGAAGCGCTGTCATCCCATATAGGCATGAGTTCAAGTCCCCGCTGCTCCACTTCCTATCCAGCTCTCTGCTATGACCTGGGAAAGCAGTAGAAGATACCCCAAGTCCTTGAGCCCCTGTACCCACATGGCAGACTCAGAAGAAGCTCCTGGCTCTTTGTTTCAGATTGGCCCAGCTCCAGCAGTTGTGGCCATTTGGGGAATGAACCAGTGGATGTAAGACCTTGCTCTGTCTCTGCCTCTTCCTCTTTGTAACTCTGTATTTCAGATACATAAATAAATCTTTAAAAAAACATTTATTTATTTATTTATTTATTTTTTGACAGGCAGAGTGGACAGTGAGAGAGAGAGAGAGAGAGAGAGAAAGGTCTTCCTTTGCCATTGGTTAACCCTCCAATGGCCGCTGTGGCCGGTGCACCGCGCTGATTTGAAGGCAGGAGCCAGGTACTTCTCCTGGTCTCCCATGCAGTGCAGGGCCCAAGAACTTGGGCCATCCTCCTCTGCACTCCCGGGCCACAGCAGAGAGCTGGACTGGAAGAGGGGCAACCGGGACAGAATCCGGCACCCTGACCGGGACTAGAACCCAGTGTGCTGGCGCTGCAGGCGGAGGATTAGCCTAGTGAGCTGCGGCACCAGCCTAAAAAAACATTTATAAAACAGAAAGTATATAAGTGCAAATAAACAGGATTTTTCCTTGTTTAAATATTAATACATGAAAAGAAAAGTCAGTAAACAGAATTGAGATTTAATAACAAAAATAGACACTAGGTTGCATGTAAGAAGAAATTAGAGGGGCCACTGCTGTGGCTCAGTGAGTTAATGCCCTGGCCTGAAGCGCCAGTATCCCATATGCGTACTGGTTCTAGTCCCAGCTGCTCCTCTTCCGATCCAGCTCTCTGCTATGGCCTGGGAAAGCAGTGGAGAATGGTCTAAGTCCTTGGGCCCCTGCACTCGCATGAGAGACCTGGAGGAAGCTCCGGATTCCTGGCTTCAGATCAGCGCAGCTCCTACCGTTGCGGCCAATTGGGGAGTGAACCATTGGATGGAAGACCTCTCTCTCTGCCTCTCTTCTCTCTGTGTAACTCTGTCTTTGAAATAAATAAATAAATAAATAAATAAATAAATAAATATTTTAAAAAAGAAGAAGAAATTAGAAAAAATTAAGAATACAATATGTCTAATCTCTGCTATACATGATCACTGGGGCATTAACAAGTTGAAAATGCACAACAGCTAGAGCAGTAGGAAATACTACCTCCTTCCCCCATCCTACTTTTACTGGGAAACATGTACATGGCCACATTTTGGGGAAAAATGAAACAAAAAGGACAAAATTAAGACATGTTTTGTTTGCTTCTCTGCTTTAAGTTCTAACCAAGCTCGAAAATAAGACCCCACGTTTCCAGATTTAGGGTTCATAAATGAAGACCTCAGAGGAGGGAGTTCTAAAGAGTGCCTGAATTACAATAGAGGGAATAAACAGGACTGTGAAAGTAGTCACAAAACATTCTGAAAATTCCTGTTTGTTATATAATCTTAGTGAAATATAGTGAGGGACCTACTGATGTTTAAATACCATGACTATGTCCTGGCTTCACAGATCTACATACGCTTAAAATTCCTACATATTCACCATTCATCTACTTATTTATAATTTGTACTCTCTCTCTTCAAATAGCATAATGAAAATTGTGTTAAACACAGTACAAGAAAGGAAAATAAAATAGGACAGGAAACCAAAGCAATCAAAGGATAGTTAATAGGATCCCATGGCTTAAGTCATTCATCTCCATTGTTACACTATTGACAACAGTTGACACTGAAAAATCAATATGTTTCAGCAACTTTGCATATGTTATGCTGTTTAACTTTCATAGCTCACTTAAGCATCAGGTTTAGTTATTCCTTTTGGAAGCTGAGGAACAGAGAGCTTTTGTAGCATATAGAATGCTGCATACCTAGTAAGTGGTGGACTTGATATTTTAGTCCCTATATTATCCTACTATTCTACTCTTTGTGATCAATTGTCTCATGGGAGCTGAGATGCAGTCGTGGGTGGATACCAGGTCCCTGACCTTGGGGGAGCTTACAGACTCATGTACTAGTTAATGGACCAAATAGCTGATTCAGGCTGCTATTTATCCTATAACCAAATTATAAATAATGAACTTCAGGAGGACTAAATGACTCTTTGAATATATTATATCCTTATTTCTATAATTGCTTCAGTAACCAGCGTAAGTGTTGGTTAGATGACAAGACTACTGGGGAGTATTCACAGAAGTAGACATTTAAATTGGGTCTTTATGAGTGAATACCATTTCCACAAATAGGAAATGGGAGAGACCACTTCACCTGGAAACTTAGTGTTGAGGAAAATGCACCTCCCTGCTGTTAGTAACCAAAAGATAGTACTAACTGAGTCATGGTTATGTGTCATGGTTATATTTTCACATTTAAACTACCATGATCTTTCATTTAAAGGTAGGAAAGTTGAGGTTTGGCAAATTGCCTAATTTATCACAGCTAATAGCTAGTTGTTCATGGTCTGGGCTATTTGAGCCCAGTATGCATGCTCTTAGTCACTTTGCTAAGAATTGTTGTAAAAATGTCAATTTCTCCTGGGATCTCCAGTTTCCCTGTCTACCTTCAAACCTCAAATTCCAGATCCCACACCAGCTAGGTGGTATCTTACTCCATCTCAAGAACCACCAATTTCCCTGCACCACCACATACATTGTATTTGAGTTTTACATGCAGCTGTGTTTCAGCTTGGATACCTGCAGCCCTGCAGCTGAAGATGTTGGCCTCGAACTGAAGACAGGGCAATCCCAGTGATGGCAGGAGCAGGGCTGTTTTCTAACAGGAAGCCAAAAAAGTTACTCAGCTTTGAAGGCACAAGAAAGGCTTCATTTAGATACCAGACAAAAAGATCAAAGGCGTGGAATACAAACAGGCTTGTTGTCTGAGGCAGGCGGCAAGTCTCCAGAAGGGAGCCCCACATCCTCCACGGCACAGCAGATGCAGTGCATCCAAGAGGTCACCATAAACCAAACAAATACTGCCACAGACCCTTCCCTTGAAGTCTGATGGAAACAAAAGCATGGGGCTTTCACCTGAAACAGAGCGGGGCTTGCTCTCTCTGCAGCTGGCCTGTGGCCTCCTGCCCCATTCTGCTTATCATGTCCTAGATGAAAACTGGACATCTATGAATAAAATCACCTGAAGCACAACCCACTTTACATATGTGCCTAAAAGAACAATTGATTTTATTTAAACGTTCCCTGGGAAGTGACATATAGCAACCTCTCTGCTAATCACAAGGGTTTCAGGTTGATAGGGGACAATTAACAGGAGCACAACTCTGCGCTTCAGTGCAGCTGTGGCTTGTATAAAGGAGAACAAAGTGAAAAGGGCGTTTCTCACCCTTCTAGTCAGGAAGCCTCCTGATTGAAGCGGGAAGGAGAGATGTCTTGAGCATCTACTGCAGAGCAAATGCTATGATGGGTGTTTAATGTACACACAATCTCACTGCTTTCACAGTCATTTGATTTTGGAATTAGTTCATCTATTCATGGGAGAATATATTGGGTTATTCCCTCAAGGAATATAGTAAGAGGAAGAACTAGGATATGAATTCCTTATTTTAAAAAAATACTAGATTTTATTTTAAAATTATCTTATAATGAATTCTAGTTAAGAAGAAATTTAAATCTCAGGGAACTCTGCAAAAAATTTATGGAAGGGTTATGAAAGTGGCCCCCCAAAAAAGCAATTAAACATAGGAAATAACTTTCATTTACTGAATTTGAAGAAAAGATACAGGTTTAGGATCTTATTAAGGATTTGGTAACAAAAGCAGAAAATTGAGCAAAAAGGATTTACTACATAAATGTCCTTTTTTAAAAATATACCTTTGAATGCAACCAAGGTGACCAACTCATTCCAACTTGCCGTGGGTGATGTCCATCAGATCCTGTGTTTTGTGTTGCAGATACAAGATGAGAAGGAAGAGCCTGATTACAGGTTGCTATTGCTGGAGGCAGCAGAAATTAATTAAATGAAAGTCAGGGATGATTAGAGTAATGAAGTTGATCATGTGAATGCCTTAAGAAGAGCAGCTGAATTGTCTTGGGCATTTAGGGACAGCGTCCTATGGAAGCGCACATGACAGGGAACAGAAAAAAATGGACTGACACAAGGTACATTTAAAAGGGGTTCAGTTTGAGGGTGTCCCAGGCAGAGGAGAAGGAGCCATGTACGAAGACTAGATGGAAACAGGGAGGGAACATTTGGATGTAGAAGCCTCGTGAAAATAAGAGTCGCCAGAGATAAAGCAGAAAATTCAAAGGTTTGTAGCTGAGGGAAAGGTTTTAACCTTTGCCCTCAGAATAGAGAGGAGACTTTAAAAGGTTTGAAGAGACTTAGGGAGAGAGGTGGAGGTCAGGATTGACATGTTCACATTTATGATGTACAAAGGTCACTGGACTGCAGAGGACAGAGGCAGTAGTCGCTATGATTGAGTAGTTATAGCAGAGATTGACGAAGACGATGAATGATGGAAATGTATAAATAGAACAACTGATAACTCCTGGAGAGAGATTCACCAGTGACATGAAGGACAGAATAACGTTAAAGCAGATGCCTGAGGTTCCAACCCTTGTAAATGAATGGATGGTGGAAACCTCCATAAGACTTACTTCTATTGTAATTGCTTTTTACTTTTTAAATATTTACTTATTTATTTATTTATTTAAAAATCTGAGTTATAGAGTGAGATGGATTGGAGATGGAGAGAGAGAGAAAGAGAGAGAGAGAGAGAGACAGAGAGACAGAGAGAGCCTCTGCTGTTTTACCTTTACCCAGGCACAATAGCAGGGAGCTGGATTGGAAGTGGAACAGCCAGATATGAATTGGTGCCCATATTTGATACTGGAGTCACAGGTGGAAGCATTACCTGTTATGCCACAGTACCAGGCCCAAGGCTTACTGTTAGTGTTTAAAAATTTCTATACTATTTTAATAAATATTTTAATAAAGATTTTTTTAAAAAGTGTTTCTTATTTGATGGGGCTGGAACTGTGGTGTAGCAGGTAAAGCTGCCACCTGCAGTGCTGGCATCCCATATGGGCGCCAGTGTGAGATCTGGCTGCTCCACTTCTGATCCAGCTCTCTGCCATGGCCTGGGAAAGCAATGGAAGATGGCCCAAGTCCTTGGGCCCCTGCACCCGCATGGGGGACCCAGAAGAAATCTGGCTCTTGCCCTCATATAGGCACAGCTCTGTTGCAGCCAGCTAGGGGAATGAACCAGTAGATGGAAGACTCTCTGCCTCTCCTTCTCTCTGTGTAATTAAGACTTTCAAATAAATAAATAAATCTTTTTTTAAAAAAAGTTTTTATTTGAGAGACAGAAAGAGAGAGGCAGAGAGAAAGAGAGAGCTCCAATCTGCTGGTCTGCTCCTCAAATGCCTTCAATGAGTAGGGATGGGTCAGGCCAAAGACAGGAACACAATCCATGTCTCCCACATGGGTGGCTGGAGCCCAGTTGTCTAAGACATCACTACTCTCTCCCAGAGTCTGTACCAGCAAGAAACTGGAATCAGGAGCCGGAGTCAATAATAGGCCTCAATAGGACTCAGGTACTCTAGTGCAGAATGCAGGCATCTGTGTGTGAGTGTGTGTGTGTGTGTGTGTGTGTTTGGTTGTTTTTTTTTTTAGATTTATTTATTGGGGCTAGCTTTGTGGCACAGAAGGTTAAGCTGCCACTGCAGTGCTCAAACCCCATATGGGCATTGATTCAAGTCCCAGCTGCTCCACTTCAGATCCAGCTTCCTGCTAATGCACCTGGGAAAGCAGCAGAAGATGGCCAAAGTCCTTAGGCTCCTGCACACACATGGGAGCCCTGGCCATTACGGCCACAACAACAGAAACTGGGCCAATCCAAAACCAGGGGCCGGGAGCTGCTTCTTGGTCACCCAGGTGGGTACAGGGGTCCGAGGAGTTGGCCCATCTTCCAGTGGCTTCCCATATACATTAGCAGGGAGCTGGATCTCAAGTGGAGCAGCCAGGACATGAGCAGCTGCCCATATGGGATCCCCACGCTGCTGGTGGAGGCTGAACCTGCTATAACATGGTGCTGGTCCCAGAATCCAGACATCTTAACCAGAATCTAACCACTATGCCAAATGCCCACCTCTGAATGTCCTTGATTTTGTAATGACACAGGAAAATGCACAGATCTTTTCCCTTATAAAGGATTCACAGTTCCCTACTGCCATTTGTGCACTATGTGCTTTTGTAGTGGAGAGACAACCTAAGAGCCTGAGGGACCCTAACTGTTCACATATGCAACTAATTTCAAAACTCCCTCAACCAAAAGATGAGTTATGAAGCAGATCCATCTGAATGAATTTTTTTAGAAATAATTCATTGTAATCAATCTTCATGACTTTGAGTGACAGGAATGAAAGAATTAGTTTTTAAAATACTACCTTATGAACAGTTTTCACAAGATCCAACAAAACAATCCTGCAAATTACTGTATTATAAGATTCTGCTACCTTGAGTAAAAGTACTGTCCTCATATCTATAAATATATCTGATCATGTTTACTCTCTAGGTTTTTCTTTCTTCAACATTATTTTAAAAAGAAAAAAACTGAATTATTTTTGCATCATCACATTATCAGATTGTCTGAAACATTAGGTTAAGTAGCAATAATAATTAACCATGAATATATAGTATATTCTAGCATGTATACAATATAGCATGTATTATACAATATAGCATGTATATCTATAAATGTATATTATATTATATGCAATATAATAAATTACTACCTATGCTATCCTTTAATATATTAAAACACTAAGTAATACTAATACCATACTCCATATATTTTTTCAACTTAACTTATTTTTAACTTGTATTGTAGTAAAAACCTTAATGATCCATAAAGAAAAAGTTCAACAGATAAAAAGGTAAGAACCCATAGGTCAGCAGGAACATAGGTAGGGCTGTATACAATATCAAATGAAAAGGTGTTCAACTTCATTCATAATAAGCAAATTTTTAAATAGTCCCAAAATCATTAGAACTATAGTATGTAACTTCCATCAATTTGTTCCACAAATATTTAAAACAAATTTTGACAACTGACATGTGAAAGTTGTACATACAGTTATGTTTTCTTACATATATACATTGTATAATGTTCAATCTATGATAGGCGTATCTATGTCCTCAAATTTTATCACTTCTTTGTAACTAAAATTATTCAAAATTCTTCCTCTTAGTTTTTTGAAGTAGACAGTAAATTATCATTATTTATATCCACTCCACCATGAACAGAATTCCACAGGTCATTTCTCCTATGTAACTGTAACTCAGTATCCATTGGTCAACATTTTTGCATCCCTCCTGCACCCCAGTCTCCCTACACTGTGGTAACCACTGCCCATTCTACTCACAACTTCTATGAGATCAACACTTTCAGATCACACCTAAGGGTGAGATCATGCTGTACCTGTCTTTCTGTGCCTGGCTTATTTCACTTAGCATAAAGACCTCCCCTTCTGTACAAGTTGTCTCAAATGATGGGATTTTATCCTTTTTTCATGACATGGCAGATTTTTGGCCTACGAAGGGATTTTGCATATAATTATTCATTGAGTCTTTCCTGTGAGATAAGAATCATCTGCATTCCAACAGAAGGGGGGGGATTAGGTGGTCATAGTGAGCTTGAGAGTGGAAGATAGATACAGTGTAATACACAGCACATAATGTAAACTATATGATATATATTACATAATACACATTCACTTGCATTTTTCCCTGAAAGTACCCTGGGATGGAGATCCGATTCTGCTCTCCTAACAAAAGAGAAAGATGAAGTGGTTCAATCATGATCCCAAATTCACTTAATTTATTGGGCACAATGAGAACGTATAATCAGGCTTTTCACAGGGCGAGTGCAGAGGGTAGTCCTCCTCCCTGTGACCGACCAGCTTTCGGTTTGTGGTTTTTAACCAGCTCCTAACTGGCAGCCTTCAACTTACTGCAATATGCGTGACATTATGTGATTTAAAATGACCAACCAATAACGACTTGCAGCAATCAAGAAGACATGGAATGCGGCTCACGCACCGGGTTCTGAAGCAGGACATGGAAAAGCCTTGGTAACATTCGGGTGAGGTGTCTCCTTGGCAAGGACCAGACTGTGGGGGCCAAACGGCATCATTGCAGGTGGTTTTCGTCATTCTTTCCCTTTCAAGTAATGTCAGGAGCAGCCCTACAGCCCGGGCTCACAGAGCCTCGTCTGTTCTCGCAGATGCAAAGTGACGGAGCAAGTGTCCTGGCCCCACAGCCGGGCAGAGTGTGTTCTGCCCGGAAACAGAGGTCATTATGCTTCGTGACCTCCAAGGAGCCCACCCACTCAGAAGAACAAAGACTCCTCTAGGTTACCCACGGATGAGAGCTGAGGGATGGTGTGTGCAGGGGGTTCCTGTGTGTGGTGGGGGTGACATCATTCTCTGACTTCATAGTCTAAGCAGAGTTAACCCTGGGAGAGCTATGGGGCAGATTAAACACACGGGGAATCTGTGGGCAGTGCGGGAACACATCAGGTTTTCATCCCTGGTCCTTGTTTCTCCCCATGTGCTGCTCACCCGTGATAGTGACAAAAAGAAAAAGAAAATAACAAGAAACAAACCAAATGCACATATACACAAAAGCACACACAAACATATGTTTGCATGTGTGTTTTCCCTTCTTCTTTCCTGATCTCTAAGAAAACAAAAACAAACAAACAAAAAAAAAACAAAAACAAAAAACAAAAAAACAAACAAACAAAAAAAACAGATGAAACATTTATTTGGAACTACATTATACTCCACAGAAATTTTCACTGGTATCAAAGACTGGCTTTTTTTTTTGACAGGCAGAGTGGACGGTGAGACACAGAGAGACAGAAAGAAAGGTCTTCCTTTTTTTTCTGTTGGTTCACCCTCCAATGGCCGCTGGGGCTGGCGCGCTGAGGCCGGCGCAGCACGCTGATCTGAAGCCAGGAGCCAGGTGCTTTTCCTGGTCTCCCATGCGGGTGCAGGGCCCAAAGACTTGGGCCATCCTCCACTGCCCTCCCGGACCACAGCAGAGATCTGGACAGGAAGAGGAATGACCGGGATAGAATCCGGCGCCCTGACCGGGACTAGAACCTGGTGTGCCGGCACCACAGGCACAGGATTAGCCTAATGAGTGGCTGCGCTGGTCAAAGACTGGCTTATTAAAATGGCACTGAGGGACTGAGTAAAATTTCCTATCACATGAAGAAATTACAACTAGTGTGGCCTCTCCTTTGGTCCTTCCTGATTCCATATTATCGTCCACCCCAGGCATTCCAAAAGGATAGTCCCGCACCATTAGCATCCCTAGGAAATTGTTAGAATATTTTGGACCTCATCTTAGACCTGCTAAATCAGAAACCCTGGACATTAGCCTGGCAATCCACATTTAAAAATTTATTTTTAATTTATGAATAGGGACAGCCAGAGCTCCCATTTGTTGGCTCACTCCTCCAAATGCCTGCAACAGCCAGATCTGGACCAAGCTGAAGCTGGGAGCCAGGGATTTCATTCATGTCTCCCATGGGGGTGGCTGGGATCCAACTACTTAAGCAATCACCTGCTGCCTTCCTTAGCACGCATTGCAGGAAGCTGGAATTGGGAGTGGAACCAGGACTTAACCCTGGGTATTCTCAATGGAAATCAAGGATCCTAAGCAGCAACTTAACTGCTAGGCCAAAGGCCTACCTCACCAGCAATCCATGTTTACCCCAGGCTGCTGGTGACTTGGTTGCATACTAAAGTCAGAGAACCATTCAAGTGATCAATTGTCTGAAAGATTGCTCTAGACCATATACTATTTCCTGCTAAGATTTGGTTTTGGCTAACCATTACTTATCAAGAAAATCCTAAACTCCTAATGTAGCCTATCTTTTTTTCCCAACATAACTCTCACATAAATTTGCCTTGCACTTACACAGAATGACTTACAGTGCCTCTCATTCCCATCTTTGTCATATAGAAAACTGATTTCATCAAGAGAACATAAATCTCACTATTTCTATGAAGACTGCTCTGAATTTGTTAAGTGCACAGTGACTTTGCTCCATATCCATTATATTCCTTCTCATTCCAGTAATTTCATGTCTCCTCCTCACTGAACGAGCTAATTTGAGAATATCCTTCCATACATCACTCTGTGAACAGAAACTTCCCCTCTTCCTAGCATGTAGTAGGTGATCAATAGGTAGTTATAGCATACATTAATGGATAATTAAGCACTCAAGGACAATACATTAATCACTCCTCTAAGTAATTTACAGTTCTTGTGACATTAAGTGGCACCTAATATAATCGTTGATGTTTTATTTCCATCAAGGATCACAGATCTTCTCTGTTTTCTTAAATTTTCTCAATCCTCTTTCTTTCTTTCTTTCTTTCTTTCTTTCTTTCTTTCTTTCTTTCTTTCTTTCTTTCTTTCTTTCTCCTTCCTTCCTTCCTTCCTTCCTCCCTTCCTTCCTTCCTTCCTTCCTTCCTTCCAAGAATTATTTATTTATTTGAAAGTCAGAGTTACACAGAGAGAGAAGGAGAGGCAGAGGGAGAGAGAGAAAGAGAGGGAGAGAGAGATCTTCCATCTACTGGTTCACTCCCCAAATGGCCGCAATGACCAGAGCTGCACCTATCCGAAGCCAGGAGCCAGGAGCCTCCTCTGAATTTCCCATGCGGGTCCAGGGGCCCAAGGGCTTGGGCCTCCTTCTACTGCTTTCCCAGGCTGTAGCAGAGAGCTAGATTTGAAGTGGAGCAGCCTGGACTCAAACTGGTGCCCATATGGGATGCCAGCACTTCAGGCGGTAGCTTTACCTGCTACGCCACAGTGCCGGCACCCTTTTTATTCTTATTTTACTTTTTAGCTCCCCTTTTAACTCATGCCTTGGGTTTTTCAGTTATAGTCAAAGAATATGATAGCTCCTATATGACAATGCTATTTTTCTGAAATAATAATGTACTTTCCCAATTGTGAGATTCCTATTTTTAATCTTTCCCTGCCCAACTTTGTTAAAGCCAATTAATTTAGGGAAGAGAAGGGCACTGATACTTCATCGGCTTTCAGTCTTCTCTAGATTCCAGGCTACATGAGAATGACTTTGTTCTTTATTACTCTATCTCAGGAAGTAGAAGAGGACCCAGCACACCTGGTACTTATTGAAGGGGTGAATGAATCAAAGCATGAATGAATATTGACATTCTAGATCTCTTTAGCAAAAAGAAAAATGAATGTCATTGAATGAAATAGAATTTCCCATCATCTCTTCCACTTACCTATGTATTCAGCCAAAGCAGACTCACTCAAAAGATTATGGGGTAAGGTATATGGAGAAATATACTGTGTTATATATATGAAATAGAAATCCCAGAGCTCAGTCTTTCTACGTGGTGTAAAAAGAAGAAAGAAGACAAAGGGAGATAGTTAATCAAAAGTTTGTCCCAGGTTCCCTTGTGCCAACCAAGATCTCTGAGAAGAAACAAACTAGATAGATTGATGAGAACTTCAAGTGTAGAAGAGCTCTTCGTCTTTCAGGGCATAGGAAGGCAATCTCCTGATAGGTCATCTCCTCACCATCTTGAGGTGGTTGCACCAATAGGATTATTCACTGTGGTCAGCGAAGGAGAGAATCTGGAACTATTTTTATAAAGTGATTTTTATGAAGCTATTTCAATGGTTGTCAGATTTAGCAAATAAAAATATAGAACACCTAGTTGTATTTGAGTTTTGGATCAATAAGTGGATTTGGTTTTTGTTGTACTGTTTGCTTTTGGGGGGATGTATAAATACAGCTCATGCAAAATTTGGGATAAACTAAGACTCAAAAATGTTATATGTATATAGTTATATATTTGAAATTACAATTATATTGCTGCGAATTATTATGTTTGACATATTTGGAGATTTCTAGGCATGCACCTTGAAGACGGGTCAAAGTTAGCTGAAATCTCTCAGGGTCTTGCCAGAGAGTCTCACAAAATACTGAGAGTCCCAGTGAGGCAGAAGTCTAGGAAACACCAGTAAGTCATGACCATACGAAGGAAAAAGGTCCTAAGCTATGGGATCTTCAAGAGAAGCAGCAGACTTTCTAGAAATGATACCAACTGCTTCTCAGCAGTGTCCTAGGTCAAAAAAGCAGATAGTTGTGGTCAATAAAAAAACAAAATTCCACACAGCCAGAGAAATTCATCTAGAATTTCCCCTGAAGAAGGAAGTCTGCATTCAGCTGCAAGATACGCTCTTGGCTGAGAGCCTCCTTAATGATTTCTCACACCAGTGCACACTCCTGCTTGATAATCTTTGCCAAGAAATGGATACAGCCATGGTAGTGGGGTTGGGTTACTTCTGCGTATTTGGGGATCCCTCTAACAATCAGTTTATCCTGTGAGCTTACTGTAATTTGGCACAGCCTTTGGCAGACGTGCACTCTGTTCTTCCAATCTCGTTCCTCTTCCTTCCATTCTTCCTTTCAAAGGAGTCATATGTGCACTCTGAGGGCTTTCCCTGTTAAAAAAAAAAGTTAGCAAATCCCTAAAATTCTTACTCTATTTAAGCATGCAGATCCAAGGTTTCCAACTAACACAAAATTGCATGAATTCCTGTGATGCCATCTAAATTTTCCTCCCTTAATAACCTTACCTGGCTTCTTGGAGGAAAAAAAAAAAAAAACTAATAACAGAACTCTGATGTATTCTGTATTACCTGAGCCATCAAGTAGAAAAAATAGGCTATTGAACAATTAGACTGAGAATACCTAGTTTACCTGGGATAATTTTATGTCATTCAGCAATCTACTCAACAGGATGGGAGCCCAGGAAGATCACACTACATAGAGTGGAATAAGGTATATGTTCTTCACATATTTGATTTCAGAATTGGGAAATTTACAACTTAAAGTAGAACCATGAAAGATTAATGAGGGAGGGAATCCGATCAGAAATTAGGGAGAGGAGGAAGGATGGGATGAGTTACAGGGAGGAGAAGAGAGGCAAGCTCCACAAACACTCAAACTCTCAATGTCTTTCAGGAGGGGATGCTTTATAGTTTCACCCTCTGACCCGTCGTTGACTTCAGTGCTGGTTTCCTATCATGAGAAAACACTAGCCAGGTACATTTCAAACTCTGACCCTGTATTTTACTCTGGCAAAATGACTAAAAGTAATTCCCTATCAGGTATCTGACAAGGGAGAGAAGGAGGCTAACTTCCTGCCAGCACTTGTAGTGTGAAGGCTCACCTTTCCCCCATCCTGGACTTCACAAAAGCATAATATCCCACCAGGAACACCTTACAGGGTCTGGGTTGCTGCCCTTTCAGAAAGTTTTAGCTTGTGTCCCATGTCTCACCTGTGAAAGAGAGATTTTTCTTGACGAAAGAAATGCTGAAAATACTTTAGAATCTGAGCTGTTCAGCTCAGACCTCAGAGTTCTTCACGTGCTCAATCTCTGAATCATTACTGTATTTTTCTTATTTATTTTCACATATTATATACTTCCTTGTATTTTATAAGTAATTTTTCACACAATTATCTGCCCTACAAGTTAAATTTATTAAGGAAATAGATAAATTTTTATAGACTAAGTAATATCTAATAAATGCTTAAAAATAGCAGCCAGGTGATTCTGGAAGTTCTCAGTATCAAAGCAATTATTACAAGAGAATCAAAGACATGAATAACTAAACTGGGATTAAAGTTTAATAATGTCATTTTTATAATATACAAGCATTATGCCTACTGTGATCTTTTTCTTCAAATTAAAGATGTTTAGAGAAGATGGTACAATGGAAAATGAACTTTAGTCAGCTTGATTTTGAGCATCTTTGGCATCTAGTCATGACTAATGATGAACTTCAAGGCTGAGTAGAAGCTCTCTTCTCCACCCATAACCTCACTAAATGTTGTAGAAAGTTGTAGTGAAATCAGGTCTCCAGTCTAAATTCTGCCACATATACAAAACACACACACACACACACACACACAAATATATACACAAAGCAATTCTGAAATTAAGAACCAAAGCTATTCAGACAATCTATTAGCTCAAGAATTCTAAATTCACTGTCCTTTTAGGTACTGTTATTACAAATTGCAAAAAAAAAAAAAAATTCACCTAGCTCAGGATTATATCTTTCATTTTATTTTTTTATTTATCTTATTTTTTTTTTTTTTGACAGGCAGAGTGGACAGTGAGAGAGAGAGACAGAGAGAAAGGTCTATCTTTTCAGATGGTTCACCCTCCAATGGCCATTGCGGCCGGTGCGCTGCCGCGGGCGCACCACACTGATCCAAAGCCAGTAGTCAGGTGCTTGTCCTGGTCTCCCATGGGGTGCAGGGCCCAAGCACTTGGGCCATCCTCCGCTGCCTTCCCAGGCCACAGCAGAGAGCTGGCCTGGAAGAGGGGTATCCAGGACAGAATCTGGCGCCTCGACCGGGACTAGAACTTGGGGTGCCGGTGCCGCAGGCAGAGGATTAGCCTAGTGAGTTGCGGCACCGGCCGGTCAGGCTTATATTCTATAAACAAACATAACAGGGAGACCAGGAGAAAGCACCTGGCTCCTGGCTTTGGATCAGCGCAGCGCACCGGCCGTGGCGGCCATTTGGGGGGGAGAACCAATGGAAAAAGGAAGACCTTTCTCTCTGTCTCTCTCTGTCTCTCTCTCTCACTGTCTAACTCTGCCTGTCAAAAAAAAAAAAAAAAAAAAAAAGAATTATAAGCAAACATAACAACATGCCGGAGGCAGCATTCTGTCATCATGAGAGCTGAACCAGACATCCAGAGTGTAAGGCTGCACACAAACTCTTTGGAGATTCAGTTTACAACAATATTTTTAAGAGTATAGGTTACAAATACTTCCCACAGTCTTTTTATTCATGCGTTCTATTTCCATATATAGAAAATTTTTAAGTTCCTTAGTAAGGACTCATTTTTAATGTTTATCACCTTTGGCAACAATGCATTATTTTCACAAATAAATGTCCCATTTCTGATGCCCAGCATATTACCAAAGCATAGTTAATGATCCAGGGAGGAGATTGTTCTTCAAGAAAGCAAGGCTAAGGTCATGTGGAAACATTAGAATCTGATGTCGGCCGGCGCCGCGGCTCACTAGGCTAATCCTCCGCCTAGCGGCGCCGGCACACCGGGTTCTAGTCCCGGTTGGGGCGCCGGATTCTGTCCCGGTTGCCCCTCTTCCAGGCCAGCTCTCTGCTGTGGCCAGGGAGTGCAGTGGAGGATGGCCCAGGTGCTTGGGCCCTGCACCCCATGGGAGACCAGGAAAAGCACCTGGCTCCTGGCTCCTGCCATCGGATCAGCGTGGTGCGCCGGCCACAGCGCGCCGGCCGCGGCGGCCATTGGAGGGTGAACCAACGGCAAAGGAAGACCTTTCTCTCTGTCTCTCTCTCTCACTGTCCACTCTGCCTGTCAAAAAAATAAATAAATAAATAAATAAAAAAGAATCTGATGTCGTGTTATCGCAAGGATGCCATTGCAATCAAAGACCTTGGTATTTCAGCAGGCTAGGAAAGTTTAACCTATTCTCCTAGTGCCTCTTCCCTTTGATCAGAGATTCTTACAAATCCATTCTGGAAGAAATTTATGAAAGAACAAGAGTCCTGTAGTGAAAAATGCTAATTCCTGTACTTTCTTTTTGTCTTGGAGAGGTCACTACATTTTAAAAGATGTGAAAGTCAACGGATACCAAACATGGGCAGGTAGCCGTGTTCATGCTCTCTGGGTTTCTTTGCTTTCACGCGAACATTTCTCCATCAACATGCAGTTCCGCAAGACACACTCAGTGCGACTTGTGAGATGAGGGACACAGAAGGAACTCAGTGTACAAAATAGTGATAACCACGAACTAGGCCTCTAACCGGTAGTGCAACCACCATCTATACCAGGGCTCTTAACTTCTTCCAACCGGATTTCTGAGGAGTAGTAAAATGCTGGGCCATTGCCCCCAGAACATTGCTCAGATAAACTTGACAAACTGTTGAGGGAGATTGTAGCCATTTGAGAGTTCATGATAGTACCCCTGTCAGGTGACCTCAATCTGGAGAGAAGGCAGCCTGAGTCACAAGTCCACTGGGAAGTCAGATGTGGCAGGTGCTAAGTAAACTCACCGTGTAGTCTAAAATTAAACACAGGATTTCAACACAAATAAGTGAATAAAATAATAAATAAAAGAGATACGATGGTTCACTCACTAAAAAGTCCCCATTAAAAGATTTTTTCTTTCCTGCTTCCTTTTGTGTTTCTCTATAAAACTGCAAAAACTAGGAGCACTCTCTCCTACATCTCAGTTATTGTTTCTCCCTTCAGGGAGACTATTCTGAAAATACAAACTAAACCAAATACATATAGTAATAAAGTTATCTGAACCATTTAAACAACCTTATTCATGTCTAGATTTCATTTTGACTTTATAGCATTCTTAAATTATCTAAAATGCTTTCCACAAAAAGAGTTATAATTTACCACTTTAGAAATATAATATTTTTGCATTACTGTGTGATGTTGGTAAATTTTCGAAACCCAGAATTTAGTACATTTTCATTTTACCAATTTAGATATTATAAATACTTAGTATAGGTTTCTTTTAGCTCTTTAACACCAAAATATTTATATTGTTGAACACTTCCACCTCTTGATGAAATGAGTACACAAGAGAGGAGGTGAATGTAGGAAAGGTCATGGGAATAACTTTGAAACCATCCCATCAGCAAATTACATCCATGTCTCTAAAAGCCTTGTTCCAACAGGGATTGGGTTTCTACTTGAGTTACAGAGAAAAAATAAACAAACAGAAATGTTTTTCAAAGAGAAGGAAAATAATTGCCAAGCTGTACCCATTTAATTGTAGCACAGTAATACAAGTTAATTTGCATCAAGTCAAAAACACATTTTAGTGATTTAAAAAATATCAAACCTGGGCAACCTCCCAAAGCTTTCCTCCAAAGAAAGTTTTATACTGAAGTTTATAATTGTACAAACACACCCTGTGATTATCACCGACTGAGAACTATGGAAGATCTTCAATGCCAAAGCATGAAGCATGAGGAGGCATTTTAGCATCACATGCAATTTGCTGGTTGCAAGCTCTTTTGCAAATTTAAAGATGTCAACTTAGCAAAAGCATAGTACACTCAGTGCTTGCTCCCATGGCCCTCTGCTCTTTCCCACTATGCCTGCAGGACATGGCTGAAACAGTGAAGGGGCAGATAAGTCAAACACCTTGTCAGAGGCAAATGTATCATGTATCCTTTACCTTTGACAGCCATCAAATAGTCAGGACAAACTAATTGCTTTTTCTTAGTACATGCCAACTTTAAAAATATTCAGAATAGGCATTGGCTTACTGATTGAGAGATCAATTAAGAACTCACTGTCATAGCGGGGTACCTAGATTTGATTCCGTGCTCCAGTTCATGATTCTTGCTTTCCACCATTGCAGATCCGGGGAGGCAGCAGACAATACTTTAAGTGACTGATGCTCTGACACCCCCATGGAAGACCTAGTTTGAGTTCTTGGCTCTGGGACCAGACTCTGGCCAGAGGATAGAAACTCTCTATCTCTCTCTGTGACTATCTCTTGAATAAATAAATAAAATTTAAATTTTTTCAACATAATGCCAGAAGCCCAAATCCTGCCTTAACTAGACTCTAGTCTGTTAAACTTTACCCTATCTTTAGGGTGACTAGTCCCTTACAAGACAAGATGAAGATTCCACTCCTCAATTACTATAGGAAAATAAATGGGCCATGCATCAGGATAGTTCTGGGTTGTTATAAGAAACAAAGATGAAATCAAAACCTCATAAGATAGCTGTCTGTTATCCCAATAATTAAGCCAAAAATTATTTGTTAAGACCAGGAAACTATCCTTATTTGGCCATTATTGGCCTGAATGAATAAAGAAAGAAGTTCTTATGGCGATTTATGTAAAAATATGACTGGTTAAATAAAGTTTCTAATTTGTCTAATCTTGAAATTTTTTCTTTGGCTATTTTTAAAATTTTGTGATACTGTAGACCAATATCCTCAAACACTTGAGTATTTCCATATTTCATAGAAGAATATTTTGAATATCAGAAAGATTAAATGAATTATCAAATGTTATACTTTTTACTTATTTAAAATTTTTAATTAGTTTTTAACAAATTCAGTGCACTTTGTAGATAAAATTCTAAGAACATAATGATATTGCCTTCCTCCCTCCATTCCTCCTTCCTCTCTCTTTTTCCTATCCTCCTTCTTTCCCCTTCTTTTCAGTTTTTAACATAACATTTTAAATTTATATTACAGTAAATTTCTTAATACTTTTTTAGTTTTTACTTTTAAGATTTAACAATTTTAACATTTTGTCATATTCACTTCATATGTAGATATTATATACATATATACTTTTTTTCTTAAAACAGGGATATTAATATCACAAAATGTGGGATTCATGACAATGGTCAGAAACTGGGTAAAGAAAGGTATATTATCATGTATATGATATAATTCAGTGAAACAATTTTTGTAACTGTATACCAAGGAATAAGACATCCACACATTTTATACTTTCTATATAATATAAACAGTCTTAGTGGAACAACTAAGGCCAGGATTTAGGTCTTCTGATTCTCAGTCTTGCAAATTTTTTTTAAAGATTTATTTTATTTGTTTGAAAGGCAGAGTTACAGAGAGAGAGGGAGAGACAGAGAGAGAGAGAGAGGAGAGATCTTCCATCCACAGGTTCACTCCCCAAATGGATGCAACAGCTGGGAGTGGGCCAGGATGAAGTCATGAGCCCTTAGCTTCTTCTGGATTTCCCATGTGGGTGCAGGGGCCCAAGCACTTGGGCCATCCTCTGCTGCTTTCTCTGATGTATTAGCAGGGAGCTGGATCAGAAGTGGAGCAGTCAAGTCTCAAACTGGCACCCATATGGGATGCCAGTGTCTCAGGTGGTAGCCTTACCCACTCTACCACAATGCCATTTCGCTAGCAATCTTTTTATACATGCAGATGTTAAGCTATACTTCCTGTTCCAGCTAACCTCAATTTTCTGTCACTAAGATCTCACAAAGATATGACCCTACTCAACAACATTATTACCAAATAGAGGAAAAAAAGTTTCCTTGCATACTAATTTTTTTATCCCTGAAAATAAAATAATTGTCAAGCTAATAATTGCTCATGGCAGAAATAAATGTCACATGATATGGTCTGAACATCTACTGCATTACGTTAAGGGGGTAGTGAGGACTGAGGTTTATGTACATTTAAGGAGGAAGAAAAGCAGTTTTCTTAACCACAAGTTCCTAGTTTACAGGTTCTGTGGACCAGGGTGTGAAAATGCTGTGCAGCTGAAGGAATGAAACAGGGGTGAGAAGGCACAGCTCGTTTCCAAGCCACATCCTCCTATTGTTTGCAAAAGGGTGACTGTTGTCAGTGAAGCATACGCATCTGTAGTCACTGCCTTGTATAATAAGGATTTTTTGTTTTGTTTTGTTTTTCCTAACAAAAGTTACAGTGATTAATTAGAACATCTGATCCATCTTTTTGACAAAACTCTTCCTTCCATGTTAACATGCACGCTGCTCCAGGACAGGCTGTCTTCCAAAGAAGCATCTGCTACCACAGACATTCTAAGAGGTACCACTGTCAAAGACTGACACTCCTTTCTGCCCTAACAAAAGAAAGGATATTAGTCAGAGTCTAGCTTGCTTTTCCAAGTGTGGTTTTATAAAATTGGCCTGCCTGTAACAAGATGAACTATTCATTCATCCTATAAAAATGCCCCACATTGGACAGCTGTTTTCTTTTTTTGCTGAGTTTTGGAATTAGGGTCATGGTATTCACACAATGTCCTGTTATAGACTAAATAGGCTCACACCCGGGAAGCAGTTATTGCTTAATGAAAGTAATATGCTACGACCAAGGTTATATTAATATCTGACAAGAAGACCTCCCTTGTACTAGAATGTGTCTATTCTCATAGGAGTATATGCAAGTTTCATTTCAATTCTCTAGTTTTGCTCATCAGTGGAATATATAACATTAGTTTTCTAATATGATTTATCTGAATTCAAGAAAAAATGATATGATGAGTTTTGAAAACATTCTCAGATTTGGCAACATGCATAGTCCTGGGACATTAGTGGTAGAGGGAGGTGGGTGAGGATTTGAAATGTGTCCCTTAGTTGCAGTATCATGCCATAACAATGATTTACCTTATGTAAGTCTTGGTTTTCTTATTTCATCAACAGCATAGATATACACGTCACATGCTATTGTTACAAGATCTTATGGCAACATCAGGCAGCCAAATACTAGAAACATAGCAGGTGTTCAATGTGTCATCATGGTAAAAGACAAAGGTTTGGGAGTCAGACTACAAAAGTTCAAAGCCTTGTTCTAGCAGTTATGTGCTTAAGTCTTTGCTTTTGTAAATTGCATGTAATAGCAATGTCCATTTTGTAAGATTAAGTAATATAATATACATATGATATACATATGAATTTAGCACTTAAAAGATACCTGACATATAGTGAACATTACTTCATTGGCTTAGCAAGTATATATATATATATATGTGTGTGTGTGTGTGTGTGTATGTGTGTATGTATATATATACACACACACACATATATACACACACACACACACACACACATCCAATATGCCACAGCACCTGACCTAGCAAGTATATATTGAGCACTTACTGTATGTAGACTCCAAGAACTGAGGATGCAACAGTAAGACAGTGGACAAAATCCTTATCTTCATGGGTTTCATAATTTCCTAGAAGGGGATACAATAAACAAGGTAAGCAAGATCACTATAATGTAAAATACTGAAAACAAATGGAGAGTTGAGGATGGGTTGAAACCTTAGGTTTTGTGCTTTAAAACTAATCACTAAAATATGTCATTTTAGAAAAGACATCAATGTTAATGGCATTATTCCTCTTCTTCCCTTCCTTATTCAATAATCGGTAATAGATTCAAGTATTAGCTACCAGTTAGTCAAAAAAGCAGAAACCATTCACAGGACAGTTTACTTCAGGGAAATAATCAGGTGCTTACGACAACACTGAGAGGCATGAAGAAGTGAAGATTAAATTAAACTACTGTTTTCTTTTCAGAAATTAAGATATAAGTGGGGCCAGCGCTGTGACACAGAAGGTTAATCCTCTGCTTGCAGCACCAGCATCCCATATGGCACTGGTTCTAGTCCCGGCTGCTCCTCTTCTGATCCAGCTCTCTGCTCATGGCCTGGGAAAGCAGTAGAAGATGGCCCAAGTCCTTGGGCCCCTGCACCTACATGGGAGACCTGGAGGAAGCTCCTGTCTCCTGACTGGATAGGCCAGCTTCAGCCATCACTGCGATTTGGGGAGTGAACCAACGGATGGAAGACCTTTCTCTCTGTCTCTCCCTCTCACTGTCTGTAACTCTACCTGTCAAATAAATAAAATAAAATATTAAAAAAAGAAAGAAATTAAGATATAATTAAATTGCTGGAAAACATTGCCTATGACCTCAGTTACCTATCATACCAAACAAATTTTCAGGGGGACTGTTAGCAGCAACTAGCAAAGTCTTGCATTTGTCTACTTCCCAAGCTGATGTATCTGCCTGGCACTGGGAGAGGAATTACATGAACTTTTATTTCTCATCTGCCCTCATAATCTCATGCAAATTACCCTCACTGAAGGATTTAAACCAGAAGACAAGAGAGATGGCAAAAGGGAAGACCCGGGAGTCTGGGACCTGTGGTTGCTCATCTTCCAGCTCTTGTATATGAGGTGAAGTTGGAATAGAATGGAGCTTGCATGTATCAGTCAATGAGAAAGGGAGGTAATACTGTTTCCTATGCATTAAACATTGTGATAAATTTTTACAGCCATCTACTTACCACAACAATGTGTATTGTTGGTAGTATATCATATTCCTCATTTCACAGATGGTGAAATTGGAATGTGAATGGATTAATGAATCTACCCAAAGGGGCCGACATTATGTCCTTATGCGTTAAACCATTGCTGGTGACACCCACATCCCATATGGCCATCTCTTGCAGTCCTGGGTGCTCTACTTCTCATCCATCTCCCTGCAAATGTGCTTTGGGAAAGCAGCGGAGGATGCTCCAAATGCTTGGGCCTGTGCATCCACATGAGAGACCAAGATTAAGCTCCTGGCTCCTGGATTCAGCCTGGCCCAGTCCCAGCCGTTGTAGTCTTTTGGAGAGTGAAACAGTGGATTAAAGTGTTCTCTCTCTGCCTCTCTCTCTGTCTCTCTCTCTCTGTAACTCTCCCATTCAAATAAATAAAATAAAATTAATCTTAAAAAAATCAATCTGCCCAAACCCCCTACTGATTAAATTACAAAGCTAGTCTTATCCATAAGAAGTGTGATTCCGGGACCTGAATTTTTTTTCAATGATCTATAGATTTATTCGAAAGACAGAGTTACTGTTGGGGGTGAGGGAGATCTTCTATCCACTGGTTCATTCCTCAACTGGATGCAACAGCCTGGGCTGGGACTGGCTGAAGCCAGGAGCCAGGATCTTCTTCTGGGTCTCTCGCGTGGGAGCAGGGGCCAAGCACATGGGCCATCCTCTTCTGCTTTCCCAGGTGTACTAGCAAGGAGCTGGACACGAAGTGGGACAACTGGACTTGACACACACCCGTAAGGTGTACTGGTGTTAACAGGGATGGCCTAAAGCACTAAGCCACAACGCCAGGCTCCAGTACCTGCATTCTTAATCACTCTACTTTTGTACACTTATTTCTTCCTCCTCCCTGAAGAAAGGGTTAGAGAAGTGGCTAATTGCATAGCGATCCAGACTATATAACTATATATATATATATATATATATATATATATATATATAAGCGAGGACTTAGTAATTGAAAAGGAAAAAAAAAAATCTGAGGGGTCAGAGGAAGAGGCAGAACTCAGGAAACACTGCAAAATTAAGATACATAGAAACACCCTGTCAACCTATGTCCAAAGATGTTTTGAACCTTTCTTTTCATGAAGGACCCCCTTCCAAAAGTAAGGACCACAAACACTGAGGATATCGTACCTGGAAGAAATAAATTCACACTGAATGGAGAAAATTAAAACACCTAGAATCCCAGAGTAAGAGAACTGGTTCAGATTCTTGCACAGGAAGGTGCTAGTCAAGGACTTTCACTTCTAGACCACTTTTTAGTCTGTTATTTTAATTATTTAACATCTCTGAATTTTTGTATGTCTGGCAGTTAAAACAGTAAAACAGAAATCTTGTTTGCTATTCTTGGCTCCTTTGCAAATCTGCTGGCAGCCATGTCATGTCTCATTCACTTCATCCAAGGTTTCCAGAAACTCCATGTTATCATATGCAGGAGTCTCATTAAACCTCACTCAAAATTGTAAAGGCGCTGGATTATGAGTTAATTCGTGTAAAGCACTTTCAGATTCTGGGATGAAATCCATTATATAATCAAATAAAAGGGACAACTTTCCTTTTCTGGATCAACCAGTATTTTGAAGAATGACAGACTTTAGATTCAAAAAGGAATGTAAATTTTCCTCTTTGAAATCTTACTGTCAATTTGAGATTTCAATATACATAAAATTTCAAAAATAAGTAAAGTGAATTTGCTTCCAAAATCATCCCAAGTGAAAGTCAGAAGCAATTTTGCATTTCTTTCGGGATATTTCTATCCTGCAGAAACAGCTGGCTGCACTCTCCATTTAACTACTTATTCCCACGCCATCTTTGCAAAACTAAATACCGCAATTTGCTTCAACCATTGTGTACTAATATGTATTATTTGAAAAAACAAATAACACTGAATATTCGTCCTTCTTTGAGGAAAATTTTGTTCCTTTAGATTTATGAGTGGGAACCTATTTGTGTGTTTTTCTTTGTTTACTAATGTGTCAGTCTCCAGTGATGGAGTCTATTTATTCCGTTAGAATAAACTACATTGTTCATTGCACTTCAGAATTAAATATTGTAGTTAGTGGAAACCACTTATCTCGTCTGCAATAGAAGTAAATAGCCATTCATTTTCCTTTCTCAGGACATTACTCCAGAGACCCAAAAACGAATGAATTTATGCAATGTGAGATTTAGCAATTGCCAACACTGAAAAGCACAGTAAAATTCATAAGTAACTATCCTGCTCCCCTTATAAGATTATATATTATTATTTTCAGAAACCAGCCAAAAATTAAAATAACTTCAATAGAATATAGTTGAAATGAAGACACTGACATTTTTGTTTTTATATAAAAATAGTTTTCTTTTTTTAAGTTTTAAGGATTTTATTCAGTGAGAGAAATGCACAGGAGGGTGAAGGCTTGATTTAGGGGAGAAAAAGAAGTCTGGAAGTTAAGTTGGGTCCATACCAAAGCAGAGAGCAGGCCAGGATCTAGCCAAAAGGATTTTGTCCTTTTTATTGATGAATAGTATGCTGTTTATATATATATATATATATATATATATATAACATATATATATATATATATGCTACATTTTCTTTATCCATTCATCTGTCAGTGGATACTTCCATTGATTGTATATTTTGGCTATTGTAAGTAATGATGCAATAAACATGGGAGTACAAGTACCCCTTTGATATGCTGATTTTATTTCCTTTAGATACATGACAGGTAGTGAGATCATTGTATTGTATGGTAGTTAAACTTTTTTTGACAAACATCCATAGTGCTTTCCATAGTGACTGTATTAATTTACATTCATACCAGTAGTCTGGAAGAGTTTGTCTGTGATGATATTTTTGATTGTAGCCATTCTGACTGTACTTATATGTTATCTTATTATGGTTTTGATTTGTATTTCCCTAATGATTGGTGATGTAGAAAATTTTTTTCATTTACTTACTATCTACTGATATATTTTTTTACTAATGCCTATTCAGAACATTTGGCCATTTTTAAAATGAATTGTTTGGTATTTTACAATTGAATTTTTAAAGTTCCTTTTATATTCTGGATATTTACCCCTTGTCAGATAAATAGTTTTAAAATATTTTATCTCATTCTTTAGATTATCGTTCTACTTTCTATCAATCTTTCCGCTTGCTATGCAGAGCTTTTTAGGTTGATGAGATCCGCTTATCTATTTTTTTCTGTTCTTGTTGCTTGTTTCATGACCAGATCAATGCCAGAGTTTTCCTTTTGTTTTCTTCTAGTAGTGTTATAGTTTCTGATTTTTATATTAAGTCTTTAATTCATTTTGAGTTGATTTTTGCAAAAAGTGAGAGATAGGAATGTAGTTTGGTTCTTCCACATATGGAAATTCAGTTTTCTCAGTACCATTTATTGAAGATAATATCCTTACCCACATGTGTGTTCTTGGTACATTTGTTTGAAATCACATGGCTGTAAATGCATCGGTTTATTTCTGGGTTCTCTATTCTGTTCTACTGATCTATAATTCTACTTCTATGTCAAATCCATGCTGCTTTAGTTACTACATCTATGTAGCATATTTTAAAGCCAAGAATGATGATTCTTCCAGATTTCTTAATTTTGCTCAAGATTGTTTTAACTCTTTGGGTTTTTTTATGGTTCAGCAAAAACTTTGCATTTTTTTTTCTATTTCTGTGAAATACAATAAGGGTGTTTTGATAGATATTGCATTAAATCTGTAGATAATTTTGTGAAGTGTTGACTTTCTTTCTTTCTCTTTTATTTATTTAATGTTCATAGTGACAGATAGGGAGGGAAAGACAAGGAGATCTTCCATCTGCTTGTTCACTCTTCAAATGAATTTAATGGCTGGGACTGAACCAGGGCAAAACCAGGAGCCAGGAGCTTCTTTTAGGTCACCCACATGGGTGGCACTAGCTCAAGCAATTGAGTCATCCTTTTCTCAAGTGCATTAGCAGGGTCCTGGATCTGAAGTGGATTAGCTGGAACTCGAACCAGCACCCATATGGGATGCAGGTTTTGTAGGCACAGAGATTACATGCTGTGCCACAACACCAGCTCTGATGTGTTGACTTTCTAATGGTATTAATTCTTTCATTTCATGAATACAAGATGTCTTTCTATTTATTAGTGTCCTCTTCAATTTCTCTTTCTATATTAAATTATACCCTTCTCTTGAATCTTTATAATGGACTATAATGATATTACAGTCATGTTGTTCTTCCAAGTTAAAATATCACATCTATAATCTGCAAGATAAAATCTAAAGTCATCAATATGGTATATGGATATGAAAAATATAATCAATTTGAATTTATATTTGATTATTAAGCCATTCTGTCTGTATCAATAAAAAAGTCTATATTTCTTTCTCTCTCTCCCACTCTCTGCCACATCTCTGAATATTATAAGGCTTCCTTGATTCCTCTTTTCCTTTTGCTTTCCAAAGTCAAATGCCATTGACTCATCATTTTTATTGATCATAAATAGGACCAGTTCTCCCTGCCCCAAGTCTGGGTTAAGTGTAACTGCTGGAATACTTTCAGAGTACAGTGTACTCACTTTTACTAAAGTTAGTAATGATCACATCTTTGGTAAGTGTTTCTTTAATTTCCTGTGACTTCTTACTAATTGCAAATTCTTCAAAACTCAGGACCTTGTCTTTTTCATTGTTATATTCCTAGAACACAGCTCTTTGTCAAGACATATAATGAGATTCCATTAATATACAATTGAAAAAAGGAAAGAAGGAATGATGACAGGCAGAAAGGAGGAAGGAAAGAAGTGGAAGATAGGGAGGAAGGAAGGAAAGGGAAGGGGGGAGGAGGAGAGGGTGGAGACAGAGAGGGAAGGAGAGAGGTAAGAGAAAGAGAGGAATTTGATTGCAAGATAATGTTCATCCTCTTCTGATGTGTTCCTGGTTGTTTGTCTTGTCCCAAGACAGAAGGACCACATGTGTAGTGACTTAATTTGTAGTGCATAGTGATGGTTATTTTTTGTGTTAAAATACTGAGCACAATTTAATGACACACTCTAAATTGTGCTCAACCCATTTGCAATCATCACTCTTAAAAGTGAAATATTTTCTTTTTCATTAAAATTTCCCCCTTAGACTCAACATACCACATAATGAGTTCTCTGGGTATCTGAAACTGAAAATACAAAAGGACATGTAATTTTGCAATCAGTTCTAGAAAATTCAACGCATATACTCACAAATTCACATTGCTTTATATTCCTAATTTTCTTTCCTGTGTTTCTCCATATGTATCTCACAATGTTTATCCAGATGAGTACTAAACCCTCTTTTTGACTTTCAATTTTCTGATTATGTACTCTGCAGAGAACATGAAGGAAAAACTCAAAGATGACTCATAATCTCAACATTTAGGAATAACATAATTCTTAGACATTTTATTTGCATGCTTTAACATAGTTAAGCTCATAAAGCTCACTATGTGATCTCCACCCTTATTATTTTACCCTGAGTAATTTACATATCATAAAAACGTCTTCAAAACATTATTTTTATTGCTTGTTAATGTTGGAATTTTAGGTGGTTTTCAATTTTCCTATGATTATGAATTATGGGGTTATAATTCTGTAACTTTCCTGAGAGTCATAGACAAGAAATCACTGTATCAATAATATATATTGTATACTTGAAAATAGTTTGGTGTTGGAATCTTATTTCTAAAACAAATTTTTGTCTTTAAACAAATTCTTTAAGAACATCCCTATTAATGCATTTTTTAAAAAATCAGATATTATTTTACCATTTAAATCTGATGAGCAAAATGGAATTTTTAATTTTTAGTTTTTAATTAAGAATACTGAAGTAAATTATGTATCTGTGTATAAGACACTTATGTTCACATTCCTCAACATCTACCAACTTGCATATGCATATGTATGTGTCCATTTTATTTATCTTTCTGGAGCTTTCCAAGGGGCTTATATATTTCCATGCATGTGATCACAATGTCTAGTTTGATTGAGAGCTCTATGCTCTGAAACCCAGACTCAGATATTCCAGAAAAATACTTCTCTAAGAATTTAATTTCCTAATCAGATCTATTTAGACTTTTCTGTTCTCAGGTTTGTACAGCATTAGCTGGAAATTTGTTCTAAAACAATAACCTGTTTTAGAGGTTTTCAATTGAAAGGAAAAACCAGCATTTACTAAATAATTAGTTCCCAAGGAGGAGGCAATCAACGCCAAGAGAGAAAATGAGATCATTCACGTTTCTTATCTAGCCTTTTGGACCAGCTCACTGTGTTCCTTTGAGGAACAATAGAATGAGTACTTGGAGCATCCTGAAAGACTTCATTTCATAACCACGTGCCTCCTTGTTTATGACAAAGTCTGAGATCAGAAGGCATATGCACTAACTTGAGGGTGATTTACACAGAGTTCTTTAAATGATTCATAGTAAATGTAATGAATAAACACAAAAACATGAAAACCAGTACCTTTGATAATGTGATAATGTCTGGAGTAAAGTTGCAGTTAAGAGTATGCCTCAAGACATCACAGAAGAAGCAATAAATATTTTTAAATAGCAAAATTTTCTGTAAAATCAAACAATTGACAACAAAACTCACAGCTTTCAACAGATCCCCTAAGAGGACCAGTTGTCCCAATTCTACGCCACTAGACTAGAAAGAACAGTTATCAGCAATGTCAACTCACGCCAGTGCTGGCCTCACACTTCTTCTTTACTGAGCAACACCTTGTAACCCAGGATTGGAAATGGTTAGCCCTTTCCCAGCTGCAGGAACCCTGTTAGCCTCTTCCCTCTGCTTGCTACAAATGTTCAATTCTGTTCCTCATGCCTCAGGAAAAGATGCCCATCTTCCTGGTTCCCCCACCACTGGAGCAAGAGATCAAAGCACAATACTAGATCCTTCCAGAAACACTTTTGAGCTCTGCATTCTGAATTGTGTAATCTCCACCCTGAGTTACTAATCCAATACAAATGAGAAGCTGTTGTTAAATGGAAAATATTCATGGCAAATGCCCATCTTTTATTGTTATTATATAGTTATAAAACAATGCTTAATTCATCTTTATTACGAGGAAAGCATTATGGCAAGCTTTTTACAAAGTAAAAATATATTCTCACAAGTGATATTAGATTCCATTATTATTTTTACTCTTATTATCAGCCACCATTTATTGTATGCATACTTTGTTCCAGACACTAGGTTAAGTATATTGGAATAATATTTAAGATCATCTCCATAATTCTAAGAATTCTACATGATAGGTATTAAGACAATTTTATAGATGATGAAACTGAGATTCAAAGATATCATTTAACTTACATGAGAAGCACTAACTACATTGAGTGACACCTTGAAAATGCCTATTATTTAGTTTAGTATTAACATTATATATTTTACTATCAATATTAACTTTGGTAAGCCATGGGACATGATTCTTGGATGCAGGTTTGGCTTGGGAAGCCATATCATATATGCACAAAATAAATATGCCTTGTACTCCACTGTTTAAAACTAATACTAATATTATTAATATTAATAGATAATAGTTACAAGTACAATAATATTAACATTATTATGTACCACATCATACCTGTATATATGATTGTCATCATATGTATTGTGTATGCCAAATATAATACATATTTTATATATTCTGTGTATAATGTTTACTCATAAATTATGCTTATTGCATTCATGCTATATGCTTTACTAAAATAGTACTGCTATTAATACTTTTGTCCTCTAAAACCATACTAATACCATTATTACAGTATCTTAGTTTTGAGAAACGACTGATTACCAAAAACTGGGCTATGACTTGTGCCAAGAAGTACCTCCTGGCCGGTGCCACGGCTCAATAGGCTAATCCTCTGCCTGCGGCACTGGCACACCGGGTTCTGGTCCCAGTAGGGGCGCCGGATTCTGTCCCGGTTGCCCTTCTTCCAGTCCAGCTCTCTGCTGTGGCCTGGGAAGGCAGTGGAGGATGGCCCAGGTGCTTGGGCCCTGCACCCACATGGGAGACCAGGAGAAGCACCTGGCTCCTGGCTTTGGATCAGCGTGGTGCGCCGGCCAAAGCGCTCTGGCCACAGCGGTCATTGAGGGGTGAACCAACGGAAAAGGAAGACCTTTCTTTCTGTCTCTCTCTCACTGTCCACTCTGCCTGTCAAAAAATAAAAAAAAAAGTATCTCATTTTAACATAAAAAAATTGTGCATCAAATTCTTGTGTTTCTTCTTAACTTTCAGATGAAGAAACCAAGAATAAAAGAGATAGACTAAATCCTCCAAGCTATACAGCTTATATAAAAATAACCAAGGTCTGAATTTTGGACATCTAACTTAAAATCCTAGTTATTAATCATTGTCCTTTGAAAGCTAAAAGAAATCTTATAAATCATCTTGCAAGTAACATCTTTTTTACTTATGGAAAAACAGACTTTTCAATAAAAAAACAACTTTCTTATGATTAATAGCATTTATTGTTCCAGCTGAACTTTGATAACAGCAGCCAAGATTTATTGCCTGCTTACTATGTGTACTTACCTGTATCACGTACCTGTATCGTTTACCTGTACCATGGGCCATGAGTATTAGAAGTCATTGAGCTATTTTTTAAAATAAGTTAAGTTATATGAGGAAAACTCAAGTTAAGTTATCCTCACCCAAAGGATATAATACAGACTCACTAAATTAAAACAAAGTTGATTCCTTTTGAATTCATATACTTTATGGTGGTAGCTCCTACGAAATTTTAATTGTTAGCCAAACTAAGGCACTTTAGCTTTTCCAAGAAATCTGTCTCCTGCTCTCCATCTCACATGAACAATTTATTTTAAGATAAAGCATGGAAGGAAAATAATGGGTCCTATGTTCATACAATATATATACCATGACTACCTGATCAATGACTGTGGCTTGTAGCAATAGATCTCACATTTAAACGGGATAAAATAGTGAAAGGTGATGCCAAGCCTATAGGCCAAAGGAAAACTCCATTTGGATATGAGAAATATCATTAGTAGCACAGAGCCCAAGAAGTAGAAACCAGGACACAGGACCCAAGACTTTGCCAGGCTAGGTAATATGATACAGGCATTTTACCTTGTGAGTCATTGGTTCAACCTGGCTTACACTGAGAATAGATGAAAGCTGCTAGCAGCAGAAGGTGTTTTTATGCCCGGAATGCAATGAGCCAGCTATCCCAGACCAACTCTGCATGTTCTGTTCCTTCCTATCTCAGTTACCAGTTGTTAGCATCCTTGTTGACAGTTTCAGCAGAAAGGGCAATAAAATAATATGCCTGGAGGTTAAAATCACGTCTCACCTTGGTGATGCCTCCAGAACAGAGCTAGAAATATTAGAAATCTTGTTCTGTCATTTGGTTTCATTGGAGAATTTTAATTTCCAGAGTTATGCTTCTTTCTCAAGGAGCTTGGAGTCAAGAGTTCAAAGAAGCACTAGCGGGAAACAAAAAATATTTGTAAAGCCTCTTTGCTTTGTCATTTCCCTTTCAATTAACGATAGGAAAATGTAACGTTTTTAAGGTCAAAGTCTTAAATTCTTTGGGAGATATTTTCAGTAGAGGAAAATTCTGAACAGCTGAATTCTGTTTAAGTTTGTAGGACCTATTTTGAAATCATTAAGTTGAGAAGACAATAAATTTATAGTGTGGAATTTTGGAAGACCTTATAATGGTAGAAAAGTGTAATGCGCAAAGGGACCTCTCTCAATTATTTCGAATATTTAGATCTCTGGAGAAAAGATCAGTTATAATCAGAGATTGGAAACTGGAAAAGAAGGAAGCCTGGGGGCCCGGAGGCTTGCATATATTCCAGCATTTGTGTTTCACGTATGTTTGCCCAAAACACTATGGTATTTAACCTCTTTCCCAATAAAGACACTTAGGTTGTTTCCAATTTCTTAAAATTAGAAAAAATATTGAAAGTTGGCTTTGTTGCAGAGTGGGTTAAGCTGCTGCTTGGCAGCATCCCATATCATGGTGCTTATTTTAGTCCTGACTGCTTTGCTTCTGACCCAGATTCCAACTTCCTGCTGATGCACCTCGGAAGCCAGTGGAAGATGGGCTAAGGGACTGCGTTCCTGCCACCCATGTCGGGGACCCTGATGGAGTTCCTGGCACCTGGCTTCTCCCTTGGCACCAACCTGGCTGTTTCAGCCATCAGGGGAGTGAACCAGCACATAGTGGATCTTTCTCCCGTCTCTCCCTTTCTCTTTGACATACTACCTTTCAAATACATAAATACATAAATAAAATCTTGTTAAAATGTTACTCTTTTAAATTGATGAACTGTGAAGTTTGTGTGGAGAAAAATTATGCAAGATTTCTCTGAGTCTTAAAACACAACAATGGTGATTTTATGATAGGGTTAATTGTTTTTTGATACTTAGTATAAAAATATAAAATAAAGTACAATTAAATAAGAAACTAAATGAAAAACTAGAATATAATCCATGTCTATAAAACTTAATATATCAAACATCCTAACTCTATAAGTCAATGGAAGAAATGACAAATTTACCAACCATTGTCATTGAAGCAATAATTGTTTATACAAAGAATATAAATGCAGAATCAATTGTGTGCCCATAGGCAAATATAAATTCAAGACAACGTAACATACATAAAATCATTAAAAGAATGTGTACATTTCCTTGGTGATAGAGGGAACCTTAGTAAATAAGATGGAGACAAAAAAGATTAAAATAAAAAGAAAATTTTCAAAGTTATAAAACAAAGAAACAAAAAACCTTTGAATGAGAAAAGGCAATTTAATAAAAATAAAATAAAAATTACAAGTTAGCAGAAAATATTTGCTACACAAATAGTGATTAATTCTTAAGATAAAAGAAGTTTTTCAAATTAGTAAGAAAAACAACCAGCTTAAGAAAAATTGATGTTTAAAGAAATTCAAATAAAAACAATCAGAGATGATATCGTCAAGATGTTGAAGTAGGAGGAATTAGTTTTCAACTCCCCAAAGCAAAGCAAGTTCAAGTAGCTATCCACAAACCAAAATAGCCCTGAGAGGTCTCAGGGCCCCCATCAAGAATCTGCACCAACACAGTGGAACTGAACAGTGGTTAATATCCACACTGAAAGGGACACTGATGTGATTGGCATATCTGAGGTGCCAGAAGGTGACTAGGAACAGAGAAGAATGGTGAAGACCACTGGTGTCAACCATGCACTGGGATGTTCTGCAGAGGACATCGGCATCTTTCACCACAGAGGTAATGCACACCCTTCCTACCATGGAGCCCCAGAGAGGGAAATGTCGCTACACATCACTGCTGAGCTGCTGCAGGAAGGGAGCCACCATCTCTCCCAACTACATGTGTCCTACCACCCCTACCTAAGTCTCAGACACCCACACATCAGACCCAGGCTAGGTAGCTGCCCTACACCTGCCCACATCACAGACCCTGGAGCCATTATAGGGCAAGCTGGTTCAAAGCCCAGGCCCCAGTGCCAATCCTATCTTAGCTCCTCCAGGTACTAAATAGATCAACTTCCATAAACAAATAATTTCCTTTCTGATCTTGCAACCATTGTGCGTCCTTGTAGGCCAGTGCTTCATTTTGTGAGGCCCTGGCTATTTCACGGGTGCTACACCTCAGGTACAGTCACTGATGTGGTAGTGGAGGTGTCTGCACTGTGGACATCAGTGGTTGTACTTCCCCGCATCCCCCAGCTGTAGTTCCTCCACACGTGCCTGTGCTTCAGGTCTCAGACCTATAGGTACTCCATGGATGCCACTCTTCATCCACCATTCCTGCTGTCAATGCAAGCAGGTCCCCAGACCAGACTCAGGTCCAAAAGGAACCCACTCAGGCAGAAGTTCCTTAGTGGAAAGAAAGAACTGGTGAGGACCTTAGCTACTGTCACCCCACTGGCCCTCACCACTCATGCATACCTTCACAGCATTGATATAAAGGATCCCTGCAATTGTTGTAAGCACCTGATTCAGTAGTAGAGCTACACAGAATTTGACAACGGGAGCCCACACCAGAGCCATAACTGCACTCTACCCAGGAAGCAATTTTCCTGTTGGGAGAATTTCCATAGCCCAAACTAGTTTGATCTAGCAGTTCTTTTTTTTTTTTAAAGGTTTGTTTATTTGAAAGGCAGAGAAAGAGGAAGAAACAGAGAAAGAGAGAGAGAGAGAGAGAGAGAGAGAGAGAGATTTTCTATCCACTGGATCACTCCCCCAAATGGCCACCACAGCCGGAATTGGGTTGAACTGAAGCCAGGAGCTTCTTCCATATCTCCCATATAGTTGCTGTTGCTGGGGTCCAAGCAATTAAGTCATCTTCGTCTGCTTTCTCTAGCCATCAGCAGGGAACTAGATTGAAAGTGGAGCAACCAGGACTCAAACTGTTGCCCATATGGGCTGCCAGCATTGCAGGCAGTAGGTTTACCTGGTATGCCACGATGCCTGGCCAATGATCTAGCTATTCTACTTCTCAACATGTATACAAAGGAAATGAAATCAGCATATGAAAGAGGCCATAAATGGATCAGCCCACATATGCACTGATGGATGAATGGATACAGAGTATTTGGGACATATACATAACTGAATACTATTCAGCCTTAAAAGGTAAGGAAACTCTGACATTTCTGTAACAGATGACATGGGAAGACATTTCATTAAGTGAAATAAATCAGGCACAGAATGGTAAATATTATAAAATCTCACTTATGTACAGAGACCAAAGAAGAGGAGGGGAGGGCTGGCACTGTGGCTCACTTGGTTAGTCCTCTTCCTGCAGCAGCGGCATCCCATATGGGTACCGGGTTCTAGTCCCGGTTGCTCCTCTTCCAGGCCAGCTCTCTGCTGTGGCCTAGGAAGGCAGTGGAGGGTGCTTGGGCCCTGCACCCACATGGGAGACCAGGAAAAGCACCTGGCTCCTGGCTTCGGATCGGCGCAGCACACTGGCTGTAATAGCCATTTGGGAGGTGAACCAACGGAAGGAAGACCTTTCTCTCTGTCTCTCTCTCTCACTGTCTAACTCTGCCTAATTAAAAAAAAAAAAAAAAAGGAAGGTAAGGGGAAAACATTTGGCCTAGTGGGTGGATGCCTGTGTCTCAGAATGCAGGGCCCAGGTTCCACACCCAATTCTGGCTCCTGACTCCAGCTTCTTTTTTTTCTTTAAGATTTATTTTATTTATTTGAAAGACAGAATTGCAATTTAATGTGGATGGAAAGACAAGTGCACACAACATGTAAGGTACAAGCAAAACAGCACAGTAGTTTAGTGGAAGATCAGTCACAGAGCAGATACAACTAAATTTCAGGATCAAATCATAATAAGTTTAATTTTCAAGTAAACTTTTTGAGATATAACAAGAGTCAGTCAAATATTTTGCCCTACCATGGATGCATTGAAACAAAAAAATAATAAAAATGAACTCTCAATGGTCAACCATCCAGTCTATTAATTCAATTTGTTCTGAGCTAAAGGCAACATACTGACAAAACACACACACTTGAAGAAACAAAATTTCCCAATGATTATTGAACAGAAATATAGCACTGAATGGATTGTAGTGTTTGCATAAGGTTAATCAAATTTTTATTATGTAACAACATCTTGTGAACTTTGTTAGACATTAAGATAGAAAGAATCTATGACATTTTCAATCAAAAAGAAATAGAAAATTTTAAAAAGTCTGCAATTGTTAGGTAAGTGAACAAAGATCCTGAGAGAATCAACATATTTTATTAAGAGAGAGTCATGGCCAGCGCCGTGGCCCAATAGGCTAATCCTCCGCCTTGCGGTGCCAGCACACCAGGTTCTAGTCCCAGTCGAGGCGCCGGATTCTGTTCCAGTTGCCCCTCTTCCAGGCCAGCTCTCTGCTGTGGCCAGGGAGTACAGTGAAGGATGGCCCAAGTGCTTGGGTCCTGCACCCCATGGGAGACCAGGAGAAGCACCTTGCTCCTGGCTTCGCATCTGGCTTCGCATCAGCGCGGTGCGCCGGCCACAGTGCTCAGCCGTGGTGGCCATTAGAGGGTGAACCAACAGCAAAAGGAAGACCTTTCTCTCTGTCTCTCTCTCTCTCTCTCACTGTCCACTCCGCCTGTCAAAAATAAAAGAGAGAGAGAGAGAGAGAGTCATGAGGCCAGCACTGTGGAGTGGCAGGTAAAGACGCTACCTGCAGTGCTGGCATCCCATATGGGTGCTGGTTTGAGTGTCAGCTGCTCCACTTGAGATCCAGCTCTCTGCTATGACCTGCGAAAGCAGTAGAAGATGGCCCAAGTCCTTGGGCCCCTGCACCCACGTGGGAGACCCAGAAGAAGTTTCAGGCTCCTGGCTTTGGATAAGCCCAGCTTCTGCCGTTGCAGCCATTGGCGGAATGAACCAGTGGATGGAAGACCTCGCTCTCTCTCTTGCTCTCTCTCTTTCTCTCTCTCTCTCTCTCTGCCTCTGTAACTTTGCCTTTCAAATAAATAAATAAAATCTTAAAAAAAAAGAGAGAGACAGAGTTGTACCAAAACAGATTTGCGTGTTTACATCTGCTGTCATCTTCCAGACTTCAGGTTTTTTTTTGTTTGTTTGTTTTTTTTGTTTTTTTTTATGTTTGTTTTTTGTTTTTTTGTTTTTTTTGACAGGCAGAATGGACAGTGAGAGAGAGAGACAGAGAGAAAGGTCTTCCTTTGCCGTTGGTTCACCCTCCAGTGGCCACCGTGCCGATCCGATGGCAGGAGCCAGGTACTTATCCTGGTCTCCCATGGGGTGCGGGGCCCAAGCACTTGGGCCATCCTCCACTGCACTCCCTGGCCACAGCAGAGAGCTGGCCTGGAAGAGGGGCAACCGGGACAGAAGCCGGCACCCCGACAGGGACTAGAACCTGTGCCGCAAGGCGGAGGATTAGCCTAGTGAGCTGCGGCGCCGGCCAGACTTCAGTTTTAAAGAGAGATATAAGAAAAGATTTTCCCCCTTATTACTGTAATATGTCTGATTCAATATCAGACAATATATTTTCCTTAGAGATGTAAAACAGTGTCCCTCTCTTTGCAGAAGGCCCACTTTTCTACAGTTTTCCTCAGTCTTACTTGTTTTACAGGTCACACATAATGGTAACAAAACAGCTGCTCTTTACTGAGTGTTTACTGGGTGTCAGGTGCTGTGCCAAGCATTTCATTTAAGTGGCTTTCCCTAGTTTTTCACAACAACCCTGGGAGGTATATATTTTCTGTTTTTTATAGATTAGGGAAATCTAGCAGCTCAAATTCATTAATAATGTGAGAAAAGTCTTACTACTATCGTATGTCAGATATGGCTTTTAGATCCATGTGTCTTGAATGATGTTATTTTACACCCTAAGTACAGTACGTGTGGGGACGCAGAAGTCTATGTCTTTTACTGCAATAGTCACTTCTTCACTTCATGGCATGTTGAGTTTTCCACTGTGTGATCAGAGATAATTTGCATGACTATTTAGCTCATGAGTCAATAAACTCAATATTCTCTACTGCTCCTCCGTTGTAAAGGATACAGAACTCAAGAATGCTATTGTAGGTGAAGGAACCTAGAATGAAAAGACTTAGAAGTTGGGAAATGATAGATCCTCTGTTAAGAAAGATTTGCTTTGCCTTTGAATGATTCTGCAAAGACAGACTAAGGATGCACAATGACTGGCTAGTTTTGAAGTCTATTAGATGGATTTCTCCTGAGAAGCTCGGATAATCTCTGATATTTATATGGTGGCAATCGTGACCCTGGCACTTAGCAATAGCCAGAAAGAGATTAGATAAAAGCACCTTAAGCCATCAGTGTAACATAACCCAGCCTTTGATGCGTCTGTGCTCTGTTGGCCTTCAGAGGCAGGCCCCACTTGCCGTTTTTCACAGTAAATCCCAGGGCGACTTAAGGATCCTATACCACCTCATTTTCCATTCAGTTGGTTTTAACAGTATCATTTTGGCACATGAATCTTTCTTCTCATAAATGTTTCAGCATTTGCGTACTGTTTTCTTTTGTAACTTCAGTATTATACAATGAAGGTCCTTTAATTATATACCAAAGTATGATTATTATTGAGTTCTATAAACTCAAATTAAAAAAAAATTATTTAGTCTTCTTTCCTAGTCTCCATATTCTATCCATATTTTTTTCGGAGCAACACTCCATGTATCTTCAGCCCACTCTATCTCTCTTCTTTCCCCAGCAATTGCAGCAAAAAGGATGCCTGGCATTTGGTTATAAATATTACAATAAAAAGCAATCCTTTCCATATACCTTTGATTATTTTTACAGATTGCTCATTTCTTAAAAGTGCCAGCGTGGTTGCTTATAATTCTAAGTGTATCTGAGCATATTGGCTTCTTGGCCCAGTTTCTGTGTTTGAAATTTAATGCACATTGAACTTCACCTGATCTGTTTTTGCTCTTCTACTGCCTCATATACCCATCAATACATATACACACAGTTTTTTGGACTTTCATGTGACCTAGGTTTCAAAGTATCCCTCTAGATACCCACACATATTTCTTCACCACTTCCATCCTTCCCACTGTCAAAAGCAGTGTATTGCCTTTCATAGGCTTTTCTTACAAAGCTATTAAAAACTCTTTATACGCAAACACACAAATGTAGTTTAGTTTACATACAATTTACAACCAATTTCTCTTGCAAATAGTTTAGTTTGATATTCAATTAATTATAGCCTCAATCCATGTAGTATTTTCTGTCTGAAATAATGTCTGTAAACTGTCACTTACTTATTTTTAATAGTTAAAAAAAGATAGAACATGAGGAGAATAGGCTGATTAAAAGGAGATTCTTTTGAAAAATCACTTAATAGTGTGCACCTCTCCCCTGACACACACACACATACACACACACAGAGGCACAAACTGATATACAATCTCAACATTTGCCCTTGAAAATTGAAAACTGGGAGATTATCAGAATCTTCAAATTTATTTTTAAGGTTTCAATGTTTGGCCTGAATTGTTTCTCAAACTGAAGTTTCTTGAATATAATACATGAGGTTTTTCTAGTGCAGAGGTGGAATACATTGAACAAAACAAATTTAATAGTGTTTTTATATGATCATTCCCTCTTATAAACTTTTTGCCTTAAAAATCTGGGGAAACAAAGAGGTCATCCTGGAAGCATTTTTGGAAGAGGGTAGGCTGTGAATGGTGCTTATCAGCCTTAAATTTAATATAAATTAATTGTGGAGAACATGACTCCATTTCATTCTTTATCTAAAGATAATTATAGTGTTCACTTGAAGATTAGAATTTAACTTGATAGTATGATCCTCATTGAATATACGTGTGGGTGGATCACATAAACTAATTTCAGGTTTCTAAAGCTACTAATCTTTTTGGATGATTTCTTTTCCCTGCAGATCTCTGCTCCCTCAACTGCCTACTTAATATGAATATGAGATTCCTAAGTTTCCATTTCTACTAGGTGGGAGAAACACTAGTGCAAGTCAAGAAAGTCAGAACAAAGCTTGAGTCCTGGATTGAATGAAGATAGTTTCTCAGTGTGAAGCTACTTTCATGCAAGAAGGGCATTGATTTAAAACAAATTGCATATTAATTATTTAATATGCATAACTATATTATCAAGGATCATGTTTTACTTCAAAAGAGACAGCAAAGGTTACTTCTAATCAGGACTACTTGATTGTCATTTTGAAGTTATCAATTTGATATCCCATCCACACTATTTTGTAAGACTCATACCTGCTTTGAAATGCAGAAATTCAAAAGGTAAAAAACCACCAGAAATCACAGAAGAGGAAAAGAGAATCAATACAATAACACAACTGAGGGTGGACACCTTACCAGGTAGAGTGAATCCAGTGTGTCCAGGAGCTTTGTTATTCTTGAGAATACTTGATTTTTAAAGGATTTTTCTGTTGTGCATTGGAGAACCTTGGCAAAGTGGATTGCTTAAGTCGCTCAAGGTTTGTCTACTGATTAGAGTGGAAGCTGCTGTAGGTCAGGGAACGGAGTAATTTTTCTACATACCTCTTGTTTGAAGGTGTTCAAAAGGTAGAGGGTGCCTCACAGACAAGAAAGTGACTGAGCCTGACAACATCCTCACTCAACTCCCTAGACAGTCCCTGATTGGGGGCAGAGGGTCAACTGGACATCAAAGAGTTGCCACAGGCTTTTCTGCAGTGGAAGGCTGAGATGCTCTTAATGATTCTTTGATCTTTGTTTCCATTCTTCCTAATCCCCTCTATCGCCCCCATGCATACCTCACAGTGGGTCTCTTCTACCAGTCCTCACCCTGTCTTCTCTTTTCAGCTACTATCACAGAAAAGCCCCTGACATCCTGTCCATATTATGGAAGAAAACAAGAGTGCAATCAACCACCTAATCCAGACAAGCTGTTATAGTATTTAACTGACCTGTCTGAATAGTGAGAGTGTTTGGTGAGATCTTTTAAATCTCAGAACAATGAACGCAATTTGTTTTCCTCCCTGCTTCATTAAGAACTCAGATTCTATTCCTAGAACTATTTCTACCTCACCTGTTCAAGAACCATCAAGGGAAGCAAGCAAATCTGAAGTTTAAATCCCTCAAACCATGTAAATCTTGAGCACTAGGTTTTAAAAACTAAAATTTAAAGCTATATTTGTTGTAATTGAAGGTGTCCTGAAAGTGTAGAATTTCATAAATTGCAATATAAAAAAGGATGAATTACTTCTTTTGAGAAGAAGCAGAATTGTAATCAAACAGTCCCTGAATGTTAGACTCCTACATACTCTAAAACCTGTGACGAAGAAAATTGGAAATGAACTTCAATTTCAACAAGAAAACTTTGGTTCAGTTTAAAGATGGTCTTAAATGTATATGACATTTTGGAACCTCCTTTAATGAAAGAAAATAGGTCCTCGAAAACTTTGATGTTCAATTCCACAGCCTGGAGGAAGGGAATTGAACCAAATGACCTTCTAAGGACTTTATTCTGCATGGGAAGGTCACCCAGGTCCTGGGATTGACAGATGGTGCACACAAAAGATTGAGCCTTTCAGTAAAAGCTGGAAAATTATGTTATTCAAATTTATTCTTCTAAAAGGTAGTTGCACAACCTGTGATCATCAATACACTTCCCAAAGATCAGGCATTGGTTAGCTTATTTTTCATTCAGCCAGCAGGTACTGAGACTTGCTGTGTGCCAACTTCTAGGATTGGCATACTGAAAGATGTAAGGAAAAATAAAATAAAACTGGAATTTTGATTCCCAAATTATATTTTCAACTGAATATTTGTCTTATAACTTTTTCTATATTGTGCAAGAATTGAAAGATTCACAAAAGGATTGTGTTAGGTGGCTATTCTTTCTTGTTCAACTTACAGAGAAAATGGAGAGTGCTGAGTTTTATATAACTGGGGCTAAGTTCTAGCCAGGTAGCTGTTTTAAATCTGGTAAAAATAATTTGTTCATTTCCAAATGAATATAAATCTTTTTCCTTTGTCCCACCTTAACTATTCATTTACCTTTTAGCCATTTAATGTACATATTCTCTTAAAGTTCCACTCTCAATCTCTAGTCAATGTTCTTTTTTCTTATCTATCTATACCCTTCTATTGTCACTTTGCTGTAAGTCAAGGTATCTCTCTCCAAGATTTCTATGTCTAAATCCCTTACTATCTTCAATGCTTTCCTCAAACATAACCTCAACATTATGCCTACTCCTCTCTGATACATTCAATATGACAACCTATCCTTGTCACTGTACATCTGTCTTCAATTTTTCAAGAGTTGGCTTATTAATAATGCACTAATGAATTGTATCTGTTCAAAAATTCTGAAGCTCACACTTACAACCATGATTGCTTCATCACAGGAGGTGTAAGAAATACTGTGTAGATGCCTCTAGAACTGGAGACTTGTTCTAATAATTCCTGTGAGCATCCTGAAAGTCTCAGTTTCTAGATGTTTAGTCAAACAGGGAGAGTTTCACATCTCCCTTGGCTGACAAGTGAAACTATATCCTGGTTTGGGGCATATTCTAAATTATGTCATATTGTTTCACATTATTACTCCACTGGTTATAAACTTTCAAAATCCTCCATTGAGGGCTCATTTTCTGATTCTTATAGAATTCATTCAAAAATGGTTAGTGTCCATTACATATAATATATCCAGGAAAATATTGCCCTAATTACCATTGTATCATATAATCAATTATGAGTCTAATCAGTTCATTTGAAAAATTTGGTTTTTATTTTTCTTATTGTTTTGGTGAGGCATCATATTAATAAAACTAACAGGCAGCACAGTGAGGGCTATATGAAAGCTTTAGGCAAAAGAGGAACTCTATTAAGCTAGTGCAAATTAAGAAGCTTTCAGAAAGAGGGAGGAATCCAATTCAGGCTTGGAAAGGTGCATATAAATGTAGTAAGTGACTGGGAAAGAGGAGGGAAGGGCAAGGAGGGCAAGTGGAGCTCAGTTGATGTTGACTCATGTTGGCTAGAGATGTCAATTCAAGTAAAAGTTTGGAAAGGAATTTGAACCTTTAAATACCTATCCAAAAATTTTAAGGTTTTATTTGTAAAAACATAGATTTTAATTAAGTAGTACCTCAATTTGGAATGTGGTTTAACCAAGTTCCAAATTTGTATGAGTTGTTTAGCCAATATGAGTCTTGGTTTGCAAAGCTGTATTTTAAAAATAATAATAGTTTTCAAAATGCAGAAAGAATTAGAGAATATAAATGTGTAATACTTCCATCAAATTACATCCTGGATATATGACCCTGTAGAAGTCTGTGTTTGAGGTGCGTTTTCTTCCCTTCTCTGCCCTGTTCTGTGGATTGCATGATCTGGGTTCCTCTCCCATGACCCTCCTGACCCAAGTTCTGCTAGGGACTTGGCCAATAGAAGGCATGGCCAGAAAACTGAAAGGTAGGAAGAGGAATAAGTCTTCATATTTCTTCCACATTTCTTACATGTCTGTGCAGTGGATATGCCTTTCCACGACATTAGCTCCTGTAGAGCAGGGGCTATTTCACAGCTGTAGATCTAATGGGCTCTAAGAGCATAATTTATTTTTCCCACACAGGCAGTTTTCCTTAATGCTAGTTTTTGATTGTCTCAACATCCCTTGTTGTTTCCCTGATCTTACCCATACTTTAAAAGGAATCATTGCATTAAAGTCCCTACCCTATTTCTTGATGAGATCCTGACAAAATATAGGATGTGCCTCAATTGCATTCTTATTATTCTAATGACAATGGAACCACCAAGATAGTGGCATATCATGAAGTAGCCATGCTTCAGAATAATCAAGAATTTTACCATATAGAAAAGAGTCTCTAAGCATGGAAAAAAGGAATATCAAGCATATTTTTAATACAAAAACCAGCATGCTAGTTAGGCATTTCCAAAGATCAGAGAAAAAATGTAACCACAAAAATGCGAACCAAGTGATGAGTGATTTCACTTTTTCATGAAAGAGCATCATGACTAAATATGGTGAGCAATGAGAAGAAAAACAAACAATGAGTTAAAGGATGACCTTATAGGACTGCTTGCAGTTTTACCGACATGTTTGATTTATCCAGCTATTTATCATTTACATCAAATTTAAAGTATTCTTAAATACTCATCAAAACTTCAATTTGTTCCAGCCAAATGAGATTATGCTTTTCACTGACTTTTATTAATGAGTGGGTCCCGAGAAGAAAGAAGGCAATGAAAACATAAAGGACAGACTGGCAAACATGGAGAATATATAACTATTATAAGGTTAATTAATTAGCTGAGATATAATTCCAAATCTCAATATCCAAACACCTGGAAAATTCTCATTGTTATATAACAATTTTTGAAACCTGTTATGTATTTGTATGTGTATTTAATTTTATAATAATCTTCAAAGTTAAAATTGCCTCCACCAATATTAAGATAAAGAAGCTCAGGATAATGAAAACAAAGGTGTATATCTGTATGTATATGTATGTGTGTGTGAGAATTTATTAGTTGTATGCATTACTTCATGTAAATGCATATTGTTTTCTATATATTTTCTGTTTATAAAAGCTCTGTTTCAAACAAAAAGAAAAACATAAAGCAGAAAAATTAAATGAGCCAAAAATTAAATTAAAATGAGACAAAATTTATTCAGAATGACTTGGTAAATTTTTCCATGTTTTTGTGTTGAGAGAAATATAGATATCTCAATGAAATATAAGCACAAATACTTATACACATAGGCAAATACATACATGCACTTACATAGTTAAAATCATTGTAATACAAATGCTACAAATGTCATATAGTTTTTAAAAATTATTTAACATATATTCTAAGGCATTTTTAATTTATGAATTTTATTCTATACCAGGTGTTGACCTGGATATTATTTTGATTCTAATAATAAAGTACAGAAATTGAAGATCTAAGAATTTAACACAATTATTACTATTAACCCTGTGTTCACTCTCATATGCTACAAATTCTGTCCCATCTGCTTCTCCCCAGTCCCATTTCTCAAACTGGCATGTACTTTCTTAACGCCAATATTTTGAACCATGGGTCTGTTGTTGACTTAGGTAAGTTTCCATAGTATTCATAATTTGGCAACAATTATCAGCATCCTCCTCCCACACATGCTCATACCACACCAAATATCTGACCTTCACCAATCACAAATATTTTGTATTGCCTACACTAGCAGCTTGCTACTACAAAGTGTTCACCTGGAAACTCATGCCTGTTTATGAAACAATCTCAAGAGAAAAAATAGAATGTCTTTCCTCATGTCAAATAGACTCCCAGATTTCCTACTCAATAAGCAAGTTAGAAAAACAATAATGTCTAGGGCCACTGGATATGGGATCTGGTACCAACTCACACCTGCTCTCTTAAATTTAACAAAATATTCTTTCTTTTCTATGGCATTCAGACTCTGTCTCTCATTTGGAATTATTCAAGGAATATAAAAGAATACAGTTAAGCTTTCTTGTTTAACCACAATTATGTATTTGTAACATATGTATAGAGAAGAGGAAGTACCTACACTGACGTCAAGGCAGGATGGAAAAGAGAGAACAGGAAAAAAAGGAGTCTTTAAATAAAGATAAGAGAGTAGAAGATAAAACACTGGGTAGCTGTGTCATGTCAACACCATTTCTTTCCAATGAGATAAGACATTTTAACTACGGCACCTGGAAAATAGTAAGCACAGTAACAGTCACTCATAAATTTTCTCCAAATGATAGCTATTTCTTAAAATGTGAATTTACTTTTGAAAGCATCAATATCATACAACATTACAAGAAATATAATTCTACAAAAATAAGTATCACTCATAATCACTTCATCTGAAATAAGAGCCATTAACATTTTTGCATACTTTTTTTGCATACTTTTTATTCTTTTCTTTTTAAGGAAACATATGTTCATGTCGGCATAACCTAAGAAATGTAGATGTGCAAGGTTGCTTTCTTCTTTAAGCCTATTTCAAGTCACAAATACTGACTCCTGGGGGACTGGTGACTGGGTCAGTTGATAATATCTCTTAGTGCCCAAAATACAACCCAAAGGACTGCAGAATGAGATTGAGAGAGCTCCAGGGATCTGTGGTTTCTTTGTTGAGCCTTCCTAAGAGAACCTCAGGTTATAGCTGTGGGTCTGTGACTAAGAAAATCTCTGCATTCTAAAACCATCCCTGTCCCTTTGCCCTCTTCAGCTTCTTAGGTTCTCATACTCAAAACAGGAGTATAGAATCCTCTCACCTAGGCTAACTTTTGGTCTTAGGTAAAATAAAAGAAGTATAAAGGGAGAATTAAGCTCTGAAATGTGCCACAGGCTTTGCTTTCAACTCTATTTTGGACATGCAAATATTAACAGTTTTCTTTTTCCAGAAAATGTACATATAACCCTTGAAAACATGTAAATTTGAGTAAGGTTAAAAAACAGAGTGAATTTACTTTAATTATTAACTGACTGGGAGTCTTTGGCTATATGTGTGTGTGTGTGTGTGTGTGTGTGTATGTGTATATATATAACACATATTAAAACAGGCATTGCTCGCCTGCGCCGCGGCTCACTAGGCTAATCCTCTGCCTGTGGTGCTGGCACCCCGGGTTCTAGTCCCGGTTGGGGCGCTGGATTCTGTCCCAGTTGCTCCTCTTCCAGTCCAGCTCTTGCTGTGGCCCAGGAGTGCAGTGGAGGATGGCTCAGGTCCTTGGGCCCTGTACCTGCATGGGAGACCAGGAGGAGGCACCTGGCTTCTGGATTTGGATAGGCGCAGTGCGCCAGCCGCAATGCGCTGGCCTTAGTGGCCACTTGGGGGGATGAACCAATGGAAAAGGAAGACCTTTCTCTCTGTCTTTCTCTCTCTGTCTCACTGTCTAACTCTACCTGTCAAAAAAAAAAAAAATTAAACAAACAAAAAAAAAAACCAGGCATTGACATGTTTGTAAATTTACATAGCATAATACAGCATAACTTGGCTCTAATGTATGTCCCTCTTATGTATTTGTGACTTTGGGCTACTTGTTTATTAACCTCATGTGTTTAAGTTTCCTGATATGAAAAAATGGAATAATAATATTACCTAGTTCATAAGAATAATGTAGATTCAAGTAACATGTGTAAATGCATTATATATAATTCATTATATATAGATGCATGCATATATTTGTAGATATGTCTATATAAAACTTAAATAATGTGTGGTACAAGATCAGCAGTATATAAATACAAGTGAATATGTAACTAATTTTTATTATTATTCCCTTCACTTACCAGTACCCTTTCATTCATCCTTTATCATGTTAACTACAAAATAAGTGAAATTCTAAGTTTCATCTAGGAATTCTCCGGAAACTTTTTAGCATCAACTCTCATTTTTATATTGTGCTATAAATTCTTCTCTGACATTACATTTCACCTGTATTAGAGTTTCAGGGAGACAGTCCCATTGATTGCCAAACAGCTCTCTACCCTGTTTTCTCCTTTGCTAATAGAAATCTTGAGTTGGAAAAACTGGTCTTCAGTACCCAGCAGTTGAATCATGGTATTCTCATCCAATCATTGTTAATTCCATTGACTAGATCCATAACTGATTTGGTGAATGCCATGTGACCCAATCCTGGCCAACGAAAACTACGGGTAAGTCTGTTGTAGAGGTGGGAAGGGCTTAAAGATTTCCTCCATAGTAAAAACATTGCGGTAGAAAACATCCCTCTTCCATTGTGAAGTATAAAACTTTCTACATAATACAGATTTTTTTAATATTTACTTATTTGTTTACTTGAAAGACAGAAATATAGAGATAGAGAGGAAGGAAGGAAAGAAGGAAGGAAGGAAGGAAGGAAGGAAGGAAGGAAGGAAGGAAGGAAGGAAGGAAGGAAGGGAGGGAGAGATTCCATCTACCAGCTCCCACCCCAAAAAAAGGCTGCAAAGGGCAGGGCAGGGCCAGGTGAAAGCCCCTGTGGGTACAGGGGCCAAAGCATTCAGGAACATTAGCAGGGAACAAGGTTGGAAGTGCAGCAGCCAAGAGTTAAATTGGTGCTTATACGGGATGCTGATGTCACATGATGTGTCCCAATGCAGGCTCCCAAATTTGTTTCTTTTTGAACTTTGTCTTCTCCACTCTCCTATTATTCATTTTGGTAACACCACTCTAGATTCTCCTACCACAATCTCAAATTCATCTGAGGCTCAAATAACCTGAGTCTTGTCTTTGAAGCCTTTCCTGATACCCCATATCGTGAATGAATTCCTCCACTGCATTTCCCATATATCCTGATCATACTTGAGTACTAGGTACCTAAGTGGATCAAGACCTTGCTCTAGACTCAAATTGCCTGTATTTAAGTACAGATTCATCCAACTATCTCTTCTTGTCTATACCTTAGTTTCCTATTTTTGCAAACTAAGGCTATTTATAGTGGGTATATTTTAGTGCTCATGTGAAAATTACATGAATCAATTATCAGAACACATTTTTATGTAGTGTCTACCATATAGTAAACACTTCTTAAATTGAGAGATAATATGAGAAATATTAATTGTATTGTTAGGACTATTAATCATTTTAATTCAATTCATTGCCTACACTTCACACACACACACACACTGGATTGCAAGAGCAGCTTGAGCTGAGATTCTGCATTCATCATTTCCCCATTTGCACACACTAGGTGTTCTGAGAAAGTTTCCTTAAGTGAAGCATGCCAGATGACAAGGAAAGAGAATAAGGATCTGTTTGTTGTGTGTGTTCCTTTTCTTTCTTCTTTTGGAATGGGAAAGAAGTTATGGATTCATAAAGTCAATCTGCTTACCTGTTTTCACCCAATGCCTAAACGTCAAAATCTGTCTAGTACCCCTCAAAGTCAGCAACAGAGTAGGCTTAGCCATGCAGGCACGTCATATCTCGACGGAACAAATGAGCCTTTCAGCAGGACAGGGCCATCACAACACAATGAACTCTATATTAGTGGTACGCAGAGCCCATGCACATAGTGAGCTGACTGAGGACTCTGACAACATGGCCACTGTGTGTGCCACACAGCCAGGCTGGTACCTCAGAGGAGCTGATTATACAGAAGAGACTGGTCTTCCACAGAGCATAGAACCTCCCACTCCCCCCCTCCCATCATTGCAGGCCACACAAATGACCATATTCAAGAGGTTCACACAATCCTACTTGTTTGAGCGTCTGAGAGCACATCCCACACCTGGATGTTTGATTTGTTGCGTTTGATTTATTGCCTCTAAGATGCTTCCTAACAGAAATTGGAGGAGCAGCCAGATTCCTCTCATGAGAAGCAGATATCAGGCGACATCACAGCCATGAAGATGATGGAGCCTGGTGGAATACAGTGAATCCTCCAATCTCCTGATATTATTCAAGATTAAATGGGAGTTCCAGAGTGGTGGCCTTATTCAGGATCCAAGCAAGCTCATATGCTTCTTATCTTTAAATCAGAGAACTTAATCCTCTTATAGGGTGGAGACGACAGCTTCTTCGTTGGATGAATAATAATATTTTTGCACAAATAGAAAGAACAATTTTATCTTCAAAGAAGCAACTCAGCTCTTTGCAGGGTCTGCAAGTATTTTTTTTCCCTTTGCTATTCTGTTCTATATTCCTTCCCCAACCTTGGCCTTATGTGGTTAATTCTACCCTCCTCTGATGAAAAGGAGTTCTTTTTTTTTTTTTTGGACCCCCACTTTAAGCTCAATGTCTCCTTTATGTTCTTTTATCCTTTGAGATCTGTTCTTATAGTGTTTTTGCAATTTGTAATTAAATGTGTAATCCTGGTGTTTGTTAAATGTCCTTCTCTCCTGTTGCTCTGTAGATCTCCTGGTAAAGATGATCTAGATGAACTCTTAAAGGGAAACTCCCTGAGCCCCATCCCAGGCTTTTAGAGCCACAATATCCAGAGGTTTAACCCAGGTATTTTTTTAACTGATGTTAAAGTTCAAGAAACGTTTTACTGAAGTTTAGGTTTTCTGAGAGTAAAGTCATATTGTTTGTACTGAACTCTTGTCCCAGTGACAGAGTTGGTATGTGGCACATAACTAGCTTATAGGAAATCCTTTTCAGGGAAATAAAAGTAAAATTTGAGAACCAAGAGATAATTATGCTTTTTTTTTTTTTTTTGACAGCTAGAGTGGACAGTGAGAGAGACAGAGAGAAAGGTCTTCCTTTGCCCTTGGTTCACCCTTCAATGGCTGCTGCAGCCAGCGCACTGCGGCCGGCGCACCGCGCTGATCCGATGGCAGGAGCCAGGTGCTTCTCCTGGTCTCCCATGGGGTGCAGGGCCCAAGCACCTGGGCCATCCTCCACTGCCCTCCCAGGCCACAGCAGAGAGCTGGCCTGGAAGAGGGGCAACTGGGACAGAATCCGGTGACCCAACCAGGACTAGAACCCAGTGTGCTGGCGTTGCAAGGTGGAGGATTAGCTTAGTGAGCCGCGGTGCCGGCCTAATTATGCTTCTTATAGGGGCACTAAAAAGAGATCTTAAGCATATTTCAATTCTACATATATTTGAGCTCTCCCATTCATCTTGAAAATAAAGAAGTTTGTTGTAGATATCACTTATAAAAGTGCTCAAAACTTTGTAAGTGTGAGCTTCTGTGTTTTGTTCAAGATAAAGTAATGAGAAAGAAATTGATTTTGCAACCCTGAACAGATGACTCTGGCATTCACTGGCATTGTAACCTATGACAACTGACTTATGTTTTTGAGTTCCAGTTCCTTCGTCTGTAAGACAACAGCCACATCAAAATGTGGTTGTACACATATAATTAAATAAAAAGGTATAAATTTGACAGTTGCATTCTGCTTGGATAGAAAGAGCAGTCAATGAATAATTGTCCTCTGCTTGTCCTCACTCAAGCATATTGTTTTTAAAACAACTAGGAAATATTTTGGCAAGTAGTCGACATCATTGTGCCCCTTAGTCATCATTTTCAGTAATGTTTAGGGAGCATTGTGGCTCTTAATTGGAATTAGGAAGAATAATGAATCCAGCCCTGAACTTGAATTGGCAGAACATGTTTTCAGAATTATCTCCATTTTAGGACTATGTGTGGCTTCAGACCAATCAGCATTCAGAAGATCTGATTTGGAAACAGAGATTGGGACTGAGAAAATTCAACCGCAGGGATAGTTTTCAAATGGGAATTAGAACCTCTAGTTAATTTGTGATGATATATCTTTGAAAACCAGAGGATAATTCATTAAAAGAAAAAGAGGACATTGAACAGGCAAATTCAGGATCATGAGAAACTGTCATTATACCTATATTTTAATACTGTAACAAAATGGATAATATCCAGCCACAGCAAAGCGGTAGAGAAGAAAAGTTCATGTTCCCTTCACTTAGTTCCTTGGAGAAAGCATTCTAATTGTTTTAACTCTTTTACTGGCGATGGGGTGGGGGATGAGACTTGAAAGGCATAAGAACTTTGGCAACTCCATCTTTTCCAGCTGTGTTAACAAACTTCTGCGAAACAGATGGGGATCTGGCTTCAGCACTCAGAACTACAGATTGTCTTAATCAATTGACACTTCACAGTGCTACGAAATCCATAATAAAAATTAACCCTCCTTTCGATGCTCTAGGAACATTGGAGGTCTGTTAAGTCTTTGCACTTTCACTCCAACTATTAAAATACAATTCATTTCAATAACATGTATGACTTTTCTCTGTAAAACTTTTTCTTTCTTTAAGGATACAACATCAGTTAATATATATTTCTTATACAGTTAATCCCTGTTGCTTTGGAAAAGTATGAGCCTTGCAGCAAAATACTTCAATATACTTTGATGTTAGATAGCACCTCGTTCACTATCAAACAACAGTCAATTTTCTTTATTGTTTAGAGATGTTCATAATTATAGAAAATGTTTATATGGACTCAAGTTTTCAAGGCACTTACACACAAAATAATGTCTTTGAGCACATAGCTGTAATATTAACAGTTTTCGTTAGTCAATGATACCTTAATATGTAGGCTTCTCACAATTTTTCATTTGGTGACATTCCTTGTCTTTTGATTCTAACCTCAGGATACATCAAGAGTGTACAATGGGATACAAGGAACAGTTCCATGTGTTGTTTATTTCAGCCTTGCGGGTCTAGCTGCTATATGACACTGTGAGAGAGGCTTTTAAACATGAATGAACTCAAAATAGAATTAGGTGACAAATTGCGTGGCCAACTAGTGGTTTGTCCAGGATTGCCGTTTTTATGGCAATTTCCATTTATTTACTTGATTTTCAGAGAAAGAGAGAGAGAGGATACTCTGATCCACTAGTTCACTCCCCAAATGCTGACAATGGAGCCAGAGGCTGGGACATGTTCCAGGTTTCCTACATTGTTGCCATGAGCCCAGTTATTGAAGGTACCACTGCTCCCTCCCAAAGTCTATATTAGCAGAAAGATAAACTCAAGATCCAGAGCAGGAACCAAGCCCAGGTACTACAACGTGGAATACGGGAAGCAACTACCAAGCTAAACACCCACTCTCTTTGGGTTTCAAACTGAAAGTCCAGTAGTTAGCCTTGGGCAAACTGAAATAACTGATCACCAATACTTGTCATTAGTAGCAACTACATTTTATTTTGTAAACGATTATTTAATAAATATAAATTTCCAAAGTACAGCTTTTGGATTACAGTGACTTCCGCCTCCCATAACTTCCCTCCTACCCGCAACCCTCCCATCTCTTGCTCCCTCTCCCATTCCATTCACATCAAGATTCATTTTCAATTATCTTTATATACAGAAGATCAATTTAGTATATATTAAGTAAAGATTTCAACAGTTTTCACCCACACAGAAACATGAAGTGTAAAGTACTGTTTGATTACTAGTTATACCATTGATTCACATAGTACAACTCATTAAGGACAGAGATCCTACATGGGGAGTAAGTGCACAGTGACTCCTGTTGTTGACTTAACAATTTGACACTCTTGTTTATGGCGTCAGTAATCACCCTAGGCTCTTGTCATGAGTTGCCAAGACTATGGGAGCCTTTTGAGTTCGCCGACTCTGATCTTATTTAGACAAGGCCATTTTCAAAGTGGTAGTTCTCTCCTCCCTTCAGAGAAAGGTACCTCCTTCTTTGATGGCCTGTTCTTTCCTCTGGGATCTCACTCACAGAGATCTTTCTTTTCTTTTTTTTTTTTTTTTTTCTTACCAGAGTGTCTTGGCTTTCCATGCCTGAAATACTTTCACCTACATTTTATAAAATACAAAATGCTCAAGGTCATTTTAATATGGTTATCCACACACAACTAAAGTACCAGAATGTTAAATGTAGAACAATAAGTTCTTCCTGAGTATTTTTGGAAAGTGCTATCAAGTCTTCATAAGCACGCGTGCTATATTCCACTGTTGAGCTTTAAATATGCAAAGTGACAAACTAAGACTTAAGTCTCTGGCATTAAAAAGTGACATCTCTAGCATGTGTAGAGATTCTTACCATAACTTCTGATCAGAGTTAAAAAAATAGAAAACCTGGAGTTAATAATTGACAAAATCATTAAAAAGTAATTCTTTCTGAATGTGTTTTGGTGGCTTCTAATCGCTGTTACTCCAGTTCCTCTAGAACCCTTAGAAATATCTATGTTTTTCTAGTACCTGTCTGCTTAATTACGTTATGTAGAATTAATGATAATAGGAGGAACCCTCTATAAAAAGTTTAGTGAACTGTATGTAGGCCTATTTCATAATATTATTAGAGCTCTACACTAATTCAACAGACTTTATTTCTTATTTTCTTGATGTAATATAAAGTAAATATTATTAATCCTATTTTGTAAATGAAAAACTCAGACACCAGAGCTGAGCTTTGATCTGATTAAAGGAGGACTAAAAATGCTTATAGTCAATTCTGAGGTGGTTTATGGAGGACATAAAAACATTTTAAGTGATCAAAAAAACTATTTTATTATAGAACTACCTGCCCTTTTCCAACTAGATCTTTGTTGTCATACTTGATAGAAAAACTAGCCAGGTAAAGGGGCAGGAGATAATTTTGGATCTGTAACTTTAAATGGCATAGAAATGGTCACACTATTGGGAGGACAGGAGGAAATACTTCAGTAAAACCCTTCAAAGCGGAACCTGGATTCCTTATGTGCTTTTGCAAGAACCCTCAATTCTGCTGTCAGCTCACCAGCCCTTAACTCTTATTTTGTAACACTGTAGTTAAGTTTTCGGGTGAGCTAACCACCTACTGTTAGCATCTCACTCACAAGAATTTTCATCATTCAGTAAACCTCTGTCCTAACTCTGCAAAAGAATGATCTGCAGGCATTGCCATTGTGGCATAGTAGGTTAAGCCTCAGCCTGTGAACTCTGGCATTCCAGATGGGCACTGGCTAAGATCCCAGCTGCTCCACTTCGCATCCAGCTTCCTGATAATGAGCCTTGGAAAGCAGTGGAGGACAGCCCAAGTGTTTGGGCCCCCACATCCACATGGGAGATCCAGAAGAAGCTCCTATCTCCTGGTTTTGGAACAAACCAGCCCAAGAACTTGCAGCCATTTGGGGAATAAATCAGTAGATGGAAGACTCTCTCTCTCCCTCCCCTCAAACAGCTCCTTCAATTTTTTTTTTTTAAAGAACGATCTGTCAACTTTTTGAAACACAAATAGGGCCAGCATTATATATAGCTCAGTGGGTTAAGCCACCATTTGGGATGCCAGCATCCCACATCACAATCCTGTTCTGTTCCAGCTGCTCTGCTTCAGACTCTACTTCCTGCTAAAATACTTGGGAAGTTGACAGATCATGGCCTAAGTGCTTGGGCCCCTGCCACCCTTGTTGGGGAATAAAATGAGTTCCTTCCTGAATTCAGCCTGGGCCAGAGATTCGACTTCTCTCTCTCTCTCTCTCCTCTCGCTTGCTCTCTGCCCTTTCTCTCTCTCTCTCTCTCTCTCTCTCTCTCTCTCTCTTGCTCTGCCTTTAAATAAATAAATAAGTAAGTAAGTAAATTCTAAAAATCAAGTTTTTAGACCCCAGCACAAAGCTACCAGATCTTTCGAGTTTAGAGGTGGCGGTTACATTTTCAAAATGTTAACAGGTGATCCTGAGGCAGTTAGAGTTGAGGACTGACTCATGCTTCATGCAAGGTATGGTTCTTTGTTGGAATAAGAATCTTGAAGTCAATGTTCTATTTAGTTGACTGAATTGAGATTCTGAATAGAGGCCATTTCGTCCAACTTATCTGATATTAGCATGATGATTCTATGTAGCTGCTATTACTCTTTTGTTTATACTCATCTTCACCATTTTAAAATACCCTCAAAATTCTGCAATAATCAAAAGGTGCTAGCTCTTTCTTGAAGACTGAACATCTTCCTCCTCCTTAACCAGGAAGGCAGGGAGATCATCTTTAGTGAATGGAATGGCAGTGGGTGGTGAGAATGTGCAAAAGGCAGCGATTTGGGATTTGTGCTCAGCTATAAGCACTGGAACTTAACCAAGATGGAAATTTACTAACATTCCAGATTTGACCTAAGGGCCCTGTGTGGGCAGGGAGGGATATCCCCATCTCAAAGCTATAGCTTTCCTTGTATAGAAAGTACTCAGTAAACACAGTGCTTAGAATCTCTGCACACAGTATTAAAACACCCTATTCAGAATCTCTACAGTGAAAGGTCACTTTAGGATATAAATTAAAAACAGGATACTCTTAACTCTAGGTAAAAGAAGAAATTCAGTTGTTGTCATGATCTAACTATGGCTAGAGAAATGTCTTTTAATGCTCAGTAGGTACCAGGCATTAAATCAATCAAAACATTATACCAGTCATTAGCCACAAGGCATCACTCTGATCAGATCATGTTAATTGTGAAAATCTGAATTACAGCAACATAATGAATTTATTGAAATGAAGATAAGAAAAATATTTTAGTCTGTATAAATATCATTAATAAAAAAGATCATATTAAAGAGAAATCATGAGAATAATAATGCTATTATGAGAAAAATAATTGTTAATACAAAACACTCCCTCAATTCTGACTGCACTACAATTAATTCTAAATGTTTTATGTACACCACACCAGTTTTTCTGATCACTACATGAAGCTCATATTATCATCCCCATTGTACAAATGAGAATTCTGAAGCTCACAGAATTCAATACACTTATCTAAAGCCACAGTAAGGAAGAGTCAGTGACCAGATTTAAACACATGCTTATCTCACTCAAAAGTGTGTAACTTTATTTATTTCATTTGCTTCACAAAGATCATGGTTTATCAAATGCAGATACCAAAGAAATGGATCAAAAACTTACTGCAATAATAAGAAATAATTTTCATTACTAAGGTGCTCCTAGAACCCACATGAAGAAGCGTTAGTACTGAATTATCAGAAAGATCTGTCATTGACTATCTTAAAACATAAACCTGAGAGAGAATAGTATACTGACTCTTACATATTATTAAACTCTGTTATTTAGCTATTATTCATTTTCTAAGTGGAGTCCACAATAAGCACCATTTTCCTCTTAGCCTTTTCCCCTGAAGTGATAGGCTCTCAATTTGAAGGGGAGTATGTTTTTCAAGTCAGCTTTTTATGTCTATGTGAGGTCACTTAAATCATCTCAGTTCTCCAATAAACAGAATTAATAGTATTGGGATGAGCTTCTAACAAATTCCAAACAATATGCTCTTTTGTACTATAACTCTTCTCTGACAGTTCACCAACGTGGTACATTTAACAGTTCCATAAATTTGTGTAATGGTAAACAAATGACTAATAAATGTCTGAATTCTCGATGAAAACATTCAAGTAAATGTATTGCAGAAATAAATAAATGGCCATTAAAACTTAACAGTGAGTGGGAAATTACAGTGGTTTGTGAAAATGAACTAATGGACAAGTTATTTATGGCTGTGATTTTAAAACTGGATGTTTATTTAGCAACATAAATAGGACCTGAGTCCAAAGAGGAAGTCTCTCAGCTTCTGGCAACAGATATAATAACCTTATAATAATCAAATAATAAAAGCACAAAGCTCTAGTGAATTACAACAAGTTGCCTATTCTGCTCCTATTCTGAGCTATCATTTTAAAAAATGTTTTTTGCAGCTTAATGTAGACAATTCAAGAGCTTCTCCAGATAATAAGTTTTACTGCCCCAGAAATTTAATAAACATTACATATTGAATAATATGTCTCTTCCATTGCCATCATTTAATCAGCTGTCACATTTTAATCCTTTTCTACAGTCACTCTTAAATCCATGCTGTGTCCAGTACCCCCACAATAGCATCTCACCCCTACTCACCAGAGAGTTTTTGTTAGTCTTCAGTTTGATGTACTCCTTTCTTAATTGGTTGCCTTCAAAATCTATTGCCATGTTGTTCCTCCTAGGTCAAGTCTCTAATTCAATTTATTCCCTACTCAGAAATCATCAGGGGCAGAGCCAAGATGGTGGAAGAGTGAGGGCGTGCACTGATAGTCTGGGAAAAGATAATTAAATAAAAGTGGAGTTACTGTAGTCTCAGGAAAAGGCTCGGGAAAAAATTGCAGAGGAAACTCTTCCAGATCTAGTGGATGTGACACGGAGGACCTACGGGGAGAGCAAGGATGCCCACAGTGCAGAGGACAGCTGTGGAGTCTGTGCGCCAGCACTGGAAGGGGAGGTGAGACAAATACCTTGGTAACCCAAGACATTGGAGGTGAAAGGCAGAAAGAGCCGAGAGGGAATGAAAGCCCTACCGGGGAAAGATCACCAGGCTGACTGGAGGAGAGAAAAAAATGAATAAATAAGGGGAACCGGCATGGACACTAGCCTCTCTCTCCACTCACCTTACAAAGCAAGCAAGACAAAGAGCAGGCGCCATTTTGAACATGCATAAAGTGGCGCCCGCCATCAGCCAAGCAGAAAATCCTGACTCTTGTGGGGAGAAATAACAGGAGGTTAGGACCCAGTGAAAGTGTGGAGCTAATGAACTGAGATTGTGAAAATCTGAGGGTGCGCAAGAGAACTCACCGAGTACACAAACTTGGTAACCTTGGCAACCGGGTGAGAGACTGCGGAGAAATTTGAGACCATACTGAGGGCTGCATAAACCCTTTGTGGGGTCCCTGGGGTAGAGAAAGCAGTCAAATACACACAGGTGTGGGGAGCAGCCCGGACTGGACTGAGTTACTGGAATTAAGACTTATTCTATGCATCTGCTCTCCCACAATATGGCGCTGGGAGAGAAGTAAACAGCTTCCACACAGCTGCCTCCAGTTCAGCTAATAAACTGTAGGACTTGCTACTGATTGGAGGAGAGCAGCGTACTCGGCTTGTGGGCAGCCGAGTTAGGATTGGCGGAGGAGGACTATAAAGGAGGAGAGAGACAGCATGCACCGGGAACATCTATGGGGAACATCTAAGGGAACCCGTGCAGCCCCCGAGAAAGCCGGCCGGCGGTGTGCCGCTCCCCTGCGGAAGTGGGGAATGTGGCCAGGGGGAACTGCCCTTCCACGGAGGTGGAAGGGATAGTAGCCAACCCGGGAAGAACCAGCAGCAAACCCGGGGAGGGCCGAGCAGACGAAAGAACAGCGCAGGGTCCTGTGTCGTTCCTCCACGAAGAGGGGGAGTGACATAATGGTGCCGTGACTCGGATATGAAGCCTAGGCAGGGTTTAGTGTCATTCCCCCATGAAGACGGGGAGCGACATAATGGTGCCGTGACTCGGATTAGGAAACTTAGGACGGATATGAAACTTAGGAGGGAAGAAATGACTCGGATTAGGAAACCTAGGTCGGATAGCAAACTTAAGAGGGAAGAAACGGGAAGAACTGGGAAAATACCGGAGAGAGAGACTAGCAAACAGCCTAGGGAAAAGCCGGACGAAAAGGGTGCCGGAAGAAGCTATTGAAAGCCTAGGCATAGATTCAGATACGGACTACAGGGGGAAGCTGGGAGAAATCTCTAAGGGCGAAAGCGAAAGTGAAAGCTAGAACAAACAGACTCGGACGCGGACTGTGGGGAGAGGCCAGGAGAAATGAGGGAGGAATATCGTTGGAGGAAAGCTTGGGGAAACATACCGGGTAGAGAAAAATGTTAGGGAAATTGAAGCCGCGGGGGGCAGGCCAAGGCGGACACGAAAGCCACTTTGGGATTCTCAAGTTAGCCCGGGAATAGGGGGCGAAAAGTTGAAACCAGAAGCTGAAACGTGAGCCTGGTTGGGATCCGTCTGATTAGCCCGGGGAGCAAAGGACGGGAAGCCAAACCGTGGGGCGGAGACGTATGCTGGGTTGAATTCGCCAGGCTAGCCCGGGGAACTTAGATTGAATGCTAGTGGCGGACACGTAAGCTACGCTGTGTTACTCGCGGAAGCCGCTGCGTGCAGAGAGAGCACGGGGCGTGAATAGATAGGGAACGGGGCTGGCGCGAGGCCATGGTGCAGACCCGAAGGGCGTGGAGACCGCGGAGCGCGCGAAGCCAAGCCGCGCAAAGCCGAGCCGCGCAGATGAGAGAGGCTGAAGCGGCTCAGAGCTGGGAAGCCGCCGAGAAGTAGCCTCGGGGCGGGCAGCGGGAAGCTGCGGGGATAAGAGAAACAGAAGTTTAGAAGTAAGATGAGAGAAATAGGAATGCTGGAAGATAGAAGTAAAATGGGAGAAATAGGAATGCCCGGAGATAGAGAAATAGAGAAATAGAAAGGCCTCCCTACAACACTGCAATGTGAGAGCTTGGATTCGGTCTGCCTGATTAAGTGAGGCGATGAGCACGATGAGCACCTGCGGCAGCTAGCAGCTTATGCGCCGCAGGTCACCGAAGACAGGCACGAATTAACATCAGTAAGGCTTCCCCACAATGTAACAATTAGGAGGCTTGGATTCGGTCTGCCTGATTAAGGCGGTAAGCGCCAGCAAGCAGCTCGACCAGAGTATGAGCTGCAGGTCACCGAAGATAGGCACGAACCAACACTAATAAGTCTCCCCCACAATATGGCAATGAGAAGGCTTGGATTCGGTTTGCCTGATAGGGCTTGTAAGCCCCCTGCAGGCAGAGCAGAGCATGCGCTGCAGGGCACCGAACACAGGCACGCATCAGCGCCTAAAATCCTCCTCACAACATGGTGAAGAGAGGACCCGGATTCGGTTTGCCTGATTGATAGGACTTGTAAGAGCCTGTGGCAACTCTAGCAAGTAGAGCAGAGTGTGTGCCGCGGGACACCGAAGACAGGCGCGTATCAACGCCAAAAATAAAAAGAAAGGGGGATCTGTGGGGAGCAGCCCAGACTGGACTGAGTTACTGGAATTAAGACTTATTCTATGCATCTGCTCTCCCACAATATGGCGCTGGGAGAGAAGTAAACAGCTTCCACACAGCTGCCTCCAGTTCAGCTAATAAACTGTAGGACTTGCTACTGATTGGAGGAGAGCAGCGTACTCGGCTTGTGGGCAGCCGAGTTAGGATTGGCGGAGGAGGACTATAAAGGAGGAGAGAGACAGCATGCACCGGGAACATCTATGGGGAACATCTAAGGGAACCCGTGCAGCCCCCGAGAAAGCCGGCCGGCGGTGTGCCGCTCCCCTGCGGAAGTGGGGAATGTGGCCAGGGGGAACTGCCCTTCCACGGAGGTGGAAGGGATAGTAGCCAACCCGGGAAGAACCAGCAGCAAACCCGGGGAGGGCCGAGCAGACGAAAGAACAGCGCAGGGTCCTGTGTCGTTCCTCCACGAAGAGGGGGAGCGACATAATGGTGCCGTGACTCGGATATGAAGCCTAGGCAGGGTTTAGTGTCATTCCCCCATGAAGACGGGGAGCGACACACAGGGGCCAGATTTCATACATCAACTACCCTCAATCCCACTCAGCTGTGAGGAATGACTTCCCTTCTGAGTCAAAAAAAAAAAAAAGAGAGAGAGAGAGAGAGAGCGAGCGAGCGAGAGAGAGAACAACCTGGCTGAGTCACCTTTGACACACTCTTAACCCTGAAGAACCAAACAGAGCTCTCTGGCCACACCCATCACAGCCTCTAAGGATCCATCAAAAACAGACAGTACACTTAATCTAGAGTCATAGTATAATAAGAAAAAACACCACAGTGAAGAAACCAAATATCTCCAATATGCCAAACAACAAACACAAAAACCAAGCTAACAATAACAAGGAAGACACTATGACGCCCCCAGATGAAAAAGACACCCCAATTCAAGATTATGAAGATGATGAGATAGAAGAAATGCAAGAAGCAGATCTCAAAAAATTGGTAAGAACATTAAGAAGTTCTCAAAAACAAATTCTTGAACTACAGAAATCCTTAACGCACAAGATAGAAAATCTTTCTCGCGAAAATGAAATATTAAGGACGAATCAAAATGAAATGAAACAACTAGTAGAACATGAAACTGTGATAGTGACGAGAAATCATAATGAAATGAAGAATTCAATTGATCAAATGACAAACATATTAGAGAGCCTTAAAAACAGAATGGGTGAAGCAGAAGAGAGAATATCAGACTTAGAAGACAGAGAACAGGAAAGGATACAGTCAGACCAAAGAAAAGAAGAGGAAATTAGAAATCTAAAAAAATATTGTGGGGAATCTACAGGATACTATTAAAAAAAACCAACATTCAGGTTCTAGGAGTTCCTGAAGGCATGGAGAGGGAGAAAGGATTAGAAGGCTTTTTAGTGAGATAATAACAGACAATTTCCCAGGTTTGGAGAAGGACGGAGACATCCTAGTACAGGAAGCTCATAGAACCCCTAGTAAACATGACCAAAAGAGATCCTCACCACAACACGTTGTAATTAACCTCACCACAGTGAAACAGAAAGAAAAGATCCTAAAATGTGCAAGAGAGAAACGTCAGATTACTCTCAGAGGATCTCCAATTAGACTCACAGCAGACTTCTCATCACAAACCCTACAAGCTAGAAAGGAATGGCGAGACATAGCGCAGGTACTAAGAAAGAAAAACTGCCAGCCCAGAATATTATATCCTGCAAAGCTCTCATTTGTGAATGAAGGTGAAATAAAGACCTTTCATAGCAAACAGAAATTGAAAGGATCTGTCACCACTCATCCAGCCCTGCAAAAGATGCTTAAAGATGTGTTGCACACAGAAACACAGAAACACAGTCATCAATATGAAAGAAGGTAAAGGAAGGAAACCTCACAGCAAAAGATCACAGGGAATTCAAAGTATATATTAGAAAATATCTTTGGTAAATGGCAGGGCAAAGTTACCACTCATCAATAGTCACATTGAGCATTAATGGCCTGAATTGTCCAGTTAAAAGACACCGAATGGCTGATTGGCTTAAGGAACAAAACCCATCTATTTGCTGCTTACAAGAAACACATTTTTCCAACAAAGATCCATACAGACTGAAAGTGAAAGGCTGGAAAAAGATATACCATGCCAACAGAAATGAAAAAAGAACGGGCGTAGCCATCTTAATATCAGATAACATAAACTATAACACGAAAACTGTTAAGAGAGACAAAGACGGGCACTATATAATGATTAAGGGATCAATTCAACAGGAAGATATAACAATTATCAATGTATATGCACCTAATTACGGGGCACCAGTTTATTTAAAAGATTTGTTAAGGGACTTAAAGGGAGGCTTAGACCCCAATACAGTAGTACTGGGGGACTTCAATACTCCACTCTCAGAAATAGACAGATCAACAGGACAGAAGGTCAACAGGAGACAGTAGATTTAAACGACACTGTAGCCCAAATGGATCTAACAGATATCTACAGAACTTTTCATCCTACACATAAAGCATTTACATTCTTCTCAGCAGTACATGGAACCAACTCTAGGACTGAACACACACCAGTCCATAAAGCAAGTCTCAGCAAATTCAAAAGAATTAGAATCATACCATGCAGCTTCTCATACCATAAAGGAATGAAGTTGGAAATTAGCAACTCAGGAATCCCTAGAGCATACACAAACACATGGAGATTGAACAACATGCTCCTGAATGAACAATGGTTCATAGAAGAAATCAAAACAGAAATCAAAAACGTTTTGGAAGTAAATGAGGATAACAGCATAACATACCAAAACTTATGGGATACAGCAAAAGCAGTGTTAAGAGGAAAGTTTATATCAATAGGTGCCTACATCAAGAAATTGGAAAGGCACAAAATAAATGAGCTTTCAGTTTAACTTAGGATCTAGAAAATCTGCAGCAAACCAGACACAAAATTAGTAGGAGAACAGAAATAATTTAAATCAGAGAAGAAATCAACAGGATTGAATCCAAAAAGCATTACAAAAAATCAGCCAAATGAGGAGCTGGTTTTTTGAAAAAAAAATGGACAAAATTGACACCCCGTTGGCCCAACTAACTAAAAAAAGAAAAGACTCAAATCAATAAAATCAAAGATGAAAAAGGAAATGTAACAACAGACACCACAGAAATAAAAAGAATCATCAGAAATTACTACAAGGACTTGTATGCCAGCAAACAGGGAAATCTATAAGAAATGGATAGATTCCTGGACACATGCAACCTACCTAAATTGAACCAGGAAGACATATAAAACCTAAACAGACCCATAACTGAGACAGAAGTAGAAACAGTAATAAAGGCCCTCCCAACAAAGAAAAGCCCAGGACCAGATGGATTCACTGCTGAATTCTACCAGACATTTAAATAAGAACTAACTCCAATTCTTCTCAAATTGTTCAGAACAATTAAAGAAGAGGGAATCTTCCCAAATTCTTTCTATGAAGCCAGCATCACCTTAATTCCTAAGCCGGAAAAAGATGCAGCATTGAAAGAGAATTACAGACCAATATCCCTGATGAACATAAATGCAAAAGTCCTCAATAAAATTCTCGCCAATAGAATGCAACAACACATCAGAAAGATCATCCACCCAGACCAAGTGGGATTTATCCCTGGCATGCAGGGATGGTTCAATGTTCGCAAAAGAATCAATGGGATACACCACATTAACAGACTGCAGAAGAAAAACCATATGATTATCTCAATAGATGCTGAGAAAGCATTTGATAAAATACAACACCCGTTCATGATGAACACTCTAAGCAAATTGGGTATGGAAGGAACATTCCTCAATACAATCAAAGCAATTTATGAAAAACCCACGGCCAACATCCTATTGAATGGGGAAAATTTGGAAGCATTTCCACTGAGATCTGGTACCAGACAGGGATGCACCCTCTAACCACTGCTATTCAATATAGTTCTGGATGTTTTAGCCAGAGCCATTAGGCAAGAAAAAGAAATTAAAGGGATACAAATTGGGAAGGAAGAACTCAAACTATCCCTCTTTGCAGATGATATGATTCTTTATTGAGGGGACTCAAAGAACTCTACTAAGAGACTATTGGAACTCATAGAAGAGTTTGGAAAGTAGCAGGATATAAAGTCAATGCACAAACATCAATAGCCTTTGTATACACAGGCAATGCCATGGCTGAGGAAGAACTTCTAAGATCAATCCCATTCACAATAGCTACAAAAACAATCAAATACCTTGGAATAAACTTAACCAAGGACGCTAAAGATCTCTACGATGAAAATTACAAAACCTTAAAGAAAGAAATAAAAGAGGATACCAAAAATTGGAAAAATCTTCCATGCTCATGGATTGGAAGAATCAATATCATCAAAATGTCCGTTCTCCCAAAAGCAATTTATAGAATCAATGTGATACCAATCAAGATACTGAAGACCTTCTTCTCAGATCTGGAAAAAATGATGCTGAAATTCATATGGAGACACAGGAGACCTCAAATAACAAAAGCAATCTTGTACAACAAAAACAAAGCTGGAGGCATCACAATACCAGATTTCAGGACATACTAGAGGGCAGTTGTAATCAAAACAGCATGGTACTGGTACAGAAACAGATGGATAGACCAACGGAACAGAATTGAAACACCAGAAATCAATACAAACATCTACAGCCAACTTATATTTGATCAAGGATCCAAAACCAATCCCTGGAGCAAGGACAGTCTATTCAATAAGTGGTGCTGGGAAAACTGGATTTCCACATGCAGAAGCATGAAGCAAGACCCCTACCTTACACCTTGCATAAAAATTCACTCAACATGGGTTAAAGACTTAAATCTACGACCTGACACCATAAAATTATTAGAGAACATTGGAGAAACCCTGCAAGATATAGATACTGGCAAAGACTTCTTGGAAAAGACCCCAGAAGCACAGGCATTCAAAGCCAAAAGTAACTATTGAGATTGCATCAAATTGAGAAGTTTCTGTACTGCAAAAGAAACAGTCAGGAAAGTGAAGAGGCAACTGTCAGAATGAGAAAAAATATTTGCAAACTATGCAACAGATAAAGGGTTAATAACCAGAATCTACAAAGAAATCTAGAAACTCCACAACATCAAAACAAACATCCCACTTAAGAAATGGGCCAAGGACCTCAATAGACATTTTTCAAAAGAGGAAATCCAAATGGCCAACAGACACATGAAAAAATGTTCAGGATCAATAGCAATCAGGGAAATGCAAATCAAAACCACAATGAGGTTTCACCTCACCCAGGTTAGAATGGCTCACATGCAGAAATCTACCAACAATAGATGCTGGCGAGGATGTGGGGGAAAAGGGACACTAACCCACTGTTGGTGGGAATGCAAACTGGTTAAGCCACTATGGAAGGCAGTCTGGAGATTCCTCAGAAACCTGAATATAGCCCTACCATACAACCCAGCCACACCGCTCCTTGGAATTTACCCAAAGGAAATTAAAGTGGCAAACAAAAAAGCGGTCTGCACCTTAATATTTATTTCAGCTCAATTCACAATAGCGAAGACCTGGAATCAACCAAAATGCCCATCAACAGTAGACTGGATAAAGAAATTATGGGACATAATCTATTGAATACTATACAGCAGTCAAAAACAATGAAATCTGGTCATTTGCAACAAGATGGAGGAATCTGGAAAATATTATGCTGAGTGAATTAAGCCAGTCCCAAAGGGACAAATATCATATATTCTCCCTGATCGGTGACAACTAACTGAGCACCAAAGAGGAAATCTGTTGAAGTGAAATGGACACTATGAGAAACAGTGACTTGATCAGCTCTTGTCCTGACTGTTGAGGTACAATGTAATACTTTATCCATTTTAGTATTTTTTTTGTTCTAGTACTATTGGTTGAACTCTGTGATTAACACACAATTTTTCTTAGGTGTTTAAACTTTAACTGAAAAGTGATCCCTGTTAAATATAAGAGTGGGATTAAGAGAAGGAGGAGATACACAATTTGGGACATGCTCAAGCTGACTTGCCCCAAATGGTGTAGTTAGAAACATGCCAGGGGATTCCAATTCAATCCCATCAAGGTGGCATGTACCAATGCCATCTCACTAGTCCAAGTGATCAATTTCAGTTCACAATTGATCACACCGATAGGTCTAGGAGTCAAAGGGATCACATAAGCAAGACTAGTGTCTGCTAATACTAACTGATAGAATCAAAAAGGGAGAGAATGATTCAACATGGTATGTGGGATATACAGCAGACTCATAGAATGCCAGATGTCCTAAATAGCACTCTGGCCTCAGAATCAGCCCTTAAGGGCTTTGGATCTGGCTGAAGAGCCCATGAGAGTATCTTAGGCATGGAAAGCTAAGACACTCTGGGGGAAAAAAAAGAAGACCTAAATGAAAGATCTCTGTGAATGAGATCCCAGTGGAAAGAATGGGGCCATCAAAGAAGGAGGTACCTTTCTTTGAAGGGAGGAGGGAAATTCCACTTTGGCTATGACCCTGTCTGAATAAGATCGAAGTCAGCGAACTCAAAAGGCTTCCATAGCCTTGGTAATTCATGACTAGAGCCTAGGGAGATTACTGACGCCATAAACAAGAGTGTCAAATTGCTATGTCAACAACAGGAGTCACTGTGTACTTACTCCTCATGTGGCATCTGTCCTTAATGTGTTGTCCAATGTGAAGTAATGCTATAACTAGTACTGAAACATTATTTTACACTTTATGTTCTGTGTGGGTGCAAACTGATGAAATCTTTACTTAATATATACTAAATCGATCTTCTGTATATAAAGATAATTGAAAATTAATCTTGATGTGAATGGAATGGGAGAGGGAGCGGGAGATGGGAGGGGTGTGAGTGGGAGGGAAATTATGGGTGGGGGGGAAGCCATTGTAATCCGTAAACTGTACTTCGGAAATTTATATTTACTAAATAAAAGTTAAAAAAAAGAAAAAACATAACAGAAAAATCTAAAATATATAAATCATCAATGTTTGAGGACAGATTGAACCCATAATCCCTAGGTTGAAATGAAATACCTTCCATAAACTGTATTTTTATATGGGGATTAGAAGCTCTTATGTTGCAAGTGACAGACAATTTGCTGAGGAACAAAAGAATATGGGAAAGAAGATCGAAGGAAGAAACGAAGGAAGGAAGAAAGGAAGGAAGGAAGGGAGGGATAGAGGGAGGGAGGGAGGGAGGGAGGAGAATGGAGTGAATAAAAGAGGAGAGAGTTAATTTACAAATTCAATGTTGGCCTCAGCCACAGCCATATCCTAGTGCCTCAGTGAGGTCACTAGATTCTCTCACATGCCTTTCCTTGGCCAGGACTTACCCCTGTTGGCTTTCTATGTGGAAATTCCCTCCAACAGAGGGGGAGAATGATTGCCAGCACCTCCTATTCTAGCTCTCATTTCTTCAGAAACCCAGGTGAAGTGTTGCCTCTCTTAACATTATGCCAGCAAGAGCCCAAACATGGTAGTATTTTCCTTAACCATGCACTGTTGCTAGGTAGAAGAAATATACTGGAGGGTGAGGCATAAATACTTTGCTTATCCTCAGAGAATACAATGTGATCAGCCCCACCCACTTCAGAAGGTCAGGGGTAGAAAAGCAAAGTCTTTTCCAGAGAATCACTCTGGGTTTCATGAATTGAGGAAATGGGAGTATTTGTCAAATGAAGATAACAAATAGCCCTTATATTTTTCTATCCTCTTCCCTCCAACTTTCCTTCATGCTGACTGTGGGGATCAAAGTCAAACAGAAGCACCCATTGTTTCCAACTCTTTTATGTTGGTGTTTCTTTTCTTTATGTTGCTTTCTCTGAAATCCTTTCAGTTCACAAATTGAGAACCAGAAAAGGATGCCCACTTTCACTGCTGCTATTTAATATAGTCTTGGAAGATTTAGCCAGAGCCATTACACAAGAAAAAGGAATCAAAGGGATACAAATTTGGAAGGAGGACATAAAACCAACCCTATTTGCAGATGGCATGATTCTATATATAGGGGATCCAAAAGACTCCACTGAGAGACTATGGGAACTCATAAAAGAGTTTGGTAAAGTGGCAGGATAGAAAATCAACACGCAAAAACCATTAGCCTTTGCACACACACAATGTCATTGCTGAGAAAGAACTTTTAAAATCAATCCCATTCACAATAGCTACACAAAAAGTTAAATACCTTGAGTAACTTTAACCAAGGATGTCCAAAATCTCTATGATGAAAATTACAAAACGTTAAAGAAAGAAGTAGAAGATATAAAAAATGGAAAAATCTTCCATGATCAAGGATTGGAAGAATCAATATCATCAAAATGTCCATATTATCAAAAGCATTTTTTAAAATATTTATTTTAATGGCAGAGTTAGAAGAGGCAGAGGCAAAGAGACAGAGAGAGGTCTTCCATCCTCTGGTTCATTCCCCAGATGGCTTCAATGGTGGGAGTTGTGCCTATGCGAAGCCACAAACCAGAGCTTCTTCCAGGTCTCCCATGTAGGAGCAGGGGCCCGGGACTTGGGCCATCTTCTACTGCTTTTCCAGGCCATAGCAGAGAGCTGGATTGGATTTGGAGAAGTTGAGACTAGAATTGGTGCCTATATGGGATGCCAGCTCTGCAGGCAGTGGTTTTACCCGCTACGCCATACCTCCAGCCCCACAACTTTTTTTAGAGAATTAAAGTGCTTTTTTTTTTTTTTTTCTGATATATGTTCTAATGGTACTATAACATGTGATTGCCTTTCAAATAGGATTATCAGAGAAGCTACAAGGGTGCCCAGTTAAATTTGGTTTTATAATAAAAAAACAACTTCGGTATAATAAAAGCATACCTTAAATATTCAATGGCTATACCAACACTAAATATTGACTGCTGTGTATTTTTTAACCTGAAATTCAACATAAAGATGGTATCCTGTATTTTTGTTTACTAAATCTAACCCATATTTTCTGAGAAAATACAGATTTTCTTTACATTTATTTGACCATTGTGTTTCATTTTTTATTTTCTTTTTGTAGGTTTTCAAAAGATTTTTTTATTTGAAAAACAGTTGAGAGAGAGAGAGAGAGAGAGAGAAATCTTACATCCACTGGTTCTCTTCACAAATGGCTGCAACAACCAGAGCTGGGTTGGTTCAAAGCCAGGAGCCAAGAGCTTTTCTTTTTTTTTTAAATTTTATTTGCTATACAAGTTTCAGATTTAAGAACATAGTGACACTTCTGCCTCTAGCCTCCCTACTGCCCACACTCCAACCCTTCCTTCTCCTCCTTCTCACATTTCCATTCTTAATTTGTACTAAGATCTATTTTCAGTTTACTTAATGATCCCGAAATTAAACCTACACTCAGTAAAAGAGTTCAACAAATAGTATGAAGAGAAAATTTAAAAACAAAACAAAACAAATCACTGTTTCTCAATGAAAGAGACAGGGCTGTAAATAATCATCTAATCTCAAAATGTCTATCTCAGTCCAATATATTATATTTCATGAGCTTCTTCAGGGTCTTCCACAGGGTTTTAGGGCCCCAAGCACTTGGGCCATATTCTGGTACATTCCCAGGCACATTAGCAGAAAGCTGGATTCAAAGTGGAGCAGCTGGGGCTCAAACTGGTACTCAAATGGGATGCCTGCATTGCAAGCAGCATTTTTACTCACTAAACCACAATGCCAACCCCTTGTTTTTGTTTTTAATAAAGCATCCTGTATGCGTGTTGCAGAGAATTTTCTTTTAGGAGGGGGTATAGTAACTGCAATTCAGTAATTCAATAAAAATCCGAGACAGGCATTTGGCCTAACAGTTAAGATGACATCCCGTGTTGAAGGTACTAGGTTCAAATTCCAGCTCTGCTCATGATTCCAGCTTCTTGATAATGTGTAGGCTGGGAGGCAATGAGACAGCTCAAGCAGTTGCATTGCTGCCACCCACACAAAAACCAAGCTTGAGTTTCTGATTTCTGGCTTAGCCCAAAACCAGCCCTGGTCACTGCAGGCATTTGGAGAGTAACCAGAAGATAGCATCTCTCCCTTTATTTATCTGTCTCCATGTCTCTAAGCTTCTCAAATAAATAAATAAATTTTTCAAAAATTTTCAGAAAATTTTTTAAAAAATTTATTAAATACATGAAGTTTTATTCCTTGGCCCAAATTAAAAAAAAATTCAGCCCTGTGCTGAATTTTCTTAGGCATTTCTCCATATTATAAAATCATATCCATTGTAGAAAAGCTGGAAGAAGAATGGAAACACTTGATATGCAAAGGATATTACCTAGAAACAGAATGGATTAGTCGTGAACACTGCAAAGAAAAATGGAGAATTATTTTATATATTTATATCTGAATTGGTTAGCATGAGGAAGGCAGATGAAAAAAGTATTTTCCAAGAGCCAAAGACAATTATACACTTTAAAAAATGATATTTACTGTGCCTGAAAATATTTGCACCTCTTCGTTTTGCATAACCATTCAATCACTTCTTAGCCCATGATCTGTCATGTCAAAAAGACTCACTAAAGGCTATTTGCATATGCCATCTACACCATCCTAGAAACTGTGTGTGTATATGTGTGTACACGACAAAACTTAAGAGCTATCTTTCCAAATCTGTACCTAAGAAAGATACTTAAAAGAACACTCTTACACAAGGTTTTCCTTTCTTTGATATTTTCCCCTGTGTTACTAAGCCACCTAATATCACATCTGGAAATGGAAATGCCTGAAAGAAATGTTGTTCCTTGTAGAGGGCAAGAAGCAGAAACCTGAGATAAATGTGCCTCTGTCAAACGGAAGCAGGCACAATTACCAAAGGAAAGAAACCAGACATGCCCTGGTGCTCTTCTGGATAATAATTTATAAATGTCCAAGTTATCATCAAATGACTAAGAAAATAGACATTTAATTCAGTTTTACATATAGAATTTAAGTACAAAAGGAAGAATATGGAATAAATTATAAGAAAAGAAAAAACATGTTCTTTAGTATCTTAATTCCTTATTTTGTTTTGTAAACTCTCTTTGGTAGCTGGATGCAGAGGTGATCACTATGGCTGCTACGTGCTCTGAATGTTCTTTGGTTCCCAGAGAAGATTCACATAGATAGTTGGATCCAGTCACGTGAGAAGGGCTTGGAAAGTGGCAGTGGGTAGAAGTACCTGTAATGATTGTGAACTCCAGAAGACCAAAAATCCCCTCAACTTCCTTTTCTACCCTTGAGGGTCTGCACCCTAACCATCACCTGTTCTTAACAGAGTCTTGTTTGCTGCTTTGGTTCCTCAAGACATGATTGTTAGTGTTGTGGTTCTTGTAATGTGATCGCAATAGGAAAGTACTAGTAAGCAATCCATTAATGAGACACTTTCTTTCCCTCTGGAAAGGTGTATTCTAATCCATTCATATTTTAATGTTTCTCTGCTAACTGCAAAATATTTTACTAGGTGCTTCATCCTTTCTTTAATTGTTACTGGGAAGAAAAAATAAAGTTACTTGAAAGAAAACAAGTGTTGGTTAGAAGGACAGTTAAATTTTAGCAAACAGCTTTTAAGACTGGAGATAGGCCGGCGCCGCGGCTCACTAGGCTAATCCTCCGCCTAGCGGCGCCGGCACACCGGGTTCTAGTCCCGGGCGGGGCGCCGGATTCTGTCCCGGTTGCCACTCTTCCAGGCCAGCCCTCTGCTGTGGCCAGGGAGTGCAGTGGAGGATGGCCCAGGTGCTTGGGCCCTGCACCCCATGGGAGACCAGGAAAAAGCACCTGGCTCCTGGCTCCTGCCATCGGATCAGCGCGGTGCGCCGGCCTCAGCGGCCATTGGAGGGTGAACCAACGGCAAAGGAAGACCTTTCTCTCTGTCTCTCTCTCTCACTGTCCACTCTGCCTGTCAAAAAAAAAAAAAAAAAAAAAAAAAAAAGACTGGAGATAGAATGGAACTCCTGGGAGCTATATAAGAAGAAGAAATCTGCCCTCAATTAGTTTTGTACTTTCTACAAAATTCTGTAACAGACCATAATGTCCAAGAGGACAGGAATTAAGTTTGCATTCAACTCCCTTATTAGCATCATTCTTGGTATACACTAGTCACTCAAAAAAATTGTGTTGCACGAATGAATGACAAGGGACTTGTAATGTTTTTGTTTTTTATAAGAAAGCAGTCTTAGAGATATTGGTTCTGTAAAATTGTAGACAGTTTTAACTTGTTCCAGTAATTATTGTTGAATCGAATATTTTTGTGAATCAGTAATGGTTTGTTTATTTCATCTCTTTCATTGTTTCCAACTCTTAGTCCATCTACTTCTAATTAGTACATCTAACAGAGCAAACACAAAGAAATATGTTTTCTCAGCATGAACTTCCACCAGTCATGTTTCTTTACATTTTTTCCAAAATATTTGAAGCAAGCAAATTCAAACAATATTGTTTCATATTTCAAATACAATTCTACCTTATCAGTATATTTACTCTTTTATACTATCGAAACAGTTTTTGCTAACAGACTGACTGATGCTTTAATATACATGTGCATTTTTGTTATTTGGAATACTCAAAGTAATAGCAGCAATTGTTGAAATTAGTGTACATTGTTAATCATTGCTACTTGGGCTGACCCCTGTCAAGTTTTTCCTTTTTGCACTTCAACAATTTAACTTCCATTAAAAAAAATTAAAGTACCATGTCATTTGAGGGATTCTACTGCCTAAATGGGAGCTGAAATAGTATGGTTTTCAACAAAAAAAATTTTTCATGTTCTGTGAAATCATTAATGCTAATGAATATAAGCAGATCATAAAATTATTTTAAACCATTGAAAACAGCTTTAACTGCTTCAGTGTACTATTTTCAATTACAAGAAAAAAAATCTGGTGAACAGCAATATTTATTTCGAAGAAGTTGAAGTAATATTAAGTAAAACACTGAGTTGCCAACAAAGCAGCTTGTGCTCTTGGATATTTCTAACAATGTTAATGTTTTAAAAACCTGGAGGCCTAAATGATGTGCTATATGTTAGCCTATATATATACACATGTATTTATTATCTATTGTCATATGATTTATTAGCAATTGATATATATTTGTATTATTCATCTGTTTCTGGGTTTTTGTTTGTATTTTAAGAAATGTTTATGGTCTATCTGGCATGGATACTCAATTTAATAATGCATTAAAGTGATAAACCATGTAGGTTATGATTTCATATTGCTTTATATTAAAGGCAATATTCCCTAGGGGGTGAGCATGTTGGTGCAGTAGCTAAGCTACCACTTGGGATGCCCATGTCCCATATTGGAGTGCCTGGAATGGAGACTAATCACTTTTTCCAATCCAGCTTTTTGCAAATGCACCTGGGAGGCAGTAAATGTTGGCTTAAGCACCTGGGTTCATTCCACCCACATGGGAGATCCAGATGGGGTTCCTGGCTCATTGCTTTGACCTTGTCCAACCTTGGCTATTGAGTACATTTGTGAAGTAAGACCAGCAGATGGAAGATTTCTGTCTCTCTCTCTCTGTTGCTCTGCCTTTCAAATAAATCAAAACAAACAAATGCAGATAAGAAATAGGCAAAGGACTTGAACGGGCATTTTTCAAGACAGGAAATTCAAATGGCCAACAGATATACTTTTCAAAATGCTCAGGGTCGGCGCTGTGGTGCAGTGAGTTAAAGCCCCAGCCCGCTGCACTGGCATCCCATGGGGACACCGATTCGAGTCCCAGCTGCTCCTCTTCCAATCCAGATCTCTTCTATGTCTTGGGAAAGCAGTAGAAGATGGCCCAACTCCTTGGGCCCCTGTGCCCACATGGGAGACTTGAAAGAAGCTCCTGGCTCCTGGATTCAGATAAGCTAGCTCAATTTTGGCCATTGTGGTCATTTGCGGAGTGAACCAGCAGAATGGAAGACCACTCTGTCTGGCTCTACCTCTCTCTGTAACTTGCCATTTTTCCATAATTATTCCTATGGTTTACCCTGGATTTCTCTTTTTACTTTTACTGGGAGATTTTCTGCCTTCACAGTCTTTCATAATGATGGTTATCTTTCTGTGTTTCTGTGTATAGCACATCCTTAAGCATCGTTTGAAAGGCTGGTTGAGTGACAAATTTTTCCAATTTGTGTTTGTTATGGGAGCTCTTTATTTCACCTTCATTTATAAATGAGAGTATTTTGGGTTGACAGTTTTTTCTCTTAAAACTTGGACTTTGTCTCTCCATTCTCTCTTAACTTGAAGAATTTCTGATGAGATTTCATCTGTGAATCTAATTGGAGATCCTCTGGAAGTAATCTGGTGTTTATCCTATTAAAAATTTAGAATCATTTAAACCATTTATGTTTTACTGTGGAAATTTTGACTACAATGTGTCATGGTGAAGATCTTTTCTGGTCATTTCTATTAGGAGTTCTATGTGCTTCCTATACCTTGGTATCCCTTTCTTCGTATAAATTGGGGAAGGTTTCTGTAAGTATTTCACTAAATAGTCCCTCTAACCCAGTCTTTCTTTCCATGCTCTCAGGAACTCCTAAGACCCAAATGTTGGGTTGTTTGGTAGTATCCCATACATCTGTAACACTTTATTAATTTTTCTAATTTCTTCTTCTTTTTTCCTTTTTTGGCCTCACTGAAAAATTTCCATAGATTTGTCTTCTATCAGATATTCTTTCTTCTACCTCACCAAATCTGTTGTTATGGTTTCCCACCACATTTGTTATTTAACCTATTGTATTCTTCATTTCTAATATTTCATTTTGATTTCTCTTTAAAAACTCAATCTCATGGGAAAAATTTTTATTCATGACATGTATACATTTCTTTAGTGCATAGATTTCCTTCTGATTGTTTTGAGTAATGCTATGATTAATCTTTCAGGTTCCACTTCCAGCATTTCATCGGTCTCTTCATCTTCACATTCTAATCTGAAATGCTGTTGTGTTACTTGGTGGGAAGGTCATGGCATCTTCCTTATTCTTTTTACTTGAATTTCTGCATTTATTTTTGGGTATTTGTGGAGATACTTGTTGGTTTTTTTCCTCTGATGGCTTTTATCACTAAAGTATGCCTTAGTGTCTTAGTGGAATGTCTGCTCTTTCAGGGAATACCAGTAGGTGTGTGCTAGATGTGACCAGGGAGCCAGTATGCAGGGTAACACCCAAATTGGGCATGGTAGATCTCTTCTTGTTAAGAGAAGGGGGGGAATGGTCACCTCTGTTGGTGTGATCATACCCTCACCTCTTCTCCTCCAAGGTGATCAATGCCCAGGTGTTAATCCCCAGTCAGTGCAAAACCCATCTGTGCTGTAAGAACCAAAGAAGGGATCTGTTCAGTCCTTACTCTGAGCATAGATCCCATTGCAATGACCTTCTACAGGCAACCAGAGAGCTCTTGAGTGTGTGGAGCTGCACACAGTGATTGCCCAGAGGCCTAGCTACACCCTGCACTCTCCTATGCAGCCACTGAGTGCCCACAGTCTCAAAATACAAGGCTCCCACAGTGGCTGGGTGCATATGTTCCACTCTTCTTAGATATCCTGTCTGGTCCAGAGAGGCAGATGCTCCCTGAGGTAGCTGTCCATAGGTGCTCCATTCAGCAGCTTAGATGGGTGCCCGGCCCCCTGTATATCTTCCCAGGCAGGCTCAGGGTCAGTGCAGATTGAGGATATTTCCCTCAGCCAGAATCCTTGGATCACATGTGTACATAGAGCCACTGGCCAAATGTTGCTCTCTCCCCATCCCAGCTGCCAGTACTGCCAAGAAGATGGGGTTTTTCACAGCGAGTTGCTGTGTGCATGCACTAATGCTTCCACAGTTGCCACACAAGCCACAAATGATGCCCTCCCTCACTCAGCAAGGTGCTGGGCACTGTTGTCAGGAGGATGGGGTGAAATAAATGTGCCCATTTTACTTCCTCTGGGTCCATAGGTACCTGCTAGCCCCTAGGGCTCCAAGCCAGACTCGTGTTCATAGAGCAGAGGGTTATGCAGCTTTCTTCCTCCTTTTTGTAGCATTTGGCTTTGGTCTGGCCCAGACCAGCTTGTTGAGGGCATCTGGGGAGTGCACCAGTGGATGGGAACAAACTCCCTTTCAAATAAACAAATAAAAAAATTTAAAATACAGGCACATCCCGTTATCAGCTGAATGGATAAAGAAAATGTGAGATATATATATATATATATATATATATATATATACACACACACACACAATGAAATATTATTCAGCTATAAAAATGAATGAAATTCTATCATTTGCATTGAAATAGATGCAACTGGAGGACATCATGTTGACTGAATAAACCAGACAAAAAATACAAATACCAAATGTTCTCCCTTATATGTGGGAGCTAAAATTTTTTAAAAATAAAAAATACAAAAAAATTCTTGTGTGTATCAGTATTGCTGCAGATACAGTCTTAGAAAAGCTATTTTAAATATTTGTCAAACCAATAGTTAATTTTACACAGGCTAGCATTGTGGCATAGCAGGTTAAGTCTCCAGCATCCTATATGGGTGCTAATTCAAGACCCAGCTGCTCCACTTCTGATCCAGCTCCCTGATAATACACCTGAGAAAGCAGTGGAAGATGACCCAAGTGCTTGGACTCCTGCACTCATGTGGGAGAACTGGAAGAAGCTCCATGCTCCTAGCTTTGGCCTGGCCCAGCCCTGGCTATTGCATCCATTTGAGGAGTAGACCAGTAGATAGAAGATTTCTCTCTCCCTCTTTCTCTCCCTTTCTTTTTTTCTCTCTCTCCCCCTCTTTCTCCCTCCCCCTCTTGCTCTCCCCCCCTCACACTGTAACTCTAAAAAAAGAAAAAAAAAGAATTTTATACTACTATAGTTCTTGTGATCTGTGATTTTTTAAAATTTATGCTATGTGAGTGAAATGGTCATTTTTCCATTCAATTATTGTTTATAGCTATTGCCCATATTCCCACTAAACTAGGTTCTTTTTGCTTTTTACTCATTAAAATTCTTATCTGGAGAAGCATTATGCCTTTTTACTGTAATGTAAATTTCAAATGTGTTTTTAAACATAAAAATATAAAGAAAGAAAGGGAGAGGGAGAGAAGACAGGAGGGAGGGAGGGGGAAAGAGTAAGGGATAAACAAAATAATCATATTCCTAAAAACGCATCTATAAACTATATTGAATCTGATAAAACTAATCAAAAATTTTTAAAGAGAAACATGCATTCAAATATAAATATACAGATAGCAATCTATATTTCTTTTTTTCTTTTTTTTCTTTTTTTGACAGGCAGAGTGGACAGTGAGAGAGAGAGACAGAGAGAAAGGTCTTCCTTTACCGTTGGTTCACCCTCCAATGGCCGCTGCAGCCTGTGCACCATGCTGATCCGAAGCCAGGAGCCAGGTGCTTCTCCTGGTCCCCCATGCGGGTGCAGGGCCCAAGCACTTGGGCCATCCTCTACTGCACTCCAAGGCCACAGCAGAGAGCTGGACTGGAAGAGGAGCAGCCAGGACAGAATCCGGTGCCCTGACCAGGACTAGAACTCTGGGTGCTGGTGCCACAGGCGGAGGATTAGCCTATTTAGCCACAGCGCCGGCCGCAATTTATATTTCAACAGCTTATTAATGAGATGTCTCCTTTTATTTTTAAAATAACCTTTGTAATTATTTCTTAGAACAGATGTGTAATATAAGCAAAAACATGGAAATTCTAAAAAAGGACCAAAAATAAATGCTAGAAATCAAAAGCTCTGTAAAAGAAATAAAGAGTGTCTTTGATGGATTTGTCTATAGACTACACACATTTCAGGAAAAGAATCTGAGCTTGAGGCCCCTCAACAGAAACTGCAAAGCAAAGGGAAGGAATTCAAATGCTTATGTCTTCTGGTAACCTCCTTGTCAAGAGGTCCAGAAATAACCTTGGAGCCAGCGTTGTGGCACAGTTGGTTCAGCCACCATCTGCAATACAGGCATCCATATGGATTTCAGTTCAAGTCCTGGCTTCTCTGCTTCTGATTCAGCTTCCTGTCAATGTGTCTGAGAAAGTAGCAGAAGATGGCTCAAGTGCTTGGGCTCTCGCACCCACATGAGAGACCTGGGCAGAGTTCAAATTTCCTGGCTTTCACTTGGCCCAGCAGGGGCAGTTGTAACTATCTGGGTTGCGAACCAGCAGATGGAAGATCTTATTTTCTCTCTCTAATTCTTCATTTCAAGTAAGCAAAAGAGAATCTTAAAAAAGCAAGCAAACACAGGAACACCTAGGTTTCCTTGCAAGAAATTCAGATTCCACTGGTCTGGGATACAGCCTCGACACTGGCATTTTTCAGAGCTTCTTAGGGTGTTCTTATGACTACCAAGACTGAAAGTCACTGAGAGGGTCTGGTATTGTGGCATAGTGGGTAAAGCCACCACCTGTTATGCCTGCACGTCAGATGGGTACCATTTTAGGTCCTGCTGCTCCACTTCCCATGCAGCTTCCTGCTAATGTTCCTGGGCCACCTGGAGGGTAGCCAAAATGCTTGGGCCCTCATACCCCATGAGAGACCCAGAAGTTTTTGGCTCATGGCTTCAGTCTGGCTCAGCCCCAGCCATTGTGCCCATCTAGGGGGTAAACCAGAAGATGGAAGACGTCTCTCTCTCTCTCTCTCTCTCTCTCTCTCTCTCTCTCTCCTTGTCTCTCCCTCTCTCCCTCTCTCTCTGTAACTCTCTCAAATAAATAAATTTTAAAAATAAAATAAAATCATTCAGCCAGAAAAAAATGATAAAATGAAACAACACCTGTATTAGAAGACAACTTTAACTTGTTAAATGATCAAAGATTTCAACACCAAATAAAGCTCAGCAAACAAAGGGGTTGGGCATAAAAGGCAGTTCCTATCAAAAATTGCAAAAATAACTAAGATCTTAGATAACTTAGATAACTAAGAAGAAAACTTTAGCTGCATGGAAATGCAGTGATTACATTAATGCAAATCTTTCCATATGTGTTTTAAACAACCACAATAATTAGTTCATATAATCTGTAATGTTGTGATAACTCTTTGTTTAAAAAGATTAGTGCATAGTCCTTTGAAACATTTAACTATAAGTGGGATACAAAATAACATCCCTTCTTCCCTCAATGTATCTATGTCCTAATCCCTGGAATCTGTGAACACATTAGTTTACATGGCAACAGGGCCTCTGAAGATATAACTCAGATAAATATTTTAAAACATGGAGATTATCTAAGATTATTTTGGTGGGCAAAAGATAATCGCAAGGATCTTGGTAAGAGAGGAAATAAAAGGGAGATATGATTATAGAAGCAAAGGTTGGAGTGATGTGCTTCATAGATGGAGGAAGGACTACAAGCCATAAATGCTAATAGCCTCTAAGAAATTAACGAAAGGTGAGGAAATTTATTTTCTGCTGGAAACTTGAACAAGAATGCAGCCCTGTGACATCCTTATTTTTAGCTTGGTGAATTTATTTTGGACTTTGAAAAGTCTTAGATAATATATTTGCGCAGTTTTAAGATACTAATTTTATAACAGCTTTTACAGCAATAATAGGAAACTAATATTTCATGTATTTAGGAAGACTAATGTTTTAAATCACAGAGCTATCTCCACACCTCCCCAAAGCAGTATCCATCTCTTTTGGAACTAATAACTAAATTTAAGGCATAATGCTCCAGAGCAAACAGACAATAGGGCGCTAGCTTAGCCAGAGAGCCCTATAAAGTCCAAGCATCCTTGTCATTGTATAACGTTCCAGACAGGGCCAGAGGTGCTACCTAACATAAAATGCACCTGGAAACAAATTGTGAGTCATTGCTTTTACCCCACCAGCAATGCCAATTCTCCTGTATGTCTTCAGACCATACCAGAGTTCTATACTAGCACCTCTCTCTTTAGCTAGCTGCCCAGTTAATTCTCTGAGGACCTAAAAGCCTAGGCCACATCACAGACAAATCAAATTAAAACTCTGGGTTTGGGAGTCTCTTTTAACCAGTTTCCCCTGGTAATCACTGTCAACATTAGTGTATACAATAATCAGCCCAGGATCTTGTTATAATACCCAAGTTTCCGTATTTTTAGCAAGTACTCAGATGATGCCAGTGACATTGAATTTCAATAACGTGGTGAAGTAAATGTTACTTCCCTCTCTCTTGCTCACTCTCTCTTGAACCAGTAATCCAGGAAGAATTTAAATGGGAAGCTTACGAATCACTGAATTAGAATTCCTGGTGCAAAGGCAGGCATCACTGCATTTAGCTCTGGATTTTTTTTTTTTTTCACTCAATTTTGCTTATTTCCTAGTTTTATGAACAAGTTTTTAGCTACCAGATATCTGTTACAGATAAAAGGCAAGACTCTATCAAGTTTTCTTTAAATCTGACGTGATATTTGGGTGCACAGCATTTGAGAGATTCCAACCTGACTTTTTTTTTCATTCTCTTGGTTCTCTGGCATTCCATACTAGATTTTTTTTTAAATCTGACATGATATTTGGGTGCACAGCATTTGAGAGATTCCAACCTGACTTTTTTTTTCATTCTCTTGGTTCTCTGGCATTCCATACTAGATTTTTTTTTTTTTTTTAAACAGGCAGAGTAGACAGTGAGAGAGAGAGACAGAGAGAAAGGTCTTCCTTTGCCGTTGGTTCACCCTCCAATGGCCGCGGCGGCCAGCGCACCGCGCTGATCCGATGGCAGGAGCCAGACTTATCCTAGTCTCCCATGGGGTGCAGGGCCCAAGCCCTTGGGCCATCCTCTACTGCACTCCCAGGCCGCAGCAGAGAGCTGGCCTGGAAGAGGGGCAACCGGGACAGAATCCGGGCCCCGACTGGGACTAGAACCCGGGGTGCCGGCGCTGCAGAGAGAGAATTAGCCTATTGAGCCGCGGCACCGCCTGGGTTCGATAACTGAAAATGAACAAAATGTTTAGAATGTCAACAACTCATTGAATTAGGAATCCATTAGAATGTCTCTACAGCTAAGCTTATGCCCTAAATTTGGGAAATGACAGCAATTGGATTGGTCATTGAATTAGCTGTATCATATGGACTTGGTCTGAACAAACTGCCAGTCTTATCAAATATTTTTGATGGCTTGGAAAACGCTTATAGGTTGGCACTGGGTAAAAAACTTGTATCTATTATCCAATTATGCACTAAATACTTCCAGCCTCTAAGAAGCAATCAGTATGTCTTAGGTAATTACCGACCTTGCAACATACAATATGGCTAAATCCTTGAATTATAAGCCTCATCTTTCTGGATTCATCTGTAGTCATTTTTTTAAACTTATATTCAGTAAATATAAATTTCCAAAGTACAGCTTATGGATTACAATGGCTTTTTCCTCCCCATAACTTCCTTACCATCCGCAAGCCTCCCATCTCCCACTCCGTCTCCCATTCCATTCACATCAAGATTCATTTTCAATTATCTTTATATACAGATCAGTTTAGTATATATTAACTAAAGATTTCAACAGTTTGCACTCACATATAACATAAAGTATAAAATACTATTTGAGTACTAGTTATAGCATTAATTCACATTGACCAACGCATTAAGGACAGAGATCCTACAGGAGGAGTAAGTGCACAGTGACTCCTGTTGTTGACTTAACAATTGACAGCCTTGTTTATGGTGTCAGTAATCTCCCTAGGCTCTAGTCATGAGTTGCCAAGGCTATGGAAGCCTCTTGAGTTCGCCAACTCCGGTCTTATTTAGACAAGGTCATAGTCAAAGTGGAAGTTCTCTCCTCCCTTCAGGGAAAGGTACCTCCTTCTTTGATGGCCTGTTCTTTCTATTGGGATCTCACTCGCAGAGCTTTGTCATTTAGGTTTTTTTTTTTTTTTCCCCAGAGTGTTTTGGCTTTCCATACCTAAAATACTCTCATGGGCTTTTCAGACAGATCCAAATGCTTAAGGGCTGATTCTGAGGCCAGAGTGCTGTTTAGGACATGTGCCCTTCTATGAGTTTATGATTAGTAGAGTCTATTCTCTATGTGGGTTCTCTGGGATCCACATTGGTCCAATATGTGGATGACCCTAGGAATCCAAATTATTTTTTTTTATTTTTTTATTTTTATTTATTTTTTTTGACAGGCAGAGTGGACAGTGAGAGAGACAGAGAGAAAGGTCTTCCTTTGCCGTTGGTTCACCCTCCAATGGCCGCCGCGGCTGGCGCGCTGCAGCCGGCGCACCACGCTGATCCGATGGCAGGAGCCAGGAGCCAGGTGCTTTTTCCTGGTCTCCCATGGGGTGCAGGGCCCAAGCACCTGGGCCATCCTCCACTGCACTCCCTGGCCACAGCAGAAAGCTGGCCTGGAAGAGGGGTAACCGGGACAGAATCTGGCGCCCCAACCGGGACTAGAACCCTGTGTGCCGGCAACGCTAGGCGGAGGATTAGCCTAGTGAGCCGCGGCGCTGGCCGAATCCAAATTATTGAATTCCACACTCAACTGAGACAGAATAGAACCATATCTTACTGCACTGACTTCCTTAGTATTTTTTTTTTTTTACTTAGCATTTTTTCTACTAGGGTCCTGGATGAAAAAATCATTCATTTTTTAACAAGAACTTCTAAAAAAAGTCCATCAACTATTCAAGGAAAAACATCACTAGACTGGCCCTTAAGATTCTTTGAATCCTTTTCTCAAAATCCTTAACTTACATGAAATTTGTATATTTTAAATACATTTAAAAAAAATTCCTATCTTTCTTTCCAACTGGACTTCTGTGCTCTGAGTTTAAGGTGGTATCTCCTATTGGGGTAAGCAATAAATTCAGCTTTATCTTATCAACAGGCCTTCTGGTGATATGTGGAGTCAGTGTTTCCATGAAGCTCTCTCAGTATATTATTTCCATTATGGAAAAAGGGAGAAATCAAGAAAACAAGCTGTCTTTGTAAGTGTTTCAGACTAGAAAGTATATATACTCTCCACTCACATTTCATTTCCCAAAATTTACTGATACAATTTTCCAACAAAAGTGGCTAGAAAGTTTTACCTACCTATATTGCTTCTATCACAATGTGATAACACAATAATAAAAGCTTACATTGCACTCAGAATATAGCAGGCACTTGTCTAACTCTTTTATGTGTCCTAATGCATTACTCATTCTTACAACAATACACTGAAGTATTTTGTCATCCCTGTTTCCAAAGAACGAGCAATGATACAAACTAGATGACTTTGTCAAGGCCCTATAATCCGGTGAACAGTGTAGCCTATCCACAGAATCTGTGCTATACGCTTTAAGCTATGCACCCCTATGGAATGTAGGAAAATGCTTCTGTGCACATTTCAAGTGCATGCTGTACCTTTTATCAATAATAAACAAGATAGGATTTATAAACTATATTAAAAAGAACATCTAAAGTATTGCTCTTCACATTTTACATAAGTTGTTTTGAATTTTCTCCTAAGCAAGTGTTTATCAGTATTACTTTTTTTGTATTTTTTAACTTTTATTTAATGAATACAAATTTCCAAAGTACAGCTTATGGATTACAATGGCTTCCCCCCACCCATAACTTCCCTCCCACCCGCAACCCTCCCCTTTCCCTCTCCCTCTCCCCTTCCATTCACATGAAGATTCATTTTCAATTCTCTTTATATACAGAAGATCAGTTTGGCATATATTAAGTAAAGATTTCAACAATTTGCACCCACATAGAAACACAAAGTGAAAAATACTGTTTAAGTACTAGTTATAGCATTGAATCACAATGTACAGCACATTAAGGACAGAGATCCTACATGAGGAGTAAGTGCACAGTGACTCCTGTTGTTGACTTAACAAATTGACACTCTTGTTTATGGCATCAGTAATCACCCTAGGCTCTTGTCATGAGTTGCCAAGGCTTTGGAAGCCTTTTGAGTTCACTGACTCTGATCATATTTAGACAAGGTCATAGTCAAAGTGGAAGTTCTCTCCTCCCTTCAGAGAAAGGTACCTCCTTCTTTGATGACCTGTTCTTTCCACTGCTTTTAATTAATAAATCATCTTTATATAAATTTACAGGGTACAGTGTGATGTTTTGCTATATGCTTGCAATGTGAAATGATTAAATAGAGCTGACTGATATATCCATCACCTTGTTTAACCTATCTTTTTTTTTAAGGTGAGACATTTGCAATTTACTCTTTTAGTTATTTTCATACATTCCATTACTGGTTGACTTAGACTATTTTTTTTATATCACAAGAAATGAATAGGGGAGCAGGCAACCAGCGTGGTGATTATGAGGCTCCCAGTCCACACTGGAAGGACCTGGGTTTGTACCCAGCTCTGCTCCTGACTCCAGCTTCCTACCATTGCAGACCATAGGAGGAAGTGCTAGGTGGCTCAGGCAATTGGGTTCCCGCATGAGAGTTTTGGATTGGATTTTCAGTTCCCAGGGTCCACCCTGGCCCAGCCCCAGCCATTGTGGGTACCTGTATAGTAACCAGGGGATGGGAGTCCTGTCTGTGTCTGTCTAACTCTCAACCCGTCTTTCTGCCCGTAAAACCAGCAAACAAAATTAACGGAGCTGTCATTTGGTGTTTCTTGGAATATCCACCTGAATGCTGGTATTGGATAAATGATAGCTAACAATATAGCCTAATAACATACTTTCACTCTTTTGTTTATGTGTGTAGTAGTAGTGGAATAGTGTTTTTTTTTTCAAGCAAATGGAAGAGGAGACACCATGCGAGTAGATATTCAAACAGTTTCTTCTTGAAATAAGTTTGAATATCCTGTCTTTTTTTAGGAAACCCTTTTAAAAATGTATTGAAACATCAATCGTTTTATTTAAAATTCTCAGGGAGAAATATGGCCTCAAGAATGTTAATTTTCTCTGTAATAGAGGATTCCAGAATTTAGTATTACAAAGGGAATTCTGTGAAGTGAGCTGAGCAGTTCTTTAGACTGAAGTGTATAACAGAGCCTCCTTGCACTGAGGGTGTTTTCATTTTCCCCAATCAATTGGAAATCTAAGCTGCAAAATACAATAACAGATGTGAAGGGCCGCTGGAGAGCATCTTTGGACTTACTAGAGATAATGTGTTTCCAATGTAAATCTGCCTGCGAGTAAATCTAAGACCAGTTGTGCTGGAGTTAAAGAAGCATAAGAAGCTATTAAAAATGAGCACCCCATGGGGGATTCACTGTGAAAAAATATTGCATTTAATTAAGTATTCCTGGTTATCTAAGCCTCCTACTCATATAGTAAAAGTGGTTTTTAGAAGCTGCCATGGGCCAGCTAGTAACTGCATTATAGTTGGAAAAGTAAATGCAATCCAAATGCTCTTTGGAAACAACAGAGGATTAAGACCTTAGTTGTGAATAAGTGGAGACATTTGACCCCCAAGGGTGAATAAAGTGAACAACCCTGGTGAATATCCATACAAATGGCTAGGTGATGGTCAAGAAAAGCCTTTGTTCCATGAATCTACATTTTTCTAATAGTTTTCAGAGGCAGATAACAGAAGTCAGACTGAATAAATTGAAGTGCTGACTATTGCAAACTATTGCAAACTCTCAGTTCTCTAAAACACAGGTATTCTGATTCCTATTTAGAGGCAAGGATACCGACTTCTCAGTGACCTATGTAACTGAATTCAGAAACAGGATTTAATGAATAAGCACTTTTATCTTTGATTTCCTGTTGTTTTCATTTTAAAAATATGTTCTGATTTTCATGGTCTATAGAAAATCCACACTTTGTAAATACCATATCATTTACCCCTTGGCAGGTTTTTTTTTCTTAGCTATTAGTGTTATCTTCATGGTCAATCTGTGCTTGTATACATTTTCTATAAGAACAGGAAGACTGTATTTGTTTTCTTCTCAAAAGGAAAACAACAGACATTTGGTCCCTACCTAAATCCATCCTGATGCAAGTCAGAGGTTTTCACAATGTTGAACTTTGGCAACCCCACACAAGAAAGGACACATATGATATCTGCTTCTTTGTTTGTCTTCCTCATTTACTACTCCTAGCTATTTCCTTTAGTTAGGATTCCGTAGCATGATACAGGCCAGCAGTCCACATTTTCCTGATATTAGAAATGGTGACAATTGGCCATTATAAGCCAAGCTGAGTGAAGCTTTGAATAATGTCTGAGTTCCCAGTCTGTGAAATAACTTAAATAATCACATGTAGATATTAGTAACTTATTATCACAAAGAAAGTCTAAAGACCCAAAAACAATATACTGTGATATTTTTGTTGGTACTGTCTTGTTCAGTGGCTGCAGAAGATAGTGTAGCATGTGGTTCTCAAAAACGAATGCACATTAGAATTACCAGAAGGACTTATTGAACTATAGATTGCTATGTTCCACCCAAATCATTTCTGATCCATGTCTAGGGTAAATCTTGTGAATCTGAATTTTTAACAAGTTTCCAGTTGATACTGATGTTGCTGCTGTGGGAAACAAACTCAGAGAGCCATTGCTGTAGTTTCATAATCTAGTGCCCCTAGTCCCTTCTTGAAGGTGAGTGCGGGCACCCCTCACTGCACATAGGCAGATATTATTGGCTACTGACCTCCTACAGTGGTGGTGCTATTGTAAATTAGTCTCAGCATCAGTGAATCACCTTTTGTAACATTATGACCCCTCTTAGGGCTTAACATATAATAAGTCACTGACAAAATGAAGGATACAAAGGTTTTGTCAATTTGCCTTAATTTGAGATCATCTCAAGGGTCATCCCAATTGCAGTTTATCACAGGATTGGCTGAGGTCTAAGTTTCAGCTGTGTTGTAGGACAGTTTTCTTCCTGCTGATTCCTACCTTACTTCCTCATAGGTCTGTATTTCAAGACTGCTCCTCAGCAAACTTGAGCACAGAACTCTAAGATTTAGTCTGTGAACACTTAAAAGTGGAATCTATTACAAGACGATGTCAAATAATATTTTGCACCAAAATTAATTGAATATTTGCTATAGGTAAGCATAGTCTAAGTGTCCTATAATCCCTCTGAGCCCTGTGCTTTCTAAAATCATGGAAAATTGTGTCTTCGACCACCTAGTCTGAGAAACTTGTTATTTAGCTCTATATTGTCTTATCAGGTGCTTTCGTACACTCCAGAACTGTTCTTATACATCAAGAAAAGACAAGACCCCATGTAAAAAGAAAGCATAACAAAGAATTTATATCTCTTAAAAGCACAACTTTTCCTGCTCAAACTAGTCTTCCTGTTTATGATAAGCTGGTAGTTAAGAAGTATCAAGGATTAAAATTTCTTGTTAATTCAGAACTCAAAAGTATTGTTAATGATGACACAGAAGTAGAATAAATTATTCTAAGACATAAATGCTCTGCTAAGCCTTTTCTAATCTTCCTGTTTATCCTTATGCTATAAAATGCATACATATTTTACAGTCACAAAGTATTTTTCTTGTGAGAATAGATACAGTGAAGCAAGATAAGGTTATCAAAAAAAGATAATATAGTTTTCTTTTTAATGAAGCAGCATATAAAATGCAAATAATTTGCACGATATCATAGTTTTCTGTTTACATTTCTTAAATCTATTTTTAGCTTTCCTTGAATACAATCACTAACTGCAAAGAACAGTTTGTAAATGAGATGAAAAATGGAAAAAAAAATATTCGTGTCTCCTTGAATCTGGTTAGATGGACAACAATTTACCCACTGATTTTCTCAATGAGTGAATAGTAGTATGAAACTCTTTCTCCACAGCTTGCTTAGAGTTATGATACAAGTTTTCTTTTGAAATAGTGCATAGTGGAAACTTTGTTTTGCAGAGGAATGCATAGAAGTGTTATTAGAAGTTCCCTTCACATATATACAAATAGTATTTTTTTGTTCTACTTATACCATTGGTTGAACTCTGTAATTAACACACAATTATTTTTAGGTGTTTAAATTTAACTGAAAAGTGAACCCTGTTAAATATAAGTGTGGGAATAAGAGAGGGAGGAAATGTACAGTTTGGCACATGCTCAATCGGACTTGCCCCAAACGGTAGAGTTAGAAACGTGCCAGGGGATTCCAATTCAATCCCATCAAGATGGCATGTACCAATACCATCTCACTAGTCAAAGTGATCAGTTTCAGTTCATAATTGATCATACTGATAGGTCTAAGAGTCAAAGGGATCACATAAACAAGACTAGTATCTGCTAGTACTAACTGATAGAATTAAAAAGGAGAGAACGATCCAACATGGGAAGCGGGATACACAGCAGACTCATAGAATGGCAGATGTTCTAAACAGCACTCTGGCCTCAGAATCAGCCCTTAAGGCATCTGGATCTGGCTAAAAAGCCCATGAGAGTATTTCAGGCATGGAAAGCCAAGACACTGTGGCAAAAAAATTAAAAAATGACCTAAATGAAAGATCTCTGTGAGTGAGATCCCAGTGGAAAGTACAGACCATCAAAGAAGGAGGTACCTTTTTTTGAAGGGAGGAGAGAACTTCCACTTTGACAATGGCCTTGTCTAAATAAGACCGGAGTTGGCGAACTCAAGAGGCTTCCATAGGTTTGGCAACTCATGACCAGAGCCTAGGGAGATTACTGACACCATAAACATGAGTGTCAGTTGTTAAATCAACAACTGGAGTCAGTGTGCACTTACTCCTCCTGTAGGATCTTTGTCCTTAATGTGTTGTACTATGTGAATTAAAGGTACAACTAGTATTCAAACAGTACTTTATACTTTGTGTTTCTATGTGGCTGCAAACTTTTGAAATCTTTATTTATGTATACTAAATTGATCTTCTGTAAATAAAGATAATGGAAAATGAATCTTGATGTGAATGGAATGGGAGAGGGTGTGGGAGACAGGATAAATAAAATGTTAACAAAACAGGAGAGTCAATACACAGCAATTTGAGATCAAGTAGTTACTTTGGTTAATCCTATTTGCTTTTTGTGGCTTTATATTAAATAATTATTGGTCAGCTCCTGTGTATTTTGAACTAAATGCCAACAACTCACAAAATCCTACTGCGTTAGGATGTGGGGCCTTCTCTATTCATCACATCTAGGGGCAAATACGCTTTACCATGTACATACCAAGAAGAAGGAGGGAAAAGACCATGACAAAATTGCAGATATGATTCTGGATGTGATTTCAGCTAAATGAAGTGCTTTTTTTTTTTTTAATCTTGGATCCATATATCTCTGCATGACTTTTTTTTTTTTTAAGTTGTTAAGGATTTTATTCAGTGAGAGAAATGCACAGGAAAGTGAGGGCTTTATTTAGGGGAAAAAGGGAGATCTAGAAGCTAAGTTGGGTCCATACCAGGCAGAGAGCAGGCCAGGAGCAAGCCACATGGAGCAGCATGCAGGCAGGAAAGCAGACAGTGGGCAGCCCAAAAGCCGTGCATCTATGGGGCAATAAGGAGAGGGCCCACCGTATTCCTGGCTTTTTATTTACTCCCAAAGGGGGAGTGATTATGTAGTCTGATTTGCAGGTGGGCATACTCTGCATGCCTTTTGCCATGACTATGTATTTCATAGTATCTGAGACTTCATAGGAACATTTCCTCAATGTAAGTAGAAGCAGGGAAGAGACTACGATTCACAGAATACATTACTGGGAGGGAATTATTGGGCCAAGTTTTGCTTAGTTAGCCATGACGACTGTCCCACTGAAGGCAGTGATTGCCTATGGGGAGGCAGCCAAGGCTAGGGTGACTCAGACCAGATGACTGCCATGACAAGAAGTATGAGCTGTATGATTATGAAACTTGTATTGCTCTCATTATCAACGGCAGTCAATGAGATAAAGCACATGTGACCCCTGAGAGAATCGATGAAATTAAGATCAGGTGTTATATTTAGATGATATGTGTTTGGTGTATATACCCAACAAAGATCAAGTCATCTTAAGATTGAATGCAATGTTTAATTGATTACTTCAATATCCAGTTGATATTTGTTGAGAACAGTTATCCAGAGTAATCTTTAAAAATCTTTCCTTTTTAGAAAGATTATCTATCTATCTATATATCTATTCATTTCAAGGGCAGAGTGACAGAGAAGGAGGGAGAGATAGAGATCTCTCATCTATCATTCCCTAAAGAGAGAAGGGGGAGAGAGAGCACTCCCATATACTAATTCACTCCCCAAATGCCTTCCAACAGCCAGGAGCTGCGCCAGGGCTACAGCTGGTATCTAAGAGATCAACCCAAGTCTCCCACGTGGGTGGTAGAGATTCAACCACGTGAGCCATCAGCAGCTGCCTCCCAGGATCTGCATTATCAGAAAGGTGAAGTCAGGAGCACAGTTGGGACTTGGACCCACACACTCCAAAATGAGATGTAGGTGGCCTAACTGGAGCTTTACCCACCACACCAAATGCCTTCCCTAACTAAGATGTTTATAAATGACAAACTAAAACATAATAACTGAGTAACAGAAATAAGAACAACAAAGCAATCATACTACAAGACAGGACCGAATAAGAAAAGTCTAAGAGAAGAACCTAAAATGAGGGCAAAACTATTTCAAGAAAAAGAGCAGTTACATCATATAGGCAATGCTTGATTTCTAGTACTAATTAGTCTTATAGGCTATCTGAGTATCCACACAGACAACACATACTCACTGAGCACATAGTATGAACAGCATGCTCTGCCACATCTGCAAGATAATCAGCACAAAATAAAATGCACTAGAAGCCAAAGATGGAATGAGATATCCTGAAAAATATTTCTGGGAAGTCCTTTGAAATTTTTCTAGTTGTTGGGAAGCAGATGAATTTTAATTTCCATAATCGGAACTCATTGCCTAATAGGTCGTAATGTATAAAGTGTGTGTTTTTCACATCACTTCTGGTCAGAGACCAATAATAATTATTAAGACTATTAGCCCTCATTCTTTTCTTTTTAGAAAGATTTTTCTATCTATCTACCTATTCACTTAAAAGGCAGAGTGACAGAGAGGGAGGGAGAGATAGAGATCTCTCATCAAGTTCACTCCCCAGATGCTCGTAATGGCTAGGACTGTGTCAGAACAAAGCCAGGAGTCAGGAACTTTATCAGGTCTACTACATGGATGACAGGAACCCAAAAACTTGAGCCATCATATGCTGCCTCCCAGGCATATCAGCCAGAAGCTGGATGAGAAGTGTGGAATAGCTGGGACTCAAGTAAGGCACTCAGTATGGAATGCCAGAATCCCTAACAACATCTGACCCTTCACTCTTTATGCCACATTCCACGCTAGGTAATGATGTCTTTGAATTTTACCAGCATCTGTTTATGGTAAGAATCATTGCTGATATTCTCCAGCTAAGCTGAAACTCAGAAGTTAACTGATTTTCAAAACTTCATACAGTTAGAAAGAGAGATGGTAGAGACAAACCTGGTCTGTCTGGCTCTTGGGTGAGCTGATGACCCACATCAGTGATGTGTTGTGTTGCTACCCTCCTTCCAGTCTCTTATTCCAGGATTTGAATATTTCTATCCTCTTGAATTCATTTCCCACACACTATTACTGGTATAGCTCTGTATTTTTGCCTAGCAATATCTCTTTGTTATGCTTAAAATTTCAATGTAAAGAATTAAAACCATAGTTACAAAGATTATATTCAGAATACTTAATATGTTATGTGGCTCAGTCTTTGGTTAGACAAATACCCAATAAGTTAGAGGAGAAATTAATGTTGATATAAACACCAACTGAATATCAACTGTACCTGCTGTATTCCCATATGAATTTTACTTTTTCCATTTATGAAAATTTTTACATGGACAACCTATATTACCTATTCATAAAAGGAACATAACCTACTACACACCTAAAAGTGTACAACCCTTATCTCTTAGCACATCTTTTTTTAACATTTAATATATGAGGATGTTTTGTTTGATGGAGAGATAATACATTTGTCTTTAAATGGACTACCCTATGTATTGCCATACACACATTGCTCTATAAACATAAAAAATAGCTGAAATACAAATAAATAATCTTGATGAAAATTTCACTAAATTGCATGAAACCATGGATGCCCAGAATGTACAATGAAGTCCCAGGTTTGAGATTATAGACTGTTAAACAAAGCAGCTTCTTCATCATTGTTTATCAAGCCAAAGGAATTTTATTCATAATGTTATTAGGAGCCAAGACCACCAAGACAGGAATTTAGGAAAAAAAAAACCCTACATATTACAAATATGTTGTATGCATGCCTTTATGATAAATATTTCTTGTATAAATCTCACAATAATTCCATAGCACCCATTTTATCAGATAATAAAACCGACAGCACTGGGAGACACCAGCACCAGTGTTTAAGCCCAAAAGGTTTTACTCTAGTGCCCACGTTCTCTTCTATTAAAAAAAATGTTTTTTAATTTATCTGAAAATCAGAGTTATGGAGAGAGAGGGAGAGACACAGAGAGACCGAGGGGGAGAGAGAGAGAGCGAGAGAGCGAGAGAGTGAGAGAGAGAGGTAGAGAGAGCTCTCACATCCACTGATTCACTCTCTAAATGGTGACAACAGCCAGGGCTATGCCAGGCTAAAGCTAGGAGTCCAGAGTTTTTTCTAGGTCTCCCATGTGGATTCAGGGAAGCAAACTCTTGGTCCATCTCCCACTGCTTTTTCAGGCACATTAGCAGGAAACTGTATCAGAAGAGGAGAAATTGGGACCTGAACTGGTACCCATATAAGATGCAGGCACAGTAGGCACTGGCTTAATCTGCTACACCACAATGTCAGCTCCATGCCCATGTTGCTAGCCTCTCTGCTCTCCTTCTGCACATTATATATTCATAGAGGATGAAAATTTATAATACAGGATACTTCAAAAAGTTCTCGGAGAAAATGGAATTAGAGATAAGTTTATTTTGGTGCAAAAATGTTGTCACCTATGCATAGCTTTTTTTATGTGTTTCCTATGAATTTCGAAGACATCTTCATATTCATGGATTTAAAAATATTTGTACCAAAGTAAACTGACCTTATAATTCCATTTTTCCCCAGACCTTATCAAGTATACTCACATATGTACTTTTTTTTTTTTTGACAGGCAGAGTGGACAGTGAGAGAGAGAGATAGACAGAGAGAAAGGTCTTCCTTTGCTGTTGGTTCACCCTCCAATGGCCACCGCAGCCAGTGCGCTGTGGCCCGTGCACTGCGCTGATCCGATGGCAGGAGCCAGGTACTTATCCTGGTCTCCCATGGGGTGCAGGGCCCAAGCACTTGGGCCATCCTCCACTGCACTCTCTGGCCACAGCAGAGAGCTGGCCTGGAAGAGGGGCAACCGGGACAGAATTTGGCGCCCTGACCAGGACTAGAACCTTGTGTTCTGGCGCCGCAAGGCGGAGGATTAGCCGAGTGAGCCGCGGCACCGGCTATCTGTACCTTATTTCAAGATCTCACTTTGCCAACCATCTTGAATGCCATCTCTCCCATGAAGCTTCCCAATCTGCATCCACTGAAATATTCTTAGCAGCACCTGCCTTCATGTGCCCATGGCACCTTGTATGTTTTCCTTCATTTAGCATTTACCCTGCTGTGCATGTATTTTTCATTGATTTGTCTGCCTTGCACATAGTAAACAGCTAGAAAAGTTTTTGTAGAATATAAAATAGAATGATCAATTCATTAATTTTATCAATAAGTTTTCTTTCATTCAATATATACCCAACCCAAACTGGCTTAAATAATAAAGAAAATATTGTAGCTAATATAGCATGTATGATGGTAGAGTAGCCTTTGGTTTCATGCAGGGTCTTGTTGATGTTACCAGTCTCTTTTCAATTCTTTGTTTTTCATTGGGGACCATCAATTCCAATCTAAGGCCCATCTCTAATAAATCATAATATGACTATGGTTTCCAGAGATATACACATTCATCTTTGTATCCAGGAAAAAAAAATAGCATCTTCTCTCAAACTAAATGCCAGTTCTTAGCTGAAGAGAATGGTGTATATTGGGCCAGGAAAACATTCATTCTGGCTGAAGTTCCCAGTCTTAACCTAAACATTGTACTGAGGGGAATAGGATTAGTTTACACACTAAACACCCACCTCAGAAATAGAGAGTTTATTCCACCTCATCCAAATGGTTACTACATAATGAGGATACAAGGGTGGGGATAATACTAGGAAGCAAACTCCAGGATATGGATAGATAAGTAAATAGATTTCTCCAATCTGAAATATGCGATTACAGATACCCACTTTCAATAGTTTTCTTGTCTATATATGTTGCCATAACAGAATACCCAAGACTGAGTAATTTATAATGAACAGAAAATGTATTTCTTGAGTTTTTCTTTTCTAATAATAATGCCCATAAGGTCCTGGACTTTACCTTTTTTTTAAAGATATATTTATTCATTTAAAAGTCAGAGTTACACAGAGAGGAGAGGCAGAAAGAGAGAGAGGTCTTCCATCTGCTGATTCACTCCCCAATTAGCCACAATGGCCAGAGCTGCACTGATCCGAGTCAGGATCCAGGAGCTTCTTCCAGGTATACCACGTGAGCTCAGGGGCCCAAGGATTTGGGCCATCTTCTACTGCTTTCTCCGGTCATAGCCGAGAGCTGGACTGGAAGTAGAGTAGCTGGGACTTGAACTATTGTTCATATGGGATGTTTGCACTGCAGGAGGCAGCTTTACCTTCTATGGCACAGTGTGGCCCCATTCTTACAGTTCTGGAGGCAGTAAATTTCAAAATCAAGGTACCTACATCTGGTCTTTGCTGCATAATCGTATGGTAGAAGGCAGAAAGGTCAAAAACAATACAGAGACAAAAAGGGGGCCAAACTCACCCTTTTGTAAGGGAGCCGCTCCCTTACATCCTTAATCTATTCACAAGGTCAGAGCACTCATGCTCTAGTCACTGCTCAAAGTCTTCATATATTAATAATGTTACTTGGCAGTTAAGTTTCAACATGAGGAGTCTGGAAGGGAACATTCAAACCATGGTAGTAGTGTAGTAGCGTGGTCTCTGGCAGCATTACACAATTGTCTACTAGACAATGACAGCAGACAGGCAATCATCTTGTTCTGAGGTCTGCTTCAGTAGCACTACCAGTTCCTCTGAGGCTCAGTAAGCCATGATAAGTCTCCAGAAACTCCACTTCACTGAGGAGCAGTCTCAATCAGCAGCTTAGCAATGGACCCAAGGATTCCTCCTGAAATCAGGAGAAATCCAAATTTCCCAGGGGATGTCTGGGACAGACAGGAAGTGGTTATGGACTGAATGACTCACATGCTGAATCACAAAACTAGATCCATTTGGGGAAGGTCATCCCTCTTGGCTCTGACTGCAGAGTACATTTCCAGTTAACTGGACACCCTGAAGGTCCTTGAGAAGAAGCCAACACTGGCCAACATTATCATAGTAGCATCCCCAGGAGCTGAATGACAATGACTGTCAATATTGGATTCCCACTATGCCTTTCAGTGTTGTTTTTGAAGTTCCCATATATTCATCCTCTATGAAATCCCAGATACAGCCTAGGGATTTCCCACATGCCAGGAATCCAAAATGTCAATGGACGTTTCAAAGAAAGGCAAGCACTTTATAGAACACCCCTTCCAGAAACTGGACAATGATTTCATTTCCTTTTTTCTTTCTAATAATTTACACATGACTTTTTGCCATTCTAAAAGTAGATATTTATTTATGCTATGATTTTGAATATTCTGATATTTAGAGTGACAGGCATTTTAACTTAAAAAATAAAATTTGGTAGATAAATCTAAAATTAAAGGCTGAAAGTTGAATGCTTCATTTTTTATCTAGATTCATTATTCTGTGATACAATAAGTATGCACTATTTTCCACTTAAAAAAATTCCACTCAAAATCTTCAGAGTCCTTCACCCATTTTACTATTTTAGTATCAATCCATTCATCTATTTTCTTTTAGTAAGCACTTATTTATTAAAGGACTTTCATTTTCCAAATACTGCTGAATTCTCAACGGATACTTCCATAAACTACCTGACCTAGTTCCCAGCCTCATGGAACAATGTCTAAAGTTCTGCCCTGGAGCCGGCATTGTGTTGTAGTGGTTAGGTTGCTGCCTGTGACACCGGTATTCCGTATCGGTGCCTGTTAGTGCCCCAGCTGCTCCACTTCTGATCCAGCTCTCTGCTAATGGCCTAGGAAGGGGAAGGGAGGGAAGCAAGCCCAAAGGTTTAGGCCCCTGATGCCTGTGAGAGACCTACAGGAAACTTCTGGCTCATGGCTTCAGCATGGCCCAGCTCCAGCCATTGCAGCTGTTTGGGAAGGGAACCAGCAAATGGAAGATCTCTCTGTCTCTCTCTCTCTCTCTCTCTCTCTCTCTCTCTAATTCTGACTTCCAAATAAATAAATAAAAATATTAGTAAATAAATAAAGTACTGCTCCTCCTCCCAGTCATTCTGTGAGGGAGTTTTTCATTTTATAATGATAAGGGGGGCCTTGTGGAGAAGAGACCAAATAATGAGTTAGGGATGTGTATTATTGCCATAGTAACCTTAGTTTCCCATTGAATCATGTCTGGTTCTCAGAGGACGTCAGTTTTCTGGACTGTGAGCATTTCAAGTGCCCGGGCCATCTCTGCTTAATAAATACATCCACAAAGTACCTAACACCTAACAAGGACATAGTTATGAGCACAACTGAAGAAATCAAGGCAGAGACAGCAAGGTTACTTGCTACTGGTAGTAACGGTCTCATTCTCTACTTTACAGCCCTGTTCAGAGCTCTTCTCAAAGGCGTACAGCTGTATCTCTTAGAAACACGAATGTCTTAATACATCTGAGTTATAGCAAACATTGACATCATTAGCCTTAATTCAATCACAATTTCATTTAAAGGTATATGTTTCACTTAGTCAAATCATTTCAGCTATACTCCAACCATCTCCAACACCTTGGAACCCCGAAGAATGAATCTAACGCCCCCTTTTCATTTCTCCATTACCTCCAGATTAGGTCAGTTTTCTCCATGCTTAAGCTCTGTGAGTGGCTACCTGCTTGATATAGATGGGCTCAGGAGGTATCCAGATTTGAAGATTCAGCTTGCAAGGGGGAGCAAATTAGGGAGGAAAAAGGGAGGGCAAAAAGAGTTGTTTTCTCTCTCTCTCCCCATAGAGCAGGGACCTTCACAATGCACCACAGTGTGTGAACAGAGCTGTGTGCTGTGATACCATTTAGTAATAATGGATGACTTGTGCTGCCCAGACTTAACAGGCCAGAGAGCAACATCAGGCTGCAGATGGAGTGCTCTGAGACTGCCATGCATTAAAAAAGGATGAAAAATAAAATTGTCTATGGCTATTGTAGACATATTTACCCCTTGTTTAGAGATTTCCATGGCAACGAAAACTGTAACCACTAGTGGAGGTGGGAAATCTGCACTGTGTCCTTGCCCAGGAACCGAGCCACGCTATCTGCATGCAACTCCTCCCTCTAGTGGTGACTTGGTGAATGGCCGGGCTTTTCAAAGCTTCCTTTGGCATCAACCTCTCACCACCATATGTTACGGCTCTTAACTCTAAAAGCATAATGTTGTTATATTAAATTAGCATGACTTATTTTTTGAGGAAACTTCTAAAACTTCATTGTTGTGGGCTGTTTAATTCTTGCCGAGGTTTTTTTTATTTCCATATTTTAAATTAAACCTAGCAAATATCCAAGTTGCTGGCTTCAGCTAAAATCATCTCTACAGCCTTGCCTGTATATCTCACATTTTGGAAAGCAAGATAGAAAATAAAAGCAAACTAAATGCAAGGGACAGTTAGGATATCTAAGTCACTGTTCTTTCTTTCCTGATAGAATGGCTAGTATATAATGAGACTCCCATGCAGGGATCTCTCAGGCATGCTATTGTTTCTCTCAGCCCTGTCCCCACAATCAATCTCTCCTCTCTCTCTCTCTCTCTCTCTCTCTAGCTGTCTCTATGACAATATCCAGGCAAAGAACTCATATACAGACCACCCAGAAGCTAACAATTCTTCAGGGCCAGAAAGCTATACCCAAAATGTGCACATGGAGTGGGGGGCAACAGAAGGTTAAAATGATCTTCCTCTTCACCCCCAAACTCATCAGTAAACTTATAGGTTCCAGGGAAGGATCCTAACCACTCTAGAAGTCACAACTCAAGTCCCACACATCATTTTTTTTCTTCCTCCTGGGATTTTATATCCCTCTCTTTTTATTTGTATTTTTTTCCTTTGGGTTGCTTGAACTATCTTGTGCTATTAATATTCTTTTTTTTTATTTTAAATGTAGAGCAGCAGAGAGACACAGACAAATAGATGGCAAGAAATCTTCCATCCACTGGCTAACCCCTCAATTGCCTGGAACAGCCAGGACATTGTCAGATGGGAATGAGATGTTGGAACTCCATCTGGGTCTCCCACGTGGATGGCAAGAACCCCAGTACTGGATCCATAATCTACTGTCTCCCAGGTGCATTAACAGGAAGATGGATCAAAAGTGGAGCCTTGACTCAACCTGGGGCTCCTAAGCAATGTTTTAGCTACTCAGCCACAACACCCACCCCTATTAATGTTCTTTGTATGTGCATCTGCCAAGTGTTTTCAACTTGGAGTTCCTTAGGAACAAAACCTTTTGAATGTTGGAATTATTCATTTAGTCTTAATTGTCCAATTGATTGATTTTGCTTTGTTTTATTTTTACATATAACTTAATGATGTGATATGTGCAAAGATATGAATCAATGAGAAATCTGTGCTACTGGTTTGACGCAGGTTCCTGGAGGATAAATCCAGTAATAATTGCAGGCCACAGAGTGATGAAGAGGGGAGCTAGCAGCATCTTCATATATTACAAAATAATTCACCAGATCATAGATTTCTACCTCTGTGAGGGGGATATAATGTTCATTTTACAGAAAGGAAAACTGAGCCTTGGAAAAATTAGTAAACAAACCTGGTGTTACAGCATTAATAATTGATGCTAACAGATTGCATTGAAAGAAAACTTCTCACACCTTCACTGAAGAGAAGATACTTTGATATTTCTGGACTTTGGGATTCTTGGGAAGAAATAAGGAGCTCTTAGAGGGCAAGTAACAAATTTTTAAGAACAGATGATGGTTAGACAAACTTCCCTCTATCTACCAGAAATCAATCCTAATAGGAAGCAAAGATCTAGCAATAGAAATGTAGTCATGGTTTGAAGATCAACTGATGTTCTAAGGTCTATATATATTGTGAATTATTGATCAAGAACAGATGTCTCATCATTTGTTTCTCCAAAAATAGTATCATTATTGTTCTTTTTTAAAGATTTATTTTTACTTATTTGAAAGTCAGAGTTACAGAGAAAGGTAGAGACAGAAAGAGAGGTCTTCCATCTGTTGGTTCACTCCCCAGATGGTCCCAATGGCCGGAGCTGTGCTGATCCGAAGCCAGGAACCAGGAGCTTCTTCCAGGTCTCCTATGCGGGCGCAGGGGCCCAAGAACTTGGGCCATCTTCTATTCTATTACTATCACAGGCCATAGCAGAGAGCTGGATCGAAGAGGAGCAGCAGGGACTAGAACCGGCGCCCATATAGAATGCCAGCACTTCAGGCCAAGGCGATAACCCGCTGCGCCACAGTGCTGGCCCCAGTATCATTATCTTTTACACTGAAAGAAGAAATTAGTATCAAAAACATTTGAGAAATTCTGTACATAGAGATTCAAAATGGAATCTGAAAAGTTCCATATTTTAATGATTCAGAAAAAAATAAAAATTATTTAACTTTGTGATATCTAAAATTTTTGAAGAACAAATAACCATAGTCCTTACAAGTTAAAATCTTAATGACATATCTGAAAATAAAGTACTAATTCTGATCTTGAAGAAAGTACACGATAGTTTCAAGGCAAGCAAGGAACAACTGAAAATCTGCTAAAATGAAGAAATAATATGATCAAAATTAGATGGAACAGCCACCACAGGATTGTATATATTAAATCACTCAGAAAAGATTCAGCGAGTTACATAATTCTGTTGTGTTCTATGAAGTTTAATTATGAAAAGATTGCACTTAAAGGATTCATTGGCCTCAGTGGTGACCACCTTTATTTATTTATTCATTTATTTATTTAATTTTAAAGAGAGGAAGCAATTTTATCCTAATTTTTCTAAAAGAGTGCATTTCAAAACATTCAGCTTTGGTATTCCCCTCAAACTTAGATTCAGAAAAGTTTTTGTGGGGGCCAATCTCGTTTCTCCATCGTTCTTCTTCCTCCCTGCTTTCTTCCTCATGCCCATCCCCAAATCACACTTGAAATTTTGTTCAGTTTTATGTCCAGAAGAACAGACTAGATTTTGCTCAATGATTATGTTTTCTACTTCTTACTATTTTCTAGTTTCAATATTGAAACTAGAAATATTCATTGTTGTCTTATTTTCTGCAAGTTTTCCCATTCCGGTAGTGGTGAAAATTTTGACAAAATTTTTGTTTTATGAAAAAATACTTAAATTCTATATTCAATAATTGCTAGTATGTGGAAGATTTTAGCAAATGACTTAGCACTCTTCAGCTTCTTAGAGTTTTATCTTCTAAGTGAACTTAATAATTTTCATCGTATAAGTGAACTATTAAAATACATCATGTACATTTTAATATTCAATCTTATCTATGTACAAAATACAAATTTACAGGAATTGTACCTGGCACTGGTAAATGCCTAGTGAGAACATAAGAAGGTTATTTAGCAAAGTAAGTACTTTTACTAATTTTTTTATGATCATTCATTCAAATAAATTCAAGAAAATGAAAGGTCTATTTGATGATACAGAGAATTTCCCAAAGCTCAGCAAATAACATCAATACATCTAAATGTATATAGAAATGTAGTCATCAGACTATTATTTTTGCTATCTACATCTCAGAATTTCAGCCCAAATTATGAGCAGAATACGATGCATAAAGTATACATGCTTGCAGCTCAGTTCTCTTCTTTGAAGTATGTTGAGATTCATCAAGGCATAAAATAAATCATTATTTATACAAAATATCACACTTCCCCTCCAGACACCATAACCAGCCAATAAACAAGAGAGATGATTTTGTTGGCTTTGATGGGGGATTTCAGTCTATAAATGGAGGGGAAACTTTTGGACTGCAGATGAACACCATTTTTGGCAGGGATAAATGGTTAATTCCAAAGAAGCATCATATATTTTATATCATTTTTTATCCTCTAAGAACATTTTTAAAAACTTCTCTCCATCTCTTTCAAACAGCCTGGAGATTTTTTTTTTTTTTGCATGGATTGCCAGTGTTTGAAGAGTGTGAATAAGAGTGACTTTGTCACAAAAATGAGCATTAATATGTAATGCTTCTCTATCATCAGGGGAAGATATTGTGCTGAAGAAGACAAACAAGACAATCAGAATAGGAGAAGCACAGCAGAAGATGAACTGATTACTATCAATCAATAACACGTCTTTCTCCACTAACCTGTTTAAGCCTTGAGTATGCTTCCACTGTCTGTTGACCATGCTTTCTTGTCACGGTCCAGAAGGCATATTTAACAAGGACATGGAAGCAGTGATCCAGTTAACATAACCAAAGTCCCTCTATTCTTACATTTAATCCTTGCTCAGCCATTCAATTTTAAGGTGACCTCTGGCATTTTCTGGAAAAAGGATTATGGTGCTAATGTATTAAAGAACTGCTAATTATTCTTTTTAAAGTACTTTGAAACTATAGGAGAAGATGAGAACTTGTCTGTAATAGGATTGTTCTTGATTTTTCTTCCACAGATTGTCATTTGCCAACAACTTGGATTAAATCTATAATTAAAGAAATGTGAAATTATTATACTAGGTTGTGTTCCACATGTTCACCTACTAATCCAACATTTAAAAACTGAATATCTTTTATTAGCGTATGATCTATTTCAAGTTTTGATGATAAAAGATGGATTTACAGTAATGTGTATATCAAGTTACTCTGTGTGTAAAAAGTGTCTCAGGTTTGTAAACAAAGATTGAAATTTATTATGATGGGGAGTACATCATTGAAACCACTAAGTTACAGGGAAAAGAAGGGAAGGGAAGAGAGGGGAGGGGAGGAGAAAAGAGATCTGGACCAAGGAAGAAGGAGTCAATAGCAGTGAGAATAACTGAGATTTGGAAAACAAGAGTTTACCAGCGAAAGGTGTTGGAGTCAACACATTAGAAGGAAACAGGGATGCTTCGGCTCTTTCAGAGGAGCAAATCATAGATCTGAAGAGACTGTTAGGGAGGAACAAAAATTCTGCAGGTATTTGGGAGGATGGCAGGTTATGAATGTTAGAAAGACAGTCAGGGGATAGATCACAAAAGGCTGTGATGGAGGCTGGACTGTGACCAGAGGTCAGTTGAGAGAAGAGGGGCAGTGTAAAGGGAAATGTTATTGCTTCCCAAAGGAGGATAATAGAGAAGAGTGTGATTCAGGAAATAATGCATTACGTTGCTAGACAGGAAGATGTTCCAGGGCTGGGCAGAAAATGGACATTTTTTTTTCCTCAGAGCCTCTAGCTGCTCTCTGAGGAGCTCATCCACTGGAAGTGATTTTCTATTGAAAGGATCACCAAGGTACCTTTCTCTGAAGGGAGGAGAGAACGTCCACTTTGACTATGACCTTGTCTAAATAAGATCAGAGTCGGTGAACTCAAAAGGCTTCCATAGCCTTGGCAACTCATGACAAGAGCCTAGGGAGATTACTGATGCCATAAACAAGAGTGTCAATTGTTAAATTAACAACAGGAGTCACTGTGCACTTACTCCTCCTGTAGGATCTCTGTCCTTAATGCATTGAACTATGTGAATCAATGGTCTAACTAGTAATCAAACAGTACTTTACACTTTGTGTTTCTGTGTGGGTGCAAACTCTTGAAATTTTTACTTAATATATACTAAATTGATCTTCTGTATATAAAGATAATTGGAAATGAATCTTGATGTGAATGGGATGGGAGAGGGAGCAGGAGATGGGAGGATTGCAGGTGGGAGGGAAGTTATGAGGGGGGAGACACTATAATCCAAAAGCTGTACTTTGGAAATTTATATTTATTAAATAAAAATTAAAAAAAGGAAGGGTCCCCAGAGTTTCGTTTCTTTCAAGTGACATTGCTTTTTAAAATGCATCCTATGTGACATTGATAAATAATAACTTCTCAGCCAATTGTTTCCAGGGAGCCTGTCTCTCCTGTTGAAATAATTATGGATTTTTTTGTTGGTTGCACTACTGAAGAATGGTGAAACTGATGACTATTAAATAAGAAGAACATATTTAAAAGAAAAAAAATCAGAATTGCTTTCTTCTCTCTTCATCATTTTCCTACTTTGAAAAAAGTCCAAATCTAGGAGAAAGGAATTTTAGAATTTCTTTACCCAATGATCTAATGTTGCTAATGGAAGACAATACAAAAAGGAAGGCCCTTGCTGACATTAGAATAGAGTGAGTCAAGCTCTTTCTTTGATGATTGGAAGGAGAGAAGAGAGACCCTGAAGTTCTCACCATTTTATCAATAAAGTTTTCCCTCTCATTGTCATCAACATAATCATAATGACAGATACTATTTCAGTGTGATTCGATAGGTTCATGAATATTTGTCAAATTTTCTTTCTTTAGAAATACCTCAGATATAAAATTCCTCATCCCCATTTCCAATGTCAACAAAAAGGAAAAATTATATATCCAGATGATTTCAATTGATTCTGGTTTTTAAATTCCGTGTAAGCTAATTTATCTTCTCTGAAAAACTGTAATTTGATATTCTGACACTCGTCTAATGTATCACACATGGGAAATGGATAATTAGGCATAGAAAGTAGAGTGAGAAAGAATTAAGTTGTATAAAGATAAGGTATCCATAAGTAAAACAGTGCATTAGAATGTTCAAATAATACAATTTAGACAAAACACTCTTCATTTTCTATGATTGCAATAAAAATTATCACATACTTGATAGCTTAAAGCAACAAATGTAGTATCTTACAGCTCTTTAGCTTATAAACCAGGTACAGGTCTTTCTGTGCTAACTTGAAAATGTCAATAAGCCTGCCTTTCCTTCTCGAAACTTGCATGGTGGATCTGTTCCCTGCCTTCCGCAGCTTCTGGAGTTCATCCTCAATCTTTCGCTCCTGGACACCTTTACCTGTCCTCAGAGCCAGAAACCCTGCATCTCTGTGATCATTCTTCAGTATTCACATCTTGTGTTTCCTTCTTTTACATTTGAGGATGCGTCTGATTCTATTAGGCTCATATGATTGCTCATGGCGACCTCCTTATCCACTGATTAACAATCTGAGCTCTGACTGCAACTTGAACTCCTTCTTGACATGAATTCACAGGTTTTGGAGAATAAGGTACAGCTTCTTTAGGAGGTCATTATTCTTTCTACCACAAAAACTACATGTGGGGTTGTACAATTGCCAGGTAATGGTTTCCAAAGCCCTGGTGGATATTAATGTTTTTAAATATGAAGGACATTTACATACCCTTACTATGATATTCAAGCTCTATTCAGGATACACATATTTAGTCTGTGTCTTCTGCATTCTAAGATTTCATGAAGGATCAACAAAGTGTTGTGATTACTTAAGAGAGTCTCTACTTCAGAACAGGGCATGTTCTCAACTAAGTCTGTTCAGATTATGTTTGTTCAGTAATCCTCAAGCGAAGATTGTCATTCTCAACTTCTGTTCCTCAACCTTCAATCGTTCTAGACAGATGCCAAAATAATGGGTTTGACTCATCTTCCTTCTAAAGAATTATTTTTTTGATTTTCTCAGTCCATTGTTGTGCTGAGCACAGTCAAGGTAGAGGAATAGTTTTTGAAAATCCAAGAGATACTGTGCTGATCTACAGGATGTAAAGATTATGGTATCTAGGGCCTGGCATTGTGGCATAACAGGTAAAGCCACAACCTGTGACACTGTTGTCCCATATCAGTGCCAATTCATGTCCTGGCTGCTCCACTTCCAATCCAACTCCTGGTAATGGCCTGGAGGATGGACCAAGTGTTTTGGCCCCTGCCACCCTTGTAGGGGACCTGGATGAAGCTCCTGGCTCCTGGCCCAAGTGCAGACCATTGTAGCCATCTGGGGAGTGAAGCAATGGATGGAAGATCTCTCTCTCTCTCTCTCTCTCTCTCTGTAACTCTAATTTTCAAAACAAATAAATCTTTTAAAAAAGTAAACGGTGGTGCCTTGGGTCGGTGAGAAACAAGGAGCAGATGGGATAGGGGATAGGGCAAAGCTGAAGTTTGGAGAAATGAGGAAGAAAGGAGCAGTCATCACGAGGTAGGGACTTTTGAAGCTATAAATAAATGAAACATGCTTTGGGGTAAGTCCTACTATATAACCTCAGTTTAAAAAAATCTGCCCTATTCTTCAACACTTTCAAAATTGAGTTTCTATCTATTGGGTGCAATATATTGAAACTATTTTCCAACCTGGATATATTTGTTTTAAGGACACAGGATCTATAGTCACTGCTTAAATGTCTCTACAAATAGAGCAAGCTAGAACCAGAGTAAGTCTCAGTTCTTGGATCAAAGCTCTTACAATCTGCCTACATCTAAAGTTATAAACAAGTTAATTCATATTCTGTAGGGAACAATAGTAGCTTCTGATGAATAGAGTTAAGAAGTTTCACAAATAACCAGAGGAACAGGAATTTACAAAGAAACTGTCACTTTATTTTACATTAAATTTTGATAACAATTATAGTAGCCATTTACTGAGAATCTATTATGCTAAATACACTCTGAACCACTTTGTAATATATTTATTCTAGTCATAGTCTTGCAAGAAATAGTTAAACATTTGCCTGTAATAGGTGATGCAGCCATTATTCAAATTCGTCCTATGTTCTTCCTTTCCCCTAATAAGCTACATGAGATTCTGTAGGAATTTAATGCTTTTGATCATTTCTTAGTATGTAAAATGGGTAGTATATGAGTTTTCTGTTCCTGCTTGTAGTAGGCTTAAAAACTTGCTCCATAAAGATATAGTCACTTTCTAATCCCTAGAATCTGTGAATATTTTCTTATTCTACAAAAGATGAAATTAAATTATGGCTCTTGAGATCAGGGTTTATTCCAGATTATCTGGGTGGTCCCAGGATTAGACAGGGGCATTCATAGAGGTGAAGCATATGTGAACAGAGAAGCAGATTTTTAGAGTACAGCCACAAAGTACAATAAATGCCAACAAGTGCAGGAGAGCCATCAAAAGCTAACTGTGTCAACAATGGATTCTCTCCCAAAACCTGCAGAAGTATAGCTCCGCTAACCCCTTGATTTTCAACTTCTGACCTCCAGAATTGTGAGAAAATAACTTGTGTTGTTTTAAGCCACCAGGATTGTTGCAATTACTCACAGTAGCCTTAGGAAACTCACATACATTGTTATAGCAAGTAACTTTAAATTTGCAGATTAAAACAGCACCAGTGTTGTTATATCTCACAGAAATCTGAGATGATTCCACATGGGCTCAGCTGGTTCCTCTGCTCCAGATCTCACAAAGCTGAAATCTGGGTGTCCATTAGCCTGGGCCTTTATCTGTATAGCTATCTGGAGTCTGTAGAAGAGACTTCTATTCCAAGAACATTAAACTTTTTTGTCAGAATTCAGTTCCTCGTAACTGCAGGGCTGAGCTCTCTTTTCCATCTGGGAGCTCTTGCAGCTCCTTAAGGTCGATGTTCCCTTGTCTCCTGGTCCCTTCCACCTTCAAAGAAGCAATAGTGCATTTACTCTCCCTACTATGCTTTCTTCTTCTTCTTCGTCCTCCTCCCCCTCCTCCTCCTCTTTTTCTTCTTCTTCTTCTTCTTCTTCTTCTTCTTCTTCTTCTTCTTCTTCTTCTTCCTCTTCTTCTTTGACAGGCAGAGTGGACAGTGAGAGAGAGAGACAGAGAGAAAGGTCTTCCTTTTCCGTTGGTTCACCCCCCACAATGGCCGCTGAGGCTGGCGCACCACGCTGATCTGAAGCCAGGAGCCAGGTACCTCTCCTGGTCTCCCATGCAGGTGCAGGGCCCAAGGACTTGGGCCATCCTCCACTGCACTCCCGGGCCACAGCAGAAGAGGGGCAACTGGGACAGAATCCAGCACCCCAACCGGGACTAGAACCCGGTGTGCCAGCGCCCCAGACAGAGGATTAGCCTATTGAGCAGCAGCCCCAGCCACTAGTCTATCTTGACTTTTGCTTTTGCTGTATCTCTTCTGTTATCAGATGGTACACTACAGGTTTTAAAAAGCTCATTAAATTATATGGTATATTTCCAAATAACCCAAGTTAATCTCCCTATTTTGATGTCCATAATTTTAATTACACCTACAACATCTCTTTTTGCTATGTGTTGCAATATATTCACAGATTCCAATGACATGTTTGGGTAAGAAGGGAAGCATTCTACCAGTTACAAGAGATTAAGAATTGATCATGTTCAATTTAGAGTTCTAGGACATGTATTACTTAGGGTACAGATTTAGCTACTGAAAAATATGACCCAAGAATACAAAATTTTAAATAAAATGCGATTTTATTTCTATCTCACTGGGGAGTCCAGAAAAAGACCAGCAGACAAGAATGGAAGATAAATAAATACTAACTTCATATTGATGCTTGGTCTTCCCTGGGGATTTGTTTTTTGCCTGCACAGTTGAACCTACATTTCCACCATAATTATTTGTATTCCATGTCAAAGAAAGAGACAAAAATTTTGAAGAGGATATCAAACATTTCCTTTGAAGCACATCATATAGAAGTCCTAGTCATCTTTCACACTTACTGGTAAGATCTTAGGACATGACCACACCTAACTGGTAAGGAAGCTGGAAATATTGTCTTCAGTGAGATGTTATACATTCTATTAATATTTGGCTACAGAGGAGAATCATTTTTTAAGAAGTACTAGAAATATTCCGTAATATGGAATTCAAGCATATGGACTGCAGGCAGGAAGAAAATGAGCTATCTTGAAGAATGACATATTTACTAGAAGCATTGCTGGTTTAAGAAGCAACACTCATAATACAAGTCTGGAACAGAGAAATTGGGGGCAAAAATTCATGTAGGCAAGTTCAAAGGGGAATACTCTTCTCCACAAGCTTGAATCCAGAGTCTTGTTCACTATGATATCCAATGATTTACCAATATGCCTAGCATGTAGTAAGTATTGTGGTTTGGATATGGTTTGACTATGTATCCCAAAGGTCTGTGTTGGAAGGTTAGTCCCCAGTGTGGCAATATTGAAGGAAATATATTAGTCATTTTGTCATTCCTATAATAGAATACCTGTGGCTGGGTACTTTATATAAAACAAAGAGGTTTATTTAGCTCACAATTCTGAGTGTTTAAGTGCATGACATCATCACCAGCTCAGTCCTGGTGAGGGCTTCATATTGATGTCATATTGATGTGATCACATTCATGTGATGTTATATTGATGACATCACAATGCAGTAGCATGAACAAGTGGAGTGACCATAAGGCCTGATGAGAAATCAGAGCTGAGAGAGTGCTTCATTTATAAATCTCACAAGAGCCAGCTCAGGGTCCCTTGCAGCTCTCCAAAGACTTTTCTCTATACTTCACTTCTTAAATGTTCAACACCTTTCAGCATTTCCACCCTGAGGAAGTGAATTCTTGGGTGGCAAACCATCACAAATGCTGTAACCTATAAGAGATGAGGCCTAGTGGGACAAAATTCAATTGTTGAGAGTGCAACCCTTGGAAGGAACTGATACAGTCATCATGGGACTCTCATTAGTCCTCATAAGAAGGTTGTTATGGAAGCGCACACACCTGGCTGCTCCCTGCTGTTTGTCTACTTGTCTTACCACATCTTCTAGCCCTCTGACATTTGCTCCTGTCATTATTCCATTTGCCATCAGGCTATCATCAGAGGCCAAATTGATGGGACTATCCCATCTTGGACTTTCATTCTTCATCACAGTAAGCTAAATAAACCTCTTGTCTTTGTGCTTATCTAGACTAAGATTTGTTGGTATAGCAATGGAAACCTTATGAACACTGCAAATTGGTACTGAGAAACAGAGCTGCTGTGTGTTATTGATAATAACAAATACTTAGAAATGTAGAAAGGCTTTGGAGGTAGCATTGTGACCCGTTCTGTTGAGTGATTAAAAGAAAACAAGAAGATGAGGAAGAACTAAAATATCTTAGAGCCTGGATAAATTATCATGACAAGAATACTGTCATAAATGAAGAATATTCTATTGCAACTGGATGAAAGTTCATCCTTGTCACACCAATTCAAAGAAATTAGCTGAACTGGGTTCATGCCCCTAGAAGGCAGAATTTAACAGCAATGATATAGAATATTTAAGGATGAATTATCACAGAAAAAAAATTCAGGTGCCTGCTTTGTAACTTTTAAGTATTCAGTAAGAGTCAGGAGTGATAGGATAATAATTAAAAGGAATTAGATGTGTGGTCAGTGTGGCACAGTTGGCTAAGCCACTGCTTGGGATGCCCACACCTCATGTAGGAATACCTGATTCAAGTCCCTGCTACTCCACTTCTGATCCAGCTTTCTGCTAATGCACCTGAGAGGCAGAAAATGAAATACTTGCATCCCTGCCACTCTCTGGATGGAGTTTCTGGTTCCTGGCTTTGGCCTGGCCCTGTCCCCACTGATGTGGCCATATGGGAAGTAAACTAGTAGATGAAATCTCTCTCCTCTCTCTCTCTCTCTTCTCTCTCTCAAAAAATTATAAATAAATTTCTATCTCAAAGAAGTATAAATACATACATATAAGTTTTAAAAATGAAGCAGGGTAGAAATATTTTTAAAACTCACATCCTGGCTGGGGAGAAAAAAGGAAGAAGTGTGCCAGGGTGTGGCCTAGCAACTGCTTCTTAAAGACTGGTGCTGATAAAAAGAAACCAAGTGTTTCGCAACAGTTTGATGGGAAAGAGGCATCTGTCCCACCATATTCCCAGAGTCTTAGGGCACAATGGTTGCAAGCAATGAACCTAAAGTGTTTTCAGTGGCTTACTGTTTAGGGAAGCCTCAGAACTCTGCTCCCTACTCCGTGGTGCAATTCCCTTGTGGCACTGCCAGTCGTGGTTCAAGCAGGCCCAAGAACAACTTATGCTATCACTCCAAAGTGAGCAAACAGCCCTTGGCATCCCCCATGGTGCTAATTCTGCAGTTATACAGCATAAAAGAGCTACAGGGAATAATGTATTATGAAAAATCTATGAGCCGGCGCCGTGGCTCACTAGGCTAATCCTCCGCCTAGCGGCGCCGGCACACCGGGTTCTAGTCCCGGTTGGGGCGCCGGATTCTGTCCCGGTTGCCCCTCTTCCAGGCCAGCTCTCTGCTGTGGCCAGGGAGTGCAGTGGAGGATGGCCCAGGTGCTTGGGCCCTGCACCCCATGGGAGACCAGGAAAAGCACCTGGCTTCTGGCTCCTGCCATTGGATCAGCGCGGTGCGCCAGCCGCAGCGCACCCGCCGCGGCGGCCATTGGAGGGTGAACCAACAGCAAAGGAAGACCTTTCTTTTTTTTTTTTTTATTTTTATTTTTATTTTTGATAGGCAGAGTGGACAGTGAGAGAGAGAGACAGAGAGAGAAAGGTCTTCCTTTGCCGTTGGTTCACCCTCCAATGGCCGCCGCTGCAGCCGGCGCACCGCACTGATCCGATGGCAGGAGCCAGGAGCCAGGTGCTTTTCCTGGTCTCCCATGGGGTGCAGGGCCCAAGCACCTGGGCCATCCTCCACTGCACTCCCTGGCCATAGCAGAGAGCTGGCCTGGAAGAGGGGCAACCGGGACAGAATCCGGCACCCTGACCGGGACTAGAACCCGGTGTGCCGGCGCCGCAAGGTGGAGGATTAGCCTATTGAGCCACGGCGCCGGCTTGAAGACCTTTCTCTCTGTCTCTCTCTCTCACTGTCCACTCTGCCTGTCAAAAAAAAAAAAATCTATGAATAGATTTCAATTTTTATTTATATTTATTTGAACTTTAAATTTTGTATTAACACATGATCCATGTATATTTCTATGGGGTAAAGTTAGATTTTGGACATTTGAATTTATGCTAGAACAAACTAAGAGTTTGGATCAGGGCTGATGTTGTAGTGTAGTAGCTATAACCACTACCTGCAACGCAGACATCCCACCTCTGTGGGCTGCTCCACTTCTGATTTGCTCCTGGCTAATGCACCTGGGAAAACAGCAGAAAATGGCCCAAGTGCTTGGCCCCTACACCCATGGGGGAAACCTGGAAGAAGCTCCTGGCTCCTGGCTTTGGTCTGGCCCAGCCTTGGCCATTGTTGCTTTTGGGGAGTGAACCAGCAGATGGAAGATCTCTTTCTCTCTCTATCTCTCCCTCTCTTTCTCTCTCTGTAACTCTTTAAATTAATTTTTTTTTTAAAAAAAAGGTTTGGATCTAGTTGGGTGGAATGATGGCATTTTATATATGAGGACACAAGTTTTGGAGGAGTAGGAATGAACTGCTATCATTTGAATATAATGCATCTCTTCAGAATACTCATGTTAAAACAAAATTCCCATTTGAGATATCTCAACACTTTAAACACTATGGTGCTTAAAGGTGGGGCCTTTGGGAAGTGATTAAGATTCAGTAAGGTTGTCAGGATGGAGCTCCATGGTTGAACACTTACACCTTTAAAGGAGAGATAAGAATGCACACACATACACATACTCACTCCCTGCTCTCCTCATTTGATGTCATGCATTGCATTCGGGCTTCGCCAGCAAGGAGACCATCTACAGATAGGCCTCTTCAGCCCTGGACCAGAACTATCAGCCCACAAAAACCTCTTTTTGTCATAGCTTACACAGTCTATGGAAGGCAGAGTATATTCAGCATCACTAAATATTTCCATTGTAGAAAGATGAAGCTTTCACAAGTAATTGAATAATTGTGCTCACTTCTAGGAGCATATAATGAGGATTAAAAAAGACAGACAAAAACAGAACTTTGCTTTTTTGTAATCAGAGGTGAATGGACAGTAAGCAAATAACAGTGTAGACAGATCCACATTGAATAATATGTGAATAAAGCAATCAAATGACAGTGTAGACAGATCCACATTGAATAGTATGTGAATAGTATGAAGGGATAATAGAAGAATTTGATCTAGTCTGGAGGACAGGGGCATCTTGCCTCAGAGAGAAGTGGAGCTGAAATGTACAAGATGGGAGAAGCTGAGTGAATGAGGTTAGCTCCTTGCAGGGTAAGAAAGGGTGTGACCATTGTGTGAAAAGCTGCCCGTCATTTCCTTCACCTTGTGGAACTTCAGACACTGACTTTATTTGTTTGTTTTCCACTCCTTCTCCTGGAAAATAAGAGTCGTGGTTATGTGTAGTAGCATCAACTGAAAAAACAGAGTCTGGTTGGAAAATCAAACTGAAGTTGATTCAGCCTGGCAAATTGAGGATTTAAACTTGGAAACAACTAGTCAGTTGCCTAAGTTGGCCGTTCCATGGCCTGAGTTGGTTACAGATTTTGTAATTTTCTTTTTTTTAAAGATTTCATTTATTTATTTGAGAGGTAGAGTTACAGAGAGAGGGAAAGAGGGAGACAGCTCTTCCATTCACAGGTTAGCTTCCCAAATGGCCATAACAGCCGAACTGAGCCAATCCGAAGCCAGGAGCCAAGAGCTTCTTCTGGGTCTCTCATGGGAAGACAGGGGTCCAAGCACTTGGGCCATTTTCCACTGCTTTCCCAGGCCATAAGCAGAGAGCTGAATTGGAAGAGGAGCAGCCAGGTTACAAACTGGTACCCATATGGGATGCCAGCGCCAGTGGTGAAGACTTAGCCTACTATGCCACAGCTCATAGTCACACTTCTCCTGCCCTCCTACCTCCCCAGCATCGATTCTTGGTTCTCATTGGCCTTACTTTCTGTTTCTCTGGCCATACCTGACCTCCTCTCTCTAGCACTGCTGATGCCTCCTGAACTTTGCACCCCAGGCACTGCCTACCTGGTAAGTGAACACTTCACATGGGGAATGGTTTGTGCACAGTCATAAACCATGGATAAATACAAGCCTGAGCATCTTAGAATTTGACATGGAAGTGATGGTCTGGTCTCTGTCTTGGGGTGGCAGCTCCATGTGTATTTGGTGGGACAAATCTGTTGCTCATCCTCATTCCAGGGCATTGAATCCTTTTACCATTTTCCCACTCACTGTGGACTGGGGCAGTAATGATGGGAATGCAGCCAGCTTTCTTGGCTTGGATAGGGTACAGTGCATAGGTGAGATGGCCAGCAGGAAGACAAACACAGCCACACTTGAATGCATGAGCTAATTTAGGGGTGAGACTCCAGGTGCCTGTAAGTATAAGCAGTTGCCCAGCCAGCATCCTCATGCCTAAGGGAGTGTGCCATTAAATAGCAAATAAAAAGCACTATGATAGGTTGAGAGCAAGAGAATGAAAGAAAAGAAAAAGTTTTTTGTTTCATTACATTTATTGGCATTTTTCCAGCATTTCAAATAAGAGACCCCACATTTTCATTTTGCACTGGGGCTGGCGAATTATGTGCCTTGCCCTGCCTATAAATCACATACTAAATCATATTTTACTCATTATGCTGGCTGCTAAAAAAGCCAGAATAAAGCTTACAACCCAATTCCCATACCAAAGCAGAGAATATAGGGTATGTTTTAAGTAGTGAAATAATCCTTGCACCTGTCTATTTTACTTATTTTTCTTTATTTCTCTTTATTCATGTAAACCGTACTTTGTGTTTATCTTTGACCAGTTTAAACCTCTTTATGTGCTTATCTAGGTTACAAATATTTACTGTTTAAACAGCAAAATCATTATGTACTTACAGTGTCGTAGAACTCAGTAAAAACATGTTTGATAGGACTTGTGATCATTTACTTCAGTTGGGAATTTACTGTTATTGCAGATGGCACTGTTGTAATACTTCCTCTCGTGTGACAGCCATCAGATGTGCATGAATTCTAACGCCTTCACTGACTGACATGTTGACAGACAATTCCTTCAGCAGAATCTGGCTCATTCTTTGGTGCTTAATGCCATCGTTTGCAGAGAGCATGGTTAAAAGTGGTCACCTTATGGGTATTGCTGTCTTGGAATTGGATACATAGGTTTTTGTTTTGTTTTGTTTTGTTTTATGGGAAAAAACACTGTTGAGTTTCTTGGCCAGAGTACTATTTGGCTAAAGAATTGGATGAAGATATTCTTTTCTCACTGATTTCTGATCTCATAGTCTTTTAAAGGGATACTACCTTCAACATTTGGGCTTCTCCAAGAATAATCCATAAGTGATATTTTTATTGATCACCTACCCTATGCCAGGCTCTTCTAAACATTGAGCAAATAGTGATGAACAAATTAGAAGGTGTCTTTAGCCCAAAGAGATTTCAGTACTAGCACAGAAAGACAACAACAAACAAATATTTTTGCAGATCACATATGCTCTGAGGGAAATAAATAAGATTGTATATTATAGGCAAGAGTCAAGGAAGTGTGGGGCTTCTATTTCATACAGTGATCAATGAAAATGATCTATTGGTCTGAAAGGGGGGCATTTAAGCCAAAACTTTAAGAATTCTAGGAGACACTCATCTGACATGCTGGGATCAGAATCCAGGTAGAGAGTAAGAAATAAGGAAAAAGATGAATTAACTTTGGCTGAGACATATCAAGAAAGGATGAGAATGGTTCATGATACCATGGAGGAGTTGGACAGAATTAGTTCTTGCCATCTTCCCGCTCTCACCTAGGAGACCTCTCTAGTGGTATCCACATGTAAACTTTCATAGGACAAAATTACAACTGCAGAAGAAATGGAAGGTACTATCTGAGTAGGGATAAAGCAAACCAAGAACAAGTACATGCTCAATAGGGGTTGTAACTTCAACTGGCCTGAGAAGGAACAGAAGGGCAAGGGTAAACCCAATTAAATCCAACAAGGAACCAAAAGGCATAGAGATTCTATCAAGCATCTTTATTACCTACATATTTGTTGCAGTCAATACCATGCCTCTGACGACCAACAAGCTGGTTGCGGCTCGTGATGAGACTTTCAAATTAAGAGATGCATTTTCCATTCTTGACTCTATCACACATTCTCAGCAAAGAGGAGAGCCAGAGCATTTGAGTTTAAATTTCCTATAGTCATACTTGGAAGTCTCAGAAGACTTCTTGTCTTATCCAGGTCCCAGCTCCTTCATGAAGGTATCTCTCTGCCTGACAGTCCTCACTGGGCTTTAAATGATTCCATCTTTAACACCTGGTGCAAGGGACAGTTATGGTCATTAAATGTGATTATTAGAAAAGGTGTCCTGGAAATGCTAAAGCATGTAACAAATGTTAGAATGATGATCATAATGATGATGATGATGATGGTTGTAAAATTCTATTCCTTTTTCAAAGTGGTGGTTTCCTAGGAAAAAAAGCCTGATTTTTATTGGCAGAAAGGTTTTGTAAGGCAACATCCTGTGAATGAAAATGTTCATCACAGGAACAGAGGGCTTCCATGGATTGCCGTAGGTGGTTAGTTCTGTGATTGAGCTAATGTCATCACATCCTTGTTTTAATTTAACCTCACTGAATAGAGGAAAATCATGTGAGCTCTTTAGCTGGAGGTGGAGAGGATAGAATAAGACTCCATGAATGCCCTTTTTAATTCAATGGAGTATTCCAGGAACACAAACCATTTCGGTTTTCGAGTCTCAAGAACCCAGCTATGGTTTGACATTAACCAAAGTTTTGAATGATTTTGAGGGGAGGAAAGGAAGGGGAGGAGTATATTTTGGGGTCAGATAAATCAAAGCACATTTGGCCAGACACTGCCCCCCTTCATTTCTAAGCACATGTGAATTTCCAGGGAAATTGAATCCATGTGTTCCTGATTCATTTACATTTAACTCTTCAAAATGCTTTGTAAGCCCTCCAAGAAGCCTTCAGTGTACTGAGCCAGGAGGTTAGGCGTTATTAGCCATGCAGGCACCTAATATGCTGAATGAATGGGATGAGGTTTAAACAAGAGAGCTAAAGAAGGTCAAGCGGTTCAAAAAAAGTCCCAATATATTCCTCTTAAAGTGTGGGTCCCAACCACACAACTTTTGCAATGCATATGTAGAAATAAATATTCCAAGACCTGCTGGTCTCAACACCCCTCTCCATACAATCCCAAGCTTTTGTGATGGCCAGAGATAAAGTAAGTGATGCTTGATAGGAGCCTTGTGCTTCCCAATGTTAGTTTTCATTTCCCATGGCCCAATCGCTTCCTTCTCTGAAGCAGCTGCTGCCACCTCTCCATCTTTGATAAGAACTGACGAGACCCAGGAGAGTGTGGGAAGTCTGACTTCAGCAGCTTGGCAGAAGTTCTGCGGAGACTTTCTGATCTTCCTCCACATGCTGAAAATCCATAGAAGTCCTTTGACAGAGAGGAGGTTCAGAAGGGCAGTCTTCCTGTCCTCATTTCTATTGAAAAAAAAAAAAGCATAAAAATAAAGGAAAAAAAATGATGGTAGCTGCCACATTACAGCCTCTGAAAGACAGACATAATAAAAATGTTCTTTTATTTGAATGGAATAAGGAACAGTTTGAGATCAGTCACTTCCCCCTTCCCACACATCTAAACACAGTCCTAGGAGGTCACACCCCATCTTCAAGTTGCACAAATGTTTTGGCAAAACCCATGCTTCCTTTATTATTCAATAATGGCTCAGATGCCTAACACAAATGAAGCAGACTTCTGCAAAGGAAATTGCCAGAGCTCATATGTGAATAGTGTTTAAGGTACCTCCTTCTGCCTTTCATCCTTGGGGCTTCTCCATTTGTGATATATTTATAGGGCAAAAGCGTGGTATCATGCAGAACGGCTAACATTTCTGGGATCATTTGGCTTCATTCTGATGCAACCTTTGTTAATAGGTGAAATACTATTGTAAGCTCTGAGTGATCTTTATCTGCTTATATGATTGTGTCTGCAATAGCCATGATCTCTGTTACAGATTAAACTTTATGAACATTTTATTATTGTGTGCTTGGATGTGCCCCAATGTAGATGCTCAAAAATATTTATTGGATTCTTTTAATGAGACATTACTATATTCCAGCCATGGTGTTTTAAATTCTGTTTAATACAATAAATCTTGGAGATGTGCCCTCTTAGGATCTCCATTTTATAGATGATGGAATGGAAGCTTGGAAGCATTAGGAAGCCCATTAATGCCATGAGATTAATAAAAAGGTGTACCTAGGACTCAAGGGCAGGTTTGTCTCATTTGTTAATGTATGTCTTGGAAGGCTCACCAACAGTAGAGCTGGTGAAACGGGCTTGAATTTCAGTAGGATGCATTTCAATTTACACAATAGGAGGGAATTCCTAACTGGTATCTATAAGAGGTCATCTCACTTATTAGCTAAACATCCCTCTTAGTATATTTGCAGTCATAGAGCCTATTTATATTATTTATTGCAGATAATGCCTACATAATGCCTGTAGTCATTCAGTGATTGCTCTGTAGTTTATCTGAATTTTGATCTAAGGTTCTGAACTCTGAAGCTAGAAACGTTTAGTAACTATAAATCTGACATCTTAAACTGGCAGATGCAGTTTCTATGATTTTTGCTTTGTTTCGTTTGTCTTCTCTGTTAGTTAGCTTTTGGCTACTTTAACTAAACTACCTGAGAGGAGCTTCTTGGGAAGGTAAATGTTTATCTTGGCTTACAGTTTGCGGCTTCCTAGTTCCAGAACAGGTGGCCCTATTAGCTTGGCATCTGGTGGGGAGGCTGGGCATGGCATTATGTATATGGAAGAGTGATCACATGGTGGGCCAGGAAACAGAGAGACACAGGAGGCACACCCAGTTTATATAACCAATTGTTTCATAAGAACTGCCTTCTGAAGGCACACCTCCTATGACCTGATGACCTCCCACCAAGCCCACCTACTAGAGGGTATGCTCCACCCTTAATCTATCAACCATCAACATAAGACGTTGGAGATTCAATGTGTGCATGAGTCTGGGGAGCAAAGTCCTGGCCAATCCATAACACCTTCTGAAACAGATCCCTAAGACCACAGCCACAGAAGTTCCCTTAAGCTCACTGCTGGCTGGTGTATGAATGGGCAGTGAAGTGATTCATAAGAAAACATCAGACTTTAAAGATATGTGAGGGACATTGTAATCCTTGATAAATACTCCAATTTGAAAACTCTGACTTCAAGTTATAAAATGTACATGTTTGTGTGTGTGTGTGTGTGTGTATACATTTCTCTATGTGTCTATGAAATTTTTATTGTAAACTGTAAAGCATAGTGCAAATATTAGCTATAATTGTTCAAGCAGAAAAGAAATAAACTACTAGTGAGGTCTATTGTCAGGACTTCTGCTGTGCCTGCTTTGGATCAATTCACTGGGACTCTGAGCTGTATAGAATGTACCAGGATGATTCTTTTCTTGAAACCATTTAGACTTAGAGACAGACCCACCACCAGGAAGCTTTAAAAAGTGAGTGAAGAATGATAATCCCTCAAGGGATTTAAGAACACTATGAAATGATCAACCTAATAAGATAAGCTTGGAAGCAGAGAATTAGACTTGGAAACTTCTTTAGAGGTTTTCCAAAAAGATTGTTATCTCTCAGTAGAAACTTCACAGCCTAATGCAGAAATATGAGTTTTCTGAACTTCTCTGTAGCAGTGCTTCATAAAATTTAATGTGTGCACAAATTGCCAAGGAATTTTATAAAAATGCAGATTCGAATACAGTAGGTCTAGATTGGGATCTGGCATTCTGCATTTTAACAAGTTCTCAGTTATGGCAATGGGGCTAGCACACTGAACATATTGAATATCACAACTCCAGCAGATGATGTAATATAGCTTCTAGACTTAAGAATTAATTCTCAGACTCTGTATTTAAACTATGCAGCTTAGAATTACACTTCAATCACTCTATGTGATCTTGGTCAAAACATTTTATTTCCTTTTCCTATTCCACCTCTAATACTGAGGCAAATATTTGTACTTGCTTCACAGGCTCTTTCAAACAATTACATGGCATATGTATTAAAATATGTGGTTCATATTGTAGTGCACCCATAGTAAACACATTATAAACATTTTTTATTTAGCATTTATATCCACAGAGAAAGTTACTTCTCCATGAGATCCCTTCAAAGGCTATCAAAGGAAATTTTTCTCATCTAAAGTAATGTAAAAATAGTGATAAAATTTCCCCAAATAAAAATGGGGTATACTAAAGCGAATTTTTAAATTCCCCTTTTGAGAAAAAAATAACCAATGAATGCATGTGTTCAGTAAGTGTACTTAGGACATCAGGGTTTTTTGGATAGGTGGGCATTTTACAAATATTATTTTGATATTTGTAGTTACCTCTTTACAACTGATTTGTTTTTTTTTTTTTTGTTTTTTTTTTTTTTTTTTTTTTTGGACAGGCAGAGTGGACAGTGAGAGAGAGAGATAAAGGTCTTCCTTTGCCATTGGTTCACCCTCCAATGGCCGCCGCGGCCGGCGCGCTGCGGCCAGGGCACCGCGCTGATCCGATGTCAGGAGCCAGGTACTTATCCTGGTCACCCACGGGGTGCAGAGCCGAAGCACTTGGGCCATCCTCCACTGTACTCCCTAGCCACAACAGAGAGCTGGCCTGGAAGAGGGGCAACCGGGACAGAATCCGGCACCCCGACTGGGACTAGAACCCGGTGTGCCGGTGCCGCAAGGCAGAGGATTAGCCTAGTGAGCTGTGGCGCCGGCCACAACTGATCTTTCTTACTAAAATCCATGTGAAAATTTAAATCCCTGTGTTCTGAAAGTCTCATTGGAAATTCTTACTAAAGAAGCACATAATTGGTCATTTTGATCTCATCACAATCTTCTAGTAGAAACAAGTAACAATCATCATGTTATGTTATTCCATTCAACTTTGAGTGGGTGTTCTTTTCTATTATTCAAACACATGGAGGGGATTATAATCCTTTTGTGCCATCCTTGTGATTAACCCTAACGTTAAAAATGTCCTGCCTATTTATCCATAGATATTTCAAAGACACAGAGAGAGTTTATCACGGGCTCAAAAATTCTTGCCTCTCTGATTTCCTACAAGAAATAGGAAGGATGTATGAGAAGCACTTTAATCATAGTGTTTGCTTCCTCACTGGCATTCATTCACATGCATTTCCCTTCCCAGTCATTGGGTTCCTATCATATAGATCACTCATATTTTCATTATCAAAGCATGATAAAAATTCTGTTTCACTGTGGATTCTTGGTAAATGCTAGGGGATTGAAATTGGTAAGAGAGAAAAGAAGGAGAAAAGGAGTGGTGAGGAGAGAGGGTGGAACAAGGGATGTGAGAATGAAAATTCTGCAGAAGACAGATGAAAGTAGCATGTAATGTAAACCTGCTGCATCCCACACACTGTCACCACAATATTCTTTCTTATTACTATTAAACACTTAAACTCAAGTTCACCCAGTGGTAAGAGTTTGAACTTGGAGTGATGCGCAGGTTTCTCTTTATCCATCCCCATGCTCTGCCTGGAGCGTCCGTGACAGTGAGTATCAAATCTGTTTCTGCAAGGGAACCACATTAAGAGCTACAAACTCAAAATAGAACACAGCAAGTTAACAGCAACAAAACTGATGTCTGTATCCCTTCCCTGAAAAGTGCAGCTATTTTTTTTCAACTTTTATTTAATAAATATAAATTTCCAAAGTAAAACTTTTGGATTATAGCAGCTTTTCCCCCCATAACCTCCCTCCCACCCACAACCATCCCATCTTCCACTGCCTCTCCCATTCCATTCTTCATCACAATTCATTTTCAATTATCTTTACATACAGAAGATCAACTTAGTGTATACTAAGCAAAGATTTCAACAGACTGCACCCACACAGACACATAAAGTATAGAGTACTGTTTGAGTAGTAGTTTTACTGTTAATTCACATAGTACAACACATTAAGGTCAGAGATCCTACATGAGGAGTAGGTGCAGTAACTCCTGTTGTTGATTTAACAATTGACACTCTTACTTATGGCGTCAGTAATCACCCGAGGCTATTGTCATGAGGGGCCAAGGCTATGAAAACCTCTTGAGTTCACCAACTCCGATCTTACTTAGCACCATATTCAAAGTGGAAGTTCTCTCCTCCCTTCAGAGAAAGGTACCTCCTTCTTCGATGGCCCGTTTTTCCCACTGGGATCTCACTAACAGAGATCTTTCATTTAGGTCATTTTTTTTTTTTGCCATAGTGTCTTGGCTTTCCATGTCAATACAGCAAATTTTTTTTTAAGATTTATTTTATTTATTTGAAAGACAGAGTTACAGAGAGAGGTAGAGACAGAGCGAGAGGTCTTGCATCCGCTGGTTCACTCCTCAGATGGCCGTAATGGCTGGAGCTGCGCCAATCCAAAGCCAGGAGCCAGGAGCTTCTTCCGGGTCTCCCACGTGGTGGCAGGGGCCCAAGGACTTGGACCATCTTCTACTGCTGTCCCAGGCCATAGCAGAGAGCTGGATCAGAAGAAGAGCAGCCGGAACTCAAACCGGCGCCCATATGAGATGCCGTCGCTTAAGGCCAGGGCTTTAACCCGCTGCACCACGGCGCCAGCCCTGAATGCAGCTAATTTTTGATAGAGCCTGAGCATTGGGATTTGTATAATCTTTCTAGGTGTTTCTGCCAATGTGAGAAACATGAAAATTTCAGACCACAAAAGGAGAAATGAAGCTGTATCTCTCTTGGAGGCATTTGGGGTAGGAGGAGTATCTACATGAAGAAAATATATGTGCTTGGCAATGAAGCCACCCACTTTGCAGGCAGAGTACTGGTTCTCAGAGCTTACACTTTGTAGGCAATTGCTATCTTCAGGAACTGCTTTATTCACTTTAAAGGAATCCACATTATTAACTCATTTAATCCTCACAATATCTCATTAAAAAGGGCTGATTTTCACCCCAATTTTACAGAGAGTAAAACTGGGAGTCCAGGGCTCAGTAACTTGGACATATCTTGATAGGATGAATAGAGAGAGCTGCAACACGGAGGACTAGGACTCCATTGAAGCAAACTGGATCCAAAGGCCTAAGCTCCAAGCATCATTAGATCAGGTCACTTCATGCACCCTATCTGGTACACAGACTAAGGTCAGGCAAGGAAAGCAGGCAAAACATTTAAAGAGGCTCAAAAATCTCAGTAATCAAGACCAACACATCTTAATATCAGACAAAATAAACTTTAACACAAAAACTGTTAAGAGAGACAAAGAGGGACACTATATAATGATTAAGGGATCAATTCAACAGGAAGATATAACAATTATCAATGTATATGCACCTAATTACAGGGCACCAGTTTATTTAAAAGATTTGTTAAGGGACTTAAAAGGAAGCTTAGACCCCAATACAATAGTACTGGGGGACTTCAATACTCCACTCTCAGAAATAGACAGTCAACCGGACAGAAGATCAACAAAGATACAGTAGATTTAAACGACACTATAGCCCAAATGGATCTAACAGATATCTATAGAACTTTTCATCCTACACATAAAGCATTTACATTCTTCTCAGCAGTACATGGAACCTTCTCTAGGATTGACCACATACTAGTCCATAAAGCAAGTCTCAGCAAATTCAAAAGAATTATAATCATATGATGTAGCTTCTCAGACCATAGAGGAATGAATTTGGAAATTAGCAACTCAGGAATCCCTAGAGCATATGCAAACACATGGAGATTGAACAACATGCTCCTGAATGAACAATGGGTCATAGAAGAAATCAAAACAGAAATCAAAAACTTTTTGGAAGTAAATGAGGATAACAGTACAACATACCAAAACTTATGGGATACAGCAAAAGCAATGTTAAGAGGAAAGTTTATATCAATAGGTGCCTGTATCAAGAAATTGGAAAAGCACAAAATAAATGAGCTTTCAATGCATCTCAAGGATCTAGAAAATCTGCAGCAACCAGACCCAAATCTAGTAGGAGAAGAGAAATAATTAAAATCCAAGAAGAAATCAACAGGATTGAATCAAAAAAAAATTACAAAAAATCAGCCAGAAAAGGAGCTGGTTTTTTGAAAAAATAAACAAAATTGGCACCCCATTGGCCCAACTAACTAAAAAAAGAAGAGAAAAGACCCAAATCAATAAAATCAAAGATGAAAAAGGAAACGTGACAACAGACACCACAGAAATAAAAAGAATCATCAGAAATTACTACAATGACTTGTATGCCAGCAAACAGGGAAATCTATCAGAAATGGATAGATTCCTGGACACATGTAACCTACGTAAATTGGACTAGGAAGACATACAACACCTAAACAGATGCATAACTGAGACAGAAATTGAAACAAAATAAAGGCCCTCCCAACAAAGAAAAGCTCAGGACCAGATGGATTCACTGCTGAATTCTACCAGACATTTAAAGAAGAACTAACTCTAATTCTTCTCAAACTATTCAGAACAATCAAAAAAGAGGGAATCTTCCCAAATTCTTTCTAGAAAGCCAGCATCACGTTTATTCCTAAGCTGGAAAAAGATGCAGCATTGAAAGAGAATTACAGACCAATATCCCTGATGAACATAAATGCAAAAGTCCTCAATAAAATTCTGGCCAATAGAATGCAACAACACATCAGAAAGATCATCTACCCAGACCAAGTGGGATTTACCCCTGGCATGAAGGGATGGTTCAATATTCGCAAAACAATCAATGGGATACACCACATTAACAGACTGCAGAAGAAAAACCATATGATTATCTCAATAGATGCCGAGAAAGCATTTGATAAAATACAACACCCTTTCATGACGAACACTCTAAGCAAACTGGGTATGGAAGGAACATTCCTCAATACAATCAAAGCAATTTATGAAAAACCCACGGCCAACATCCTATTGAATGGGGAAAATTTGGAAGCATTTCCACTGAGATCTGGTACCAGACAGGGATGCACACTCTCACCACTGCTATTTAACATAGTTCTGGAAGTTTTAGCCAGAGCCATCAGACAAGAAAAAGAAATTAAAGGGATACAAATTGGGAAGGAAGAACTCAAACTATCCCTCTTTGCAGATGATATGATTCTTTATTTAGGGGACTCAAAGAACTCTACTAAGAGACTATTGGAACTCATAGAAGAGTTTGGCAAAGTGGTAGGATATAAAATCAATGCACAAAAATCAACAGCCTTTGTATACACAGGCAATGCCATGGCTGAGGAAGAACTGCTAAGAGCAATCCCATTCACAATAGCAACAAAAACAATCAAATACCTTAGAATAAACTTAACCAAGGGTGTTAAAGATTTCTACGATAAAAATTACAAAATCTTAAAGAAAGAAATAGAAGAGGATACCAAAAAATGGAAAAATCTTCCATGCTCAAGGATTGGAAGAATCAATATCATCAAAATGTCCATTCTCCCAAAAGCAATTTATATATTCAATGCGATACTAATCAAAATACCGAAGACCTTCTTCTCAGATCTGGAAAAAATGATGCTGAAATTCATATGGAGACACAGGAGACCTCGAATAGCTAAAGCAATCTTGTACAACAAAAACAAAGCCGGAGGCATCACAATGCCAGATTTCAGGACATACTACAGGGCAGTTGTTATCAAAACAGCATGGTACTGGTACAGAAACAGATGGATAGACCAATGGAACAGAATTGAAACACCAGAAATCAATCCAAACATCTACAGCCAACTCATATTTGATCAAGGATCCAAAACCAATCCCTGGAGTAAGGACAGTCTATTCAATAAATGGTGCTGGGAAAATTGGATTTCCACATGCAGAAGCATGAAGCAAGACCACTACCTATCACCTTACACAAAAATCAACTCAACATGGATTAAAGACTTAAATCTATGACCCAACACCATAAAATTATTAGAGAACATTGGAGTGACCCTGCAAGATATAGGTACTGGCAAAGACTTCTTGGAAAGACCCCAGAAGCACAGGCAGTCAAAGCCAAAATTAACATTTGGGATTGCATCAAATTGAGAAGTTTCTGTACTGAAAAAGAAACAAACAGTCAGGAAAGTGAAGAGGCTACCCACAGAATGGGAAAAAATATTTGCAAACTATGCAACAGAAAAAGGGTTGATAACCAGAATCTACAAAGAAATCTAGAAACTCCACAACATCAAAACAAACAACCCACTTAAGAGATGGGCCAAGGAACTCAATAGACATTTTTCAAAAGAGGAAATCCAAATGGCCAACAGACACATGAAAAAATGTTCAAGATCACTAGCAATCAGGGAAATGCAAATCAAAACCACAATGAGGTTTCACCTCACCCCGGTTAGAATGGCAAATATACAGAAATCTACCAACAATAGATGCTGGAGAGGATGTGGGAAAAAGGAACACTAATCCACTGTTAGTGGGAATGCAAACTGGTTAAGCCACTATGGAAGTCAGTCTGGAGATTCCTCAGAAACCTGAATATAACCCTATCATACAACCCAGCAATCCCACTCCTTGGAATTTACCCAGAGGAAATTAAACTGGCAAGCAAACAAGCTGTCTGCACCTTAATGTTTATTGCAGCTCAATTCACAATAGCGAAGACCTGGAACCAACCCAAATGTCCATCAACAGTAGACTGGATAAAGAAATTATGGGACATGTACGCTATAGAATACTCTACAGCAGTCAAAAACAATGAAATCTGGTCATTTGCAACAAAATGGAGGAATCTGGAAAACATTATGCTGAGTGAATTAAGCCAGTTCCAAAGGGACAAATATATGTTCTTCCTGATTGGCAACAACTAACTGAGCACCAAAGGGGATACCTGTTGAAGTGAAATGGACACTATGAGAAATGGTGACTTGATCAGCCCTTGACCTGACTGTTGATGTACAATGTAATACTTTACCCCTATTAGTATTTTTTTTTTGTTCTAGTACTATTGGTTGAACTCTGTGATCAACACACAATTTTTCTTAGGTGTTTAAATTTAACTGAAAAGTGATCCCTGTTAAATATAAGAGTGGGAATAAGAGAAGGAGGAGATGTACAATTTGGGACATGCTCAAGCTGACTTGCCCCAAATGGTAGAGTTAGAAATGTGCCAGGGGATTCCAATTCAATCCCATCAAGGTGGCATGTACCAATGCCCCATCATACTAGTCCAAGTGATCAATTTCAGTTCATAATTGATCACACTGATAGGTCTAAGAGTCAAAGGGATCACATAAGCAAGACTAGTGTCTGCTAATACTAACTGATAGAATCAAAAAGGGAGAGAACGATTCAACATGGGAAGCAGGATACACAGCAGACTCATAGAATGGCAGATATCCTAAACAGCACTCTGGCCTCAGAATCAGCCCTTAAGGCATTCGGATCTGGCTGAAGAGCCCATGAAAGTATCTTAGGCATGCAAAGCCAAGACACTCTGGAAAAATAAATAAATAAATAATAAAAAAGAAGACCTAAATGACAGAGCTCTGCGAGTGAGATCCCAGTAGAATGAACAGGGCCATCAAAAAGGAGGTACCTTTCTCTGAAGGGAGGAGAGAACTTCCACTTTGGCTATAACCCTGTCTGAATAAGATCGAAGTCGGCAAACTCAAGAGGCTTACATAGCCTTGGCAACTCATGACTAGAGTCTAGGGCGATTACTGACGCCATAAACAAGAGTATCAAATTTTAAGTCCTCAACAGGAGTCACGGTATACTTACTCCTCATGTGGGATCTGTCCTTAATGTGTTGTCCAATGTGAAGTAATGCTATAACTAGTACTGAAACATTATTTTATAGTTTGTGTTTCTGTGTAGGTACAAACTGATGAAATCTTTACTTAATATACACTAAATTGATCTTCTGTATATAAAGATAATTGAAAATGAATCTTGATGTGAATGGAATGGGAGATGGAGTGGGAGATGGGAGGGGTGCGAGTGGAAGGGAAGTTATGGAGGGGGAAAGCTGTTGTAATCCATAAACTGTACTTTGGAAATTTATATTTACTAAATAAAAGTTAAAAAAAAGACCAACACCATTTTAGTGAAGTGTTTTTAAAGTAAAAATTAACATAGAATCATGATGAACAAATACCACATTTTTTTTAAATAAAATGCTTCTATGTGGAACCATATTGGATACTTGAGACAAAGGGAAATGTCAGCAATCTATTTATTCAAAATTTTGCTATTTTGTTTATTGTAGATTCATTGCATTAATATTGATATTTCAAAATATTTCATAAGAATATCATTTGTCTTGATTACAGAAAGGTTTTTGTGCCCCCTTAAATTTTTCACCCAAAGTAAATGTCACATGTACACCTAGTTCTGCTTGGATGTTCTTCCCATTTCTAGACATTGCAGATACAAAGCAGTCTTGAGGGCAAGGGCGTGTTATTGCAGAAATTGTTGTCCAGCAATATAGCAACAACTCCGCTGACCTCCCTTCTGTTCACCTCTTCACTTCCTTTTGTCTCTCACTGTCATTCTTCTTCCCTGATCCCTTTTATCATCCCTTATGCTCCTCCCTCATTCCTAATTTTTTTTATTTGCACATTAACTATTTACAAGGCCAATGGCCCACACGTTTCTGCACTACAAAGAGGGCCTCAGTCCTCAAGTCAAGGCAGTTCGTAGCATTGCCTGCTGTCTCAGCAGCAACACTGCCTTTGTCTTTTTCTCCAACAGGTTCGAGTTTTCCCTTTGGGGATCTGAGGGAGTCCAACCTTGTAAATGGATTTTGCACTCCTCAATCGGTACGTATTTGATTTCTTATCCATGTAATAAAGAAGACTTTTCTAAGTAAACAGTAGTCAGCCCAGGGGACTGAGGCAGCTTTGGCCTGTGCTCCCTTATAGTTTTCTTGGGGGTAATTTTGGGACTAAAATCAGTAACTTATTCCTTACAAAATCAATAATGCGGGGGCACCTCTTAGGAGAAGAGAAAAACAGGTCCATTTATAGGGAAGCAAAATGGATAAGAAACCGTATTTGATTATGAAATTTTTTGTCTTCCTTGAAGAAAGCAGATTTCCTTCTAAGTGTTTCTTCCTTCTGGAACCATGTGAACAAATCCAGGCCAGCCTGCTGGAGGGAGAATGTCCATGAGGAGCCAAGTAAGTCATCTCAGCTGAGGTCCTTCAAACCCCTACCAGTTCTCTAGTGACCTAGATAATGACCTCTGACACATAAGTAACCACGCCATGTCCAGCTGAATATAATCTAAACTGATGATTAATCATGAACCAAATAAATAGCTATCATTTTAAGCCAAGATGTTTTGAGGTGGTTTTTTCCCACACAGCATAGACTAACTAACACAGAAACTGTTTCTTGAAAAGGCTTGGTGTGTTCTATCATGACAGAAGAAATGAAGATGTTTTCCTGGCTGCAGGAAAACCAGAGGTCTGTGGTTAATCAGAACTGACTCTATTGCACTTTACCTGCCAGCAAGAGCAAGAATTCTTTTTCTACTAAACTTCAGGGGTCCACTCTTACCCTTGATGATCTGTCTGCATCCATTCTCATGTATGTGGCTTCCATGAAATTACTCTAATCAACAAATTCTCAACCTAAATTCCCAGTTATCCCAGAGGTGGTATATATCAGTTTGAGGGCTACAAATCCCTATTTTCCTAGAGATATCCCTAAGGAAAGCATCAGCCATTGTAAAAAAAAAAAAAAAAAAAAAAAAAAAAGCTTTAGAAGCTTTGGAGGCTGGCATTGTGGCATAATGGGCTAAGCATCTGCCTGTAGTAACATCCTTATGGGCACCACTTTGAGTCCTGGCTTCTCCGCTTCCGATCCAGTTCTAAGATGGGCCAAGTCCTTGGGCCCCAGCCTCATGGAATACCCAGAAGAAACTAGCTCCTAGTTTTTCAGCTCAGCTCTGGCCATTGCAGCCATCTGGGGAGTGAACCAGCAGATGGAAGACCTTTCTCTCTGTCTCTCGCTCTCTCCATAACTCTCTCTCTCAAATAAATAAATAAAATCTTTAAAAAATAGAAGCTTTGGCCAATAGACAGGCAATATTGAATTCCCCCCTGGTGTCTTGGGACCAAGTTTCCATTTCTTGCTGCTCTTTAAGTCTGATTTCATCTATTACATCTATTCATCTATTACATCTATTTCATCTATTACATCTATTATACCTTCCCCCTACTCCACACTGCATACTTTTTCAGAAATCAGGTGGAAGATGAAGGACTTAATTCCTGGAAAACAAAGGGGAAAGAAAAATAGTATCTATTGTGTGGTTTTCATGCTATACTTTTTCAATCTTATTTTAATCCTACAATTGATGGAAAACATATGATTAATAGACAACTATGAGGTAATATTTGTCTCCATTTTGCAGATGATGACATTGAGGCATAACAGGTGAAGTAATCTACCCTTTGTAACAGACAACACTTTGAGAGGAAGGAATTGAGAGGTTGAGACATCATTTGGAGAAGAAAATCAGCTCTGACACCGAATTTGAATTTCAAGATGGCAGAATGTTTATGTGAAATGAAATAGATGCAGAATGAAGGGGATTATGATCTTAGACTTGTGTATTAATGTTTTAAAGGGAAATTGAAGACATTTATTTTGGGTATAAAGCAGTTTAAGAGTTAATTTTGCTCTTTCTCTTCTTCTGACCGGTATTTTTATTGATCTGAATTGTACTGGCTGAGTACATTTCAGCCTCTCATTTCAGATCCCCATCTCCCACTCCCAGTGGATAGGTGGGCTACAGGGTCTGCGTGCATGCTCTAAAAACCAATTGTCCAGGCCAGTGTTGTGGGGTAGTAAGTGAAGTTCCCGCTTGCAACACTGGTAACCTGCATGAGTACCAGTTCCCATCCCAGCTACTCCACTTCCCATCCAGCTTCCTGCTAATGAGTCTAGGAAAGCAGTGGAGAATGTCCCAAGCCCTTGGGCCTCTGCACCCTGTGGGAGACCCAGAAGAAGCTCCTGGCTCCTGGCTTAGGTCTGGCCCAGCTCTAACTGTTGTAGTAATTTGCTGAGTGAGCTAGCAGATGGAAGATCTCTCTCTCTCTCTCTCTCTCTAACTCTATCTTTCAAATAAATAAATTAATCTTTTTATAAAGTAAAAACCAATTATCTTATGATTTTTATTTTCCTTTTTCAAAAAACATATCATTTGTTGAAATAAGGCCAAAGAAAATAAGAAACTATGGAAACAAATCTCAACAGAGACCTTGATGAACCGCTGAAGACAACATTGATTCCTGTTTAATTAAGAGCTGGCTTTCTTGTGCTCTAGCTGCTAGGAAGAGCAAGGACTTGTTCTAATACCCACTGGAAGCAGCTCTGGACGCTGACATCCTTCTGGCTCCATCTCTGTGATTGCTCACCCTCTCCCACTCAGTCACATCCTAGCTCAGAGCCCATGAGCATCCTTTCTGTTTGTATTTTTAGTAAATGCTCTATCCTGTTATTTGTAAGATGTGACTAGTTTATTCAGTCTGCTAAATCCCAGTTCCTCTATTAAATTATTCCTCTTAATCACACACTGCTTTATTTTTCTATTAGTATATCATATTTGTCATAGAAATATTTTTTCTTCAAACTGGGTCACATCTCTAGGAAAAAATAACAGATTGTTGATATAGGTTTTGATTCTCTCTTACTCTCAACTTCCTGATTTTCACATTTTCTGTCTTTTTTCTTTGGAATTTAATATTATAATGAGTTATGTGGATTAGCATTTCAACTTCAGCTTTATTACCTTTGTAACTGTGACAAATTTTATAATCTTGGTCTCAGTTTACCTATCCACAAAGTGGGAATAAAATGATGAGAATGCCTACATCCCAGAATCTCTGTGGAAATCAAATATGTTTAAGTCTCATGGGCCAATATCTGACATAATAAGTAATGATTGCTGCTCTCATTATCTTCATTCTAGGTTCATGGGTAGGTCACTGCAGCTAATAATGTACCATCTTTTGTCAGGGCCCAGAAATCCTGACTGTTTCGCATCTGTTTCCCTTATGCTTCTGACTTACTTTCAAAATTTACCTCTGCCCACATCTATGAAATGCTTCATAACAACTAAGGCTTATAATTATTGACCTATTCATATAGAAATTCACAATTGAACTATTGGGGTCCTTTGGGTTTTGTTTATGCATCATAAATCCAACTTTCCTTTCCAGTAATTACACCCTAAGAGAGAGATGCTACTCCCAAGGGTAGAGAGGATGTAAGATTAGGGATGAGAAAGAATGTGTGTGGCCAGCCAAGTGCAATTATCACACAGTTTATCCCAAATAGTGGTCCCTAAAAGTATCCAGACTGGCTCTTCATGGAAGGCCAGTCTTACAGAAGAGATGGATTTAATAACAGCTGGCAGGAATATCAATGTCATAGATGATGAGCTGATTAAGGACTAACTCCATATCCTAGTCTTTCTATTCCTTTTTGTACAGGATCAGGGTTGGAGGGAGAAGAGGAAGAAAGGCATTAATGCACATGCAGTCATGAATACAGGTTGGCTAAAATAGCAAAGCAATAGGATAGCCTTATCTGGCCATGTCCCAGATGTTGCTTGATGAGCTGTTTTTCATAAGAGATGCCTACCAGCAGCTTCTACAAACTCAAGCTTTCTCCATTCTCCTCAAAATTTCTGGGAGTTTAGGCCTTCTAGTGTTAACAAGAATAGAGTCCCTGAATGATTTGAATGGAAACTGAGGCTTAGTGAGGTTGAATGAAATGGCCTAGGATCACCCAATTAGTATCAGCAGCAGGATAAAGTCCAGTTATGTCCTAAAACAGAGTTGGTGCTTTTTAAATTACAACTCACTGAAAAATGATAGTTGCTTAGTTGTGAGGACAGTAAGAATAGTTTGAGAGAATTGTCCTGCCAAAAAAAAAGTATTTCCAATCTGCTAACCACCCTGGTATTTCACAGAAGGACATCTAGTTGCTGAGCTAATAATCAGGAAGTTTTCACCAAATAAGAATATGCAACAATATACATTCTGATAGGTTCTATTTTACCTCAAGGTGCAAAGTAAAGATAGACCATTCTGGGGCCAACTCTGGTTTGGCAGGTAAAGCTGCCGCTTGTGGCACCAGCATCCCATATGGATGCCAGTTCAAGTCCCAGCCACTCCACTTCTAATCCAGCTCCCTGCCAATGTTGCTTGGGAAATCAGCAGAGGCTGGCCCAAGTACTTGGGCCTCTGAAACCACATGGGGGACCCAGGAGAAGCTCCTGGCTCCTGGCTTCACATTGATATGGTTCCAATCACTGTAGCCATTCGGAGAGTGAACCAGAGGATGGAAGATCTCTCTTTCTCTTTCTTTTTCTCTCTTTTTCTCTTTCTTTTTCTTTGCTCTTCTCTCTCTCTCTCTCTCAACTCTGCCTTTCAAATAAATAAGTAATCTGTTTTAAAAAAAGATAGACCATCCTATAATCTGAGCTCTTATTTTAAAATTGGAATGTTGGAGGAAGCTTTGTGATTCAGAATAAATCCACTTACCTTTCTTCATATATGTTAACTTTAACTATGTTTTACTAAATGGTGATTTTTCATTTATACTCTAGATGAAGCAGTCTTGCAGATATTGTTGAGGTATTATACAACAATATATTCAGCACACAATATTTTTATTTTAAAACAGGCAGGATTGTGTGGCTACTAATAGAATGGAAGGAACAAATAGGAACTATTTTATAATAACAATTTATTCATCTAGTTCTAGGAAGAAATGTTGTTGATAACAACGAAGGTGTACTGACAATAAAGACAGAAATAGTAATGGGAGGAAAGAGGAAAACGGGGAGGAAGAAATGAGCAAAATAAAAGGGAACTATATGTCAATAGGAGCCTATATTTAGGCAATTTCAAAATCGTCACGAAAAGCTCAGAGATATGAAAAACTGAAAGCATATGTGCACTCCTGGGACTGAATTTTGTTCTCCTATAAGAAAGAAACTAATCAGAATTTGAGAGGTACTCAATTTACAACCAGTTTGGAATCATTGCGGAAAGCCCCAAAGAGGATGGGCTGTGGTGTCCTTCAGATGTGGGTTTAGCTTCTGTCTGGACCACTCACCCAGCTGTCAGATGTAGGTGAAGTAGTTTGCACTCTCCTGAGTTGGTTTTCCATGTTTTAAAAGCCTTGCAGTCTTTATTTTTTTTATTTTTTTTATTTTTTGACAGGAAGAGTGGACAGTGAGAAAGAGACAGAGAGGTCTTCCTTTATCGCTGGTTCACCCTCCAATGGCCGCCACGGCTGGCGCGCTGCGGCCGGCACACCGTGCTGATCCAAAGGCAGGAGCCAGGTGCTTCTCCTGGTCTCTCATGGGGTGCAGGGCCCAAGCACTTGGGCCATCCTCCACTGCACTCCCAGGTCACAGCAGAGAGCTGGACTGGAAGAGGAGCAACCGGGACAGAATCTGGCACCCCGACCGACCAGGACTAGAACCTGGTGTGCCAGCAATGCAGGCAGAAGATTAGCCTATTGAGCCGCGGCGCCGGCCCAAAGCCTTGCAGTCTTAATGTAAGAATTAAATAAGACGGTCTTTCTGTTCTTTGTGAAATCTGTCTTCCTAAGAGTTACCTACTGAGCAGTTTTTTGTTACCAATTCAACCAAACCTACATTGGAGAAAATATATTTTCTTTTATTAGAAAGAAATTTAGCATAGATGGGTGTTTGGTATAGTGGTTAAAATGTTACTTAGGATATCCTCATCCCATATTGGACTGCCAAGCTTCAAGTCCTTTCTCCTTTCCCTATTCCAGCTACCTTTTTTTTTTTTTTTTTTTTGTCAGGCAGAGTGGACAGTGAGAGAGAGAGACAGAGAGGAAGGTCTTCCTTTTGCCGTTGGTTCACCCTCCAATGGCCGCCGCGGCCTGCGCGCTGCGGCCGGCGCACCACGCTGATCTGAAGGCAGGAGCCAGGTGCTTCTCCTGGTCTCCCATGGGGTGCGGGGCCCAAGCACTTGGGCCATCCTCCATTGCACTCCCTGGCCATAGCAGAGAGCTGGCCTGGAAGAGGGGCAACCAGGACAGAATCCGGTGCCCCGACCGGGACTAGAACTCGGTGTGCTGGCGCCGCTAGGCGGAGGATTAGCCTATTGAGCCGCGGCGCCGGCCTCCAGCTACCTATTAATATACATTTTGGAAGAGAGCAGATGGTTGCTCAAGAGCTTGGGTCCCTGACACTTACTTAGGAGACCCAGAATGCATTCCCAACTCCTGGCTTCTGCCTGGCCCAGTCCTGGCTCTTTTAGGCATTTATGGGAATGAACCAATGAACTGGAGCTCTTTGTGTGTCTTTTACTTTTCAAGTAAATAAAATGAAATAAACAAAAAATTAAAAAGAAATTTAACACAATATAGGAGAAAAAGAAGAAAAAAGAAGGAAAGAAACGAGGAAGAGAGGGAAGGTGGAAGAGGCACACTCTGTACCTGAAATAATGGGTGTTCCAAATAGTAGCATAATGTATGTAATTATTCCCTGAATGATAACTTCTTATTCTGAATAGAAGAGTGTCCATGACATTGCTCACACCATAAAAGAAATAGGACGGGGGAAAGGACAATTTCTGGCCCATAAATAATTAATCATTTATTTGAGGAGATAGCATAAGCACATGAAAAGACTTAAGAACAGCCCGATGTAACATCCCAATCAGCATGTTGAAATTATTTAAAATTAGTATTTGGAAATGGGTGGTAAGAACTTGGCAGTAGATTAACAGTCATAAGGTTTTATTCAGGGATGGTTTCATGGGTGAAATATTTGAATCAGAATTATAGAAGGCAAATAGGCATGAAATGATTTATTCAATACAAAAAATCAGAGTCAAAGCACGTTATCAAGGAAGAATTGTTGGAAGACATTAATAAACACCAAAACTTGGTTGGGGAGGAACAAGAAATGAGCTTGGAGGAATATGGAACATGTGTGCAGGAGAGGAAGTGGTAATTTGAGTAAACAAAGAGTGAGACTAAAGGAGATAATATTGGTTATATAGGAGCAACCACTATGTATTCCCAACGGACAAGTGAAATAATGTGACTTTTGGTCCTTGTCATTTACCTAGAGTCTTTACTTCTAATATCTGGTACAGGAACAGTACTAGGGATTTTATGATTAGTAGATAAATTAGCCAATTCTGTGATTGGTGAAAGAGAGTTGATAGTAAATTTTAAGTAATCCCACTTCTCTTGAGATTGATGATGGTAAATGAGAGGAAAAGTGTCAATAAAGAAAAGACATTTGGGATTGAACTAATTTACAGATCACTGGCACCTCCTGGTGGCTAAAATGAAAATCCATCACCAACAGAAGCAAGTGGCTCATCCCTACGAAAATAAAAAACAGAGAGGTGTTTGATAAATATTTCTCGCAAAAGACACATAAGGTATTGTTGGTGGGTTGCATAGTCCAGGAGAGATTATAATTTTAAATAAGTCATAAAGGAATTGACAATCTTTTGACTCAAATAATGTTGGAATGTGAAAAATAACTAAATTAAGACACCCTCAAGAGGAAAAACCAACAGGAATACATCAACTTTCCAAAGAAGGAAATTTTAAAAGATACAGCAAAACATTCAAAGATTTATATATATAAACAAAAAAATCTCAAAATCACAAAACTAGTAAGGAAAAGACCAAGATTTAATCTCTAGCCTACTTTTTTTCCCAAGGCCCTGGTCTAAGCCAGGGACCAAGTACAAACACACAACACAGTGAAAAGGACAGAAAAGTTCATGCAGTTCTTATGGTCTCTCTAGTTCCAAAATGAAAATACAAATCAAAAGCTTTCAAGCATTTTATCTTTTTTCCCTAACATTTATAAAAGCATGAACTTAGGATAAAAAAGAATAAAATGTCATATTTATAAAAATAGTTTCTCTGGAAGGCCTACAATTGTCCATTTCTTTTAGATCTAACAATAGATATTTATTTTTAGTTTCTTATGAAGGCAGAAGAACTCATTTATATCTGTATGTGCACATATAGCTAATAATCAGTAACATAAGCCATATTGATAGCCCACTCTGGTCAGAAAATTACACATGAAACCAACAGAAATATAATATGTATATTTGGATACATTTTGTAATGAAGACTCATAGTTCTTATTCCAGAAATTTCATTTCAAACAGAAAATTAAGGGCAGTAATTTGGCACAGTAGTTAAGAAGCCATTGGGGGCGGGGGTGGTATCTGAAGCGCAGTGCAGTAGATTAAGCCGCTGCTTGTAACACCAGCATCCCATATTGGAACACTGGTTTGAGTGCCAGTTCAAGTACCAGCTACTCTACTTCAAATCCAGCTTCCTGCTAATTCAATTGAGGAAACAGCAGAAGATGGTCCCAATACTTAGGCCCCTGCCACCCATGTGGGAGACCCAGATGGAATTTCTGGCTCTTGACTTCCAAGTAGCTTAGCCTTGGCTATTGCAGCTATCTACAGAGTGGCCAATAGATAGAAGATCTCTTTCTCCCTCTCCACCTCCAGCCTTCCCTCTGTCTCTCCCTCCCTCCCTGTATGTCATTCTGCCTTTCAAATAAAAAAGAAAGAAAGAAACTTCTAAAACATAAATTTAAAATAAAAAAACAGAATAAAGAACAATAGGAAAACTGCTATAAATACACGTGTATATCAGAAACACCTGCATAGAGGAAATAATAGTGATAGAATTCATTCTGGAAAACCATGCTATCCTAAGATAGCTACAAGCCACATGTGACTATTGAGTACTTGAAATGTGACTAGTCCAAACTGAGATATGCTAAAAGAAAAAAATTATCACTAGAATTTGAATTCTTAATGTGATTAAAAATGTAAAATATCTCATTAATGATTTTTACATTGTCTAAAAGCTGAATTGATAATAATTTGGAAATAATGGTTTAAATAAAATATATTATTATAACTAGTTTCACCATTTTATTTTTATTTTTATTGTGGGTAGAGAAAATTTTAAATTACTCTGCAAATTGAATTTGTAGAATCACTCTATATTTCAATTGGACAGCACGGTTCTAGATATAGACATAGGTACCAGAGGTATTTTAGACTATTGCATTCAAGGAGGTAGCAACGGGTGTCCAGAAGCCTTCAAATTCATTGTATATTCTTTCTCTCAGCCTGGTCCCTTCTAACCACTGTCTTGTGTCTGAGTTCAAATGCGGAAGGTTATTTGTTTACTTGTACTTTTGCATTTCTATTTAACTATTTTCAACAAAGCTCTGGTGTTTTCATCAAAAGTGAAGATTCATATACCAACTCTGCACACATCAGATGACATCTTATTCTTTCTATGGTTCTTTAATTGGAAAATGGATATGCTGATGTAGATTATGAAAGTCAAATCATCACCACAATAGGTCCTGAAATATCACTGTCTTGCCTTCGTCTCAGGATGTGGAGGCATCAGACCATAATTCTTGTTTTCAAGGGCTAATCTGACAAGACAAAGATATCAAAGCTGAAATTACCTAAAATCATACATTGTGACAAGTGAAAAATTAACAGTGTCATATACAAATTAAAGATTGATGAGATGACTGCAAATTGATTAGACTTACATGTTAGAGTTATGGGATAAAGAATTAGGAGGCATTGTTTGCAAGAAAACATTCCTGATTTCATTTTGCTCCTACAAATTCTGACGTTTGTGACAAAAAATTGAAGTTCTCAGAAGCTGATTTCTATACTAACTTCTGTAATCCTGTACAAAGTCTAACATTCATAAACTTTGTTAACCTAACACATGAATATGTGTAGAAAACGGATATATGATGCATACATATCAAGGTTTTTAGGCAATAAATTCAATGACTCGTAAGTTTTATATCACAATAAATACGCCGTTTATTCAGCAAACACCACTGACCACTTAGCAAGTGCTACACACTATCCTAGAATATGCCTGCTATTTGGGCTTTGAAAGAAGGGTAGAACTTAGGCAAACAGTGAGGAGTGAAAGGGAAAAGAGATCCAAGTAGAGAGAAAAGGTTGGAGAGACCTAAAATTAATTGATTAATATCATAACTGATCCATTGTTTCCAATACTGAGTACTTTGGGAAGCCTTTTGTTCCAGCAAGTATCTTCAGTGCCCCAAGGTCTAGCCTTTCAGACACCCAAATATCAGCCACAGCTCTGGGCTCTGGAAGCTCTTCCTTGCATCTGATGACAAAATTCTTCAAGCATACTTCTCCCTGCTTTCTCTGCAGTATCATCTTTGGTGCCACAAGAATCCATTTGACCTTGCCACGCATGCATCAAGAAAAATAGGGAAGTGAATAACCTAAGGGACATTCTTCAATTCATGGGGAACTGGAATGATTGGGAAAATTCTCTAGCTTCCCAGCCTTTGAACGAACAATTAGGGATCAGTTCCTTACACCTCTTGGAGATTTGAGTAGAACTGAGCTCTTGTTACCAACAGCATCAAACTGAATCATTATTCCTCATTTTGTTTTTCTTCTTTCCTTGCTATACTCTACTCCCTTTCTTGTTCTTCCAGGGATCACTTTGCTACTGCCTCACATATTGCTTTGGAAATGTCTCAGATATTGCTTTGGAAAAATCCTAACAGGCTCTACCAAGTCATCATTATAGGAAAATTCAAGTTCCAGCAGCAATATCACCCTATTAATGAAACTGTCATAATCTGCAGCCCCCAAGACTTAATAGTTCACTGCCTCTGTATCTCCACACTGTCTTAGGTTAAACTACTTCATTTCATGTGTGTTTCTCTCATTAGGTGTCAGGGTCAGTGACAAAACTACATTATTCATAGTTATGAACCCATCAACAATTAGTACATGGTTTTGAGCATTGTAGATGCTCAACCACTGCTGGTGGTAAATACAATCTTTCATAATACTAGCATACATATCTTGAGATGAGTGGGAAAGCCTAATAAATGTCAGGTGATAGCATCCTGTAATGAATGGATCATGGTGATGGTCATGACGAAGAACAATTTTTAGGTACTTTAATAAATGACATAAATTTGATGAAGCAGAAAATAAATTATTTCAAGAGAGACCACTCTTTGAGACAAAGAAGTTGCCCACATTGGTAGACAGGAATTCTAAGACTCTGAGCAAAATTAAGTGTGGCAGAAAAGTCTCAGCCTAGAAAAAAAAGGAGGAATTATTTAGCTACCTAAAATACAAAGAGAAGTAATAGAGAGGAAGCTGTAGAAGAGATAGGGAGAATGTGTAAATTGATGGACAATTGTACAAAGTGAATGTGACCTGCTGGAGGTTTTGTCATAGCAGTTATGAAATCTTACAGTGATTAGATTTCCTGTGAAATTGTTAACAAATTGTCTTTGTTTGGCATGTCTGAAGTACAACATAAACAGACTTTATGTTTATAACCATCTTACTTTATGTTCTAGGTTTTAATACAAACACACACACACACACACACACAGAGTTCATTCTCATTATTCTCATGTTCTGTATTTCAAAATTCACCAACTCCCTAAAATTTGTTTGTAAGCCCTGAACAGATACTTACTGTGTTTCCACAATTATTCAGATATGCCAAACAGGAAGAAATTTGGGTCTCCCAATGTGCAGGATCCCAGCTGCAGTTGAACAAGATAACACCCCACCTTCTTGTTTTCCTTATTCTGTAAACAAGCATCCTCTTTGCTGTCCATTTAGTACCACATTTTTTGCACTTTTGTTATTTTTAGTGGTGATTTTACTATTCAAAATGGTCCCAAAAGTCATGCCAAAGTGCTATCTAGTGTGCTTAATCACAAGAAGGCTATAATGTGCTTTACCAAGAAATTATAGCAAAATATATAGATAGATAAGCTTTGGTCAGGCATGAGTGATGGGGCTGTCTTCCATGGATTCAATGTTAATGAGTAATGATATACATTAAAAAAATGATATTTAAACCAAAACACAGATAAAGGTTAAGATTTAATCAGTTGATGAAAATAGCATGATCAGGGGCTCCACAGAAACCTAACCCTGTATTAATGTTAGCAGCAATTGTTCTGAATTTGCTAACCCCATGTTCACAACTTTATAGAATGTAACTATCACAAATAGTGAGAATGGACTCTGTCGCCTGTGTTCTCTCTCTCACTCTTTTTCTCTTCTCTCCTTTTACCAGGAGGACTTCAAAAATTCATAGAACAATGTGCATTCTGAAAACACTATGTATAGTCTTCAAAACTTTTTTGAGTTAAAATAAACTTACTTTTCAATGCTAATTTCCATGAATCTTTTGAAGTACTCCCATTTGTGTATATTATATATTATGCACATATACTTCTTCACATTCTTCAAATGTGAAGAAATTTCTTTTGCATTTGTTTAGAGTGGGTCATGAGATATGTGAAAATTTGTCTTTGTACAGTCATATAAAATAATTTTCAAAGTAGTCATATCAATTTATCCACCTATAGAAATTTATTTTTTCTATTTTGAAATGTATTCTTCAAAAGAATTTTTTTTACTTTCCAATAAAAAATCTTTCCTACTTACTCAAAATATCTTTGTTCCAAAGAAATGTGAAGCACCTTTTCACATTGTTTCCACAAACGCAGAAAGTTAATCATCTTTTTTTATATAATAGAAAAATTATATTAGAGAGACATATCAGAGAAAATACAGAATCCACAGTTCCACAAAAGAAAGTCAAAAGCTCCTGAATTAAATTCAAAATGTACACACAGATGTGCATTATTCTAGGAGTTCACAGCTTTCTGTAAATTCTTGACGATTTCTGCAACTGAGAAAGGATTAAGAATCATGGACAGAGAATAAATTGAAAGAATGTCATAACAGAATTCTAGAATAATTGGGGAAAAAGCTCTCAAAATTTCCAGAAATTTCAGCAAAGGAAAAATCATGATTTATTAATATATATGTATATATATATTTGACTTTATTTATTTACTTGAAAGGCAGAGTTAAAGAGAGAGAGAGAGAGACAAAGAGAGGTATCTTCCATCCTCCAGTTCGCTCTTCAAATGGTTGCAACGGCTGGGGCTGGACATAGCTGAAGCCAGAAGCAAGAGCTCTTACCAGGTCTCCTACATAGGTGCAGAGGCCCAGGTTCCTGTGCTATTCTCTGCTGCCTTCCCAGGCACATTAGTAGAGAGCTGGATCAGGAGTGCAGCATCCAGGACTCGAATCAGCACCCATATGAGATGCCGGCATCACAGGCAATACCTTAACCTGCTATGCCATAACACTGGCCCGTACTAAATAACTTTCACAGAGCAAAAGGAAGCACATTGGTCTTTATCCTAAGTATGCTTTGCTCAGGCAAATATTAAAAAATCACATGGGCTTTTTATAGTTCATACTTGATGTTGACTTTTCAGAAAAGTGTGAATTTTTAAAATTAGCCATTGATAACACATCAAATAAAACTACTGAATCGATTAAACAAAAAATCACCTATAAAAAGAAGAAAGAATATGGGGTCACACACAGAAATTATAAAATGTTTCTAGCCATAGTATGAAGCAAGAAGATGAATAAGACACAGCACATTGGGCAGTTTTTCCTCTAGTATTAGGCAACTGGAAAAGGAGGGGTCTCCTTTGGTCTGGACTGCATGTTCAACTAAGAAAAACAGTCACTTCGACCACCCTTGGAGAGGCTTGTAAACCTCTTCCATGCTAGTAAAGGAAAAGACCCAGACAGTTAAAACAGGAAGTGCAGCTGGGGAGGACCTCCAGTGGTGTTCATGAATAGAAGCGGCCACATAAGGAACCACGGGGGAATGGATGGCGGACACTCAGGAGCCTTCCTAGGGAACCCGGGGAGCAGGTGGCCCCCATCAGAAAGTATTTGCTATCTTGGGTCCTTAAAATACATCAAAGCCCTGAGAAGTTCTCTCTGAACAACAACAACAACAACAAAAAAAATTAAAGTGAAATTTGTTTTTATATTTTTCATAAATGGCATAATGAGCATTTATGCTGGAAATGAGCTCTTTCTTGAAATGCATTTCAGGTTGTTGAGATATGTGGATAATATTTTATACAGCAGCTTCCAATCTGGTGTTCTTATCTCCTTACACATGTGGCTGACAACAAAATGTTCTCTGTTATTGCTGGGATTGTTTAGTAAAATCGAAATCAGGGGAAACTTTAGGACTATGAGTGCGGAGATTCTCAATCACTATGGAAGTGTGTGGGGAAAAAAGTGGTATGGGGAAATCATAGGCCAATTTAAGCAATCTCCTTTTAAAGAAAAAATTATATTATCAGTCCACCTTGTCAGAAACAAAAATGTCTACCGTGGTGCAACCCTTACCAATATGAGCAAGTTTTTTCTTTAACAGATTTAGTCTATTCCTCTGTTCTTAGATTCATAATCTCTTACTGTGCTCTTTTATCTTCTCTGGTGGACACTTCTGGATCTCACTGTACAGTATGGCATGCAAAATTCTGTGAACAGAGGATACCATTTCAGCAAAAATAAAAGACTACTCAAATGGGCAAAGGAATTATGCCTTAAATCCAGCAAGAGCAAGAGTCTTTAATACTTGCTAGCAAGCGATTATTTGAGGTGTGATTGAGAAAAAAGGTCTGAGAGGAGAATAACACCGCATCCAGGAGTCAAAATTAAACTTTAATTCTGGGCTTTCATGAACTGGAGGTAGAATCTTGGGCTTCATTGACCTCACAAGTAACACGAAGGGGCTGGGCTTTGGGGGGGTGGGATGAAATAGGACCAAATCAGGAATGATAATTTTCTCAAGTCTCAATCTCATTTACAGTTATTTTTGAATAAGGATGGATTCAACTTCAGTATTGTAAGAGACAAGAATCAAATGCTTATGCTGATGCCTTTCCATTTTCACTCAAAAATATAGGGGTTGGCGGTATGGTATTGCAGGTTTAGCTGTTGCTTGTGACACCAGCGTCCCGTGTGAAAGTCAGTTCGAGTCCCAGCTACTCCATTTCTAATTCAGGTCCTGGCTAATGCATCTGGGAAAGCAACTGAAGATGGCCTAAATGTTTGTGATCCTACCACCAGTGTGGGAAATTCATATGCAGTTCTAGACTTCTGACTTCAGCTTGGCCCAGCCCCAGCTGTTACAGCCATTTGGAGACTGAACCAATGAATGAAAGATAATTCTCTCTCTCTCTCTCTCTCTCTCTCTCTCTCTCTTTCTCTCTCTCATCTCTTCCCCCTCTCTGTAACTTTGCCTTTCAAATAAATAAAAAAAAATTTAAAACATTATGCAAATTCTACATTGTTCTATTCCTGTATAGCTGTGATTTCTTACCTTATGTTATTTAAAGAGAATTTCTAGAAGGCATTCTCAGCTTTGTTTTTTTGGAGAGGCAAATGAAATGAAGAGATAGATAATTTTTAACACATTGGTTTGATACATAATTAAGGGTTAGATTATTGCTACCTGATGCCCATCAATTTTATAGCAATAATACAATAATCATCTCTTCTGTGAGTTAGAATGTCTATTTACCAAATCTTATCAGTGGAACCCAAGAACATAGAGGAAAAATAAAAGGTTCTGGATATTTGTTAGATTATGATTGCATGGTAGAAAAAGATTCCTCAAAATCACAAAGAAAAATTAAACCAGCAATATACAATAAAATTAAAATGTTTTGTTTATCAATACATCACAAAAAGGAAATCAACAGGAAAGTAAGGAAATCCAAAAGTCTTCTCATCCATAAAAGCAATGACAGCAGAGGAAAAAAATATATATATCAAAATCAACTTTTGAAAACTCTAGAAATTACTAAAAGATTTACCACTGTCCAGGGAGCATTTATTCAAGAAAATTGGCTTAATCTTGGTAAGAATAACACAACTGGCATTTTTTAAAGCTTTTATTTAATGAATGCAAATTTCATAGGTACAGCTTTAGGAATACAGTGGTTCTTCCCCCCATACCTGGCCTCCCACCCCCTCTCCCACACCACCTCCTACACCCTCTCCCATCTCATTCTTCATTAAGAGTCTTTTTTAATTAACTTTATATACAGAAGATCAACTCCACACTAAGTAATGATTTCTACATTTTGCACACACACATAAACACAATATATATATAAAATACAGTTTGAGAACAAGTTTTGCAGTTAATTCTCATAGTACAACACATTAACGACAGAGTCCTACATGGGGAGTAAGTGCACAGTGAATCCTGTTGTTGATTTAACAACTGACACTCTTATTTATGATGTCAGTGATCACCTAAGGCTCTTGACGTGAGCTGCCAGGGCTATGGAAGCCTTTTGAGTCCACAAACTATTCAGTATTTAGACAGGGCCATTGACAAAGTGGAAGTTCTCTCCTCCCTTCAGAGAAAAGTACATCCTTCTTTGATGGCCCATTCTTTCCACTGGGATCCCACTCACAGAGATCCTTCATGTAGGATTTTTTTTTTTTTCCACTGTGTTTTGGCTTTCCATGCCTGAAATGCTCTCATGCTTATCAGTCAAAAACTGGCATTTTAAAGTTGCCCTATTCCAATATCCCACTCCCTAATTCCATATAAATCTTAAAAACCAACAGACACTTAGTAAAAATTGCAGTTTAGCAATTGCAATCACTAGAATGGGCAGAGAATGTTTGAACTTCACCCACAACAGCATTCCCAGAGAATTGTCGGTATTTGATTTTCTGTAAGTCCCACATAAATCTTCACTCACAGAGTTTTCTTTATTTTTCTTGGTCCAGAGTTCACTCAGTGTGAGCAACCATTTCTCTGAAACTACTTGTCAAACACTTTGACATCACATGGATGTGTATGCCCTGTTATCCTATCCACGGCAGAACAGGAAGGCCATGGCCCTCCTATGCACCTGACACTCACATGTGCAGGAAGTAGGGCCAAGCCAAAGTTATTATGCACTATCTGCCTGAGCACTGAAGATGTGCCCCAAACATGCACACGGCCTCTCGGCAAAGCGTTGCAAAAGTATTGGTTCTAGACATTTAAAGAAATCTCCGTCCAGGAATTAGCTGACAAACTAACCATGCACAGACTTCACTGGCCAAATGACAAAAATAAAGACTTTGCAATATTACTTCAGGATAATCACTAAACAAACAAATGCAATAACAATAAGAATAGCAACAATAGCAACCTTAATAAGCCCAGGGGAAGATTTAATTTATGTATGAATTTATGACATACAATGTCCAGTATTTTTAAAAACCATGTGATTTGAAAAGAATAGAAAAAAAAGCATGACTTGAGGCTGGCGCTGTGGCACAGCGGGTTAATCCTCCGCTTGTGGGGACGGCATCTCATATGGGCACAGGTTCTAGTCCTGACTGCTCCTCTTTCAATGTAGCTCTCTGCTAAGGTCTGGGAAAGCAGAGGAAGATGGCCCAAGCCCTTGGGCTCCTGCACCCACATGGGAGACCCGGAGGAAGCTCCTGGTTCCTGGCTTCGGATCGGCGCAGCGCCGGCGATCGCAGCCATTTGGGGAGTGAACCATCGGATGGAAGACCTCTCTCTCTGTCTCTCCCTCTCACTCTACCACTCAAATAAATAAATAAAATCTTAAAAAAAAAAAAAAGGAAAAGTACGACTTATCTACAGTAGAACCTATTTGTGAAAAGCCCTGTCATTGGATTTACCAGACAAGAAATTTTAAATTAGCTATAAAATATTTTCAAAGAACTAAAAATCCATGTCTAAAGAATTAAAAGAATAAATGGGAAAGATGAATATTGATAAGAAAGTAGAGATTTTAAAAATTTGAATAAAAACTCTAGAGTTGGAAAGTAAATGAATTATAATAAAATATTCACTAGAGAGGATCAACAACAGAACAAAGAATCTAAACACTGAAAGATTACTTGATATAGATAATCTGGCCTGACAAACAATGAATAGAAAAAAAACAGAAAGAAGAAAACAATCAGTGGAGTCGCAGAGACCTATAGAATATAACAACAAACAAATAATGTGAGCCACAGAAAGAAATCAGAATAAAATGAGTGGAAAGAATATTTGGAGAAATAATGGTTTAAAAAAAAACAAAAAAAAAAACAACTGGGGCCGGTGCTACAGCTCAATAGGCTAATCCTCCACCTGCGGTGCCAGCACGCCGGGTTCTAGTCCCAGTTGCTCCTCTTCCAGTCCAGCTCTCTGCTGTGGCCCGGGAAGGCAGTGGAGGATGGTCCAAGTGTTTGGGCCCTGCATCTGCATGGGAGACCAAGAGGAAGTACCTGGCTCGTGGCTTTGGATCCATGCAGTGTGCAGGCTGTAGTGGCCATTTAGGGGGTAAACCAATGGAAAGGAAGACCTTTCTCTCTGTCTCTCACTGTCTAACTCTGCCTGTCAAAAAAAAAAAAAAAAAAAAAAAAGAAAGAAAGAAAAACCAAACCATGAGGAAACATATTAATCTAGGAAGCTCAACTATTTTCAAGCAAGATAAACACAGAGATACAAATCTACGCACAACATACACGAACTACCAAAATTCAAAGTCCAAGAAAGAACCTTGAAAGCAGCAAGAGAGGAATGACTCATTACACACAAGTGCCTCTGCCCTACAACTGCAAGGAATTATATTCTGCCAGCAACCACAAACGCTTGAAAAAGAACCGTGGGCTCTATGAAACGGAAGGATGCAGCTCAGCCAGCATGTTGCTTGGAGTGTTGAGAGACTTTGAGCAAAAGACATAACTAAACCACGTCTAGACTCTTGACCCATGAAAACTTCAGATATTAAATTTATATTCCTTTACTTCATCAACATTAGAAAACAAATACAGCATAGAAGTTTGAGATGGAAGAGGAAGGGAATTATATTGAGGAAAATGCCGTGGGTAGGAGAGTTGCTTTTGGAGTATTACTTAATTTTTGTTGTAACAAAATTGGTGGTCATTTCTAATGCAATCTTAAATATATGCTTATGTGCTAAAGTAGTTGTCTTATTTCTTAACTAAAAAAATAAGTTTGAGCGCTTCTAAAATTGTAATGAATAACAAGTTCAAGTCAAATACCTAGAAAACATGTATTTTCTAGACCAATTTGAAATTGCCTAATAATTGAGACACAAAAACTTAAGAATGTATGTATCACACTATCATCCACCAAGAATAATTTAAAAAGAGAGAAAAGGAGATTTGAAGACAGTTATAAATGGAGTTCCAAAAAAAGGAAGGGGAAAAAAGTGACATTTAAGGTGTATACCTACAGTAAAGCCAGTCTTTTCTCAGTCATTTCCTGATATTTCACACCCCTTGACTTGCATTAATTCAGAAGAATGATACCTTTTCAAAGGCTTGTTAGAGCAGATTTTTATCTCACAACAAAAACGATGCTAGCCTGATGTCCATATAATGACAAGATGATGAGTCCAGAGCAGTTGACCACCAAAATAAAACTGAATGGCAAATATGAGCTTCACCCTTATTTCTGTGCTTGTACCTGCATGCAGATCCACCCGCAGCTTCCTGCATATCTCCGTAGGAGAGCTTGAGGTCCCTCCCCCATTCCATTCCAACACTTCAATGTAGTCAGTGCTGCAACATTGCCATGGTTTGATATCCACATGCTGATCAATCCAACAATTATCTACCTGCTATGTGCCAGGTACTATGATCAATAGAAGTTTCCCAGATAAAATAGAGAAGACCTATTCCCTGAGGTGTGGATGTTCCAGGGAGGAAGAGAGGCACAGTGACAGATAATTTCAATATTTATGTAAGGGGCCAGAGAAACAGCCTGACTGACTTACTAACTCACTCTTCGTTTCCAATATTTACCTAAGTTTTGAACAGGGATGATTTTGTAAAGAAAATGAATTAACATTTTAGTAGATATACAACTAGGAAATGTTTGTTATTATATCATTCAGCTCCAAAGAAGTGGAAGTAGGAAAAGTGGACCTTGTACTTGTCTTCCCAGTGATTTTTTATTTCCTTAGATAGTATCTCTGCCCATGAATCTCCTATCTTTAGTTTGTAAGAGTGTCATTGATAATTAAGGACTTAAGAGGACACCACTAACCTAAGGTTTTGTTCATATTAATAAAAAATGATTAAAGCCTAAAAGTAATTTTGGGGAAGCTACACTTGGTTTTATCCAAGCGCACATTCCAGTACACTTACTTGTTATGACTCAGTTGCACTCAATGTAACAATGGTTTGACAAAGGTAGACGTGATTTTGAGCAGCAGTTCAACAAATTGTCAGCTAAGAATGACTACTGCCTGGAACCAGTTAGGCTCTGAGTATTGCAAATAAGTAAGGCCCTGTGCCTATTTTCAAAGTGTTAACAATCGGGTAACTCAGTGCTCAAATAAAAATGAATGTAGAATGCCATAAGAGCTCAAAACAAGGGCCCTGACAACTCAATTTTTTGGTAAGATATAAAAGAGAGGGAAAGAAGAAAGGAAGATTTTGAAACAAAAGGTAATAAAGGCAGAAATATTAGCTAGAAAATCATTAAAATAACCCTTCACACATGAATGCAGGCGATGAACAACAGTGGCAGTGGAGAAAGAGGACAGAATATGGAGGAGAACGTCCCAGTGACTTCTCTCAGAAGTACAGTTGTGGTCTCAAGCTGTCAGTAGCCTCTTCCACCATAAAGCCTTTATGTCTCTTACATTTACCTCACTAGGAAATAGAGATAGATGGATCTTAGTCTTATTTCACGTGTTGGAAAAAGATCAACTAATCCCATTCATTCACACATTCAACATTGATCGATAGCAAACTTTGTGCCAAGCACAGATCCTATGAGGCACAGATGAGGCACAGATCCAACGTGTTTGAATTTTACTACGTCAAAGTATTATTTTGGTAAGTAATCAATGTCAGTTTGAATTTATTTCTCCTTTTCTAATTACTAGAAATATGAAATTTACAACTTTAGGAATTTCAACTGTTTCTTAACTATTACTGGAGGTCATTGTAACCTTACAGCCTAAATAAAATAGCTATCAATCACCTATCCTTAGCTGAGTACCCTTCCCTGGATTTATCTGACATTGGATTTGCTATCCCGTTGACTTTTTCCACTCTATTTGCTTCTCATCTTTCAAAGACTAATTTTTTTCAGTCTGTGTTAGAGTAATGCAAATGTTTATAGAAACTTTGGATAATTTTTCCATACTATGTTTCAAGCAAGTCTTCATGGAAGACCTTGCTAAATATTTTGGGCAACAGAACTACCTAATAAGGTAGTGCATTGCCATCTAACAAAATTGTACATTTAAAGAGCTACACAATGCTTGACTATTTCAGTGATCCTTTAGAAATTAACAACCATCCTAAGATTTAGTGTCTTATACAATCATTTTATTTATTGATGATATTTGGAGCCAACAGTTGAGAAAGAATTGACTGATATTTCTTATTTGACCGATGTAGAGTCCATTCATCAGAAAAGGGTAGAACACCATCTTCTTAGACAGCACTTTTATTCATGTAGGAGCGTCTGGTGCCTTGATATTCCCTGGCCCCTCAATGCATACAGAGTTGCATTCTCCCAGGCCTCATCACAAGGTTTGAGCTTCCCACAGCAAGACACTCAGAGAAGTTTCACTTCTAAAGTGGCAGATGTCTTCAGTAAGAAAACTGAATTAAATATGACCTTTCTGGGGAACACTGGACAAGGCAAATGACTATGATTGATTCATGCATTATAAGGACAACCTTAGGTAATGCTAAAAAAGACTTATGAAGAACATAGCATTAAAGAAAGTCTGATTTAAAAAATTAAGACAGCAAGGCATCAGAGTAAGCTCAATTTAATTATTGATGCAAACTCTGAAACTACTGATAAAGTGGGATAATGCAGAACAATGATAAAATAAATTGCACAAAAATAGAGCTGAAAATCTGCTACCACTTTGTAGCCACTTGCTGGCTACTTGTAATTCAAGGACATTTAAAAAGTTCATGGAAAAAAAGAGATCAAATAATTTTTTTGAAAGTATTTGGAAAATTTTTTGAAATCCATAGTTTCTTTGTAATATGCATTTTCACGTTTGGAAAAAATTGCACCAAAAATTTTTAGCACCAAAATAAAGTTACATTTTGCATTCGGTTTTCTACAAGGTTTTTAAAGTATCTCTAGATGAAGGTTGTTTTTTATGCTTCTTAATAAAATCAGCTAATTATCTACTAAAAATTGTCCTCTTTCAATCTTTACTTCTATCTGCCCTGCCCATCATGCTAATACCCTTAAGACAGGAGAAAGACACTGCTAGGTTGCTAGGAGCTCCACTGGAATAGGCACTGCTTCACCTCAGTCATAGGGACTAACAGACTCCCCTTACTGTAGAAGAAATGAAGAAAGAGGTGTTGGGGCAACCATCTTGGAAAATTCCAGGCTTTCATCAAAGCATCCATTCTTGCACATTTTACCATCCTCTTGTATCCAAAATCATTCACTAATCAATATCTCTGCTCAAGTCTTCAACTTCGTTGCTCAACCCTATCCTTCCTCTCATTCTTTCTTCCTTTTCTGCTACATCTCTTCCAATCTTAAAATTCCTTTAAATCTCCTTGATGGATTTGCCTTCTTGGTTGATAAATCAATTGATATTTTATCATCATCATCAAACCTTCTGTATTATTTCTGGGAGGTCTCATGTATCTTTATAAATACTTGTTTTAAATTGTATTTTAAACAAAGACAACTGTCACTCTGAAAGGAATTCTGTGCTAGATATGAAAATACTAATTTTCATCATCACCACATTTGAATCCGTTATAGTAACCACAAATGAAAAATGTCTGAATTTGATATTTTGCAGTATTTTTGTAATTTGTTTTTTATTAATATGCAATTTTTATTTAATATCACTTACTTTATTCTTTAAGTATAAAGGAAACTATATTTGATTCCGGAGAATTTAAAATTAATTCTAAATTGTCTTTGTTCTCTTTGCTCTCTTCCATTCTCAAACTTAATTTTACTCAAAATTTCTTCATGTATAGGTCAAAGCTAACTTCTGCAGAGAGAACAGGCAGATTTAAAGTTTGTATATTTGGAACAAAGCTGTTTGTTATCAGCTTCTGCTGCTTTCAATCTACAACACAGTTAAAAATGGGGCAATTATGCATAGTAAGTTTTCTTTTCAAAGCTAAAACACAAAGGAAACTCTTGTCAAGAATTATTAATGTCTTAAGTAAAGTTCACCATAGCCAAAGCCATTCTAAAGAATAAATCTGCTCCAAATAGGAAAGTGTGTGTGTGTATGTGTGTGTGTGTACTTGTACAGAAATAGTGGGGGAGGTGATGGAGAAAAGAAGGTGAAGGATTCATTTCCTTAAAATGCAAACAAAAAATGGATTTTTTAATAGGATGAAAGAAAAAAACACAATAATAAATAATTCCTCTTTAAGAAAATAAGCTTAAGTGAAAAATGAAACAAAAATCAAAACAAGAAACCGTTTTAGTTTAGAGAAGACTGTTTTAAAAGGAACACTTGTCTTACATCAGAGGTCTGGACTTACTGGATGAAGAGGCAGCATCACGCTGGAGAACAGGGATTGTTTGATTAACCACTATGGGTAAAAGGTGTTACAAATATGTCATTCGTGTTGCCTGTGGAGAAGACTGTACAATGGCAAAACCTGCAATTCAATTATACACGGCCCAGTGTAAATTTTTCTTTTTGTTTTGTCATGAAAACGCATTTTGGGTTATATACACACATTTAAAGGCTAACCCATCTGATTTGACTTTTGCTTTCTTTCATTTTTAATATACCAAAGTCTAAAAGCATTGAAAAAGGGTCTGAGTCATCTTGCTGCCACGCCTAACTATGTAAATATGAGTGGGATCCTAAGTACCTCTGCCGCTCATTTGTATCATACAGAAGGGGACACAGCACCCATCTTACCTAAGGCCCAAGGTTGTTGTGAAATCCTATGTGTAAATCACAAAGCACAGCTGAGAGGGGGTAAGGGGCCATAATGTGATTGCGAGAGAAAGTTAGGGTCAATCTTTAAGGGTAAGTTTTGCAGTCATTCAAGCTGTTTGTTCAGGAAATTTTGAAGCTGCAAACTATGACTGAGTGTTCTATCATTGTCAGAGGGGCTCATGTTTCAGACTTTGGCCTCCAGGCTGCCACCAGATCAAACACTGATCGTGGCTGTCTAGGCGTGTCTCTGCAATAGTAAGTTTAAGCAAGTTTTTCTCGAAATTTAGCTTCTTTATAACTAATTTGACAAGGTAATAGCAAGCGCAAGTGTGCACACACGCTTTCACAGTACCTTAAAATAAAAGATTAATAAAGATGTCATGATACATTGACTGACTACTCATTTTTTTTCAATCTTTTTTTAGAGATTTATTTATTTATTTGAAAGTCAGAGTTACACAGAGAGAGGACAGGCACAGACAGAGAGGTCTTCCATCCAATGGCTCACTCCCCAATTGGCTACGATGGCCGGAGCTGCGCCGAACCAAAGCCAGGAGCCAGGAGCCTCCTCTGGGTCTCTCACGTGGGTGTCTGGGCCCAAGGACTTGGGCCATCCTCTACTGCTTTCCCAGGCCATAGAAGAGAGCTAGATGGGAAGAGGAGCAGCTGGGAATAGAACTGGAGCCCATATGGGATGCCGGCGCTTCAGGCCGGGGCGTTAACCCATTGCACCACAGTGCTGGCCCCTGACTACTCATTTTAAGTTTTAAAAAGTATGTGGTGGGGCTATTTTTACTTTGGAAGAAGACTGAAGGTTGCAAGAGATTTTGAGGTGCTCTCTGTGCAGAACACCTCTAGTAGGGTGGTTACTGTGCCCTTATTCAGACATGGTGACTGAACTTGCCCGTATACTAATGAAACTGAGTAAGAGAGTACCAAGAGAGGCCCAGGTGGATCACCTGGATGCCAAACATTGCTTGCTGCCCCTGTAAGAGTGATACTTCTGACAATCAGAATCACTAACTAGAATGATGACTGCTTTCCTTGCACTCTATTCTCATGGCATAAAAAGCTTAAAATGATTGGATAGTTAGATGTTGAAGCTTGAGCTTTAATGGGATTCTTCGTGTGTTCCCTGGTGGAAGATTTCTCTGTTTCATCAACAAAGCCTCTGAAGTCATGGATCCCAGATTTGTCAGAACAGGAAACACAAATTTCTTCTGTGGATTACTGGGAATGATGCTTAAACAGGCTGCTCCTATTTCCACTGCTTAGCTGTAGTGTGATGAGGTGGCTGGGTCTAGGTTCTTGTTTCTAAGGCAAGAAATAATTTGAGGATGAGACACAGTCAGAGGTTAGAAGAGAAGCATGATGTATGTGCATGCAAAGTGAAAGCATTCAGTCAAGTAGTGCAGGAATACTCAAGAGTTCTGCAGTCCACAAGCTGCTGGGCCATCTCTTCTAATGGACTGGAGGCATGGGGATAGTGCCTGGAGCAGGGGCAATTGAATATTCAAAGAGGGTGAAGTTGAGGGTATTCTTTTTGGAAAACTCAGAAGTTTCATGGAATCAGGTGCATGACAAGAGCAGGTGTATCAGCCATGGAACTTTTAATATCACAAGCTTGCAACGAGCTGAAGGTCATTGTGGAGATGTAGCCAGCAGCAATGTTGGTTATTTTTGGTCTAGACCAGTTCTGAGTTATAGTCTGCTAGAAACTACAATTTTTCTATTGTATGGAAAATGGAGCTGATTTTGGTGGTGCAAATGGCTACAGAGCATCTAGGAGGAGGTGGGGACAGCAACTCTTTCTTGCTACTATCTCCTTACCTACATTAATAAGACCCATGTGCTCGGTCATTTAGGGACAAATGCCACATATAATTGTTTGGGTGATATAGCACCATATATATATGGTGGTTGACTTCAGATAGACACAGCATTCACACAGTATCCTTTCCAGTTTGATGCATCAGAAGTTCATTCAGCAGGTTGCCCAACTGCTAAAAAGACTGACAACTCCTGGGAAAAATGATAAAACCAATGGATTTCTCAGGAAAACTGTTGATTATAAGTCTGCTTTGCTGTTAGGTAGGCAATTTTGCTGTTGGTCTGAAGTTACCTAATACAGAGCTACATATTAGTGGATCAAATAAATCCTCTATTCGTGTGACTGACTGAGCACTAAGGTAGGAAAGGCAAAATCACACCCAAAAAGTGTGGATTCCCATAATGGAAGGGACCCAATAAGTAGAAATTTGCTACCAAGGGACCAGTTGATCTCCTCAAGGGATGATGACATTTCTGAAGCTCAAAGTTTATCTCTGTAGCTAGCAACCTGGCATTTGTTAAAGGATCAGTCTTTGTGAATGGAAATTCATACAATTTGGTCAAAGCACAGCCTCCACCCCTGCCACAAAGGCGACTCTATTTATGTGCCTAATGTGCCGGTATTAGGGTGGTAGACATTGACTGATTGAGACACTCAGTGTACTTGGCTGTTTAGTATCTATTGTGAGGCAAGTCCTCCACATGCGCATTAACAAGCAGCAAAAATGCATCTTATTTTGTGCCCACTCCCAAAAGAGTATGCAGATGCCTCATCTCCAAAATTCCTTGTCCCCATTTTTCTAATCTAGTTTCTTGATTGACCATCCGAGCCATTTTTATGGCTATTTTTTTTTTTTTTGCATTGTTAACTTCATACCACTTCTCTATCCAAATAGATGTCCAGGTACATTTCCAAAATTCTGGCTGTTGGGATACTTTCCTCTTCAAATACCTTTCTGTGTCTCTCCTGAGTGGGCTATCCTACAGTCCATTTGAAGTTTGTGCCTTCTTACTAAGTTGACCTCTCAGTGACCTAAGCTATCAGCTAGTCATAGGGAGCCCCCATTCTTTCCCGTATGGTACTATGGCCCTAGGGGTGACTGAAGGGAAAGGGCTGATAGAAGAGTAGTGGCTAGGGGCCCACATTGTAGCATAGCATGTAAATTTGCCACCTAAGACACCAGCATCCTATATGAGTTGAGTTCCAGATGTGACACTTCTGATCCAGCTCCTTATAAATGCACCCAGGAAAGCAGCAGAAGATGACCCACATGCTTTGGCCCCTGTATCTATTTGGGAGACCCAGAACACGTTCCTGGCTCCTGGCTTCAGCCTGGTGAATCCCTGGTTGTTGAGAGCATTTGGGGAATGAACCAGCTGTTGGAAGCCCTCTCTCTCTGTCTCTTTAACTCTGCCTTCCAAATAAATAAAATAAAATAATAAAAAGAGTAGTGTATGCCTTGAGGGCCCGTGAGTCTGGGTTACCTGCCAGTGAATTGCATGACTGCCTTCTGGCCTTACTGTTGTCTGACCCCGGCTGTGACATTTCCTTCTTAGACTGGATTGCTGCTGGCTCTAACATGAGAATGGGGTAAGTCTGTTTGAATCCTGATCGTGATTGGTCACTGTGCATGGTCACTTGCTATCATGCATTGTAGTGTCCTTACCAGGGGCCAGCAGCATGATAGGAGATTTTTTCTGAATGTTAATATTAATTCTTTGATGTAGACAGCATGGTTTTACTACACAGCACTAGTACGTTACTTTAGTGTAAGGGTTTATCTGTCACTGAGTGTGTATTTCTCAGCCTTTAGGGACTTTATTAATAGCCCTAAATAGCACAAGCAGACAAATATAAGCACCTATTATACATATGTTCTTTTTTTTATTAATGCGGAGAGACAGAGCTAAGGGTCCTCTGTTGGTACAGCTAACACTGATAGCAGGGGTTGAAAGGAACAGGGAGCATATTTTACAGATTTCAATGATCCTTTTCTTCTAATCATTCTGAAAATCTAAAATAAAATGTTTATAAAGTATTATCAGAACCCTCTCAGCCTCTTTCAGATTCTAAAATCAAAAGCAATATCTACTTCAACTAAGTCTTTCAACTCAGAGAAGGTACAAGCACACAGATCAATCAGGCTTTTCTATTCAACATGGGAAAAGGTAAAAGACAGCAGAAATCAGGTCAAAGTGTACACCAGGGCAGATATTGTACATGTGTTTTCTTTTTTCTCCTCAAAGTTATAAAGGCATACAATTTCTTCATTGCCTTATTAAAGGTCTGTTTACTTAGCATTTAACATGAAATAAAGGAGAACCTTTCTATTCTGTTTACTTTAAAATGAAGCATCAGCATCAGCAGTCCATGTGAGTGATGCTATTGTCTTCTAATAAGAAAGATATTTTGTGTTTACCAAAGGCACAGCATATCTAAAAATATATGATATAGCAGTTGCTTAAATGAATACATAGAGGAAAATAGGGCATTATTGAAACAGGAATTGTATTTGATACAGTATTATGGAACTCAAGAAAGAAGAGCACACCTTCTAAGGGGAAGGGATTTTCCTGTTCTTAAAGAAACATGGATATTATTAGAGAAGTCTGAGCCTTGCAGACTTCAGTTCACTGTAGCAAAAAGGCTCTGAGAAAGATGAAATCATCTGTATTATATTATGAGCAGGCAGGCCAGTTGAAAAGGGACATTGAGTATGCAATGTGGTAGATATTAGCAAACACTTAAGAGAAACCACAAAAAAACCTCGTGCATTGGCCTGGAGTAAGCCTTCAACATCTGTTCAGGCCCTTCAGAGTCTACACTGCTGAGAACATAAGTCAGTTTGTTGGTCGTTCCTCTGAACTTGAAGCCAGATGAGCAAATCCAAGGCATTTTATGGTACAATCATTCAAATCATTCCAGTATGTGACAAGATTTTTTGCCTTTGCCTTGAGCTTCAAAAAGAATTAGGCGGCATTTGTAACACTTCACACATTCCAAGGAAACAATTGGATCCAATTGTGAAAGTTTTCAAGTTCTGATCAATTTTTAATGCATTATTTACATTGAGCATTCAGTTTGAAATGAGGCTTTTCTAGAGAGCCCTGGTGTTAAAGTATAGTAAAGTGGTAACTGCTGTATTTATATCTCTCTTTATTTTATCATATGATGCTATAATTTATTTATATTTGTATTTATTATTATTTACAAATACTGATTATGAATTAGTGCTAGCCCTTTGATGGTTTCATTATAGGCTTCATCTAACAGAAGTGGAATCACCAATAGATTCACAGATGGGTGTGTAGGGATGACCACACAGGAAGTAGAATTCCATTACATCAATATTTTCAACAAGTGCTTTTAAAATACACATTTTTAAAACTTATAGAACAAAACAATGAAGCAGATATTTGGGTTATTTAACTGCAATCACATATATTCTCATGCCACCCTTGAAATATCTCCATACGTACAATCTCAATTTTTATAACATTGACTTGGGAATCTTTCTGAGCACTGCTGAAAGTGAACAGCAACTTCTCACTGTAAAATTAATTTCACTTTCAGAAAAATGTTTCTTTGTGGAAGATCTGGAATGTTCAGTGCGTGCCTAGTGGCATCGGGGTTTCCTTGTTAAGGTACAGCATCATTGGCTTCTCACCTGTTAGATTGGTGCTGCCTGGGAAGAAATGCAACTGGTAGAGAAACAGACAGGAATGAAGAACATTTTACAAACTTTAAGTTGACATACAAAATACCGTTTAATGTTTTTTCCTGAAATTCTGAGATGGTGAGACTAATTTTTCTCCTTTAACCAAAACAATTATTTATGATTAAAAATGTATGGACTTGTTCTTATCTGTCAAAAAGTATACTCAGGCCCTTACTTCTATTATATTTTCAAAAATTAGATGATCACTATGACATCTGTACTATATTATTATCCCTATTTCCTTATTGAGGAAATGGAGAATTGTACAAATCAGAAAGTAATCTTTTCAAAATTTTATTTTTATTTATTTCTGTCAAAGAGATAGAGACAAAGACAGAGAAAGCTCCCATTCACTCCCAAAAATGCCTGCAATGTCAAGGTCTGGGCAAGGTCAAGGCCAGGAGTCCAGAATTTAATCCAGGTCTCCCATGTGGATAGCAAGGACCTAACTACTTGAGTAATCAACCGCTGACTCCAAGGGTGTACATTAGCAAGAATCTGGAGTTGTAAGCAGAGCACAGACTTAAACCCAAAATCTCTGATACAGAATGTGGGCATCTTAATCACTAGAATAAACGCCCACCCCTCAAGTAACAATCTCAGCTTGTACTCTAAGGTATCCAAAAGTTCCAGTGCTTGAAGTCTAAGCATCTCCTGACATTTTTTAATAAGCAGCTATAAAAATTGAGTCTGTATTATGATTCTGAGCATGTTGAAATTTGCATTCTAGCAATCACTGGACTAGAACCTAATTATATAAACCAATGAACAGCTAACTGGCTTAACTCCCAGATATTACTGTTCTATTCTAAGGGAAAAGAAAAAAAAAATACAAAAGGTAAATGTAGGCCTTGATCATTTGGAACTGACTAAAGCAAAGATCCTTGAATCCTTTTCAAGCAGCTGTAAGCATTGGGTTATTAGTTGGATCTTTAGAAATCACAAGGGAATTGGTATTTCCTGCTCCCGAATAAACAGCAAAGAAATAACTGCTCTGCTTCTTCATTCACAATTGAACATTTCAGGATGTGTTTTCATCTTGACCTTGCTGAGAAAGGGGCTGATTTATATTTGCAAACCTTAAAGTGCTTTGTGACAGTACACTGATTTCCGGGACCCGAGCACTTGGTTTGCATCTGCAATACCCAGGAGATACAGGAGCATAGGAAGAGTGAGCTCCATCTCTTTTCACCCTGCAGCTTGTCTTTAAATCAACTTTTCTGAACAAATAAGGCCATAACTATGAGGTGTCTTTTAGGGCATGCAGCCCAGTGTCCTTACTGGAACCATTTTGCAAATACACAATGGCACATAAGGAGGACTTCAGCAAGGCTGGTGGTAATCATATTCCAGATTGTCTTTCACTCTACTCTATCCTAAAGTTCACCTGTCTTGCCCAAGGAGACATTTGAGGCCCAAGAGGATGTGAAATCCCCTATATGCTAAAAAAAGGACAACTTAAAGATGTCCTGGGGGCAGATTTGCAAAACAGCCATGTATAACAGACTTTTCTCATATAATAATAGTGAATGTCAGAAAAGTTAAATGAAACATCAATGTTCACACAGCTGTAAAGTGCAGAATTTGAGATGCAGAAGAGATGGACCTATTGGCTGCAAAGCTTGTCTCCTTCCCTCTTACAATGTTGCATTAAAGCAGGTCAAGATTGTTTTTTGGCATTCAATCATCTAAGCTCAGCATATTTATTTATTTATTTATTTTTGCTTTTCTTACTTGGAATCTTCAAGTTTCAAATAGAAAAGGTCACAAAGATGTCGGAAACTCAGGTAAAATTAAAACAATAACCACACTCCTTCAATATAGCCAATGTATGACATTATCCTCTAGACTAACACTTCTCTTTTTTTAAAAAGTATAAAAGATAGGATTACAAAGGATCATATTACACATGCTCTAAGCATTAACTGCAAGTGGGAATTTAATAGCTAGTTTTGGAGCCAATTTTTGCAATGGCAATTTTCCTCCCTTTCTGTGCTCTCTGACCATTTCTGCAATCTAATTGGGTTTACAAGAAAATTATGCCTTCAAATGACTTCAGTCAGCCCAAGCAGGTAGGTAGCAGAAAGTCATTTTAAATTTATTTCCTGTTGTTTGCCTTTTTAAAGGCGATTCCCAGAGCTGTGTCTTGTGTTCTACTTCTCCTTTTATGAAAGCCCCTGGAAACAGAAAGGAAGGATTTCTCTTAAGAATTCAGGCACAAAACTTAAAAAGCTCTCTGACGTCATAGAAACATGAAAACCAACTGCCCTTCAATGACTTATCCTGTATGTGGTATGATTTTAAAATGGAAGGAAGGAAGGAAATGACAAAGAAGGAAGGAAGGCAGGACAGACAGACTAGGGGTCTGAATTCTGATTTCAACTTTTCTATTAGCTCAATTTGTAAACTAGACAACACTTCATTTCTATGTTTTTAAAATATAATCTATAAATTTGGTATATAATCTGATCTTCATAAATGTGTTGATAGAGAAATAGGAAATAAATAACAAATAAATTGCATAGTTCAGATTTTTATGCAGAATAAACTTTCAATATACACAGCAATATCAGACACCAAGTGGTGAGATGTGACTGGGCAGTGAAATTTTCATTTACTCAGGGAAACTTATTTCAAAGAACACCTTTGTCTCTTCTATGATTCTATCACATGATGGGGCACTCTTAATCCACTAAACAGACTGACCTTCCCTTCTCCACAACTTATGCATTGTGATCCCCAAAAGAACTATTATGTAGCAGAGCAAACTCAAACTTTGATTTCTTAATGGGAAGACAACAAAAGAACAGTGAGAATGAGAGTGGCAGAGTAACACATGGGAAAGTTAGCAATTTTAAATGAGTATTAAATAAATGACTACAATAAAATTGACGCAACCAAATGCAGAGTCTACCTTTTGAAATGTTTGAGTTGGCTTTCAAGAACTTTACCACATCTTCAAATTTTTGTTCCAAATAGTTGTTAATAAGTGATATTTAAGGACCAGCATTTTGGCATAGCAGGTTAATCCACCATCTATAATGCCAGCATCCTATATGGCTGCCAGTTTGTATCTTGGCTGCTCCGTTCAAATATAGCTCCCTGCTAATGGGCTGGTAAAAATAGCAGAAGATGGTCCAAGTGCTTGGGTCTCTGCCATCCATGCCAAGGACCCAAGTGAAGTTCCCCTCCACTTTAAGCTTCAGTGCTGGCCATCATGGCCATCTGGGAAGTAAACCAGATGACGAAAGATCTCTCTCCATCCCCTACCCCATAATTATGACTTTCAAAATAAATAAATAAATCTTTCAAAACATAGGTGGCTTTTATCGAGAAATTATTATTAGATTTATTAAGTAAATTATTTGTATTAACTCATTTAATCGGTATAACTTTTAATATAGAGAAATATTACCCCTTTACAGAGGAAGGTTTGTGGTGCAGGAGAGTTATATGATTGGCCTAATTTCTTCTTTTCATGAGTAATGGAGGCAAAATTTGGACTGGGCTTTCTGACTCTAGAGAAATTGTTTAACCTGTAGGATATATTGCCTATAATTTTCAAGATAATTAGAAAGAAGGCATAAGAAAAGAAGCAAATATGTCCTAAGAGAATAGTATAACAAAGTATTTCATGAAAAGGAAATTTTACTGCTATATTAAACTGTTAAGATATTTCCACTGAAACAGACTATAGAAAAGACAAGGAGAAAGGTTAATAGTTGATTTGCCAAAGTTCATTCAAAGTGTTCGTCTGCAATCTTAGCCTTCAATCAGTGCGATACTCCTTTGAAAGAAGTACCATATCTCAAAAGAAAATGTTGCATTTATTTCTACCAGATAGTAATAAGAATAGCAGTACAATAACAATTTACTCTGACGGCACAGTAGTCACATTTTTCCTATTTCATTTATAGTGCTTCATATTTATTACTACATGTCAAGGATGTGAGAACTTGGTTTAGTTAGGTCACCTTGTCCTTGGCCGAGATGAAATTACTCTCCATAGAGTATTCTTGGAAAGTATAGAAGAAATTATAACAGCAAAATCGTATGTAAAGGAAATGCACCTAGAGCCAAATATTGGATCGGTGCCACTATTGCACAAGCTAATTCTGAATCTATTAAAATGGCAATGTTCTATCCTTGGAAGGACACAAATTACAGTGTTAGCACTTGTTCATATCTTGGGAAACAAACTTGAACATGCACTGCAGCTTTTTTCATGGAACAGGTATAGAGCAATCTGTACAACTGTGTTTTCACCAAAAACCATAAAAATGGCAATTGATTCAACAGTCAAGAAATAAAACCCATACAGATTTTTTCAGAGTCTAATATTTTCCCATCACTTAATTTGTTTGAAAGAGTTTTCCAACAATGTACTCTCAGTTTGGGATATAACAAATTGTTGAATTGAATTGAGTGAAGAGCTAAATTCCTGTGGCTTGGAACCATCGCCTCCTTGTTTTAGCATTTCCTAATGCATTCAGGCCAAATTTGGCAGTGAATTTCTAAAATAAATGAGTTTGCAGGAAGTTCCATCCATCAGAAGCCAAGCATTTCTTACCCTTGGACAGAACATGAATGCCCAGGCTCAATTTAACCTCTTACCATCTGAGTTACCTGGCCAAAGACATTACCTTCCTTAAGTCTCAATTTTCTCAGCTCTCAATTGAAGTTAAATTTACAACTATCTCCAGGATTATAAATATTCAGTGAAATGATGATATAAGGGTTTAGCCAATACCTGGCACAAAGGAAAAACCCAACATAAATTACATTAAATCAGTCAAGTGGCTTTTGTAATTATCATGATTTTCCTATGAAGCTATAACTATCTCATGCTATGTACAAAACAATTCTAACTCCTTTCTACTGATACTTTGTGACGTCTTTTAATTTTTAAGAGGTCGAATGTTGATGTAGATCTGGGTTTGAATTAAAGTCAAATACTCGATAGAAGTTCTGGAGACATCACAGGACAGGACATTTGATAAATTATTTTGCTTCTCTGTGACTCTATTGTCCTCATAACTAGAAAGGAAATAATTCCATTGCAAATATATTTTAGAAAGAGTCTGTTTAAATAAGAAAAACCCATTCAGTGGTAAAATCTCTAACCTGTGCATTCTGCAAAGAGTAGTGATACTAATTTACTTATGTGAGAATTCAGTAATATAAGAATTCATTCATGGATAGCTTGGACTAAGTATGCAGTAAGTGGACATGGAACATGGTACCATTAGCTGGAGTACATAAATACATGGAGTAGATGGAGTGCCAAATGAGTACTTGGAGTACCAATAGAAACATGGTAAGATGAACAGAAATGGAGATTGTTTGCAAAATTTTGGCAATTACTTTACTTTGAAACAAAGAGTATGGGTACCAACCCAGCCTTACTCTTTATAAAGCTTTCTCAGAATGTCTGATGTCCTAATCCATATAATTATTGTAGGATAGATTGGACCTAAGTTAATTTCCCAGACTCTTGCCTTTTACTTCTAGAAGAATTTTAAGTAAAGACACAAACACAGTGTGCAGTGTGATAAGGTTTATTTACAAAGTGAGAAAATAACACAGGCACATAAGGCCTCTTTTAGGGAGAGTGGGCCAGGAAATATAAAGGGGGATTTCCATACCCTGATTTGCTTGTCTTGAGTCCATGAGGAGGACAGCCCCAGCTTCCATTGTACTCAACTTTTTTTGAGCTTAGAAAAACAGAAGTTTTACACGGTACCACCTCCAAGTCCCAGGTAAGAGGAAGTACTTCCAAGGAGGGGTCACTTTATTGACAGGTAGGTGAACATGACAACACAGAGTGAGAGAGGTGCAGCTTCCAGCTCATGAACTTAAAATTATCTAAGTTTTCCCACATCATAATGGAATGAGCATGATATCTGAAATCACAGAATTAAACTCAAGCCACGACCCTACCACTTTTAAGTGGATTAATTCTCAGTCCCTACATTCTAAAATGATGTAAATAAATGCTATTTCTTCAGAGTGTTACTGTGGAGATTAACTGGTAAAACTCATATAAAGGGCTTACTCAATTACAGCTCTTAAGACAGTCGATTAAAGTTAGTCTCTTCCTTAACTGAGCAAATCCTGTCCTTTGAAATTAACGGCAGAGACATAAAAATGAACCTTGGTATTAACTCTATTTTTCTAATTCTACTTAATTTTCTTCACATCAAATTTCTAATCTTTAATGTTATATGATATTTTCCTCTAGTTACTGGTTTACAAGCCAAAAGAGGTGGCTGGATAGTTATAAAATTGGCTAAACTTCCAAGAACTATTATATACAAGATCCCAATATCAAATAATTTGGATAGATGATCTATTTATTCAAAGGCTCTATGATCCCATTTTCCCTTTTGATCAACCACCATTGATAACTACTTTTCCAACTGTGATACCCTTTCCATACTCCAGCAGCTCCACATAGGGAAAAAGTAAGCTTAACTCACTCTCCTCCCCCCCCCCCCCACACACATTGCCCCAGCTTCTTCTCATGATGGGCCTTCAGTGGGTAGGTAAGGTGGAAGATGCCTTTTCATCTCCATCTTCACTCACTAGTTAAAGTCCCCTCACTTTTATTCAATGACCTTTTGTCAAATTTTGAATTTGACCAAGTGCTAAGCATAATACCTGACATGTATTATATTAAGAATCTATATTTGTTGAATAAAGTAATTGTAGACTTATCCAATTTGGTGACCACTGGTGAAATACAGCAATTGAACACTTGAAATGTGGGTAAGAGACTGAAGAAATGAATTTTCGATTTCAATTAATTTTATTTTAATGTAAAAATTAATAGTTCTACTATTAAAAAACAATTAACCATGTTTAGAATAACATGGGTATAACATTCTACTTTTTGCAATTGTGAGTTTTGCAACATTTAAATACAGATCAAGTATTTATGGGAAAATTTTGCATCCTAACTGAGACATTTTATAAGTGTGGACATTGGAATTTGAATATTTAGTACAATATGCAGAATATATCATGAAAATGTTTATATTAATAATATGTTGATTTTTGTGCAAATTTTTGAACTCTTTGCTTAATATAGAATTGGTCGCCTGTGTATAAAGTTAATTGAAAATAGGCCGGCGCCGTGGCTCAATAGGCTAATCCTCCGCCTTGCAGGGCCGGCACACCGGGTTCTAGTCCCGCTCGGGGCGCCGGATTCTGTCCCGGTTGCCCCTCTTCCAGGCCAGCTCTCTGCTGTGGCCCGGGAATGCAGTGGAGGATGGCCCAAGTGCTTGGGCCCTGCACCCAATGGGAGACCAGGATAAGACCCTGGCTCCTGCCATCGGATCAGCGTGATGTGCCGGCTGCAGCGCGCCAGCCGCAACGGCCATTGGAGGGTGAACCAATGGCAACGGAAGACCTTTCTCTCTGTCTCTCTCTCTCTCTCACTGTCCACTCTGCCTATAAAAAAATAAAAAAAAAAAGTTAATTGAAAATAGATCTTAGCAGAGAATAGGACTGGGAATGGGGGAGGGAGGACAACAGTGGTGGGAGTTTGGGTGGGAGGGCAGGAACAGTGGGAAGAATCAATATTGTTGTACTTACGAAATGCATGAAGTCAGTATTCCTCAAATAGAAGGTTTATTTGAAAATGTAGTGTGTTGAAGCAATATTTTAGAGATTGATTAAATAAAATATGTTATTAGAACTAATTTCACAAAAAAATTTCACATTGTTTAAAACATTTAATTGTGGCTACTGGAATATTTAAAAATGTGTGGGTGCTCACCTTATATGTTTATTAGGCTTGCTGGTTTAGAATAATCCAAACAGAAATTCATTCATGCTTGACTTATGATTATGTTGACAGCCTATTCCATAAAATGGCTCTATTTGCTGAAAGGATTTTTATATTTACAGAGTTGTAACTTTTTGTATTCTTCCACACATGGCTTCTCTAAGAAAGGAATCTGGGATAAGGATATCCTCTTCCAAGTATTAATCCTTCAGAAATTGAAAAGAGCTATCTAAACCATAATAAAATGTTAACTAAGTATTCATTATATGCCAGGCACTGGACTATATGCTTGACATAATTTATCCTGTTTATCCATTGAAACAAGCTGTACAATTACCCCCATTTTATGGATGAGGAAATTGAGTCTGAAAGGAAATAAACAATTGCATAGGATAACTGTTTAGTATGCTACTTGGCACACAACTGACACTTAAATACGAGTTGACATTACTTGTGTCGAACTATTTATGCATTTTTATTTTGATTCCGTTTGCAGAGCTGAGTCTCTTTCTCTCTGTTTATGAATAAGGGTGTGAATTCCCCTGCACTTTAAGGTTGCTTCATGAATACTAGCAGACTTCAGATTACTGCTGTATTAAAGCCATGGGGAAGAAAACTGACGGACACATGGACAGGAAACAATTTTGTGTTTTGACAGCAATAATTTGTTCAAATCTATACCAGGTGAATTGACAAAGAAGTAGCTGGGATTGCAACAAGTGACTGAAAGGATCTGTACATATTGATGCTGAAGGGATTTGAAATTTTATTGAACAGGTACCTCTACAGCACCAAGCACTAAGTACAGTACATGAGATATATACTCATGCAGCTGTTGGCCATGTGACACTGAGAATATGGCTTGAATCCTAACACGACTTTTAAGCCACTGTGTTGCTTTATTTTCTCACAATATACTTTAAATACAGGCCTATGAGATCAGTGGATTTTTGTCATATGGTTTTTGAAAGCAAACCATTACCCTTGAAGAATTGGTTAATTGTAAATCAATCAGATACAACATGAAAAAAAAGTGAAAAACGGTGTTCAACAGTTAATAGCTTGATATAAACATAGAAGACTGAAATGCTTTATCTAATTAAAATCCCGTAAGAGTCATTTAGCAGATGAGTGTGTGAATGGTATATCATTAAACAAAGTCAAAATGGGAATAATATCAGAACAGTTATGGGTCATTGACAAAAATAAAAAAAAAAGGAAATAAGCATAACCCATTGGCAGGCATTTTTTTAAAAAAATCTTAGAACCCAGGAAGGGATATTGACATAATGAACATATGTACCATGAATTATTCTAAAGCACTTGATTTTTCTTTACATGAATCTTAGTTTCATGATAACCCATTTTGGTGGCTTCATTATTACCTCTTATTTGCTGACAGGAAAACTGATTCACAGGAGAATAAGTAATTTGCATAGATCATAGCTATTTAGTGGCATAGCAAAAATCTGAGAGATCTTTCAACCTCCGATGTCCTTGTCTTAAATGGCCTTAAATGCCATGTGAGGAGCCTTCAAAATCAAAGATGGTAATAGCTACTATTTTCTGAGCACCATGCCAAGAACAAGCTGGAAAGATTAAGTATACTAGTTCTAAATCTTGGAGATGCATTTTGATACCCCTAGTTTTTAAAGGATTTTATTGACTCACTTATTTGAAAGACAGAGTGAAAAAATGAAGGAGAGACAGAGAAACACAGAGAGAAAGACAAAGACACACAGAGAGAGAAAGATCTCCCATCCACTGGTTCTCATTGCAAATAATCACAGCAACCACGGCTAGGCCAGGCCCAAGTCAGGAGCCAGGAACTCCATTCAGATCTCCCTTATGGTTGGCAGAAACTCAGGTACTTCAGCCAACATCTCTTGATTTGACGGCACATTAGCATGGAAATGGATCAGAAACGAAGTTGCCAGGAATCAAAGGAGCAATCCATTAAGCGATACCAGTGTCCCAAGTAACAAATTAACCCACTGTGCCACAACACGCACGCCTATACCTTCATTTTGCAGACATGGAAACTAAGGTTCAAAGGAGTTAAATAACTAAGAAAATGTGAGAGTGGTAGAAGTAACTTACCCATCTGAGGAACCGCACAGGCAAAATAAATACTGCAGAAATTGACAGAGGGCTTGCAAAACTGGTAAAATATTTATAGACATCCACTGCTATTGGCAGGGTGAGACCAAGAAGCACATCTAACTCATCGCCATGAATCCATAGTCCTATTTGTGAAATATTTATATCTACATGTGTGATTACAGATGGCAACCAACTACAGAGATAAGTTAATCCTTCTGATGTGAAAAAATGAAATTTCTAAAATATTTCCTATAACTTTAGGTAAAAAAGAGATTGAGCAAACACAAAGCTACAGGAGGGAGAGCATGTTTAAAGTTGGATTCTCTGCAAATTCATAGGATAGGTAACAATTTAGGCTGTGCTACTACATTTTTTTAAGAAAAAAGAAATTTCTACTTCTCCAGATATTCAACTCATACTTGTGATATGATAGTAAAAGTTATAAGAAAAATAGAATACATTTCTGGTTCAGTGTTCTGGTATTTTTCGTCCTGTGGGATTCAAATATAAGAGGAGAGGCTGGCATTCTGGTATAATGGATTAAACCATGGCTTGCAACACAGCATCACATTTCAAAGCATTGGTCTGAGTCCTGGTAGCCCCACTTCTGATCCAACTCCCTGCTAATGCACATGGGAAATCAGTGGAAAATTGTCCAAGTACTTGGGCTCCTGCCACCAATATGTAAGACCAGGATGGAGTTCCAGGCTCTTGGCTATGGCTTGGCCCAGCCTTTTGTGGGCATTTGAGGAGTGAACCAACAAATGGACTCTCTCTCTCTCTTCAAAATAAATAAAATAAATCTTAAAAATATATATTAAGAGAAGCATTACAGAAAAAAAAAGTCAGCCAAACCATGTTGTACAGCCTCTCACTGTTCTGTCAATTTGGCTGCAAAATAAAATACTCCCTCATGTGCACTATGACATTCCTGCAATCTGTATTCCCACACATTATCAGGGTTCCACCATTAGCAGTCATTTTATACACATTGCTTTTCACAAATCCAAGGCAGTACCAGCATAAGCCTTGGATTGAAGGACAGAATAGATTTGTAAATGTTGAGCCCCTGATAGTGGCAAATGTTTTTAATTAGGTGGATGAATAGGATTTACTCAGAAATGTATAGTTATTTTAAAAAAAAACTAAATCTTTATTTCTTGTTCATAAAACACAGCCAGCAGGTGAAAAGATCAGAGGGGCTTCCCTGCTCCACACAGTAATTCAGGAACACTATCTTCAACAAGTATTTCCAATGTCAGCTTGAAGATTTTATCCATTCCAGCCAGCCAGCCATAGGAAAACAGAGAGGAGTATATATCTAAGATGAGGACCAGAAGAGACACACTTCACCACTGCTTGTTTTTCATTGGCTGGGACTTAGTCACAGAGGCACAGGGAGCTACAAGGAGTGTGGAAAATGTAGGCTACTTGCCCAGCAAAAGAAATAAACATGAATTTCTCTGCTGAAGGATTTTCTTTTGTCCATGAGCCTTCTACTTGTACTTTATACATACAGAACATACATAGCTCTCCCATCTGAAGTCCCATGAAATTATTTAGTCAGCTCTGGGATCTCTGATCATTATGAAGTTTTTTTTTTTTTTTTTTTTTTTTTTAATCAAGAATGGATGTGGTTTTTCTTGGTCCAGTATATTAGAAACTAAAAAATAATAATAACTATTGTTATTCAAACCAGTACAATCACACACATGGACAAACAGCAATACAATAAAAACTCTTATTTGGGGGTTAGCATTTGCTATACCAATTAACACCCCCACTCAGGACACCTACATTCCATATCAAAATGTCTGGGTTCAAGCAGTCCTGGATCCTCTTCTAATTGCAGCTTCCTCCCAATGTGTACTCTGCAAGGCAATAGATGATGGCTTACCTACTTGGGACCTTGCCACCCACGTGACAGACCTGGACTGCATTTCAGTCTCCTGGATTTGACATGGTAGAATCCCAGATGTGAGGGCTTTTGAGGAGTGAACAAGCGGATTCCTGCATCTCTCATCCATCTCTGTCTCTATCCCCTTCCTTCCCTCTCTCCATCTCTGTTTCTCTCTCTGCCTCTCAAACACATAATTTTAAAAATAAATTAAAACCTCTTATTTGGGAAATGAATACATTAGATATATTTAGATGTCACAGGCAATCCTATTGGATAAGCATTATGAAGCATCTCTACATCTGATATAATAATTATTATTTGATTAGATCAATATCTTCAATTTTGGGGAGAGCTCTGTGGGGAGCAGCTCGGACTAGACTAAGTTACTGGAATTAAGACTTATTCTATGCATCTGCTCTCCCACAATAAGGCGCTGGGAGAGGAGAAAACAGCTTCTACCCAGCTGCCTCCAGTTCAACCAATAAACAGCAGGACTTGCTCCTGATTGGGGGAGAGCGGCGTACTCGGCGTGTGGGTAGCAGAGTTGGGATTGGTGGAAGAGGACTATAAAGGAGGAGAGAGACGGCATGCACCAGGAACATCTAAGGGGAACATCTATCTGAAGGAACACCTGTGCAGCCCCCGAGAGAGTCGACCGGCGGTGTGCCACTCCCCTGCGGAAGTGGGGAATGTGGCCAGGGGGAATTGCCCTTCCACGGAGGTGGAAGGGATAGTAGCCAACCCGGGAAGAACCAGCAGCAAACCCGGGGAGGGCCGAGCAGACGAAAGAACAGCGCAGGGTCCTGTGTCATTCCTCCATGAAGAGGGGGAGCGACAAGCTCCCTGGGTGGTGCTCTTTCACGGTGTGGCTCCACCCTCTGGGAGGTTCTTCCATTTCCTTCCAGGGCAAAGTCTCAGGTGAAGGTATGCATAAGCAAGGCTTGGGGGCTGTGCAGGTTTCAAGCATCCTTCCCACATCTGCAGGCTTGACGTCCAAGGCACAGTTGCAAGTCTTGATGTGAAACTTGATGGGGGTCAAGCTGAGTTAGTGGAGCTGGGCGTGGCCAGGGAGTCCCAGGGCAGGGGAGCAGCACTTCCAGATTCTGTCTGTGGCCTCCCTGCCACAAGTTTGCTTTTTATTTTTTAATTTGAACTTTAATCATGATATAAACTCACCAGTAGCAAACCACAAAACAAACAAACAAACAAAAAAACAGAAGAGAGATTTAAGACTGTTGTATCAGAGAGGCTCTTTGAGACCAGACCTGTGTTTCTTGCCGGATGTGCTCCAGAGCTCCTCTCTTTTCCTCTTCACTCTCATGTCACCTCTTTCAAATTTGTGGTGTCTTCCTTCAGACCTGTGAAGCAACAGGCTTGGAGCAAAGGGATCGCCATCATTCCGAACTTCCCTGCAGGCCTACGATAGTTTGTCTAAGAAGCTTTAATGAAGTTTTGGTGCTCACAGACTGTTTTAGTTTCACTTTACCCATAGTTTGAGCCCCCTAGCAATCAGATTTTCCAACACTTTGAAGACCCGTATTTCTAAATTCTGTCTTTCCTTTTATTTCCATATATAAACTTGGAAATTCTGAGCTCAGCTCTCATAGTTTCTTGATTAGACATAATAAATTATATACATGAAAATTCTGATTCATTTCAATAACTTCCTTTAAAAAACTCCATAGGTACGAGGATTGCTTTCCGAATGATTTCTGATGACAGCTTTTACCAAACATTTCCCTTAGTGTTGTAGATTACACTATTCTTGAAATATTCGCCCTCTCTCCTCCAATTCCATGGAAAGGCTATACACTTTTAGCTCACTGATACTGGGCATGGACACATGACTTGCTTAATTCAGAAAGATATCAGCAGATGTGACCTAAGTAGTGCCTGAAATGTGTTTTACTATTGGGTTTGCACTTTTGTGCTACTTCCGTCACCATATAAAGTTCTTCCTCTGCTGCATTTTTAGCTTGAGCCGCAGAATGAATGAGCATGAAGTACACCTGAGGATAACCTACAGCACAGAGCCAAAGCCAGCCAGGTCTACGGATGCAAATAGAATTGTCAAACCAGAGTTTTTATAAAAGATATGCCTGCTTATTTCATTTTTTTTCTACTCAAAGGACAGAAAGATATAGAGAGTGGTAGAGAAAGAGACAGAGAAAGAAATCTTCCATCTGTTGGTTCACTGCCCGAATATTTGCAACAACCCTGGCTGGGCCAAGCCAAAGCCAGGAGCCTGGAACTCCATCCAGGTCTCACATATAGGTGGTATGGTCCCAAGCACTTTAGCCATCCCCTGCTATTTTTGAGGATAAATAAGCAGGAAGATGGATTGGAAGTGGAATAGCTGGGACTCAAACTGATATGGGAATCCCAGGAGGCTGTTTAACTTGCTGTGCCCCAATGCCTGCCCACCTACCTATACCCCTTTGCTAAATACGATTTTGAACAGCTGTCTCAGGTAACCCAAATTAGTGTTGTTGCAGCTCTGAGTTTGGAAGTGGTTATTCATTAGCAACTGCTAACTGAAAACTTTGCAGAACATTGGTGTACATCTGTATGGTTTTGAACATCAATTTATTAGTTATCAGCTGTCTGCTACCTTGCCATTAAGCCAATGCCATGAGTTTTTGGTATGGTACACATTTAAGGCAAGAGTGATAAATATATCATAGTTGTGTCCCCAGGAAAAAGAGTACAGTAAGTATTTTTGGCAAGCCAGTAGCAATCTCTGCCCTACCACACATGACCCATTTCTGAGGTGGGGCAAAGAGCTAACAAGATCTTCCTTTGCTACTTCATCTAGGGGTATTTAATGGCCATGATCATTACCATGAATGCTGCTGCTGTTATAGATGCTGCTACTCCAGCTCCTATTTTTTTACCACCTTTGTTGCTGAACCGTTACTCTGTCCTAATCAATATGTACTTATTATAGCTACTCCTCATATTACAAATGAGGTTCTGAAATAAGTAGAGGAGTCATGGAAAAGTCTGTCGAATTCCAACATGTTACAGTATACGCTGTGCATAATCAAGTTCATCATAGGTGATCTGAAATATTTAAGAAACTAAACTAAACTATACACACACACACACACAAACACACACACAGGTGTTAAACATGTTAAGCTCCCTGACCGTGGCAGTGATAAGCTTGCTTGTGCTAACAAGAAATGCGGGTTATCCTATTTTTCCAAAGACAAACTCAGGAAAATAGATTATCTTACCTATATCAAAAAGATCAAATTTCAGGGGCAGGCATTTGGTGAACTAATGAAAATTTTGCTTGGGGTGCCACATCCCATATCAGAGTGCCCACTTTTGATTCTGGCTTCCTGCTAATGTTCACCCTGTGTAGCAGCAGGTGATGGTCCTGCCACCCATGTGAGAGACCTGGATTGAGTTCTGTGCTCATGACTTAGACTGCTCCAGCTCCAGTAGTTGTGGGCATTTAGGGAGTGAATCAGCAAATGAAAGATCAATCAATCTATGTATCTATCTATATATCTGTCTCTATCTTTTGTACATTATCTGCCTTTCAAATAAATAAAAAAAAAAGAAAAATGTGCCTGTCTGTAAAAATAGCATTAAATTATTTTTTAAAATCAAATTTAAGCTAATTGAATCAAAGTTGAGCGATTCAATGAAAGAAAAAGTACTAAGTTAAACCAGGTCTTAAAAGGAATAACCAGGGATGATGCTGTAGTGTAATGGATAAAGCCACCATCTGTGGATCTGGCATTCCATATGGGCACTGGTTCTAGTCCCAGCTGCCCTACTTCAAATCCAGCTCCCTGCTAATGGACCTGGGAAAGCAGCGGAGGATGGCCCAAGTACTTAGGCCCCTGAACCCACGTGGGAGACCCGGATGAAACTCTTGGCTCCTGGCTTCAGCCTAGCCTCGATCTAGCCATTGTGCCATTTAGGGAATGAACCAATGGATGGAAGATCTCTGTCTATCCCTCTCTCTGTCTCTCTCTGTCTTCCTTTCTCTCTGCCTCTAACTCTACCTTTCAAATGAAAAAACCTTTTTTTTCTTAAAAAGAACAATCAACTAAAAACAAATATTTGCCTTTCAACTACCTGTATAACTATAATCTGAGACATATATTTAATGAGTGGACATAGTCACTGAGCTCCTTAGTGTCATCTTGTCCAGGATTACGCAATGTCTTCTTTTTTCTGATGTATGGGGAAACGTACGATTCTACAGTAAGATTAAAATGTATATTTGTGAGGTGTCATAAAATAGAAAGATCACGCGATATAGTCATACTTACAAAGTTAGAAGAGACTTAAATTATCTGACGGATTTTCATACTTCAATTATGTTCTGCTTACAAAGGATGAATCAAAACTTTTATGTACTCTATAATCCCTTCCCTACCATCCCCAATGTTGAAACAATTTGAAATCCACTCATTTCACTTTATGAATAAGAAATTATAATATAAAAGAATGATTGAAGATCAAATTGATCATTGAACACTCAAGTGGTAGTTTGTTTCCTTTGTCCTAATTTTGAATTTCTCATCTAGCTCTGTCGGTGTTGGAGAAAGATCTAACTCTGCAATTCCAATTTCTTTCATTGATTTGTTCATTCATGCAAAAATTAATGGGGAAGATATTTATTGAACCACTGCAGTGTACTAGGAACTGCATTTGATACTGAAGACTTAAAGGCTATTGAGCAGTGCTATGGTCTGAAAAGGTCTATCTTTTTGTGGAAAGAAAAATACTGATCTTAAAACACAGATGAATTAAAGAGAAGGAGCTGAAGATTAGTGAGAAAGACAGACCCCCTGTAAAAATAATATAGCACAGACATGGTTCACTGTGGGGAAAAGAAAAGAGATAAAAGAGAAAAATTCTCAAACAAAAAAACAAAAAGTTGGTTGCAAGTCCATATAACGAATATCAAGATCTCATTGACCAAGTATCACAATTTACAGAAACAGATAATATAGTCTTTTTTTCTATCAATCAATGAATCTTTTCTTTTTTTAAAAGAAAATTTATTTATTTATTTGAAAGTCAGAGTTATGGTGGGGGAGGTGGTGGTGGTGGAGAGATCTTTCGTCCCCTAGTTTACTTCCAAATGGCTGGAAAGGCCAGAGCTGGGCCCAACTGAAGCCAGGAGTCAGGAGCCTCTTCCAGGTCTCCTACATGGGTACAGGGGCCCAAGCAATTGCACCATTCTCTGCTGCTTTCCCAGGCACATCAGAAAGGAGCTGGATGAGAAACAGAGCAGCCGGGAATTGAACTGGTGCCCATATGGGATGCCAGTGCTGTAGGAGTCAGCTTAATCCACTATCCCACAGCACTGGCCCCTCATTGAACCTTTTCAATAGTCATTATTCAGAATCTTATGTGTGAAGGCCTCCAATAGTGCATTCAGTTCATGATTCTCCATCTGGTCCTCACAACCACGTATAATCCAACCACACATCTTATTTTTCTTTGTTTACACTGTCGCACTGCTATTCACAAAGGTGAAAAACAAGATTCATGTATTTCCCATTTGCTCATGGGATTTGTAGTTTTAGATTTTCAGTCTCTTCTCTAGAACTGACTCTGATGCTAGTCATAGAATCACCTCTGTAAGGAGCTGGATTAGATGGGCCAAGATTCTTTTAGCATGGAGGAGTCACAAGTTGGGGTGGAAAATAGGATAATAAGAAGCATTAGTTCTCTAATACATCTCTCTGTGTCTATCCAACCATCTTTCTCTCTCAAAACATACAAATATGCACACATACGCTTTCCAAATACACACATACATACTTGGAAAAAGATAAGTATGGCAGCATTAGACTATGAAGGTTTCAAAACTCACACAGAGTATATCCAAGAGTACTTTAAAATTTTCATCACAAAATTAAATTAGAAAGTAAGCTTATTTTTGGTGCAAAATTTGAAATCCATGAAGTTTTTTCATAGTACACATTTTCCATGAAAGTTTTGAAGACCCATTATATATTCTTATGGTATAATGAAATAATAAGTCAATGTTATTTGAGAAGAGGATGCTCTTAGGAAGAGTAGCATGGAGAATTAATTATAGTTAGAGCAAGTAGAAGGGTACAAGAAACAGTAACATGTAAGCTGTCAGGAGACCAGCATTACTAATACATAGTTTGTTACTTATTCTTGCTTGCTATCTCTGACTTCCAAATTGATCAAATCAGAAACAATTTATTTTAAGAATACCAGGGCCTCTAGCTGTACTTTTGAAAATATCCTTCATTGTACTTGGATGACACTGAAGGCCAAATATGTAGCCATACAATTTTACTTTGGCTTAAAAGATATAGTGAAGAGAATGCAGGAGTGTCCTTCACCTCTTAAATTGAGGAACTCAGAACAGTTTTGTGTAATATGTCCTGGCCACTTCTAAGTTTTTCAATTACTCCTCTGGACCTTAATCAAAACAATATGATTTCATGCTATCTGTCAAGAAAATGAAGACACCTAACAAAAAATTCATGCAATATCCAATAATCAATTTTATATCCAATACCAATTATCATATTAGGGCAATACTTGATATTTCTTTGGGGAAAATTTTTTCTGCAATACTAGGTGGTGAACTCAGGGATATAATCACATCTTCATGTGTGAAGCCACTAGGATGATTAAGAAAAGTAAGCCAAGGAAATGAAGCTGTGCTTGGAATACTATAATTTGAAGTATTTACTTTTAAGAGATTTGACGTCACTGGTCCCACTTTAAAAATACAGAACATTAAATAACAATTGGAGATGTAACAACAGGATATTGAACCAAATTCCAATCCCTAGGACATTGAAGAGGGAATAGAGACAGGGGTTTTGGGCCTTAGCTTTTCCTGTCTGTGATACCAGGGGGATGTGCATCACTGGGCATTAGATAACTCACCTGGAAGGCAAAGACAGCAGCACTGTACCAGCTGAAAGACAGAAAGCTGAACAAGTTGTTTTCTGAAGTCCTTTCCAGTTTTTTTTTTTTTTTTTAAAGAAAACCTAAATTCCGGTGAAAAGTTAAAGGATGCAGGTGACTCCTATCCTGGATTCACATGACAAGTAGAAAGTAGAGAACTAAACACTTTCTCATTCTTCCTCCAAATTCCTTTTAGGTTGATTCATTATATATGCTCATTACCATTCCTGATGGATTATATTACTTTTTACCAAATAATCCAATTTTGCTGTTCTTAGGAGGACAATTAAGTTACTTACCTATTGAGCCCAAGAATGTCCACATGATATGCCTGGACCAAAGAAATGTAAGCAGAGTAGATATGGTGCCTTCCTGTTGCCACGTGTGCATGTTTAATGCAAAAATCCAGAAAGTTGCAGGTAAAATTATTTATCATTGTTTTGCTACTGAAAATTTCTCAGAGTGCCTATGTACAGTGCAGTCCCACTGGCTGCTCAGGATCTCTTGCTAAATCCCATTTGTATTTGATTCTATATAAACTTCACATTCCTGGTTCCCATTTCCCTATGTGAAGGTGAGTGGGGAAAAAAATCTGATAAATTAATTTAATCTATGCATGACCTCCTTTCCCTGACAACACTGTCATTTAACAGGAGCCTTCAAGGGCCTTATGTCAAAGAAATACGCAAATGGATGTGCGAAAGTTAGAGATGTTGGTGATTGCAAGAAGACACACAGCTATCTTCAGGCCACAGCATGTACTTCAAGAAGGTGGAGTAGAAACAGTTCTGGGTTTGCATATGCAAGGTGCAGCTTCAAGTCTTCACTCTTTCACGTAGTAGTTCTGTGATTTGGGGGCAGCAACTTAATTTCTTTGACTTGGGTCAAATAGAAATAGGACAAAAGCAATACTAAAAGCATTTTGTAAATTCTAGAAGACTAAAAATAGTATTATTGTTGTTATACACAGTACTCATGAAGATTGATGACTTAGTAAAATTACATTCTATCCATTCATCACAGTATTCTTTAATTTGATGGCCATTTCTTTTATCCTTAAGCACACCCATGAGTAAAAAGGAAGAATGAGCAGGTGGCATTACTCCAGCTCCACAAATACAGAAATGATGTCAACTTATACCAGGGAGAGGTTCCAACTAGGTCAACTAAGCATGGGAAATAATTATTGTTATGCATATTTGGCAGTATAGGCAGTGAGTATAGTGTTAGTGATGGAAAGGAATTAGGGAAGTAGAAGGAAAAGCAACTTTCTCTTACTTTGAATCTCAGAATTAATAGTATATACTTCTGTCTAGGAGGTAAAGAAAGGAAAATACATCACAACTACTAAATATGCAGTGCCACTTTATAGGGGAGCTGTTGAATATCAAGTCACTCTATGTTCAGCTGTAGTAAAGCCATGTTGAAAGATGATTCAATTTGTTTGACCCTCCAAACCCACATTCCATCTTTTCCCGCTTCCTCTGTGTTCTTTATGGATGACATCACTGGGTATCTCTACTATTTGACTCATTTGGAAAACACTGGCAGAAGACTGGAGGAAGGAAAATGAAATTAGGATATGATATTTGCTCTCTGACTGTACCACTGGCCTGAACGCTTGCTGAAAGATTGGCTGTGTTCCTCTACTGAAAGTCACAGCTCTCATCAAGGCAGCTCTCTCCACATGACTCATTCTGTGGCCCTGGTATGACTGTTTTAAGGAGATAACAGCACTTTGATGATCAACCTGTGTTTTTCTTGCACCCTGTTAAGCTGTCTTCAAAATAGTCCATTGTGAGAGTACCATTTGTTTTCTAAATTGTCTTTCTTAAATATGTAGGAATCGTTAATGACCTTCCTTGGTAGTAACATATTATATTGACCACTATTTCACTGAAGAGAATACCTTTCTTGACTGTAAATTCTTTATTCATAACAAGAAATTAATTAGACTGACAAGAGCCAGTCACTCAGCAAAAACAGATACGCAGATGCTTGACCACCCTCTCTGGACATTGGCTCCAATAAAGGCTACTGAAGAGCTCAGAAACAGTCTCTCAGCCTGTGCTTTTCTGCAAGATAAGTGAAACTGAGAACTGGATAGATTCCAAAGTGCCGTTTTAAGGGTCTGGCTTCTCTCTTCTCTTAGACCATTTCCACATCTGTGACTATAACACATGTGAACAAGCTGAGTCTTGCCAGTGTATTTCCTGGCAGACACAGCACGTGTCAGTTTTATTGCTTATTCAGACTTGGGAATTGAATTGAATGCAACAAATGCTTACTGAGCCACAGCTTTGTGTGAAAGCACTTTGTTAGGTGCTGTTGAGATTATAGAGCTCAGTTATTGTTACCAAGAATTAAACACTTGGAATCTAGGACATATTTTTAATTGAAATAGTAACTGCCAATCGTCACATTCAAAAACCTTACTAGATGCTCATTCATTATTTTATGCCATTTAAATTTCAGAAAAATGCTTTAAAGGAGCAATTACTTCCATTTTTATGAATGAAAAACACTAAGACTCAGAGATGCTAAGTAGGTTACCCACAGTCACACAGCTAATAAGTGGGGCAGTCAGGATTTGAGCCTGATGTTAAAGTCCATGTTCTTCACCATAACCCTTGAGAATGGCTTTAACCTCATTCCGGATTCTGTACAACTGACAGAAATGATCTTCAAACATGTCAGCTGTCTATAATTTTCATGCTTTCCCACTTTGAGTAGCTATCAGAATACAGGCAATGTTATATCACAAGACATGTGGTGAATCTTGCAAGGGGAGTCAGGATGAAGAGATGGGCAGGGTATCCTCCTTAGGTGAGATTGCTGAACAATTCAGATGGTTTTTACACTGACTAGTTCTCCAACATGATGAAGCAAGGAGAACTGGAGAAAATTCAGTGTGGGCCGGCATTGTGGCATTGCAGGTAAAGACAACACCTACTACACCTGTATCCCACATGGGTGCTCTGCTTCTGGTCCAGCTCCCTATTAATGCTCCTGGGAAAGCAACAGAAGATGGCCCAAGTGCTTGGGCCCCCTGCACCCAAGTGGGATACCTGGGAGAAGCTCCTGCCTCTTGCTTCTACATGCCCAGACCTGGAGGTTGCAGCCATTTGGGAAATAAACCATCGGATAGAAGATTTCTCTCTGTGTCTGTTCCTTTCTCTCTCTCTCGCTCTCTCCCTCCCTCTCTCTATCCATAACTCTGCTTTTCAAATATATAAAATAAGTCTTAAAAAAATAGAAAAAGAAAATTTAGTGTGCTTTCACTCAAATGGAAAAGCATACAAATATCAATCTTGCTAGTCTCACTGAATGCAGAGTTGTCTGTAAACAGAGGAAACCTCATATACTAAGGGAATTACAGTGATTTCATCAATTGAATAAAGAATTCTTTCCTTACTATGACTAATCATCTGCTTCATCAATCTTATTTCAAGTTTTTATAAGGAAATGTCACTTTTATATTACCACACACAACTGGTGTGCTTTTTCTGGTTGCATGTTATTTTAATGACCAATTATGTTCCAGAAATTTCTCACTTAAAAAAAAAGGAGCCTCAAATTGAAGAATTAAATAACTGAAACTGTGATAAAGCTCTTGCTATCTCTCCCTTGGATAAAAGATTCCTCCTGGGAAAAATCAATTGTTAGTCCCTTCCTACAATGGGACTCTGGTTGTGTCTACAGCATAATTCAAGTAATAAGTAATCTAAACATTTCTTTATACAGGAAAAAGTCTCCAAGGACTCTTTTCTGCTCCACTTCTAAAACAGGAAACATATTTTGCTTTTAACCTAAATGACCACATCATTTGCATTTTGGGAAGTAAATGAGGTTTCTTCCTGAAGCTGAATATGATTCCTTAAAAGGGCTCTCCACATTTATTGAGTGGTACCAGATGATTTCTACAGACCATCTATTTCCAAGGTGACACTTGGTATCAGGTGGTTGGTTGGAAAAGGTCAAAAGTGTGTATGATCCAAGGACAGAAGAAAGGTAGGTCAATGATTTGTGAATGCTTGTGTTTTCATTCACTCCTGCTGGAAATAAAAAGTTGTCACAACATTTAGTAATATCAAGCATTGACCAAATATGATGGTTGTGTATGAACTAGGGAGTGGAGGATTCAGTGAACAGGAAAAAGGCTGATCCATCTAAGTCTTATCATTATATACATTCAAGTGCTCCATCCTGTATTCTGTTAGCTTTCTTTTTGCCTGATATGGTAGAAAATGGGAAGTTGATTGAGAACTTGAGCTATCTATGTGACCTTAGATAAATCATTTCCCAAAGTCACTTCTCTAGGTCTCAAGTGTTTCGTTTCTAACTTGAGTGAGATGAGATGAACCACAGGGTTTTAGAGAACTCATTTTCATTGCAAAGCAAGGACTTCAGGAGACATTCTGGAGCTGCCAATGGAAACATCAGAATTTCTTTGTTTGGGATATGATTTTTATCAATATCATAATGTCTGAGACACTGCTGCTTCAGTCTCTGGTCTCATATCTTGTTCCATGTGTTAATAAGGGCCAAAGTTCATAGTTATAGAAGAGTAGAGATAGTGATGACCACCCAGGGTGAACCTTAGCCACTATGTCTGAAACAAAGAGAGACAATTGTACTTGGAACACGGGGGTTTAATATATGAGTTCATTTTGCCAAAGGGCAGATAACATTGTTTGGAAGAGCATGTAATGGAGACTGGCTAGACTAAACAGTCTCCATACAAGGACTGGCCTGGCAAGATATATTCTCCAGACTCTGAGTACAACATTTGTGATGTGTCATCATTTGACAAGATAGGTAAGTCATAGTTCAATGTTTCTTAAGTATCATTCGCACATGCCACCTGCAGAAACTATGGAAATTGCATATTTTTATTTAAATAGATCTGTCATCATTTGAATATCATCAATATGTTTTTATGTTTTTCACAATCATAAAAAACAAACACAAACATATTGGTCTGTTATGGAATAAATATTTTCTAATTATTTTAATTTTAATTTTAATTTTTTAGCAGTTTCAATGAAATATATATTTTCACATATTGGAAATTCATATAACTATCCAATTACCTCTATGCATACTTTACCCATTTGATTTTTGTGTAGTCTTTCAATGAAGTAGATACACAAAGTAGTATATAAAAAATTACAGTTAAGATCTAACTTAGGAAATGAAACAATGAAAGCAGTTGAAGCACCCTCCTGCTTTGCCTTAATGTGTAAGAACTCTATGTAATAAAAACAAAACTGCATGAAATAAAAATAAAAATTGTTCTCATTTATTTTAGATTCTTTCTCCATCTTATCTTTTGTCACCAAACTTACTGTACTTTAATAAATCTTAGAGATTTCAATTGTAAAATACACTATTTTTGCACATCTAAAAATAAAAAAAAACTTGTTTTTTTAATGTAGTAAGCAAAACAGTAAAGAAACAGTAAAAACATTGCTACTAAATTTTAAAAGTTACAATGAAGCAAAAATTCCTTTTTAAATGAGGACAGGGAAACTTTTGAACATTTATTTAACTACTGTGTAGGCAGCTCTACGAATCGGCCCCTCTAGGTTGCCCAGCACACTGACTTGCTTGTTCCCCTACAACCACAGTGAGTGTCTTGTCATCTTGCAGATTTTCATTATTCTGGCTTTTTCTCCTCCACACTTTCATGAGATGTTTTCTCTGCCCCCGTTCTACATTTCTGCTCAAACTTCATCTTTCAGACCTCAGCTCAGAGTCATTTCCTCATGGAAGAATTTCCTGTCTCTGTGATTAAGACAGATTTTCCTATACCTCAAATCACTGCATGCCACCTTTGTATGCCACACACTGTGGCAATTCTCCAGTTCATTTGCACTGCTTTGTTTAATCCATATCTTTCCCAGAAGCCTAGAAGTTTCACAAAAGTGTACCTGATGTTGTCTATCCCAACATCTAACTTGGTAGCTGATAAATAGTAGAAACTGGTACTTTTTGCTACTGGTCAAGGATGAGACATGAGGAAAAGTCTTGTATTTTTTTTTTTTCAATAAAGAGGCAGCTTTCCTTATAAGAGAGGAAATATTTCTTCAGCGACTGGAAACAGATGGGAGTGATTCTGTGGGGCTCTGGATTTCACGGTTCTCCACATTCTTCCAACTACATATGATCTAGTTATTCCAATTACTGGATTGCATTATTCCTCAATTCTTGTTTTTACATATAGAATTGTATATTCTATGCATGTAATTTATAAACACTAATATGGAACTGTTAAATAAATATTAATTTGTGACCCACCTGAAATCATCTTGCATTCCACCAATGATAGTTATGTAACACTTCAGGATACACAATTAGTGTTATATTATTTCTGAATAGAGTAACTCGAGATTTCTCCATGACTACAAAATTGAAAACCCGACTGCATTTTTGGGCCCCAATCCACCTTTGCACCCTGTTTCCTACTAGTACTCATCATGTATCCTGTACTCCCGACAAGATGAGCATCCCCTAAACGTTTCCTCCTCTCGCTTCATTTCTATTCTACTTCTTTGCTAGGAATGCTGCTGTTACCATTGTATTCTCATAAGGTATAAATCCTACTTCTCTCTCAAAGCCTATCTCAAATATCCATTCTTTCTTAAAGCTTTCCTGTATTTTTCTAAATAGATTTAACTTCTGCTTCCACTTCAGGAGATAAGATCAGAATTTTATTTAGTCTCCTTTATAAAATGCATCACTGCTTAACTTGCAATCCACTATTATATTCACATACATAACTTTATCAAACACTAAACAAACAAATGATGCTTTGTAAGCATTGTTTTGTCTTACTTTCACAGTGTCTTGAACAATATAGGCATGCAATGAAATCCATATTAACTGTGTAAATGAAGCTGGTATGTTCCATTTAAAAAAAAAACTCATAGGATTTCTGCATCTGACTTGAAAAATCTCATCCCATCCTCTGCGTGGGCTACTTTGCTGTGGGCAATCTTTTTCATTTTTCTTTCAGATCAGTATTTCTTAGAGAGTTCTAAATAAAGAGAATGGACCTATCTCTTAGTAAATTTTATAGGCCAGGGCTAAAATATCAAGAAACAGCTTGAGCACAGAGTCTATGTAGGTGCCTCAGGCCAAAGGAAGAGGAGGAGGCAGGGAATGTACCATAGGACTTTGTAGATCAAGGACATCCATGTTCACTTATAAGTCATCCTTTGATTAAGTTTAGGAAGCCTCCCACAGTGTCCATGTCCACAAATGCCTGTATTCTGACACACTTTTCTTTTAATGATGTAAAATGAAAGTATAATTGCATTGGTGATTATAGTGGTAAGCAGCTATTATTTGTCTCAATTCCAGGTATTTATATTTCAATTCCATTCAGTATCTTAGAAATGTACTTGCTATATCTTGACCTCTTCCTTGCTCTTCCTCTAGCCCCAAACCACTTTTGGACTTCTTCCAGATTAATCATTCCGCAGCACAATGCCTTCCATGCTGCTGCTGAAGAGTCTACAACTGCTGCTTCCTTTTGCCCCATCTCAGAGCACTCTTAAAGCTGATGTTTGGTATCTTCTACAGTGAACATCCAATTGATTGTTCATTTTCTCTTGTTCAAGTTCAGAAAAGCAAACTGAATGCCTCATAGACCTGGCTCTTCCTAAAATATTTTGACTTACTTAGTGGGGTTAAAAATATTATAGAAGTTGCCAACACTTAAAAATTAGAAGAGAATTCATGGAGCCTAAATTTTGTTCTTTTTATTTATATTTATTTTTATTATAATTTTAAATTATAATTAGCTTTTTATTATAATTAGCTTACAAATAAAAACTATAAACATGCATTATTTTAAAGTATGTATACATTGTAGAATGACTAAATCAAGCTAGTTAACATACATACTAACTCACATACCCAATTTGTGTGTACATATAATGAGAACACTCAAAAATTACTATGAGCAGTTTTTGAGAATATTATGCATTGTTAACTACAGTCACCAGGTTGTACAATATTAACTCTTGTCAAACTGACATTTTGCATCCCTTAATTCCCCTAATCCCCAGACCCTGGTAGCCATCATTTCATTTTCTACTTCTATGAGTTCAGCTTATTAATATTGCTCCTATGGTCGAAATCATACAGTATTTGTCTTTCTTTGCCTGTCTAACTTTAATTAAAATAATATCCTCCAGGTTTTTCTAAATGTCCATTGTAGCAAATGATAGGGTCTCCTTTAAAAGGCTGAATAGTATTCCATTGTGTATAGGGGACATATTTCTTTACCCATCCATCCACTTGTAGATACTTAGCTTGATTCCATCATCTTTCAATGATGAATAGTGCTGCAATGAACATGGGAGTGCTGATTTCTCTTCAATATACTGATTTCATATTCTTTGGAGGTATATATAGTAATGGAGTTACTGGATCTTATGGTAGCTCTGTTTTTCACTTTTTGAGGAGCTCTCCCATACCGTTTTTATAATCTCTGAGCTAATTTGAATCACTTCATCAAGTTCCATGTGTTCCCTTTCCTCCATATCCTACCCACATTTATCTTTCATCTTTTTGATAATAGCCATCCTAACAGGTGTGGAATGAACAGGTGTGAAGTCTCATTGTGACTTAATTTGCATTTCTTTAATGATTAGTGATGCAGAGCATTTATTCATATGTTACCTACATATAACTCCTTTTGAAAAAAATTTTATTCAAATCATGTGCCTATATTTTCAAATGTATAATTTGAAAAGACATCTTTTGATAAAACTTCAGAATCTCTGGCAATTCTAGGTCTTCATTCTTGCAACCTTGCTCTGCTTATTGTAGCTAAGAGGAAGTTACTCTTCTTGCATGAGCAGACCCTTTCCATTTACATATGGGCTCCATCGTTACCTTTGACTCTTGCACCCACCAGCATAGACTTTCGTATCAGATCAACTTGTATTCAATTCTTCTCTCAGCCACTTACTATCAGTTTACTTCAAAGTAAGCTAAATTGTCAGTTTCTTTGCATGCCATGTGAAGCCAATACTCTTTTTGTCTTCCATGGTCTCTTATGGATTCGGGGAGACAACATATGAATATAACGCATAAGTATAATTCCTGGAATCTAAAAAACATTCTCTTAATGTTAACTATTCTAACCCTTACTATTCATATGACAGCAATCCTGGCATTTATTTTCACTTTACTTTTTTTAAGGTAAAGTAACTTTGCAGCTGAATAATCAAAAGGACAATGACCCAGTCTTATTTCATCCTATGAAACAAGCAGCAACAAAAATGTTATTTCATCTCTTTTACTAGACAGTAAAACATTAATATTTGACATTTACATAGCACCTGCAGAACATAAAACAGCTGGGGTTAGTCTTTAATAAAGGAACCCTCAAAGGGTCCTACCTTCAGAACAGATCTCATTAAAATCAAAGCAACATGACATTACCACCCTTCTCAAAGGAATGGCAGAATTTCACATTTTAACAGAGAAACTGACCATAATAGAGCATAAGAAATTATCTTTCCCTCGCATAAAATTCTGTCACCCTATTATTCCTTCCTAACATATCACATGTAGGCCAGATCAAATTTTCTTCAGAAAGAAATAATCAGAAACCAAATTATCAGAAACATAAAGAGTCCATTGTGTGGGATCAAAACAAATAATGAGGTCCTTACTATGTGGAACGTTGATTGAAGAAAAAGAAAGAAAGAAGGAGGAGGAGAAGCATGTATTCCCAAGCACTGTGCTTAGTGAATGATCTCACTTAATCCCAATGAGTCTAAGTAGGCAATCTCTAGTCAGTAGACGTGGGTTTGTAAATGGTATATAAATGGCCCAGTGTTATAGGAGCTAGTGTGTGGTAGAGGTAGGATTCCAATTCAATTATCTTTGTTCCAAGAGCTCTGTTGTTATTCATTCTGCTTCAAAACTAAAGGGGCTCTGTGGAAGTATTAAAAATGAAATTAATTATTCAATAACCTCTATGTTCTCTTAGACTTCTTACTAAAATCCACACTGCTAGAATTAAATAAAAATATTTAGATATAGATAGAGGTAAATTAAAGGTATAAAATGGAATTTTTACTCAATACGTTGGATGATGATTATAATCTATGATATAGGATTTTACTTCCAAACTATAGTGAGATCAAGAATAGCAATTCACCCACACAGAATTTTTTGAGTATGAAAATATTTTAATATCTTTAATACTTTCATCAAAATCCCACGTTAATTATTTATCAATCTTTTATGAGTGATTATTGGGTCTGATTCCATGACATATTTCTCTTTTTAATATTGAGTAATGATAGTCTGAAACAATTTATGAAAGATTTCATAATTACTAGAAAAGCTGAAGTTTTCTGACACATAGACATTATAAATATTTAAGGAGATAGAAATGGTAATGAGCTGGATGGAATTGTTACACATTGTGTACATGCATCAAATTATCATGGTATATCCCATAAAAATGTAGAAATATTAGGTGTCAATTTAAAATGCATAAAAATACTTTGTTAATAACGTAAGGAATCATTGCACCTAATGAGCACAATCACACCAACTGTAATGTTAATTTAAATCTGAGACACATCTAAAAGTAATCTTCCTAACTGGTAGACTTGAGGAAAAGAAATAAAACCTTCTCCCTTTCAGAAAGGAAAGTAAGACTAACACAACCATCTCCAGCATTTCAATTGTTTACACATATATTATACCCTCAGTTTCTTTTCTTTCTTTCTTTTTTTTTTTTTTTTTTTTTTTTTTTTGACAGGCAGAGTGGACAGTGAGAGAGAGAGAGAGACAGAGAGGACAGAGAGAAAGGTCTTCCTTTTGCCGTTGGTTCACCACCCAATGGCTGCTGCTATTGCGGCGGGTGCACCGCGCTGATCCGAAGGCAGGAGCCAGGTGCTTCTCCTGGTCTCCCATGCGGGTGCAGGGCCCAAGCACTTGGGCCATCCTCCACTGCACTCCCTGGCCACAGCAGAGAGCTGGCCTGGAAGAGGGGCAACTGGGACAGAATCCGGCGCCCCGACCAGGACTAGAACCCGGAGTGCCGGCGCTGCAGGCAGAGGATTAGCCTATTGAACCGTGGCGCCAGTTACAACTATAACATTTCTATCTTCAAAGGTAGTGGTGAAATTCACTGCAAGTAGATCACTCAAGTATGCTTTGAGAAAACTCATCAAAAGACCTTTGCATTATGGAAACCTAATGGGGAGTTGCCAAATGCAGAAGCTAAACCTCAATGAGGCAAATGAGTGTTTCACTTATGTGGAGAATGAAAGAGAAAGGCAATGTATTTGCAGTTGCCAATCTGATACTTGACAAGAGTGACATTTGATATGAGTATTTTTGGGACAATGATATCCAACAGTGACTTCTCTTGAAGGGATAGGATCTGAGATTTAGAAGAAGAAATGATAAAATAAGAAGTGATAAATTAAAGTTACCCTTTTCCCCTTATTTTAGAAATGTCATAAATTATCTATGCAAGGGTATACAACAATGGTTAATGGAAAGCATTCTATCATTTATTTTATTTATTTTTCAAAGTACATTCATCGACCTTATTGGGACTTGACAGTGATTTCTGCTTGCTCATGTTGCCCCTGTGTATACCATTAGGGAATGAGTGAATAAGACATGTGAAAAACAGAATCCTATTACTAGAGATATCTCTAGAACAATTAGGATGCCTGGTCAGCGCCGCGGCTCACTAGGCCAATCCTCTGCCTGCAGCACCAGCACTCCGAGTTCTAGTTCCGGTTGGAACGTCAGATTCTGTCCCCGTCGCTCCTCTTCCAGTGCAGCTCTCTGCTGTGGCCCTGGAAGGTAGTGTAGGATGGCCCAAGTGCTTGGGCCCTGCACCCGCATGGGAGACCAGGAGGAAGCACCTGGCACCTGGCTTCAGATCGGCGCAGCGCGCCAGCTGTAGCGGCCATTTGGGGGGTGAACAAATGGAAGGAAGACCTTTTTCTCTGTCTCTCTCTGTCTCTCACTGTCTAACTCTGCCTGTCAAAAAAAAAATAAAGAAAAAGAAAAATTAGGATTAGCATATCTCACAACTTTTACTTGGGCATTTGTCCATTTTTCATCAAACTGGTCTCATGCAATTCTTGATACTTCACCCGTTTTTTCTCATTTTTCTCTCTATGTGAGAGAAAGTACCCTAAATCCCATTGCATCGTAATTCTGCAATCCAACTTTTGCCATGTATTACAAATAACTTTTCAAAAATATTCCTATAAATATTATCTTTTGATTCAAAATGTTTACTTTAGAATGACGTTGGGTCTTCCCTATAACAATGCTCTTTCCACTCAACAGCAGCAGGAATTTTAAAACACAGATACAAATCTTGGACATTCTTCCTACTAAGAAATGCAGACTTTGTTTTCTCTTTTTTCTTTTTTTTTTTTTTTAAATTATTTGTTTGAAGGGCAGAGTTATAGAGAGGCAGGCAGAGAGAGAGAAAAAGAGAGAGAGAGGGAGAGAGGGAGAGAGATAGAGGTCTTCCATCTGCTGGTTCATTCCCCCAGATGATCACAACAGCCAGAGCTCGGCCTATCCAAAGCCAGGAGCCAAGAGCTTCTTCTGGTTCTCCCGCCTGGGTGCAGGGGCCCAAGGACTTGGGCTATCATCTGCTGCTTTCCCAGGCCATAGCAGAGAGCTGGATTGGAATTGGAACAACAGGGATTAGAATCAGTGCCTATATGAGATGTGGGCATTGCATTTGGTGCTTTATCCACTACACCACAGCCCTGGCCCCTCCTCTTCTTTCATTCTGGAAGGTCTATGGCAGATGCAGTGTTCAATGACCTCCAAGGCAAGGTCTTAAGATAGCACACCACATTCGCACTGCTCACTGCTCACTGGAGCCTTCTCTCTGGGAACCCTGAGCCACCACACACGAAATTTGACTACTCTGAAGCCTTCCTTTCTTAAAAAAGGATTTCTTCTATTTTATTTGAAAGTCAGAGTCACACATACACACACACACACACACACACAGAGAGAGAGAGATACTGGTCTACTCCCCAGATGGCTGCAAGAACAAGTGCTGGACCAGGCCTAAGCCAGGAGACAGGAGCTTCATCTGGGTCTTCCATGTGTGAGCAGGGGCACAAACACTTGGGTTATCTTCCTATGCTTTCCCAGGCACATTAGCAGGGAGCTGGATTGGAAGTGGAGAAAGTGTGGCTCAAACCAGCACCTATATGGGATGCCAGCATCACAGGCAGTGGCTTAATCCACTATGCCACAACACTGGCTCCTACTTTGAAACCTTGGTTTCAAACGTATACATTCCAGGTAACATTCCTTTTTTTAAAAAAGATTTATTTATTTATTTATTTGAAAGTGAGTTTTATAGAGAGGCAGAAGGAGAGAGAAAGAGAGAGAAAGAAAGGTCTTCCATCCGCTGATTCACTTCCTAGATGGCTGCACAGGCTGGAGCTGCGCTGATCTGAAGCCAGGAACTAGTGAATTCCTCCAAACCTCCCACGTGGGTGCATGGGCCCAAGCACTTGGGCCATCTTCCACTGCTTCCCCAGGCCTAGCAGAAGTGGAGTTTTCCCAGAAGTGGAGCAGCCGGTTCCCAAACCAGTGACTATATGGGAAGCCAGCACTGCAGGCAGTGGCTTTACCCACTACGCCACAGTGCCAGTCCCCAGGTAACATTCTTGGTAGAGACAATTTCTATCATACCTGACATGATGCAAATGTAGACACTGCCGGATGACTGTAACCATGCAATTCAACTCCAGCCATTTGAGTCCTGTTGGCTAAGGCCTGAGATACTGAGACAGGCCAGCCTTATGAGTGCTAATAAAATTTTTGTCATTTGATGATGTTTAATTTTGAGGTGATTAGTTTTTTTTGTTTGTTGTTTAGTTTTTTTTTTAATAATAGATAACCTGAACAGCAACACTGTAATAGACAATGGGAGAGAAACACATGAAATAAAGTTAACAATAATTAATAACTTCAAACTTTTGTGCAGTGATATATCTTTCCAAAAGACATCATCTGTTATTTTTGACTTAACAGAAAAAAGCTAAAACCCTAATTTATACAAAGTTTTTACAGAAAGTGAACTCTACATTCCCCATTCCAACCAACGCACCTGTTGGACATCATGGAAATATACTGTATTTCAAGTGTCAGAAACCCAATTAAAATAAGCATGAATTTAACAGAGAGATGTATTGGTTCCTATGCATTGGAAGAATACTAGAGTTAGCACACAGAAGCAAAGATATGCAGAGAGCAGAGTGTAGTTTCAAGAGACTTAGTTCATCAGAACTATCTGACTCTCTCTACATCGTATTAGAGCTCTGACTGTCTTTCACTGCTTTATTCAAACATCATTGAATATAGTAACCAGAACACAATTCCGTAGCCTCCAATTCAGCAAAAGGAAAACTTTTACCAGAAACCATTTAGCAATCCTGCAAAAAGAATTCTGGGTTGACATGTTTGGGCTACATGCCTACCATTTAGATCAATAACTAGGTCAGGATTATTGGTCCAGACTAAAGGATATGACATCCTTGTACTGAGCACTAAAAGAGATGATTGACACCTTCATCAGGGCCACATACAAAGTGACTAAAGATTCCTAAAGGAAAGGTGTACTCCAACTGGAAGAAAGAATGTGGATAAGAGTAATGGAAGACAAAAACCTAATATCAACCCCAACAAGTTATGATTTTAATGCCATAAGTATATAGAAGATTTAGACTCAGTATCTAATAGTTTTTTGCTTTAAAATTTCATAAAATGTAACATTTTGTAAAGCTGTACCATGATTACCTCATATATGCCTTAAAATCTACACTGTATGTAAGTAATTAAAAAAATTAATGTCAAGGCATTTATTTGGGAAAAAACTTGTTTGGGGTTTATTAGGAGAAATAATGAAGCAAATTAAATTTATGTTTAAGTTTCCCTTTTAAACTGTATACAAATAAATTGCACAATTTTACCAAAATAGAAAAAAATAAATATAATCAACAAACATTCCTATGGTATTTGTCATAGAGGAATTTTTTAATAGGTACAAGTGTGTTTTATGTAGACATATTTGCTCACATAAACATACTAAAGTTCTTTCCCAGCTTGCAAACATTAATTTCATATTATAGAAAGTATCTATATGGTAGGAAAGAAATTGTCATATAATTGAAAAAAACTGTGCATACTGAATTCTAAAGGAACTGGATTCACTACTCACTGTGATTTTTGTCCAGGTACTTCAAATCTTTGAGCTATTTGTGTCTGTTATTCAATGGTTGCCATAATGCAGTCATGGCACGTTTAAGTAATTGTCAGTTATGTCAGCTTAATCAATTGCTTATGTCAAATTTTTACTTAGAACATAGTCTGTCTAAAGGAAGCAGACACAAGTTAGAAAACAGATTTTCTCAGCTCCTCCCATGTGGCAAATAAAGTTCATCATCTGATTTTGTAAATAAAATATAATTGGGATGTAGCCACATTAATTCATTTACAAGTTGTTTATGGGTGCTTTAGTGCTAAAAGGGCAGAGTGGAGTAGTTGAGACCAAAGTATATGACTCATAAAATCTAAAATATTTATTATTTGGCCTCTTTACAGAAAAAGTACAATCCTCACACTTTTATGGACATTTATGGAAATGTTATAAATGCATCACAATTATAAATGCATCACAACCTTCTTTCAGAAACCTTAGTAGTTAGAACAGCATTTTGCTTGATTTTGTTTTACTACCTGATACTTTGTTTCCATGTTAATGTGATATTAATACAAATATTAATTAATATTAATGTAATATTAGTTAATTATAATATTAATGTAACATTTGTATTATATTAATTAATGTTGATTAATGCAAACAGATTCAATACAGTTCACAGAAACAATCCTAAGAATATAGTGGTATTCCCTTCTCCCTACACTCCCTCCTCTCTCTTTCCTTCCTTCCTTCTTTCTTTCTTTTTTTCCTTAGATTTGAGATAACATAGTTTTGATTTACATTATAGTTAATGAGTTAGTGTACCACCAAGTAAAGAGTGCAACATGTAAAAAGTAAAAAGACCCTAATTTAGTAGAAAGATAGGCAAATACTATAAATGATAATCCAAAGAAAGATGAGATCTCTTATCCATCCAAGAGAAACTCATATCAATGTTTAATGGGTCATACGACTGCCGCTTCATCAAGGACTGGACAGGGATCAACTGTCTTATTGCCTTTGTCCATCCAACCTTCACCATGTGACCTGCATGGTATTTATAAGCCTCTTCTTTATCTTTGTTTCTTACAATTCTATTCTAGAGTTAATGACATAGTATATAAGTTCAGGTTGAAGGACTATTCACTGCACATTAGAAAAAAGTTGTGAATGATGGTAGCCTGAGAAAATGAACGTTGATTTTAGAAAGTTAGAAAGTATTTATTTGGGGATGCAAAGAATCTATTTCTGGAAGTGACTGGTTAATGTGAGAGGAATGGAGGTGAAGACTGGTAGGGCAGCCTCCCCAGAGAAAACCTTCAGGGCGAGCATTGTGACATAATGGATAAAGGCTTCCTGTTGCAATGCCAGCATTACAAATGGGCACTGGTTTGTGTCCTGGCTGCTCTGCTTCCAATCCAGCTCCTTGCTAATGGCCTGGGAAAAGCAGTGGAAGATGGTCCAAGTGCTTGTGCTCCTGCTACCCATGGAAGACATGGAAGAAGCTCCCTGGCTCCTGGTTCCTGGCTCCTGGGTCCTGGCTCCTGGCTTCAGCCTGGCACAGTGCTGGCTGTTGTGACCATGCGGGGAGTGAATCAGCAGATGAAAGTGCTCTCTCGCTCTCTCTCTCTCTCTCTCCCCCAACAACTCTTTCAAGCAAATAAATACATCTTTTAAAAGGGAGAGAGAAAACCTCCTCTCTATAGCTGAAAGCATAGATTTTCTGAACATTCAAATCATTCATTGTTAAAGATACAGGTACAAAATTCTGTATATAAAATAATGCATGAGGCATGGAGAGAGCTGAAGACAATAAAAGGCACCAAAGATCATGCAAAACTGTTCATGGAGTGACTCAGGCCAAGGGACCAAAGTAATCTATGAATTGGAAAATGACCTATTGAGACCTAAATGAAGCCACATGACCCAAGAAGCCCTTCCTATGTCAGCGCAAAAGAACTTTCCATGAGTATATTCATAAGTTTGGAGAAATGTGGCAAGCCCCTGTGTGACCCCTGCCTGCTATGCCCTGAAAGTAACAATGATAGAGAAAACTCTTGATTCATTGATGAAGTCAAATCTTAGCTGGAAGAAATATGATTATGGAAGACTCAGTGTAAAGAATCAGTCCTAGGAGCAGGGTTGGGCTAAATGATCTCAGAGTGTACTGGAATAAAAACTAGCAGGGTGAATTATAGAGAGATAAGGTGTAAGTGAAATTAAGAGAAACTCGCAGGATTTAGTGTGAGTGAGTGAAAGTTTAAGCATGAAACAGGTGTTGAGAAGGTTGAAACCTACCAGGAATCAGAGAAAATTGCATTGAGGCAAATCATTAAAATACAGACACTGGATAAAAGGGGACGCTACTCTTAAACTAGATGTGGTCTTAAGGAATGGAGACAGGTCATGTGATCTAAAGGCACAGGAATGAATGTATCCTTAGAGCATCTAAGACATCTGACTTGCTTTTGTTTTCTTGAAAATTGACTTTTGTACGTTATACTCAGAAACATTGCAGAAGAAAGAATGTTCCATCCAAATATTCCAGAGGGGGCTCAAGATTGTGGACATCTCTATAAATCACATAGAGGCCCTTCATTGCATGGGTTGCTCAGATCTAAAGTATGTACCTGGTTCTCCCACAGCTTGACTTATGAACTAGTGAACCCATTCCTATAGGAGGCTTCTTCTTACATAGATCTGATTAATCTACTATGTTATCAGCATACAGTTAGTCCCAGCTGTTCCCTCTACTTAGACACTTCACACCCTGTAAGTGTATACCTCTTAAGCTAAGAATAGACAGCAACCTTGTAAACTCTGCCATACAAAAACTGGAATTGAGTCTTTAGGAACACTCTGGGTTTGCTAGCCCACACATCCTTTCCAAGTGTCTGAGCCCATCTGGAAGCATTTTGATTTCATGAAAAATACAGGTCACCTGATTATTCTAAGGTTCATTGCTTTAGAAAATGTTTCCCAAATAAAAATAACTAACAGAAAAACCCTCAAAAATGAAATAACAGAACACTTCTATACAGTTTTTTATTAGCATGATAATTGTGGTCAAGGATATATAGAGATCAACTTCCAAATAAATGAATGTAGAACTGATATATTTGGGCCAAGGGGTACAGAAATGCTAATTGATGATACAGCAAAGATTAAGAAGTGTGCTTCCAAAAATATTATTTAAATGGCTTTAATTTCCCAAAGCTACCTCTAGACTCAAATCTGATCAAGAAAAATTCATGTTTAAGAACACTTGAAACAAAAATACAGTAGTTTTTGTCTCTTTATTTACCTCTAAATTTTCAAAGAATAGTATCCATGGGACCTTTACTCATGGATTTTGATTTATTCTACTAAAGAGCATAGAAAATTTTTCTTCATTTTTTACTGCTTGAAAAATACGGAGATAGAAGGATTTCATCTGGAAATAATTGTAGGAGTTGATAATTATATTTAATTGAAATAAGACAGAGGGGATACATTTAGGATCTCATTCTAAAAAAGATTTTTGAAATTCAAATATCTTTGGAAGCTAGACATAAATGTAACAAATAGTAAGCTGGAAACAATATGGAGAGGTGGAGACTGTGAAAAACTGGAGAGTTATCTCCACCTGCTGAAATTCACAACCATCTATTTGAAAACACTGTGATGGAAAAGGTAAAGGCCTACTGCATCTTGAATATCAACAATATTTGGTAGAATGTTTATTTGCCATGCTTGTTGTGCTATAATCAATAAATATTACAAGATACTAACTAAGGTCTCAGATACTTTATTTTATTTAATCTGAACCCTCAGAAGTAGGCATGATTATTTCCAGTTCACAGAAGAGCAGGTTGCAGCCTGAGGCCTCGACTTGGATCCTGGTGCTTGGAAATTCTGCATAATATATCGAAACATCCCTATCTGCATTGTATTGTGATCTGAGGTTGAGAACACAAACTATATTTCCTTTTTGCGTTGGGTTCCTATTAGGTTTTGTGAGTAAGGACAGTAAAAGGTAGTGGAAGGCCAGAGGAGGGAAAAGGGCTTACCCTTTTGGTTTGCTGTTGCATCCCACTCACCATGACTCTTCTCCCACAGAAACAGTTGGTTCCAGTCTTCACTTTCTTTTACCATCTCTGAATTGGCTTATTGCTTCCTTTTTGTAGTAACCAGGAGCAGCTAGTGTTCCCAGCTCCGAGGTCGGAACTCTGACCCTCTTTAAGCTCTTGATGTATCAGACTCAGCCAGGTATCACTCCCTCCTCAGAAGCCTGAGCCTTCAGTTCACCAGGGACTCCTGCAAACTCCTGCATACCAGCACTAGCCCGATGGCTTCTTTCCTCAGAGGGCTGGACTTTGGTTCTTCCAGAGCCCCCCCACCTACCCACCCAAGCTTTTACCTTTAATGCCCCCGCCTAGGGAAGGAAATATTTCTCACATTATATTGATGTTCCTTTTCTTTTTTTGTTCTATTTCTGACTCCTAGTGATACTGGAATTGACCCTCTAAAATATGTATCAAAATGTGGCCACTAAAAGTTCCCCAGAAGTCCCATCTGGGGTGTCATATGTGTTATTGGAATTTGGGGTGCCATATGAAATAACCACATGCTTATTAATAAATCCCCATTATTAATAAGCCTGAGTGGGTTCTTGCCTAATATTTAGAGAAGAATTCTAAATACTGGCATAAGTAAACAAGGCAGCATGGTACATTTTAAGCTTTTATTTAGTGAGAAAGATGTATAGGAGAGTGAGAGCTTTATCTAAGAGAGAGGAGTAAATCTGGGTTCATACTGAGGGCCAGGAAGCAGCCACGTGGAGGAGCGTCTAGGCCAGGAAGCCTAGGGTGGGTGGCCCGAAGGCCACACGCCCAGGAGGCGCAAGACTACAGCCAGCCCCCTCCTGGCAAGAAGCCAGGGTGAGGGCAATGGATGAAAGGGCTCAGAGACACCCTGTTTCGGGCTTTTAATCCACTCTCAAAGGGGAGTGATTAATTAACCTGATTGGCTGGTGGGCACCCAGGTGTGGTCAGGTAGGGCATGAGGTCACACAGGGGCATGGCAAAGGCATGGTCTTCCAGCTCACAAACCTAATCGATTTTAACCTGTACGGCCGCCTACTTCACTAGATCAGCCAATTGTCCATATTCTTTCTGTTAAAACAGCTTGTGGGATTGAATTTTAAGCATGGGCTGTGCCTGATATAGGGTACAACCTCATAGGGCTGTTTTGTAGACTAATCTATACCTGGTTCATTAGAGGATACCACAGCATCCCCTCTCTGTCACAGGTGATATACTCTACATATTTGATAATCACACCCTCTAGGCCTCTCCCCAAAATAATGAGATCATGGGTAATAAAACAAAGCTAAGGATGAAACCCTGCTTCATATCACTAGGATTCACCTTCAAAATTGGTTTCATTATTTAATTAAGATTCTTTAGGTGTGATATTAAATCTCTGCCATGGGCATGTAATATTTTCATCATTGGATTATAAAAGAATGAACCTATCTTCATTGGAAGAAATAATGAAAATATTTGGTGCTTTAGAGAAATTTTGGCTGCAACACAATGGTCTGAAAAGAGTGTTGGCTTGGGAAATGGGATCTCAGCTCTGCCACTGGCTAATTAGTTTACGATGTTGGGCAAGTCACCAAACTGCTCTACTTTCCAGTTCCATTAAGAGTACAGTAGCCCCTCCTTATTCACAAGGGATATATTCTGAGAATCCCAGTGCATGTCTGGAACCACAAATACGTTATGCTTTCCCCATATATCCCTACCTGTGGTAAAATTTAATTTATAAACCAGGCACAGTAAGATAATAACCATAACAAATAATAAAATAGAACAATTACAGCAATATACCAGATAAAAGTTGTATGAATGTTATCTGTCTCAAAATAATTTATTACTATTACCTCTTCCCTTAGGAAGTACTCTGTGGCTTTTCTTTGGCGTAACTGACTTGCCAGCACCACTACTCCTGTACAATGGGGCAATCATTAAGTAGAATAAGAGTTATTAAACAAAAGCACTGTGATACAATGATAGTCAATCTAATAACCAAGATGGCCACCAAGTGACTAATGAGCAGACAGTACACAGCCCAGATACCCTGGACAAAGAGATGATTTACATCCTGGGCAGGATACATTAGCAGCATGTGAGCTGTTATCCTGGTACTCAGAACAATGTGTAATTTAAAACTTACTGTGTACTTCTGGAATTTTCTATTTAATATTTTCCAGCTGTAGTTGACCATAGGTAATTAAAACTGTCTAAAATTAAATTGCAGATAAAGGAGTGCCATTGTCAAGTGAGAAATCTGAAAGCAATGTCCAATATTTCTTTTAGCTTACTTCTCTAACTACTGATAAGCAATTGCATTATTTCCACACAGCCCCTGTCACTACGATATTTTAAACTTACTACATTTTCAATAACCAGAAGCTGAATTTGGGCAATGATATTTTCCCTTTCACAGATGTGAAGCTAGTTATATCAAATCTGAAAAAAAGTCAAATTAAGTGAATTTCTCAAAAATGTCAGTACTTTGATGGTCAATTCATTTTGAGTCTAAGAATAAGGGAAGTTAGTCTAGCCAAAATTATAGTCGTTAGGAAGCTCCACATGCTTTCTTACTGGGAAAGACCCTCTGTGTGGTAATGGTGGGGCTGGTGGTATGATGTGATCCTAATGTGATACAATTTCATGGAAGGAGAGAATGTGCCAACTAGAACACCAAGTTCAGTTAACAATTCCCATGGCCCCCCAAGTGGGTAGTGTGGCATTCAGCTGTCTCCTCACCAGAGACTTCAAACAGGCAACTGGAACCACAGGCAGCAGCTCACTAGAATCTCTCTCCTGTGTGTTTGGAAATGACCATAACCATAAAAGCCAAAGAATGTTTGCAACTGACCTATTGTTCAAATAATTACCCTCTTTCCAATGTGGTAAAATGACCGAAGCCTGAAATATCTGAAGAAGGAAAATTCCAGCTCAGAATAGGGAGAGATTTCATTGCCATGATTACCACTATACTAAAACATTTTTTCTGATCATTTCTCCCATTCCTCTCTTTCCCCTTTGGCCCACACACCCACCTGTCTATCTTCTTAATTGTCATACTTTAAAAATATGGTTCCTCTGTTTATTAACCCATTATGGTACTAAAACCTATTTGCATAGTGATAAAAAAGTGATTAAATTCATGCAGTTCTCAACCCAGAAGCATAAAAATACTAAAATCATAAATAAGAGTAGGTGAAGGAAACAGCAGAAGACTGTAGAGCCAAGGTATGAGACACTAGTTTTGGATCTGTACTGTTAATAATGAAAAGTCTTTGAAGCAAGCTTGACATGATCAGATTTATTTATTTATTTATTTTAAGCTTTTATTTAATGAATATAAATTTCCAAAGGACGACTTATGGATTACAATGGCTTCCCCCACATACCGTCCTTCCCACCCACAACCCTCCCCTTTCCCACTCCCTCTCCCCTTCCATTCACATCAAGATTCATTTTTGATTATCTTAATATACAGAAGATCAGTTTAGTATACATTAAGTAAGATTTCAACAGTTTGCTCCCACACAGAAACATAAAGTGAAAAATAATAGATGATTTTTTTAAATGATGATGAAATCAGATCAGACCTATTGTCATGTTTAATCCCAGTGAGAGTCAAGTTGGGAATTGATAATTTCTTCTTTTTTTTTTTTACAGAAGATCAGTTTAGTATGCATTAAGTAAAGATTTCAACAGTTTGCACCCCCATAGAAACACAAAGTGAAATATATTGTTTGAGTACTCGTTATAGCATTAAATCTCAATGCACAGCACATTAAGGACAGAGATCCTACATGAGGAGTAAGTGCACAGTGACTCCTGTTGTTGACTTTACCAATTGACACTCCTGTCTATGGCATCAGTAATCTCCCTATGCTCCAGTCATGAGTTTCCAAGGCTATGGAAGCCCTCTGAGTTCTCCGACTCTTATCTTGTTTAGACAAGGTCATAGTCAAAGTGGAGGTTCTCTCCTCCCTTCAGAGAAAGGTACCTCCTTCTTTGATGACCTGTTCTTTCCACTGGGATCTCACTCACAGAGATCTTTTGCCAGAGTGTCTTGGCTTTCCATGCCTGAAATACTCTCATGGGCTTTTCAGCCAGATCCGAATGCCTTTATGGCTGATTCTGAGGCCAGAGTGCTATTTAGGACATCCGCCATTCTGTGAGTCTGCTGAGTATCTCACTTCCCATGTTGGATCACTCTCCCCTTTATTCTATCAGTTAGTGTTAGCAGGTACTAGACTTGTTTATGTGCTCCCTTTGACTCTTAGTCCTTTCATTATGATCAATTGTGAACTGAAATTGATCACTTGGACTAGTGAGATGGCATTGGTACATGCCACCTTGATGGGATTGAATTGGAATCCCCTGGTATGTTTCTAACTCTACCATTTGGGGCAAGTCAGCTTGAGCAGATTTATTTTTAAAAAGTAAATTTTGTTATTTCTGTACCAATTTAGAGATAAATCAGAGCATATGACCCAGGGAAAGCACATCAGGGAAGATCTAAGAGCATGTGGGTTAAGATTGTAGCAGAGAGAAGAGAGAAAAGGACAGATATGAGATGCTAAAAAAATGGACTTGACCAACTCCATATCAACATATGTCAGTCAAGGAGTGAAGTGGACTTAGGAACATTCCTAAGACATTATTTTATTGCTGTATATCTTTGTCTTTGTCAGATCTCAATTATATGTCCTTAGAGGTGGAATTGAGCTCTATGTTTTGCGGGGAAAAACAAACTCAGACTAATAATTCCTTTTCCATCAGTGGTTGTGATACCCGACATTCTTTTGTCCTGGAGAATTTTTCCTGTTGTTTCAAAGATGTACCTCCCCATAGGAACCTCCAATAAACATGCATAATTACTCCAGATATATCCATTTTTCCTAATTCTTTAGAAAAGTATCATATAAAAATAAATACTTTTTCTAGTTTTTTTAATATATAAATGATATTTTATATCATTTATATATCATAATATATAAATGATATTGCTTGCAAGTCAGAGTGACAGAGAAGGAGAAGGATATTCTATCCACTGGTTGGTTCACTCCCCAAATGCTTGGAACAGCTAGGGCTGCATCAGGTGGAGGTCAGGAGCTAGGAACACCATTTGGGTCTCCTGCTTGGGAGGCAGGAACTCACCTAAGCCAACATTCACTGTTTCCCAGGTACATTAGTAGGGATCTGAATCAAAAGCAGAATAGATTGCCAGCGCTGCAGCTCACGAAGCTAATCCTCTGCCTGCGGTGCTGGCACCCCGTGTTCTAGTCCCGGTCGGGGCGTCGGATTCTGTCCCGGTTGTTCCCCTTCCAGTCCAGCTCTCTGCTGTGGCCCGGGAGTGCAGTGGAGGATGGCCCAGGTCCTTGGGCCCTGCACCCCATGGGAGACCAGGAGGAAGCACCTGGCTCCTGGCTTCAGATCAGCGCAACGTTGGCCGCAGCAGCCACTTAGGGGGTGAACCAATGGAAAAAGGAAGACCTTTCTCTCTGTCTCTCTCTCTCACTGTCTAACTCTGCCTGTCCAAAAAAAAAAAAAAAAAAAAGGCAGAATAGCAAGGACTCAAACAGAAACTCAGATATGAAATTCAGGGGTCCCAAGCTGCACCTCAACCCACTCTACCACCACAACACCTGCCTGGTAAATAATATTTTTAATGACAACACTTTCACCAGCACCAGTGAATAGTTTATGTACTATTAATATATTCAAACTCAAGGTTATGGCATTTTTTTTGGTAGCCTCAACACACTACCTGATATTCACAAGGGTAAGGGCTTTCTACTTGATATGAACAGTGTCAAGGCTTTTCAGCAGATTCTCTCCAGGCTACAAAAAGTGATCCTAGCCAGATAAGTTATATACAAATTGATTCATGGGTAGAATATTGGCTATTAGTGGTCCAACATCAGAAAATTGAAATGAAAGGGAGAGAGAGTTGGAAGGGCATTTGAAGCAAACCTTCCTTAAATATCTTTCCCATGTTTAACACCTAAATTAATGCACATTGCAGAAGCTAGGACTAGAGAAATCTGTGCAAGAGTCATTAAAAATTGCCTGGAGAGAAGAAGTAGCCAGGGAGTGCAGTGGAGGATGGCCCAAGTCCTTGGGCCCTGCACCCCATGGGAGACCAGGATAAGTACCTGGCTCCTGCCATCGGATCAGCGCGGTACGCCGGCCGCAGCGCGCTGGCCGCGGCGGCCATTGGAGGGTGAACCAAGGGCAAAAGGAAGACCTTTCTCTCTGTCTCTCTCTCACTGTCCACTCTGCCTGTCAAAAAAAATTAAAAAAAAAAGAATATAATTCTAATGCTTAAAGAGTAAGAATATTAAGCCTACAGAATAAGACAAAAGCATCACCCCCTGGCTGAACCTTGGCATTTCTACATCAGTAAGGTTGTAGGGAGAAGAGAAATCTGTAATAAAGATATGAAATTGTGCTAAGTAGTAGAAAGACCAAGAAAGGTTGGTAGTCTAGAAGAGGAGTATACAAAGCATACAAGGGGACTTTAAAACGTTCACAGGAAAGGTAACTAAAATTTTATTTTGCTGCCAGTTTTTTTTAAAATCCATAGATCATTTTTCATAAGATGTGTTTTCCACATCTTTTGATGATCCCTCATATATAGAAGGAGGGAGGAAATAGTCTAGTAGGTCAAATGCTACTACCAGGTCATGATTATAACCTAAACCTTTTTGGTTGTATTTCTCAAGAGGTAAGTATAGTTAGTTGGCCTGACCCAAGAAATTTCAGTAGGATGGTGGTCATGAGAACTCAATTGAAAGCAACTCTCAAAGAACATAGATGTAAATTTATATAAAGAAATTGGACACATTTACATGGGAAGTAGGATAAAGAAAAGGTCATTTGTATTTTAAGATAGGACAAAAACAGTATATTTACTTTCCAGTGGGAAGATGTGGAGGGACAAATGGGAAGTGAAATAGAGATAGTCTTAGTAGAAGACACTCAACAAGAAGTCTAATTTATGAAAGTATAGAGCGCTAGGTAGATTTGTATGGAGACAATCAGAGTTAAGGATAGATTCATGAACTTCTTTTAGGGCAAGATAAACTACAGTGTGGGAGAGGGAAGATTTAGTGGAATTGACTTGGTTTAAGGTACAGAAGGAAAAGAAATCATACACAGAGCTATTCCCAAAAATCACAAATGAAGGCAGGATTAAGAGTGTAGATTGAACCTTGATCCATGCACCTAGAGATAACTCCTACTCTAATCCTAAAAGGAAGGAAGACACAGATGAAATGAAAGGTTAAGTAATGGGTAAACATGAGGATCTGTGTGTTTCTTATGATGACATAGAAGGTGAGGACAACTGAGAAAGGGAGCATGAGTGCCAAGTTTAGGGAAACAGTGAACTTTGGAACATTTGCTAAATGAAAGGGACAAGACCATGACTGGAGATAAGTGAAAAGTTGGGTGAACTGGCTGAGATGAATGTCTGTCTGAAGCTGGAAAGTCACACATTAATAGTGGCACCAATTCATATAACACAGTGTTATTTTATTTTATTTTATTTTATTTATTTGGTTTTCTTTATAACCCAATTGTAGGATGGGAGACAGGAGATGAAAAGTTGATCCATGGTCCTGATTTGCCACCCAATGCATTGGAAGTACAAGAGAGCAATAGTTGATGGGGCTGCTTCTTGAGTTCTGGCAATGATTAATCATGAAGTCTAGGCTGCATACAGAAGCAATAGAGCAAGAAAAAGACATTGAAGCAAGAAAAACTACTGGAGGGTCAAGGAATAGGTGGTTATTTAAAGTAGTAAACAAAGTAATTGTGGGAACTTGAGGAGATAGGTTTATGTGGACCAACTCAATATGACAAAAAGTTAAGTGTGCAGATGCCTGAGCTGGAATATTGGGATAGTGAAGATACCTTAGAGTAGAGTTGGATGGGTCACTCGCATTGGTATTTCAATCACTGAAGATATTGGCAGGATATGTGGTAGAGAGAAAAATTGTGACCTCGGTATTAAAGTCTATCTTCATAGTTCCTGAGTCCATGATCAATCCATGTTAGCATTCATGGTGTTTGCTAAACACTAATTGGAGGTATATGACTAAGAGTTTACTGATCCTTGATATAAATAACTCTTCAAGGTTTTTTAATAATTAAGTTGATTCTATAAGCAGCTAACCTATTACTAAGATGAGTTAAGAACAGGAAAAAAAGAGGTTTCTAACTCTCCTGGTTAGTATTACTCCACAAAAATTACCCCCAAAACATTTTGATGTAAAGGAATAACTTTGTTAAGTTTAAAATTTTGAGAGTCAGGAATTCAGAGAGGCTTGGTCATCTGTATTGGGGCTTAAATCACTGAAGTTATTGGCAGAATGATTTCTGGGATTTCTGCTGGAGAAACGTGATGCCTCAGAGGGTAATGGAACAATTGGAGTTGGAAGTATTAGCAGGGATCTGAATTTCTACACTCAGCGCTGGTATATGCTATCAGCAAGGTCTGTCTGGAATGACAATCTCGCTGGTGTGGCAGCCTATAACACATATCACAATTTCATGGTAGATGAGTTCTAAATTTTCTGGTTTGGGGTTCCAAAGGTAAAATTACAATATAATCAAGTGGAAATTGTATGACACATTCTGAACTAGATTTTAGAGTTACACAGTGTCAGTTCTGCTATATTCCACTGGTGAAAAGCATGTCACTTAGCTCAGTTTGTAAGGAAAGGGACACAGACCTTGCCTCTCAGCTTAGCAAGGCACCGAAGAATTTGCAAACATAGCCGGCACCCTGGCTCACTAGGTTAATCCTCTACCTTGCAGCGCTGGCACACCGATTCTAGTCCCGGTCGGGGCGCCGGATTCTGTCCAGGTTGCCCCTCTTCCAGGCCAGCTCTCTGCTGTGGCCAGGGAGTGCAGTGGAGGATGGCCCAAGTGCTTGGGCCCTGCACCCTATGGGAGACCAGGTTAAGTACCTGGCTCCTGCATTTGGATCAGCGCGGTGCGCTGGTCGCAGCGCGCCAGCTGCGGCAGCCATTGGAGGGGTGAACCAATGGCAAAGGAAGACCTTTCTCTCTCTCTCTCTCTCTCACTGTCCACTCTGCCTGTAAAAAAAAAAAAATTGCAAACATAGTTTGGAATTTCCAAGTGACTTGCATGGAAATTATTTAGCCGTACTCCCAAGCCTAGTATTAAATGTTTGCTGAGCCCTGTTACAAATGTTCATTACCTATTATAAAAACTTAATCCCTCCCTAGACACTTAACCAATCACTAAGAAAGAAATGACAAGGGAAAAGAAAGCTTCATAACTAATTGTAAATTTATTCATGTATTTTTAAAGTATGATCTCTGTTAGTCTCCAAGTATTCCTGATCCCTCATCTCTTTTACAATTGACTTTATTAAAGCACTAGGCCCATATTTCATGGAAAGAAAATTTTAGGAGAAAAACAAATAACCTGCCATAATTTGATCTTCTTAAAGTTAGAGATTTGGGGATGAAAGAGGCAAAACCAAATGCTTGAGATCTGAGAGCCAACCAGGACAAGGGTTCTCCATCCCAGTCTTTGCTTAGGTTAAAGGGAAAAGACCAAAGGAAACAATTGATGGGGTAGTCCTGGCCAGAGACCATCAGCGCACTGCCTTCCATATGCAGCTTCAGAGAAGAAGCAGTTCTCTGAAGAGGAAACGGATGCACAAGCTGAGAAGACGGTGCTGTGATTAGTCTCAAGACGATGCACAGGACCTATAAGGACTTGGAAGCAACATAACCTAACCTATATTCCTAACCTCCCAGTATGGCCTGTCATCAAAACAGATTCATCATATTGTCAGCAGCATCCAGTCAGCAGCATCAAGAATGACACTGAAAATCAAACGTCCTGGACCCAAACCTTAGTATAAAGTGGTGTTAGAAAAATGGCCGGGCCAGCGCCGCGGCTCACTTGGTTAATCCTCCACCTGCGGCACCGGCATCCCATATGGACACCAGGTTCTAGTTCCAGTAGCTCCTCTTCCAATCCAGCTCTCTGCTGTGGCCCGGGAGGGCAGTGGAGGATGGCCCAAGTGCTTGGGTCCCTGCACTTGCATGGGAGACCAGGAGGAAGCACCTGGCTCCTGGCTTCGGATCGGCACAGCACTGGCCATTGCGGCCATTTGGGGAGTGAACCAAAGGAAGGAAGACCTCTCTCTCTCTCTCTCTCTCTCTCTCTCTCTCTCTCTCTCTTTCTCACTATCTATGACTCTACCTGTCAAAAAAAAAAAATGGTCAAAGAAATCTCCAAGTTAATTGAAATTTTTATTTTATTTTCCTTCTTCTTCCCTTGAAATGTGTGCTTGAAATAAAACTCAGTTGTGCAAAAGAAAGGCTAAAATGTAGTAGAGTTATTAATCTTGAGCTATGGACTAGATTCAAACCCATTTTAATCTTTTCAGAATTACACATTATATTGAATTTATATCATCTCCAAGGCCACAAATGCCGAAAGAACTGAGGAAACGTATTGTTAATAACATATCTAGGCAAAATCAGGTATAAAGTGACGCTTTGCTTGTACTTTTCTTATTTAGTTCACTTTTTTTTTTTTTTTTGACAGTCAGAGTGGACAGTGAGAGAGGTCTTCCTTTGCCGTTGGTTCACCCTCCAATGGCTGCCGCGGCCAGTGCGCTGCGGCTGGCACACCATGCTGATCCGATGGCAAGAGCCAGGTGCTTTTCCTGGTCTCCCATGGGATGCAGGGCCCAAGCACTTGGGCCATCCTCCACTGCACTCCCTGGCCACAGCAGAGAGCTGGCCTGGAAGAGGGGCAACCGGGACAGAATCCGGCGCCCCGACCAGAACTAGAACCCGGTGTGCCGGCGCCGCAAGGCGGAGGATTAGCCTAGTGAGCCACAGCGCCGGCCATTTAGTTCACTTTTCAAAAAAAAAAAAAAAAAAAAAAAAGAACTGGTCATGTTCTGAGTCTTTTTTCTCTATTTCTCCCAAAAATAACTATGGCAAACCACAGAAAGTTAGCTGTAATGTAAGAAGGAAGGAGGGAAGGGAGGGAGGGAAGAAGGAGAGGGAGGGAGGAAGGGAGGGAGGGAGGGAGGGAGGGAGAGAGGGAGGGAAGGGAGGGAGGGAGGAAGGGAGAGAGGGAGGGAGGGAGGGAGGGAGGGAGGAGAGGGAGAGAGGGAGGAAGGTAGGAGAGGGGAGAGAGGGAGGGAGGAGAGGGAGGAAGGAAGGAAGGAAGGAGGGGAGGGAAGGGAGGGAGGAATAACATATTGGGGGAGGGAGGGAAGGGAGGGAGGGAAGGAGGGAGGGAGGAGAGGGAGGGAGGGGAGGGAGGAAGGGAGTGAGGAAGGGAAGGGAGGGAGGGAGTGAGGTAGGGAGGGAGTGAGGTAGGGAGGAAAGGGAGGGAGGAAGGGAAGGGATGAAGGAAGTGAGGGAGGGAAGGAGGGAGGGAGGGAGGGAATGAAGTAGGGGGGGAGGGAGGAAGGGAGGGAGGGAGGAGAAGGAGGGAGGGAGGGAAGGGAGAGAGGGAGGAAGGTAGGAGAGGGAAGGGAGAGAAGGAGGGAGGGAGGGAGGGAGGGAGGGAGGGAGGAGAAGGAGGGAGGGAGGGAAGGGAGAGAGGGAGGAAGGTAGGAGAGGGAAGGGAGAGAGGGAGGGAGGAGAGGGAGGAAGGAAGGAAGGAAGGAGGGGAGGGAAGGGAGGGAGGAAGGAAGGAAGGAGGGGAGGGAGGGAGGGAGGAAGAGAGGGAGGGAGGGAGAAAGAACAGGCTTCTCTGAACATCAGGATGAGCGAGAGCCACACTGGCTGATAGACCTGTTGAGTGAAGGTCATGTGGGATATTCAGCTCTTCATATTCAGTGCTTTGTAAATCACATGTGCCTCATAAAGAGAATTGACTTCAACCATATTAAGCAGAAACTTCAAAATAGTCCCAGTGTTTTCTGAGGGTCACACAGGGAAACTCTAGCAAAGTTGAGCTAAGGCTTTTTTCCAGCAGCAAGACTGGGCTTTTTCAGCCCCCTCTGGGGTTGACTTCCTCCCATCTCCAGGTCAGTGGCTTTCTGATGACCAGATAGCAAAGGTCAACCCCAGCGGCTGCACTGCCAAAGTCAGGTGCTGCCAGCTAGTTTGAGCTTCCTGTTAATCCAAAGGAAAAAAAATGGTATCCCCCAGAGTTTCAGAGTGATTCCCCTGAGAAACACCTGGCAAATTCGAGGAATTAAAATTTCAGAGTAGGAGCGGGCATGTATCCTAGTGGTTACAACAATGCTCACATCCTTCATCCTCAGAATATGTGTGTTCAGTTCCCAACTCTGGGACCTGATGCCAACTTCCAGCCAATGCAGACCCTAGGAAACAGTGGTAATGGCTCAAGTAATTAGATTTCCACCACTCACATGGGAGACCTGCATTGCATTCCTGACTCCTGGCTTTAGCCCTTGCCCAGCCCCGCCCTTTGCAAAGCATCTGGTGTGTAAACCTGAGAATGGGATCTCTCTCTACCTCTGTCTCTGTCTCTCTGTCTCTATCCTTCTCTGCCTCTGTCTCTCAAACAGATACATTTTAAAAAATTAAGAGTTATCTCATTGAGAAGCAACATTGACCAGAAGGTAAGGAGCAAATGATGGCAAATTTATTCTGAATGCATAATTCTGCCACCTGTGTAGTCTCGGAAAAGTCCTGAAGATAGTCAGAGGGTGATAGAAAACATGGGAAATAATAGCCGCTGTTGTGTGTGTGATGCTGTGTTCACCACTCAGGTCTCTAATTCAATAATGAAGTACTCCAGGAAGGACCCTGTTGTTCAGTGAGTTAAGCCAGTGACTAGGATGCCTACATCCCAGATCAGAGTTCAAGGCTGGATACTCCTTTTCCTATCCAGCTTCCTTCTAATGCAGTCTGACAGGCAGTAGATGATGGTTAACATTCTCAGGACCCTGCCACTTAAGTGGGAGACCCAGATGGAGATCCTGGCTCCTGGCTTCTGCCTAACCCAGCCTTGGCCTGTTGCTAGCACACGGGGAGTGAACCAATGGGTGGAAAATCTCGTTCCCTTTTTCTCCCTCTCTATCACCCTGCCTTTCAAGAAGATGAAAATAAATAAACATTTAAAAAAAAAAGAACGAGACACTCCATCCAGCTATGTGAGTTTTGATAGCTGAATCCCAATCCCGGAATTGCCATTTCTGCAGGAGTCACCTAGCTCAAGGCCATACGCCTTCTGTAAGCACACTTCTTATGGGACAGGCTTAGAACTGTCCACATGGGAAAGTTCAACTCCTGTCTGCCCAGTCCACTGCTTTCCACGAGCTCAGCTGCTTTTGTCCTATGAGCACTCTACAACGACCTTCCTGCGTGCAAATGTCTTTCTCATAGCCTAGTGCTGGGACTGAACTAAAACACATCTGTGAGTGACTCAGACAGAGTTGAAAGGCTGTATCCAAGGAGCTCCTGGGAACCAGGCGGCTCCCAGCTGAAACAGTCAGGATCTTGTAGGATAGGGGACTTTGAAATACCTCTCCTTGAAGTTCTGACTTAGGCAGCAGTTTCAGCTGTAACCAAAGCTCAAAATCGGTGGCCATCCCTGTTTAGTTAGGCGCCCTGGTACAATTGTAATACCCAGCAACATTTTTTCCCCATTGTTTAGAAGCCTTTGGTATTGAAGTTCATGGGTGAAGGAATTAGAGAGCAAAGAAGAACAAAAGGGGCTCTTCTTGTCCATAATATTTTCCTCAACTCTGGGACCAGGTGTGCTCACAGCCACTTTCTGCTTGGATTCTATGCTCCAATGAAAATAAGCAAGCATCTCAGGAGAAGAACAGCAGGGTATAGCGGGTGACCTCCATGCATTGTGCTTGCTTTAGGCGATTTACCCTCAAATTCTGATGGCCTTGTCTTTTCTCTGATGGCTGCAACCAGTTATTTATGTTTTAATTATTCCATATTTTGTAGTTGTTCTCTTGAGGGAGGGTAAGTTTGCTATGATCAACTCCGTTTTACTCAAAAGTAAACTGTGGCTTAAAGTGCTTTCTCCTGGCAAGGCAGCTAGCAAGACTGCAACCCAGAGCTCTCTGATTCCAGGGAATACACTCTTCACTAGCTGTTTTCACTGAACCAACTACTCCCTTCCAAATTTCAGTAGAGTGGAAATGCATGTCCTAATCAAACATTTTTATGAAATAAATGACCAAGAGTTATTTAATTCTCTCATGAAATATAAACATGGCTGCACAATAGTATCCTATATTTAAAAGACTAGTGCCTCAAATCATGTTTTACTTATTTTTATATTGTATTAGCATAAGAATAAAGGCATAGTCACTAAACATAGCAACCTATACTTAAGAGATAAACATAAGGCAATTCTTAAGCACAGGGAATTCTTTGGGCAATTGAAATAACACAAATTCAGATGCATTGAAACAAAATGGGAAAACGATTCTGTATTGTTTACTGCCACTTTTGTTAAAATAAACTCTGGATGTGCAATGTTTCCTATGAAGGAGTGTGGTTTTGCTGGTGGTTTTATGAGTCTATGCAGCATATAATTGATGGGCTTTCAGTTATGAAGGGAATTACTAGTATGTACCCAAACACACTTTATGGGGGTGAGAACATTCAAGTGCTGACTAGAAAATTGAGAAATCTTGACTATAATAAAGACATTAAATAGAGGAAGAAATGTCTTTTGAAAAATTAATTCATGTATAAGTTCTGTTATGTTTAAATTTTAATGATGACTAAGAAATGGTTATACACCTGATAATTTATCTCCAATATCTGTTTTAATGCCATCAGCAATCTTCTTTCTTTTTTTTTTACAGGCAGAGTTAGACAATGAGAGAGACAGAGAGAGAGTTATAGACAGTGAGAGAGAGACAGACAGAAAGGTCTTCCTTCTGTTGGTTCACCCCCCAAATGGCCACTACGGCTGGTGAGCTGCGCCAATCCGAAGCCAGGAACCAGGTGCTTCTTCCTGGTCTCCCATGTGGGTGCAGGGCCCAAGCACTTGGACCATCCTCCACTGCCTTCCCAGGCCACAGCAGAGAGCTGGACTGGAAGAGGGGCAACGGGGACAGACTCCAGCGCCCCAATCGGGACTAGAACCCGGGGTGCCGGTGCCACAGCCGAAGGATTAGCTGAATGAGCCTTGGTGCCAGCCATCAGCAATCTTCTAAGTTAGGAGTTATTAATGTAATGTAAAAACATATTCAGGTCAAAGCCATTTTTTAGTTCATGCCTATGGACATGCTACTTAACCTTCCTAATGCTTCAGTGTGCTTTTCAGTTAGGTGGAGCTCATGAAAATGACTGCTTCAAAGGATTTCTTTTAAGATTAAATATGATGTTTCTCATGTGTGCATCATGAATAAGCATGATGATTATGATTATGACTATTATAAATGAGATAATGAGACCGGGGAAGTTAATGATAGCCCAGTTACATACTTGTAGATCTCAGAATTGTGATTCAAGCACTGTCTGTTTCCAGAATTCATGAACTTAGCAATTATATTGTATCTTCCCACAAGTCTGTGTGGTCTGTAACTCTCCAAGCAACACAATCAGATTTATAAGTCCAAGTCAACAAGGACATCAAATCTTGTGCAGTGAGTTAAGTGGTGGTTCCCAAAAGATATGTTTGAGTTTGGAAAAACTGCCTGCTACAATTTGAATATGGTTTGTCCCTTCTAAAGCATGTGTTGAAATCAACTTCCATTGTGATAATGTTGGAGGAAGGTTCTTTAGGAGATGACTATGTCATTAAAAGGAATCAATGCCTTTTTTATGATAGAGCAGGTTCATTTTTCAAGGGAGTATGTTGTTATAAAGTGAGGCTGCATCTCACGAATTATCTTCTCCTTAATAGGTCACTTAGATTTCCATGTTTCTGGCATATTAGGAAGCAGCACGATGCTCTTGCCAGATTCAGACCCCCCAATCTTGGACTTCCAGCCTTCAGAATTGTGAACCAAATAAACTTATCTCCTTTATAAGTTCCCCCACCGTGGGTGTCCTGGAATAGCAAGCAGAAAATGAACCAAGGATCTTCTCAAATCTAATGAACTTATATTCCAATGGTATATATCATCATAAGAGGAAGTCATTGGGAAATCTGACAAATACACACACACACACACACACATGGAGGAGAAGACTGGCTGATGATGGAGGCCAGTGTTGGAGTAATGCAGCTGCAAACCAGAGAAGGCTGGCAGCCGGCAACATCTGGAAGTTACGAGGAAACAATCTGTCCTCCAACTCCTGGAGAAACTGTGATCCTGCCTACACTGTCATCTCAGACTTGTGATCTCCAGACCTTGAGAAGATCTGTTTCTGGTAATTTATCATGACACTGCTATGAAACTAGCAGTCATCAATTCAAGAGGTGCTATAAACATAAATATTCATTCTTAGTTACCTCAATCCTAATTCTTTTATAATCTTACCCAGTAAAATGAATTTGTTTCAGCCTTATTTTCCTTGAATTCCTTTATTCAGTGTTAATATGTAAGTATACAAATTGCACAACTTAGCATTTGATCTTAGTTTCTTATTTTTCTCTTCACTGTTAACTTTGTCTCTCTATGATATAGATTCTTTACAATGCAAGGGGAAAGCTCCACAAGAAAAAATTATCTGCTCCAAAGGTAAATAATGTCAAAGATAAAAAAAAAAACTGCTCTAGAAGCAATACAGGGCAGTGTAATTTCCAAGGAGTAAGTGGCATTATTTAGAAAAATTAATATTTGTGGATTTTTTAAAGATTTATTTGAAAGGCAGAGTTGCAGAGAGAGAGAGATGGGGAGAAAGAGAGAGAGAGAGAGAGAGAGAGAATGTCTTCCATCCACTGGTTCACTCCCCAGATGGCCACAATGGCTGGAACTGGGCTGATCAGAAGCCAGGAGCCAAGAGCTTCCTCAAGGTCTCCCGTGTGGGTGCAGGGGCCCAAGTACTTGGGTCATCGTCCCCTGCTTTCCCAGGCACATCAGCAGGGAACTGAATCAGAAGTGGAGCAACTGGGAACTTGCACCCATATGCGATGCTGGCAGCACAGGCAGTGGCTTTACCCTCTATGACACAGTACCAGCCCCAATACTTGTGTTTTTGAATAAGTTAATTTACTCACAGAGGGAGAAGGGAGAATGAATCAAGACAGTGTTCGCCACAAAAGTTACGGAGATTTTAAATTCTTTCTCAGCAATATGCCTATCAACAACTAATCAATGTACTTAACACATATGCTGCCCTGGCTCTTTGATGATCCCTTTGAGACATTACATGAATCAGCAGTGCCCTTTGTCTTTTCCTTAGCCTTTATTATGCCCTTAGTTTCTTCAGCTAAAGGACTCTCTTGTCTTTGAATGTGCTACCACATTTCTCATGAGTCTCTGGCATCAATTGTTCTCCCTTCGGGAAATGACCTAATCAACAAAATCAGCATGTATGAAACCAAAAAAAAAAAAAAAAAAAAAGGCAAGGGAAGGAGATGGGAAAAACCCATTACAGTCTTGGCCAGCTGAGTGTTCTTTTGCATTCCAAATCATCTGCTCCCTATTTCTCTTTCTTTGTAACTGTATTGCCCATCAGCAAAACATGGTTTTGATAATGATGAGGATAATTAAATGAACTTCAAGATGGGTTACACAGTGAAAAAATAATCACAGAAAAGAATAAGACCTTCATTTGGAAGGGATTAATTTGGTTTGTATGATTATAGAGCTTAATTATTCAACTGTTGATTAGTAACTAAGAAAATTTTATTAAACATGAGCCTTAGGCACAAAGTCTCATTCTTACAATAGAGCAGCAAAGGTTTTATTGGGCTCTCAGATTTGAAAATTCTTTTTTATTACTATGTTATCCGGCAAGCTGTAGCAATCTACAATTTGCAATATTTAAATGTCCTTAATATTGAGAGTTTTAAATGATCCCACGGTAGAAAAATGTCAAATGAAACAGCATGAAAATAGGCTTAAGTAATTTTCCAACACCAGGAACATCTCTTGGTGATTATTTTTCCTGGCAGATGTCTTTATCTTGATTATCTTAAAGTACAATTATAAACTCATTTTAATTATCTTAAACAAGTCCACCTTCATGAGAAGTGTAGTTATTTTCTGAGCTAAGAGTATCCAAATGAGCATTTATTTTAATGAAACTGATCTTCTCCTACATAATGCTTTGCTGCAGTCAAAGTCAAGTAGCTGCAAGGACAGCCCCCCTTTTTCATCACTGTTATTGACAAGAAACGATGAGGCATGGCATTTCCTGGAGATTACGGTTCATTAGAGTTAGTGAAAGGGAATTATGTGGGGATAATCAATGTAGTTCTCTAGTCCTGAAGAAGAAACAGCTAAAACATTTGTAGATCTTGGTCTTTTCATAAAAGTAGACTAGAGAGAAGAGTGGCATCAACTCAGTTTCATCTCTAATAGCCACTCAGTCAACGTTTGGTGTTGGGACGTCACCAAAGTTCTCTAAATCTCAGTTTCTTCATCTATACAATAAAAAATAATGTATAAATAATAACATATAGATAATAACGTATACTTAATGGCTTTCTTTTCACTCAGAGCAGCTGCTACATTCAAAAAAGAATGTAATTCTTGTGAAAATTTTTTTTTAATTTACTTGAAAGGCAGAGTTACAGACAAAGAGGGAAACACAGAGAGATAGAGAGATCTTCCATCCATTGGTTCACTCCCTAAATGGCCACAATGGCCAGCGCTGGACCAGACTGAAGCCAGGAGTCAGGAGCTTTTTCTGGGTCTCTCACATGAATGGAAGGGCTCAAGTACATGGGACTTCCTCTGCTGCTTTTCAGGCACATTAGCAGGGAGCTGGATAGGAAGTAGAGCAGCCGAGAGTTTTACCTGCTACTGCCACAACGCCAGCCCCTCAAAAACATTTTCAAAAGCTGTATCAAGGTAAGCTGTCACAAATACTAAAAGCCATGAGTAATAAAAAGATGTAGGCAAATCATTTGTTTTTAACTCAACTGTTTTTCAGTTGCTGTAGTCCAATTATTCTCTGATAATTATATAAATTTACTTAATTTTGTCTGTGTCTACAGATCAAACAATCAAATTACTGTTTGCATGCTACTATTTTCAGTGAATTGCTTTCCACTATTTCATGAGTTTTGGAAAAAACAATCCATAGTTAAACTGAAATCTGTCACTTATTAGATAGGAAGGAATGGCCAAAGGTCATGAAATATGAATATTATGAAACAACTATGTGAGGATTTCCAAATGGTTGTGCACCAAAATAAATCTATATTTTAAAAATATTAATTAATTTATTCATTTTCATATTCTTGAAAAGAACAGTGACAAAGAAAGAAAGCAGAAAGAGAAAAGGAGAAGGAGAAAAAAGCTCTTCTATCCACTAGTTCACTGCCCAATGCCCACAACAGCCAGGCCTGGGCCAAGCTGAAATCAGGAGAAACTTTCTGGGGATCCCCTTTGTAGGTAGCAGAGCCTGAAGCACTTGAAGCATCATATACTGCCTCCCAGGATGTACTAGCAGGAAGCTGGATCAGAAGCAGAGTACCTAGGACTCAAACTTGCATTCTGATATGGGATGCAGGTATCTCAACAGGCACTTAACACATTGCACCTCAATGCCTACCCATAAACTTATTTCTTTTTTTTTTTTTTTTTTTTGGACAGGCAGAGTGGACAGTGAGAGAGAGAGACAGAGAGAGAAAGGTCTTCCTTTGGCTGTTGGTTCACCCTTCAATGTCCGACACGGCCGGCAGGCTGCGGCCAGCGTATCGTGCTGATCTGAAGCCAGGAACCAGGTGCTTCTCCTGATCTCCCATGGAGTGCAGGGCCCAAGGGCCTGGGCCATCCTCCACTGCACTCCCGGGCCATAGCAGAGAGCTGGCCTGGAAGAGGGGCAACCGGGACAGAATCCGGCGCCCCGACCAGGACTAGAACCCGGTGTGCCAGAGCCACAGGCGGAAGATTAGCCTATTGAGCTGCGGCCTCATAAACTTATTTTTAATTTAATTTTCAACAATTTTTTTGAAGTTCTTTTCTACATGACATGGCATAAAGCAATAATGTCTTTATTTCATTATATGCAGAAATACCAAATCTGCATAGAGTATTGTTGGGAGAATCAAGTGTTATAAAGAATATAATGAGCCTGGAAGAGTCCTGAACATAGAATAAATATTAATGTTTAACACTGATCCCACCAATACACTCGGCATTATAATTTCACTTTTTAAACTTCCTAGTACAGGGATGATCCAAAATTCATAATGATATGAATGGACAAAAACCAAACATTGTATAACATTGACCATGATCTGTGACTACCAAAAAGAATACCAATCAATATGTAAATTTGCTCACTAAATTCTGTTTGTCCCAACTGATGGCTTTCCATTTAAAATTCTTATCCTACCAGCACTCTGAAAGTATGACAAGAAGACAAGTACCTACAGTTAACTGAGCTTTTATAACAGTATCTACCCAAAAAAGGATAAAAACTTGTTTAATGCCTCAAAAGCCCACCACAGCTGAACACATCCAAGCATTGTTCTCTGATATCTTGCAGAATCAGACTAAACATAACAGCTGAAGCTCAAAAGCCCACTTTCTCTGTAGAAGGATCTATTCTGGTTCTGACTGAGTTTCTACTACATAATATTTGGCTTTGTTTCACTAACCACATGGTATCTGTTGCCATCCCTTCTCCGAGTCCACCCACACGCATGTGAATGCCAGCATTAATGGTAAACCACCAGCATCCTTGCAAGCACAGCAATAATGCCATGCAAGCCTGGATCCTAGTGCTCTCCGAGAAGAAACCAGAAGGTCTTCAGAACAAAACATATTCACACATAAGGCCTTACCAAACTGTGCTGCATGTGTATATGCTACCGAAGTAAGCAGGTCATCAAACTCTCTTTTAGCATCTCTTCATGATTGTGATCTGATTAATCTCAAAATTAACAAAGATTTAATGATTTGGGGGAAGTCACAGGTTAGAAATAGAATGTTGACATGTTGGGCTTGACTAAGGTGGTAATATCTAGAATGCTTATATTGTTCAAATCTTCTGGAACAACTAGTCTTCATAATGTAAAGAAATCTGGTCATGTTTACTACACCTTATGTTCATATGCTTGCCAGGTTGGCATCTAGATGGAAGTAAAAAAAATGCTATCTTTAGGTGCCCTAACTGTAGTAAAAACATTTTTTGTGATTTCAAGGGATCTTTAAGGACAATTTAAACTTTAGAGAATTTTGAGGATGGTGTGGCACAGAGGGTTAAGCTGCTACCTGTCACTCCGGCATCCTCTGTGGACTCCTATCCTAGCTGCTCTGTTTCCAACCCAGCTCCCTGCTAATGTACCTGGGAATGCAGTGAAAGTGCTTGGGCCTCTGCCACCCACACGGGAGACCTAGATGAAGCTCTTGACTCCTGGCTTTGTCCTGGCTCAGCCTTGACCATTGATTTTCTCTCTCTCTCTCTCTCTCTCTCTGTAACTCTGCCTTTCAAAAGAAATAAATGAATCTTTTTTAAAAAGTTGGACAATATTTCATTTAGTACCTTGTATAGCTTTTCATTGTTTTCTAAAATGAACATGATTATATAATCACCATAATATTTCTGCTATGGTAATCAAGATAAACTCACTTCACGCACACACACATGCATATATACTTTCTTGTCTCAAAACTATGCATTTGCTTAAACTCAACATCTCCAACATTCAGGTAAAATTTAATTAAAGTGCAATACACAGACTTTTAAAGTTCTATCAGTAGTAAATGCAGGCAATCACCTATTCCAAAATTCTATCAAAATCCAGCATGTTTCAGACTCCCCAGAAGATTCCTTATGCCTGCTCCCAATTATATCAAGCAATGAACCTGATCCATATTGTACTCAATACATCAATAAACACTAGAAATAGGTACTACTTAATCTGTTTAAGCTTCCAATTCCAGTCAGGGTATGGACATAAGTATTATAATAGGACCCATCTCAGAAGAGTATTGTATGAATTATAAGGATCAGGGTATATCCTGGCACACAGTAAGTTCTGTGAGGGTATGCAACTATTGTTCTTTTTTTTGTTTTAAGATTTTATTTATTTATTTGAGAGGTAGAGTTACATACACAGAGAGAGAAACAGGTCTTCCTTCCGTTGGTTCACTCCCAAAATGGCTGCAATGGCTGGAGCTATGCCAATCCGAAGCCAGGATCCAGGTGCTTCTTCCAGGTCTCCTATGTGGGTGCAGGGGCCTAAGGACTTGAGCCGTCTTCTACTGCTTTCCCAGGCCACAGCAGAGAACTGGATTGGAAGAGGAACATCCGGGACTAGAACTGGCATCCATATGGGATCCTGGCGCTGCAGGCGGAGGATTAACCTACTGTGCCACGGCGCTGGCCCCCAAAAATACTGTTCTTAATGTTACTCATTTAAACACATTGAGCACTTTATTTCATGAAGACCTAAGGTCCTTTCTAGAGTTCTTTATTTACTACATGCTACCTCAGAGCAGGCTGATATCATCCTTATTCATTTGCAGTGTTACTAAAGGTGGAAAGCCTTTTGTCTGAGATTACTGGCTGCAATTGGGAAAGTTACATGGACAGATAAGGTGGAATCAACTTACTTTTGTAAGAAAAATATATTAATTGTAATTCTTTACACACTAACTCAAATTATTCCCATTTAATCCTCCAAAACCCAAATGAATTTGCAAATGATGTTTCCCCTGAGTTTATAAGCAAGAAAACTGAACCTTTGAAGCACTGACATATCATGCAGTCATAGGCTAAATTAGTCAGCATGAGATGGAAATCAGGATTTCCTAACTTTAAGACTAGTTGTTGGGGCTGTTGTATGCCACACTGGTTAAGTTACCACTTAGGATTTCCACGTCCATATTTGAGTGTCTGGATTCAAGTCCCAGCTCTGTTTCTAACTCCAGTTTCCTGCTAATGCACACCCTAAGAGGCAGCAGGTAATGGTCCAAGTATTTAAGTCCGTGACACCCAGATTGTATTCTGGGCTCCTGCCTTAGGGTTTACCCAGCCCAACTGATGCTAGTATTTGGAAAGTGAATCAGAAGATGGATAGTCTGCATGTGCCTCTCTCTCGCTCTCTCTCTCTCTCTCTCTCTTTCTCACTTCTTCCCTTTCAGATAAATTGAAAATAAATAAATTTTTTGAAAATGACCATAGGTTTTTCAACTATATCATCAGATATCCTAAATTTGAATTTGTTCCTCCCTCCAATGGCAACCTTGCAGGATTAATAGCTAATATATTTGAGAGTACCTAGCTCAGAACCTGATATTGGAGATACATTTAATTATGTGCTAAATATGAATCTAAATGACTTAAGGACAATAGGATGGAGAAATATTTATTTCAAGGAAATATTCAGTTGAAAGTTCTACTTATGTATGTTTTCTGTTCACTAAGGACTAACTCAAATAAATTTTTTCAGTTTATTTTAAACTTATTTTTGTTTGTTTTACTAATGAGTCATCCATCTTCCCTCTTTACACAGCTAACTATAGTTTATTTTCCTGTTCTTCTATATCTTGGATTTTATTTAAGTGTCTCTGAGTATTAGGAATTTTGAATTAATATATTTGAAAAATATGTAAAAGTTTGAAATTAGTGTGAACAGGCACCCAAGTCTATTCTATTGTTTTTTAAATAATTCTGAAACTTGTTTTCTTTGATTTGCTATTTTCAGACAATATGAAACAAAACTCCAGACAATTAACAATATAATTTGGTTGATTTAACATGATTAATGAAGTCTTACTACCCTGAAGAGAGAACAAGGGAGAACATTTCAAGAAATGGTCCACTGACATTGCATGCATTACAATTTGGAGAATCCTGGTTTAATTTTTAGCATGTCCGGATCTTCAGCCTTAAATCAAGCAAAGGATACGTGTTCTCACCAGGAAAAACCTTCCTAGAGACTGTGCAGTTAACCAATTTTGAAAAGCAAGCTAATTGTGTTGGAATCTGAAACCAAAAGAGTTTACAACTGAATTTGTTGTTTATCTGAGTTCTAGGAATCTTGCTATTGCTCTGCCCAAAGGGCAGGTTGCTTTGTACCCAGATCATACATGAGTTAGACAGCAAGAAAATGCCCTGTGGCAATTTAGTGAAAGGAACAAGGGAAGGGCAAGAAGGAAGGCAGAGAGAAGAATCCGAAAGATAGAAAAGGTACAAAGGAAAGAAAAATATTTAACAGTTTTCTATGTGCTTGAGATAAATACAATTTCTGATGTTCTTCAAGGGATTTCATAAAACAGAGCAGTTATTTTCTAAGTGTACTTCTAGAACCAACAGCATTAATGTCACCCAAGAGTTTGTTAGAGATGCAAACATCAGTCCCTAGCCAACATCGAATGAATCAGAAACTAAAGGAGTGAAGGAATAATCTTACATAGTTTTAAAACCCTCTTAGGTATTCGAATATACCCTGAATTTTGAGAACCACTGAACTAGAGAAATTTCAAACGTACTTATAAGATAATGAATGTTGGGGCCCACGCTGTGGCTCAGCTAGTTAACGCCCTGGCCTGAAGTGCCGGCATCCCATATGGGCGCCGATTCTGGTCCTGGCTGCTCCTCTTCCGATCCAGCTCTCTGCTGTGGTCTGGGAAAGTAGTGGAAGATGGTCCAAGTCCTTGGGCCCCTGCACCCACAGGGGAGACCCAGAAGAAGCTCCTGGCTCCTGGCTTCAAATCAACGCAGCTTTGGCCATTGTGGCCATTTTGGGAGTGAACCATCAGATGGAAGACCACCCTCTCTCTCTCTCTCTCTCTCTCTCTCTGCCTCTCCTCTCTCTGTGTAACTCTGACTTTCGAATAAATAAATAAGTCTTTTAAAAAAAGATAACGAATGTCATATCTTAGACATTAACTATACTATAGAATTCCAGGTCTTGCATTAGAATAACACTTTACTGAATAATTTCTCTGTTTATTAAAGGAAAAATAAGTGTAAGCATTTCTATGACTAAAAGTTGTCCAGTCTCCAATGAGAATGGCATTAACGAAGAATGATGTCAGTGAATAAACTCCAATTAATAAAATAAAGCAAAAACAGTCTAAGGAACAACCACTTCCACAACAACAGAGAGGATCTAAACCTAAGATTTGTTCAGGATCTCACAGAGGAATTCACCCAGACACAGACTTCTTTCCAATGGGCTTCCTGTGAAGGCTAAAGCCCCTACTCCACATTTTCTTCCTTAGAGTGGTAGAAAATCTCCAATCCATGTTTAAAAATAGAGCTTCGTAGTGCAAGATCTGACGTCACAACCTTCCTAGAATTAGCTGTCTGGTGGGAAGATCAACAACCCTCCTCCATGCATGAGCTGTGTGTTGTGCCTGCAGCCAAGGCACTGGTGGGCTCTCTTGATCCTGAGCTCCTCCAAGAGCTATAACCCAAACATCAGGGTTAGAAAGTGGATTAGCCAAGGAGGCAGGTACCAATGCCAGCACACTTGGTAAAGTGATAAGTATAAATACACAACCGATCAAAAAGATAGGGTATGTGTCAATGAGATTTCACAAATAAGACCAGTGTAAGCAAATAATGAAGGATAGAATTAAAAGGGAGAGAATGATCCTGCGGGGGAAACAGGACACACAGCAGACTCATAGAATGGCAGCACTCCTGCCTCAGAATCAACCCTTGGGACATTCGGATCTGACTAAAAGGTCCATGAGAGTCTCACAGGCATGGAAAGCCATGACACGGTGGCAAAAAACAATCTAAATGAAAGATCCTGGTGAACAAGAACCCAGCAGAAGGAACAGGCCATCAAGGAGAGAGGCGCCTTTCTCTGAAGGGAGGAAGGAACCTCCACTGTGATACGGCCTTGACTAAACAAGTTCAGAGTCAGTGAACTCCAGGGGCTTCCATAGCCTAGACAGCTCATAGCAAGAGTCTCAGGTGATTGCTGATGTCATAAATAAGAGTGCCAATTGTTAAATCAACAACGGGAGTCACTGGGTACATGCTCCCCACGTAGGATCTCTGTCCTTAATGTGTTCTACTATGAAACTTAAAAACAACACTACTAGTTGAACAATACCCTATACCTTGTGCGGTTGTGTGAGTGCAGCCTGTTGAAATCTTTACTTAGTATATACCAAGTTGATCTTCAGTATATGAAGGTAATTGAAAATGAAACTCTATGAAGGGCGGGATGGGAGAGGGAGTGGGAGGGGGAGGACCACGGGAGGTAGGGAGATGGGGGTGGGGAGCCACAAAAATACAAAAGCTGCACTTTGTAAATTCACATTTATTAAATAAAAAAACTATATAACAACAAACAAAAAAAGAAACAGAAAAAAAAGAACTTAATACTTTACCCTTTTAGTATTTTTTATGTTCTACTTAAAACTATTGGTTGAACTCTGTAATTAATACACAATTACCTTGGGTGTCTAATTAATGCTGTAACTAGTACTCAAATAGTATTTTACACTTTGTGTTTCTGTGTGGGTGCAAACTGTGGAAATCTTTACTTAATATATGCTAAATTGATCTGTATATAAAGATAATTGAAAATTAAAAAAAAAGAAAGTAGATTAGAATTCCATATCTGTAAAAATGGCCATATTATCAGATTTTACCTGTTTCACCAAACTACAGGCCCCAGTAAGATTATATTATAAATGATACTCTGTATAACTTGCCTTCATCTGCATAACACATACCCATGGTCATCTGAAAATTCCTTGGTATCTCTGTCGGCTTCCCATTGAGAATATCCAAAAATGTGCATGATGTTCATGGGAACATCTGACATGTATGTATATTCCCATGCCCCTGAACACCCCTACCTCACTGAAATCTATGGCCATGTTGGTAAACTATGCCTATGAGCATCTATTTCCCAAAATTCGCCAACTTGCAAACTTATCTGAAGCCTTTGTGGCAGATAAGTGGATAAGTGCTTTCCCTTTTCTTTCTACTGTGGACTATGGCTTCAGATCTTTTCTTCCTCCCAACATACCCATCATTGTTCAAAGGTCCATTTGCTAGGGAACATCAGGTAAGAAGGTGTGCTGGGCTGGCTCCGTGGCTCACCTGGCTAACCCTCCACCTGCGGCGACTGCACCCTGGGGTTCTAGTCCTGGTTGGGGTGCCGGGTACTAGTCCTGGTTGCTCCTCTTCCAGTCCAGCTCTCTGCTGTGGCCCTGGAGGGCAGTGGAGGATGGCCCAAGTGCTTGGGTCCCTGCACCCGCATGGGAGACTGGGAGGAAGTACCCGGCTCCTGGCATCAGATCGGCACAGTGCTGGCTGTGGCAGCCATTAGGGGAGTGAACCAATGGAAGGAAGACCTTTCTCTCTGTCTCTCTCACTGTCTATAATTCTCTCTCTGTCTCTCTCTCTCACTGTCTAAATCTGACTGGCAAAAAAAAAAAAAATGTGCTGTGTGCTCCCCATTTCTTTGCAACCTTCTTAACTGTGTCCAAGGTCAAAGAGTCACTTTTCAGAGCCCAATTATAATTCCTCTTTTCTAGGGCTACAACATAAACTCACAGACAAGGACCAAACTCTGAAAAAGGTACTGTTTTAGTAACCATAGTCTAACAACACTGTATTAGCCTAATTTCGTTACTTTAAAATCCCATGAGAGGAGCTTCTTTGGGAAAGAAAAGATTTTTTTCAGCTTACAGTTTAGAGATTAAGTTCAGGAAGTGGTGACCCCATAGCATAGCATCTGTGAAAGCTGGTCATGTGGGTGGCAGAGGCATGATTACATGGTGAGTCAGAAAGTGGACACAGCAAATCACCTCTGAGGGCACACAACCAATGACCTAAATACCTCCCACCACTTTCAGATGCCATAATTATACCAAGTCTCCACCCTTAATCCACCAACCATTAGCATTAAGACATCAGAGCTGAGACATCTTTCGTGAGTATTGAGGAAATAAGTCCAACTTCATGTGTGACAACTTCTTGCTCCCCTTCAAAAATTAATTTCTATGTGCCCATTTCCCTAGTCTCTTTAAACTAAAGACAATGGTTAGTCTTTGGAAAATTGGCTTTTGAAACCCCAGTCACCCTTCAATGGGTCATTTCTGTCACATCTGAATAATAGCTTAGACTTATAAATATATTTTAGGGATAATGAAATAATTAATGATATATAAGAGAAACTTCAGAAAATAAGTCTCCTGGGGCCAATGTTGTGGCATAGTGGGTTAAGCCATTACCTGGAAAGCCAGCATCCCAAGTGGGTGTCAGCTCAATTCCCAGCTGACCCACTTCCAATTTCGCTCTCTCCTAATGTGTCTAGGAGAGGAGTAGAAATTGGCCCAAGTCTTTAGGCTCCTGCACTCACATGGGAGACCCAGATGAAGCTCTGGGCTCCTGATTTTGACTCAGCCCAGCCCTGACCATTTGGGGAGTGAATCAGTGGATCTCTCTCTATCTTTTAAATAAATAAACAAATCTTTAATAAAAGGGCTCCCTTCTCTCTACTTACCTATGGCTCTCATTTTACAGCCTAGAGAAAAATATCCAAACTGCCAGTCCATATGGTGGTGTTTGACTCTTATAATGTTTATTTTCAAATTTTTAAATTATTTCCACCATTAAAAAGCATGAGCTTTCATATAAAATTTGAGATTTCAAGAAGCTTCCATAGCCTTGGCAGCTCATGACAAGAGCCTCGGGTGATTACGGATGCCATAAACAACAGTGTCAATTGTTAAATCAACAACAGGAGTCACTGTGCACTTAATCCCCATGTCAGATCGCTGTCCTTCATGTGTTGTACTATGTGAATTAGCTGTATAACTAGTACTCAAACAGTACTTTGTGTTTCTGTGTGAGTGCAAACTGTTGAAATCTTTACTTAGTATATACTAAATTGATCTTCTGTATATAAAGAGAATTGAAAATGAATCTTGATGTGAATGGGATGGGAGAGGGAATAGGCGATGGGATAGTTGCAGGTGGAGGGAGGTTATGGGGAGAAAAGCCTCTATAATCCAAAAGTTTTACTTTGGAAATTTATATTTATTAAATAAAAGTTAAAAATAGTTAATCCTCCACCTGTGGCGCCAGCATCCCATATGGGTTCCAGGTTCTAGTCCTGGTTGCTCCTCTTTCAGTCCAGCTCTCTGCTGTGGCCCGGGAGGGTAGTGGAGGATGGCCCAAGTGCTTGGGTCCCTGCACCCACATGGGAGACCAGGAAGAAGCACCTGCCTCCTAGCTTCGGATTGGCGCAGTTCCGGCCATGGTGGCCATTTGGGGAGTGAACCAACGGAAGGAAGACCTTTCTCTCTGTCTCTCTCTGTCACTGTCTATAGCTCTACCTATCAAATAAATAATAAAAAGAAAGAGAAAAAAGTTAAAAATAAATAAATATTCAGTGAAAAAATATCATAGAATATAGCTTTGTTGATCGTCTTTGAAAATAAATTTTGATAGCTTGCTCTTCATTTCAAACAAAAAAAATTGAGATTTCTTGTCTTGAAAAATTATAACTAGCATAACTGGGAAAGAATTTGAAGCTCTATCACCACATTACAGGAAAGCTGTGAGGCCAATAACCAGGAAGAAAAAAAAAATATGGTACATTTGGGAAGTATTAATAGTGCACATGATTTGAAGCAAGGAATAGAAAGTGACAAGACAGAAAAGATGTGGTTGTCAGAGTTCAAAATGCACATTTAAAGGGCTACAAAGCAGCACACTAGTTGACTGGGGAACTGTTCCCTTCTAGAAGTGTTCCCTGCGTCTCCCAGAGGGCTTTCATACACATTCACCTGACATATGGCACTGAGCATGTGGCATTACAGTTTTCTGCACACTTGTCTACCTGGCTAACATTTCAATGAGCTACTTTAGGAAAGTTTCTGTTTTTTATTTCCTGTTTGTCCTCAATGCTATGTCTGGCAGATAGTCATTGTTTAATAAATATTTGCAGAACCACAAAAATAATTAGACAGAATGCTTAGAGCCACTGCATGCCTAATCCCTTTTTCCTGTCTTTAATACATGATATTCCCTTTTGTTTCCCAAATGATACTAGGTCTCTTAGCTTTGCGATTCCCTAGTGAGATGTACCTTTTTTCCTACCTCTCTAAAAAACTGTTACAATGCATATGCTTATTGAAGTCACCACCTGTTACATCCAGAAATAGTTACATTGGCCATTTATATGGCATATTATCAGAGTTATGGAGAAAATTGATTGAATTAAATTGCCCAAAGCCTTTAGTTCTTGAATTCCTTTGTTGTTAGAACTATATTGTATTGAGCCTCCTTTAGCTGCCATATATTCTCATATCATGCCTAAAACTTTAGTTTGGCCATTATTCTATAAGTAGTGGGGAGCCACAAAGGTTTATGGAAGGGCTGTGGTGTGATTAATTTGCATTTCCAGTAGGAAATTAATATGCATGTCCAATAGACAATCATACAGAAGACAGGCAAGAAGAATGACTGTAGACAGGAGGACATTGTAATGATCCAAGACACCAGTGTGAAAGTTCAGGCCAGCTCAGAGTTTTACAAGAGGAAACATTTGGTGATGGAGCAGAAGGTGTCAGCATTTTCTAAAAGAGGAGAAAGCATTCCTATGTCATCATTCTGTGAAAAAGGAATTACTTGAGGTGAAGCTGGTTTGGGAAATCACAAAGATAATTCAAATTTTCTTATTTTTCATTTGAGGTGTCTGTTTGTGAATATTGAATGCCCAGGTAAAGACATCTGGCAGACAGATACAAAGAGCTGAGTGAGGTTTAGGAAGAACATCATTGTTAAGATTTGTTTATGGACCATAAATCCAGAGGTGATAACTGAAGCCCTGAGGACACTTGGGACAAATCAGTGTGAGGACAGGGGAAGTGAGGAGAGAAGAGCAAGCAGGGAGATGAGAAGGATCAAAGATGGCATTAGTGGAAATAAAATCTAGGGAATGGAGCATGTTTGATGAAGTGCGGTAGTAACCTGAGAAGCATTTAGAAAGTACACAGAGGTCAAAGCACCAGGAGAAAAATGTCATGAAAAGTGGTTGGCCAATGAACGCAAGAATCTGCAGAAAAACTCAACAAGAGCATCAAACTGCAGAAAATTCAAGAGTTTTTAAAAAGATATCAAATTTATTGATAGGAGACACTTGATTCATTTTGAAGAGTAATTTGAAGAGGATGGTGGATTGAGATATAGGAAGCAGAAGTCAGCATTTATCACATTAGGAATGATTGGAGACAAGGAAGGCAGAGCAGTGTAAGTCTACTATTTCAAGAATGGGGGCAGTTAGAGGAAAAAAGTGAAGGAAGAGTAGAGGATGTTTAATCTCGGAGTATTTGGAATTGTTTCTAGGCAGAAGAGCAAAAATTTTTAAAAAGGGAGTGCCTGAGGAAGGAAGACCAAGACAGAGTCTTTGCCTCTGAAATGCCAGACAAGGAAGAAAGAATGGGTGTGGACCTAGCTTCAAGCCTGGAGGAGTTGGGAGGAAGTTGCGAGTGTGTTCCTAAAAGTCTCCATTAATTTTCTCAGCAGAGTAAACATTCTAGACAGTCTTGGCATCAATGGAAGCTAGAGAGTTGATAGAAATAATTTTTTAAGTCATTAGACCAAAAAAAAAAAAAAAACCTAATTGCCTGCCTTAATAAGACCACAAGGATCTGACAAACATCAAAATGATTAAGAAAAGCTGGAGTAAGAGAGGCTCAAAGAAGGACAGTGAGGGAGGCTAGAGAGGCAAGGAAGAAGAGAGAAAATGGAAGGGATGCAAAGAGGGAGAAATAGGGGGAAGGAGGTATGGGACCTGAGAAGAGAAAAAGAAGAAATAGATACAAGCTCAGAAAAGTAAAAGGCATCATTTTGTCCTTAAATTCCTAGAAAGGGAAAACTACAAAACTAAAAATTCTCAGACCCTCTTGTTGACCAACTGACTTTGCACTAATGGTAAATTTTAGACCAGAGCTTTGGTAAAAGATTATTTAAACCACGGGGAACATTTTGGTCTGAGAAGTAAATATATTCCCAGCCTAGAAAGTCATAGAGTATCTCACAGGGGAAATCATGGAAACTTGCTTGTAACTGGAATGCACATTACTTAAAGGTTCAGGAAACCAAAATATGGTTAAGATATAATTTTCTTCTCTTCTTACTATAAATAAACCCATACTGAATGAATATGAGCAGATAGAAGACCATTGCTGTGCTATTGTGGCTTATTTTGCTTTGGAGTACATTCTAACCTGAAGCAGAGAAGGTCCACACTTGTGGGGAGCAACTGGGAGCAACTCGGACTAGACTAAGTTACTGGAATTAAGACTTATTCTATGCATCTGCTCTCCCACAATATGGCGCTGGGAGAGGAGGAAACAGCTTCTACACAGCTGCCTCCAGTTCAACCAATAAACAGCAGGACCTGCTCCTGATTGGAGGAGAGCAGCGTACTCGGCGTGTGGGCAGCAGAGTTGGGATTGGTGGAAGAGGACTATAAAGGAGGAGAGAGACAACATGCACCAGGAACATCTAAGGGGAACATCTATCTGAAGGAACACCTGTGCAGCCCCCGAGAGAGCCGGCCGGCGGTGTGCCGCTCCCCTGCGGAAGTGGGGAAAGTGGCAGGGGGAACCGCCCTTCCATGGAGGTGGAAGGGACGGTAGCCAACCCGGGAAGAACCAGCAGCAAACCTGGGGAGGGCCGAGCAGACAAAAGAACAGCGCAGGGTCCTGTGTCATTCCTCCGCGAAGAGGGGGAGTGACATAATGGTGCCGTGACTCGGATATGAAGCCTAGGCAGGGTTTAGTGTCGTTCCTCCATGAAGAGGGGGAGCGACACACACTCATTTGACTACTGCCTTCAGTTTTACACTCTGTCCACAGTGAAGATTACTCTGGAAGTTTTTCCTCAGTGTCTCTGTGTGGAGCCATGTCTTTTAACTCTCTCTCTCCCAGAGCCCTTGTGACAAACACCCTGATGTTCATTTCAGACTTAGAGAATCTTGGGATTAGGTCTCTTCACTTTCCATGTATTTGAGCTTTTGTTCAGTGATTTACAAGAGAGCTATGAGCAGTTAGAAGAACTGAATGCATTTGCAAGGTGACCCAGTTCATAGTTTAAATATAGGATTATTTTTTTTAAAGTTCTTTCCTCAGCATCAGGCATGTTCTGAACACATTTTGATAAGCACTGAAGTCAGTATGAAATAATCAGTGGATCAAGCCAATGAATTATGGAGTCAGATATACTAAAGTCTGAATCTGTGTGCTATCTATAGGACTTTAGCAATTTATGAAAGTGCCTGAGCCTTAGCTTCTATGTCTGTTAAATGTAACCAACACTAGTATCTATCTCAGAGAGTTGTTGTTAGGTTGTAAACCTATATAAAGTGTTTGCATATATAGTGCTTGAACAGTACCCTCAAAATGTGATGGCATCTGGATTAGGGTGGGCCTTGGAGACACACAGGTGGAGAGAGAAGACCACGTAAGGATACAAGTGGAGACTGGAATTCTGCTGGCATCAGTCTAGGAACATCTGGGGCAACCAGAAGCTGGAGGACCCAAAAAGAGTAGTCTCCCCTGTAGCTCCCTTAGGGGCATGGCCATGTTGACCCTGTGGTTCCAGATTTCTGGCCTCTGGAACTATAGGAGAATGAACTGTTGTTTTCAGCCACGGCATTTGTAGTCATTTCTTACCCAAGGAAACTAATACAACCAGACAGTAAGTGCTCTTTAAAAGCCATCTTGGCATCGTGTGAATTTCAGTCTGCTCTCATATCCCTCCAAGTCTCACTTTCAGCCATGTGGTCATTTTTCTTATTTTCTAGACCTTGGCTAAGGTGCATACTATATAGTCTCATAAAGTCTACCCTGGCTCTGAGTCTTTCTTTACCTGTCTCAGCCAATCCATTTCATTCATCTATTCCATACACATCCATTACGCACTTACTATGAACCAATCAGCATATATAGAATCAGGTATAAAACAGTGAATGAAACAAAGGCCCTCTTCTCACAAAATCTAGATTCAAGGACAGTGGAAAATATAAACAAGTCAGCAAGGGAATATATATGAGGGGGTTTTAACTTATTCAAAAAGTTAATTGGTGGTGGAAGGCCTTTGGTACAATGCTGAGGCCACCAATTGAGACACCCACATCCGATGCCAGAGTGCTTGACTTTGGGCCCTGGCTCTTCTCCTCATTTCACCTTCGTGCTAAGGCACACCTTGGGGGCAGCAGATGATGGCTCAAGTAGTTGGGCCCCTGTCACCTATATAGGAGACCCAGATAAGGTTTTGAACTCCCTGCTTTGACCTATCTGGCCATGGCTCCTACAGGTATTTGGGGGACAAATCAGCAGATGGAAAAATCAATATATGTGTATATATATATATATATATATATCTGCCTTTCAAGTTAATAATAAATAAACACATAAATAAATATTTACATTTAATGGAAAATGAAACATATTTAAATTTCATTTTTCTATGAACTTTTTGAGATACCCTTTTTAGGGTGTCAGATGGTGGTAAATGATATGAACATAAAATAGAGCAAGATGGAGACATGTAGTGCTGGGGCAGAAAAATTTTATTTCAGTTGTTCAGGGAAGGATTCTCTGATAAGGTGTAGTTTAATAGTTATCTGAATGAAGTATGTGAGTATTGAGCAGTAATAAATTACATGAAGCAGACTTTGTAGCTGAATAATAAGTTGACTCCACAAGGCCTCCATATGTAGTGAACCCAAGCTTGATGTGTAAATAGCTTCCAACCTAAGGGCACACTCTGTAGCTAAGCAAGGGAGCTTCAGCTCATCACAAGTTAAAGGCTGCCAAATTATGCCCAAATAAGGGAAAGGCCAGCCTTCATTAATCAGGTCATCTCTTTATGTCATCTCTTGTCTTTTTGGTTGTAAAAGTAACTGGCTATATTGCAAAGTAGGGTATTTGGAACCATCTTTTTACTAGAATGCTGCACCATTCTAGAACCATTCTCTTGCTCAAGTAAATTTTGTTAAATTACACTGATCTGGTTTTCTGCTTGTCTTTTGCTTTTTAACAAAGGGAAATGATTCTGCTTTCTGGGAGGTGAGGTGAAAGAGAAAAATGGGAGCTCAGCACACGCAGTTTTGTAAGACGCCACCAAGAGATGGGTTTCCTGCACTAACTGAAACAGAAAACCATTAAAAGATTCAGGGGAGAGGAGAGCATGTCTGCTTTATATGTTAAAAAAGATCCCACCAGCTACTTTTTCAAGAAGAGCGTTTAAGGCAGGGACTCAGAAGCAAGATCAATTAGAATGTGACTGTGAAAAATCCAGCTTAATTGTGACTTCTCATTATTGTTGTCAACCCCAGGTTCTTTGACTCACTTGCAAACAGTAATTGAAAAAAGGCCAATGTACAACCTAAACAAAGTTTAGGGAGATTATGCTGGACACAAGGGAGAGAACACAGCAGGAAAAGGTTCTGCTTACTGGCTGTCCATTCAAGAGCTGAACAGGTACTTTTATGCATTGCCGAGGAGTGATGGTTGGTCTCTTCCTGGCACTCAAAACACTTATATCGGCACGAAGACTGCATTTCTGATATGTCCCTCTTGGCATACAACATTTTTATTTGCAACTGGTTTGGTGTTCTATGTGGGAGCTGTTTGTTTTGTTTTATTTTTTGTTTGTTTGCTTTTGTTTTGTTTGCACAATACATGCTTAAAATGGCATTACAGCTAAATATAACCCCACAGAGGCCATGTATCAATCATATTGGGCTATTCTGAGTATGCACGCAGGTTGGGAAAGTCCTCTAACAGGGCAGTAGAGGGTCTTTTGTGGTTAGGGTCCTGATGCACCTGTCATGTTTAGTTTGGAGCTGATGATGGACAGCTGTCAGGTCGTGAGGGACTTGATTTCAGTGGATCATGCTTCTATCTTGTCACACGACTTTTTCATTTTTTCTTCAGACTTGGGATGAAAAGCAGATGGGTGTGATATGTTCCCTAGACATTACTAGAATCTGTTTATTTTATAGGAAAAATCAACTGGATTTCTGAAGAATTATTGTGGTCTCTGACAGAGATCACAAGGAGTGTTCCTGGTGTTTTACTGAGGCAGGAAACACTGAAGGAGTGGAGAAAAGAGGAGAATTATTACATGGGAAGAATCCAGCAGGTTGTAAATATAAAGCTGATGAGCTGCCATCCCTTTTCTTGCCTTCCTTGCCTGGCCACATGAGCTGGTAGAAGCCAATGGTCTTGGGCAATATTAACGGAATTCTTCTATAAAACCTCTAGTGACCAGCTGCACTTTCCTAAAGTGCACTGTCTTAAAATATATATTTGAATTGGGTAGCATTATATCATTGTGATATAGCGATTAGAATAGCAAACACCTGATGCTCCCCCAAAAGAAAACCACAGAAGGAATGGCAGCAACTCTTTTTTTTAAAGTTTTTTTTAATGAACATAAATTTCACAGGTATAACTTTAGGAACATAGTGGTTCTTTCCTCCATACCTGCCCTCCCACCTCCACTCCCATCCTACCTCCCATTCCCTCTCCCATCCCATTCTTCATTAAGGTTCATTTTTGGTTTAACTGTATCATATATAGAGGACAAACTCTATGCTAAGTAAATATTTCAATAGTTTTCACCCACACATACACATAATGTGTACAGTACAGTTTGAGAACAAGTTTTGCAGTTAATTCTCATAGTATAACTCATTAAGGACAGAGGTCCTAAATGGAGAGTAAGTGCACAGTGACTTCTATTGTTAATTTAACAATTAACACTCTTATTTATGATGGGCAGCGACTTTTTTACATTGCTGTCTGATTCCCACCTGTGCAGCAGCTCCAGCAAAGCGACCCCGGCAGACCATTTCCAATGATGTTGAATCTTTCAAATCCCCTCACACCAGACCTATGTCTATAAAGACAGTTTATAGAAGTGACAGGGCCAAGGTGCTGAAGAAGAATCAGACCATCTTGGGTTACCACTAAATTATTTCATCTTCTACTTTGAAACAATGAAGTTCAAAGCTCCTTCTTGTCTGAACTTGACAGCCCCACTTTCCTGACAAAATGTCTATTAGAAGAGAATAGCAGTTAAACAGTAAAACACTACCAACCTTTTGTGGGCAAGCTGGGGAAAGGCCAGGGAATACGGAGTGCAATTTTTCAGATGAACCATGTCTCTAGTGGATGATTCCTTGAATGATGAGGAATTCTTCAGGGGGGTGAGGCTACCTGTACAAGGTCCTAGGTGTTAACCTTTTATCACACATCACTGTAAAAAATGATAAAGAATCAGGGTACTGCTTAAAACATATGTTCTTCAGGGACTCTTGAAGTCTTGCTCTAAACTCTGAGCCAACCCAGCTGTAAGGGGGCAGAGGTCAAGACTTCACAGAAAGCCAGATGCTGTGGCCAGCACACATTGTTTTACAGACATATGTGCGTATGGATGTGTGTGGGGTATAAATGTATACATCGACATGTGTGTGTATACACTGGCGAACACCCCTCCAAGCTTCCCATCCTTTTAGGTAAACTGAAGGAGGAAGGAAAGATTTCCTGTGAAAACAATCCGTTAACCCTGCTCATCTGGTTAATGTGTTTGGCTGTGTTCAATATAACCAAAGGAAAGGGAGGAGCAGGAAGAAGCTTTTGTGATAAGATAACTTTACACATGTTATTCCGTCTAACTCAATTCAATCTGACTATCTACTGCTCCTCAGTATGGTGACGTGCTGTGTGTGATCTAGAAATCATTAAAATGCCATCACTCTTATCCATTTATAAGCAATGTGGCCTTAGGAAAGGTGCTTGGCTCCCTGGTGAGATAATCAAGAAGGAGCATCCCTCTGTCACACTCTATAATGCAGTATGTCTCCACAGTAATGCCCACACTGACACAGTGGAAAGAGCAGTGGGCTGGGTTTGATAACAGCTCTACCAATAGTAAGATGTGTAACCATGACCAGTTTATTTCATCTCTCTTCTTCCCAATCACCCCGCCCCCGAAAGGAAACGCTATCCCAGGAAACAAAGAATATGACCTGATCTGTGAGACAGTGTGGTTGGGTTTGAAAAGGAAATACCTATAAAAGAACTGAGTATGTTCCAAGGATCCCTGCAGCTACTCCCACTGCAGCCTGCACTGTGACAATGCAGTGTGTTAAACATTTCAGCAAAAGTTGGGAAATTGCCCAAGTTACATCTAACTAGGGACTTTAAAGCTACTATTCTTCTTTAACCCATCATATATTTGTTTTGCTCCATGGGCACCTTATTAAGTTTTCTTTTCTTACCCCTCCAGTAGAGAACCTAACCACTTGGAGCCTAAAACTGCCCAATTCACAAATTGATGATTGCTCAAATAAATTCTTTAGAGGTTTAATGTTCCAAAATTTATCTTTGAAAATTAATGAAAAACAAAGAAGCAGAATCTATCATTATAAAGCATCCCTAATGTGTCAAGTCCAATGCTGGGGTCTTTCACATAGTTCAATACACAGAAACCACATCTAACAAATACAGATGTAAGAAGAATATTGTCACAGAAGGAAATAATTGGACAGGACACAATTAGGAAATATGTGAGTGGGAGAATCTCCAAGAGATGATGCATAGTTTTTTTGTTTGTTGTCTGTTTTCAATCAATATATACTTTATGTGGTTTCTATCTCTTATATGCTGTGCAACACATACCTACCTTTACACAGGTAAAGTTTATACAAACAGGCATTGAAGAGTGAATTATAAAAACATTTAAGTACTTGAACTCTGGATTGAGGAAGAAAATTAGAGTTTTGTGGAACTGTCAAGGAGTGGCTGGGTGCAGGTTCTTGTCCGCAAGATAAGAAAGAATTTGAAGATGAGATGTAGGTAGAGGTCAGTTGAAGAATATGATTTAGTCTCATATAAAGCAAAAGTGCACACTTGTAAGGGAGTGTGGGCATGCTCAAGAGACAGCCACACACAATGGGATCCTTTATATGATCTGGAGGCACAGACGATGGTGTCAGGTGGGGTTTAACTGAAAAAGCATAAGGGGAGGAGTTGGGGATACAGCTTGAGTACCACCCATTTCATTGTCCTTTTGGGGGGGCATAGATTTTGAAAGTGCTATATATCAGGTGCATGGGAACTCCTATACTATTATAATAAGGAGTTTCAGGCTTGAAATTTTATTATAATAGTCTTATATTGCGATAACTGTCATCATGAAATACAGCCAGTCATAGTTTTGATTATTTTTGGTGGCCCTGTTTCTAAGTAGCAGTCTCATGGACATTCAGTTTTCTGCTACATGGAAGGCAGGGAGGTTGGGACAGTGGAGAAATAAGGCTTCACGGAGGGGCAGACAACCTTAGCTCCTCTTTGCTAGCTACCTCCTTGCTTGCATCATCTTTTCCCTCCTCAGAAATCTTCATCCCTTAATCATTATGGGAGGTCAGGAGAGAAAAATTCCTCTTCTGTAGATTCATGCTGCTTCAAGGCACCATCTCTGCCTAGCCAGGGACTGAAAAAAATGCCTTGCTAACTAATCTAAAGCTTTCAGTGGCAAAGCTAGAGGTTTGTCATCCATTGTTGGAAATGGCAAGAATATTTTCTTGACCACCAGAAGTTTATGAGAAAAGTAAAAATTGTACTCATCTGTTAGCCATTTGAAGATAAACTTTACAGACTCAATTGGCTCATAAGGGGAGGCAGAGTTATCCTCTGGGTTGCCTGTGAAGACTCAACAGATAGGGGTTTAATTCTTGACAGATGTACCCAGGGACAAACTCCCTGTAACTTAACTTCAGTAGGAGTGCTGAGTAGCATTATTTTTTTTTTCATTCAGTCTGAAATTGGTCACAGGGGGATCCTTCTCTCCTGGTTTTTAACAAAGCTAAATCTCCTGGAGAGATTGGTTAATTGATTTTTTGGAATCTGGTGTTGAGATAACCTTGTTGCCATTGTTGTGAGAGCATTCTGAGTCCGATCTGAATTGATAATGTTTTATTTGATCTTGGATATCTGAATCAAAGAGGATGTCAAAGGTAAGAGTCTCCCATATCAATTAGAAAATTGCTATAATCTTCCTGCAATATCCCGGGATGCCTCGGGCTCCACGTCCCAGGATTTTGACCGCATGCTTTTGGTGTCCTGAGCATCTCCAGAGGCTCCCTTCTGGACTGATTCAGACATGACACCCCAGATTTTGAATAAGATCCATGGTGACCAAGCATCTTTGAGTCTTTTCATTTTGCCCAGATGTCCAGAGTCCCTGAGGCTTTCCTTGAGAATGGTGCTATATGAAATTGCTCTCAGCAAATTTTAAACCTCATTTTTAATAATTTAGTAAGGTGGTAGCATGGGTTGGTGCTTCAGGTATAGCCTGAAGTTGTTCAATATGACTGTTAAAATAATCCTGAAAGTTTTCAGTTAAAGGGAGAATAAAGAGCCCTTATTTCAAAGCATATGGAGAAACTTTTGAAGGGAGTATTCCTTAGAGTCTTGTCCCAGAACTACTTCCAGAATGCTCAGTCTGGAAGTTGCCATGGACACAGGGGATGACAACACCATAAGAAGTAATGGAGAAAACTGAATCCCAGAGTAAGTTAGGAGGGTGTTGGGCTCTTGTATGTGTTGGACCCATGAGTGTGGCATATGTAAAAGGGTTAGCCAAAGAGGCAGCAAGTGTTCCCAGGAGTGAGAGTATGACAGAACATATTTGCCAGATATTGGCAGATACTTTCTGCTTGGGGACCAAACACCTAATTGATAATGATGACATAATACGCAAGGGGGCACTCTTCCTGAAGAAGTAAGAAAATTGAAGGTTTAGAAGGCATAAGGGGAAGATAGGGCCAGCATTGTGGCACAGCAGGTAAAGCCACTGCCTGTGATGCTGACATCCCAAGTGGGTGATGATTCGAGTAAAGGTTATTCCACTTCTTATCCAGCTCCCTGCTAATGTGCCTGGGAAAGCAGTGGAAGATGACCTACAGCCTGGGCCCCTCCACCCATGTAGGAAACCCAGAAGAAACTCTTAGCTCCTGGCTTTGGCCTGGCACAGTTCCGGCCATTGGAGTCATCTGGGGAGTGAACCAGCTGATGGAAGATCTCTTGCTCTTTCTCTGTCTCATCTCTCTTTGGAACTCTGACTTTCAACTAAATAATAAATATTTTTTAAAGACCATAAGTGAAAGACAAGTTAGACCATGTAGAAAGTCCATAGCTAGATGGTAATAGAAATAAGGAAACTCCCTGAGCATGGTACAGCTTGCAAGCAAGTCCTAAACACTCTTAAAAAGCTTCTTCATAAAGGACCAAAAGTGTCTGATCGTCACAGTGTTCGTTCTAGGCCCTCCTACCTCAAAAATTCATTGTAGGGAATATAATTGGGTTAAGAGAAGATAATCCATGCTTTCAAATCAGAGTGAAGAAGGAAAGACGGATGGAACAAAACCAAGATTCTCAAGCAGAAGAGAAGCAGATACAGGAGAAAGGCCCAATGGACAATTTCTGGCTGGCTTTCAACATCCACTGACTTCTATCTTGCTTGCCAGGGTGTCAGGGGGTGGCTGGGTCCTGGTTATTGCCTCAAAGACAAGTATTTGAGGATGAGACACAGGTAAAGGTCCACAAAGAAACAGATTTATTGGCATGAAGAGCTAAAGTACACTCTAAACAGGGAATGTACTCAAGAGGCAACTGCATTAAAAGAGATTTAGGGGGGAAGTGTTGTGGTGCAGCAGGTTAATGCCCTGGACTGAAGTGACGGTATCCCATATGGGCGCAGATTCGAGACCCGGCTGCTCCACTTCCAATCCAGCTCTCTGCTATGGCCTGGGGAAGCAGTAGAAGATGGCCCAAGTCCTTGGGCCCCAGCACCCATGTGGGAGACCCAGAAGAAGCTCCTGGCTCCTGGCTTTGGATGGGCACAGCTTTGGTCATTGCGTGAACCACTGGGGAGTGAACCATTGGATGGAAGACCTCTCTCTCTCTCTCTGCCTCTCCTCTCTCTGTGTAACTCTGACTTTCAAATAAATAAATAAATCTTAAAAAAAAAGAGAGAGAGAGAAAGAGAGATTTAGGTCTATTCCTTTATATGATCTGGGGATGTGGGGAGTGATATCTTGGGTATGGTCTTACTGAATCTTCAAAAATCATGGAGTATGACAAAAGCCAAGTACTGCTCATTTCCCAGGACTTTTTTGAAAATATCAGAAGTGTCAAGGCATCAGGTACATGATGGGGAGAAGAGTGTCAGCCATGATGATTTTTTATAATGATCAAATAAAAAACTACAGGTCATCACATGGAGGCAAATAGCAACCATGTTGACTGGTCTTAGCAAGCACCAAATATAAGGGACAATTCCATGGAAGCTATTATTTTTTGCTGCCTGGGAAGGGAGTGGGAATGTGGGAGGCTGCAGCACAGGCAAGGCCACAGGGTGTGGCTGGCCATCCCAGCTCCTCCTAGCTATCTTTTTGCCTACATTAGAACCATGAAATCTAGCACAGGAGTGGGGGTCTAGATTTGAATGCTATTTCCCTTTCTTTCTGTGACTAATTCATGCTCATTACTAACCAGAGAAATCAACCATCTCTGGAGAGGAGAAGCCAGCAGGCATACCACAGAATAAGGAAGAGACAGTGGTATGAATTAAGTCCAGAGAGGCAAGTAGAAGATGGATTGTGGGCTTTTAAGGCATGCTAAGACCTCATTTGAAAGTCAATAGGAAGCCAATTAAGGTTTTAAACAGTTTTTATTTTGTGATTTATTCCTTTTACTCTGAGGAGTCTTTCTTCATAGTCCCAGTGGGAAAGGATAGTGGTTTGGTCTAGGATGATTACAATGCAAATGGAAAGAAGTGGATGAACTTGAGACATATTTAAATTTGTGATATTTATATAAACACAGGCCAGCCTAACCCACAGCATGTGTTTCTCAAGTTGGGTAGTTTGATTTCATGTACTATCACATTACACATTTCAAATACACAATTTCTCCCATACAGACTATTAGACAACTTTATGGAGGTTGATATCTGAATGCCTAAAAACTATTTTTCTTTTGAGATGAGAGAAATGTCTTTCTCCTTTTTGTATAGGACTTAGATCAACATCAGCATTTTGTGTCTAATATCTTGCAGAGTTTTATAACGATTTCTCTGTTTCAATCTATTTGCAATACTATGAGGGCCACAGTGAAAATAATTTTGGAGAGAGAGGACAAATTCATATATTAAATTATTTTTCTATAATTTGAATCCATATCTATTTCTGATACAGGATACCCAGGTAGCTAGTTAGATCTACTGAAGTGGAAGTCACCCCTCCCCCTCCCCACACCCAACTTCCCACCCCACTAACCCCCAAGTGACCTCCTCCTGGTCAAATTGTCCCTTCCTGGGATGTATCTCCTTCACCTGGGACCTGGGTGGGGGGTATGTAAAAGAGGCCCACAACTGGGGAGAACACTCTGTCTCCCTCACTGGAGACCAAGACCTGAGAGGTGTTGAGGTACGTGCATGCACTCTCTCTCCCTCTCTTTCTCTTCTTCCCCCTTCCTCTTCTACACACCATTCTCCTTCTGTGTCCACTTCTCACTCATGACAGGTATCTCTCTGAGTGGGGCAACCTATGTTCACGTGTGTGTGAGACTTTGCTTTCTCTCCTTCTGAATAAAACTTAACCTTATACATGCAAGGATTAAGAATTCCTTTCTTGGGGCCAATATTGTGGTATAGTGGGTAAAGCCACCACCTGGGATGCTGGTAGCACATACAGGCACCAATCTGTGTCCCAGCTGCTCTACTTCTGATCCAGCTCCCTATTAGTAGCCTGAGAAAAGCAGTGGAAGATGGCCCAACTGCTTGGGTCCCTGTCACCCATGTGGAGACTCAGATGAAACTATTAGCTCTTGGCCTCTGCCTGGCCCAGTCCTGGGCCTCATGATCATCTGAGGAGTGATCCAGTAGATGGAAGATATCTCTCTCTCACTGTCTCCCTCTCTCTGTGTAACTCTGACTTTCAAACAAATAAACAATCTTTTTATAAAAAAGAATTACTGGCCCATGCTGCGGCTCACTAGGCTAATACTCCGCCTGCGGTGCCAGCACCCCGGGTTCTAGTCCCGGTTGGGGCACCGGTTCTGTCCCGGTTGCTCCTCTTCCAATCCAGCTCTCTGCTGTGGCCCGGGAGGGCAGTGGAGGATGGCTCAGGTCCCTGCATGGGAGTCCAGGAGGAAGCACCTGGCTCCTGGTTTCTGATCAGCGCAGTGCTCTGGCCCCCTAGCGGCCATTTAAGGGGGAAACCAACAGAAGGAAGACCTTTCTCTGTCTCTCTCTCTCTCTCTCACTGTCTAACTCTGCCTGTCAAAAAAAAAAAAAAAAAAAATCTCTTACCCTTGAAATTTCCTCTCAGTAACTTTCCATCCACTGACCTCCACCCTACTCCTTAGTTATAAATTCCCACTTTTCCTTGTCAGAGTCAAAATTGAATCCAATCTCTCTCCCTCGTTGGAAGAACCTTTAGTAGTTGCCTCTGGACCAATAGCCATAACCCACTTTGCATAAAGTCTACCTTGCTATCTTTAACAAGTATCTTATTTGATTTTTTAATTTAACAATAGAAACTCCATCTGCAAATCTTATAAGTATGCTTCACATTCACTTAATTGGTAGCACTTTATAAATTTCTCTAGCATACATTTAATACTAGTGGCAGTCATGGAAAATAATGAAGGTATCATTTATCATTCCTAGGTTTTAAAATGTGGAAACTGAGTCTCAGATAATACAAAAAAATCTACAAAAAAGTATCATATAAGTGGTAAGTGACAGAGTTAAGACAAAATCATAAGCAATATGTCATCTTTTAAGTCAAGACTTTTTCCAACTATCCCATTCTGTGGGTGGTGGAAATCTCAACTTGAAGTAGAGCTCTCTCTTCCCCCAGGGGAGAGTTACTTAAGAAAAAAAAGTTCAGAAAAAATTGAATCAGTGAGACAAAGGAGCCTTCTATATATCTCAGCCCAAATAAGTCTCTAGGTGAGAACTCACAAAATTCAAGGAACTCACTGTTTCTTACAATTTATGATGATGTTCTCTTATAAAAGCATGCCATAGTTAAGTCAGCTAGGGAAGTACATAGTTTTAAGTTTATTCTTTTAACTACAGGGAATTTCAATTCATTATTAATCTTTTAAGGGAAGATGTCCAAAACTTACTTTCACAGATTGTGGTGTTCGGTCCTACAGCAGAAGGAAGACTCAGGAACAAGCCTTACTTTGAGGTCCTGACTGTGAATGAGCCAGGTCTCCAGTGGGAGCAAGGCTCTGGAGGAAGAAATAACCACTTTTCCCCAGCTACAATGCATTTGTTGACTTTAGCAATTTTCCAGGACAAAGGTAGATGCTCAAAACTCTAGAAAGTTAGAATCAGTTCAAAAAATAATTCGTTTAGCATATTAAGACTTAAGTAAAAAACAGCTATCTATTCTTTTAAGCCACAAGATCAGTTGAGTGACTGAAAGTATTCTCTGAAATTTTAGAAAAGTGGAAATAAGGCATGTAATTATTTATGAAACAATTAAACTTACCAGTGTTCTTAACTCTCAATTGTTAATAAAAATGAATTTTGCTTTCCAAAGCAACTTTCTGTCAATTAAGTAATAGAAAAGAATAGGCCAGGAACACATATTATTTTGTTATTTTATTTCCTTTGTACTAACAAGAACCAGATGCCACAACAAGAAACATCAGTAGGAAGAACGGAACTCAGTATATTCCACATTTTGTGCTAACTTAGTTCTAGATGCTAGAAATTCAGTAGTGATAAAACAAAATCTATGTCTCCAGGGGAGTTTATACTACTGTGAATAAAAGATATGAAAATATTTCATGTTTCTAAGTAACTCATTCATTCATCAAACATTAAGGGAATTCATGAACATTTCCTTTTTTATCAAGTTCTGGGCTAGATATTGTGGACATGAAAGATTAAGAAGCCAACCTTCTTATCATTGGAGAGTCCACACTGTAGTACAGCAAGCAGACAAGAAAGCAGTTAGTTACCAAATTATGTTTTCTCCCATTCAAACTTTCTCCAGCCATAGTCATTCCTGCTCAGTAATTGAGCACTCATTCAACTATATGCCTAGTCCAAATATCATAACCCACATCAAAACTATTGTAAAATCCTATTTTCCTTCCATCAAAATCTATTTTTAAAAAATACCACTTCTCATCATGCCTACTGCAGTCAACATGACCCAAACCACCATCACCTACTGTACTAGTTTCCTAAGCAGTTTCCAAACACTTCCCCTAACATTTGCTCTCATCAAGACACCTAGTGGAAGTCCTAGGATATATTTCCTCTCTATAAAATCTTCCTTTATTCTGCATCTCTCAGAACAAATATCTTGCATGAATTTTCTTATAAAGAACAGAAATTTATCACAGTTCTGGAGACAGAGAAGTCTAAGAATGCAGTGTGGAAGAGTTGCTCTGGTGAAAGTTGGGTTTCTGGTCTATGGATGATGGATGACCATCTTTCCGCGAGGTGGCGAGGTGGTTTCTTTTATTTTTTTATTTTATTTTATTTTATTTTGACAGGCAGAGTGGACAATGAGAGAGAGAGAGACAGAACAGAGAGAGAAAGGTCTTCCTTTACCGACCGCACTGATCCGATGGCAGGAGCCAGGTACTTATCCTGGTCTCCCATGCGGGTGCAGGGTCCAAGCACTTGGGCCATCCTCCACTGCACTCCCTGGCCACAGCAGAGAGCTGGCCTGGAAGAGGGGCAACCAGGACAGAATCCGGCACCCCGACCGGGACTAGAACCCGGTGTGCCGGCGCCGCAAGGCGGAGGATTAGCCTAGTGAGCCATGGCGCCGGCCTGCGAGGGTCCTTTTATAACTGTCATTTTTGACAACGCACTCACATAACCAAATAAGATCAAAATACTTTACCTCCAAACACCAAAACATTGAGGATAAGTTCTCAAAATATGAATTTTGGCAGTTGCAGGGTGGGAGGTATGGCACAGTCTACAGCACTTCCTCAGTGCTTTTGTAACAACCTCCCATATTCTTCATGTTCATCTGTTTATTTGTGTATTATCTGTCACACTCCTCTTGAACATAATGTTTTTAAGAGAACTAAGTTTATTGTTAATGTATAAATCACTATTTAGTTTATTCTGAATAGTAAATTATTTAACATGATAATATTTATATGATTTAAGCAACAATGGTGTCATAAATCAGAGTTAGATAGATTTGCTTTGGGTCCAGGCAGTGGAAAAATCAGGGGAGGTTTTGTAAAAGAACTGAAGTTTTTCAAGCTATTATCATCTGGCTTCTAATTCTATCCTTTCTGAATAAGGTCAACAATAGCCTTCTAACTGATAAAATATGTCCTTGGTACTATCCTAAACAGCCTCTTCCTTAAAACACCTTTCCTGACATTTTTAAGTATTTAATGAAAATTTATTGAGTGCCTTTGAATGCAGACCATAAATGCATAAAGGGTCCAATCATGGATAAGGAACATGGAGACTATTTGAATGCAGTGCAATAGAGCTGTGAAGGGCAAATAAAGGGGACCAGGAGGTGCCTATTTTATTTCTTCCTCCTCTCACCTGCTTCCTTCTTGCTGCTTGATGTTCCATGTTTCTTCAATACACTTCCAGCCCACATTTCCAGAAAATTCAACCATTCTTACCTGAGTAGATTTGGAGTTTCAAATGTAGCTATTCACATACCTCCTTGCTCTATGCAGTCCATTTCAGCAGCCTGTATCAAAGACTGATAACCTCACTATTTGATTCTGGAGACCCTTAGCAACAGAGCTTGGGGCTGGGATAATTTTACTTCCTTAACCTATTGTGCGATGTCATAACCACAGTGACAACACCAAATAACACGTAAAATTGAAAACCAAAAACTAGAAATGGAAGGCAGGTGGTGTATGAGTGAGGAATGTTGGCTAAGACCTAAGAATAAGTCACAGGGATGGCAGTGAGAAAGAAAATCTGCTTCAGTGACCACAGAGTCAGCAGCTATGGTTGCCGTTCAGTGAGTGCAGGCCCAGGAGTGGGAGGAGAACACTCTTTTCCCCTTTTTATTAATAGAAGGACCACCTAACCTCTCTCAATATTCCCCTGAACTCCAACCCAGAGATGATTGGTGACTAACTTTTTCAAGTTTGAAGAAGGACTTGAACTTCACAGATCAGCATTTTTCTTGCTCTTTCTCTCTGGCATTTTCTTATTTACTCCTCTATGTAGCAACTGTTACAGAGCCAGTGACATTTATCCAGTGAGGTTTGCATTTATCCAGTTCCTCCTATAACTGGGTGAATAAGCTCTACTAATTCTGAGGTTTAATATTAGGAAGACTCTTTTCTTCATCTAAGCCACGTGTTTCAACTTAGACTTTGTCAGTAGCACAGCAGATATTTTCATCTTCACTCACCTTCATCTTTTTCTCATTTTTCAATATATTCATAAATTCAAATGAGAAAAACAAGAGTATAATTTATTTGGCACCCACAAATCCTATGACTGATGTTGCTTCATTTATTAAAATTAAAGAAAAATAAAATTCATATTTTATATGGAAAACTCTTGATTCTGAAATATTGGCAAATAATTCATATTTTATTTTTCTCTTTTAAAATTTAATAAGGAACTTCCTTGGGAACAATGAGGAACATTCTTCAGTGAACATGAATTTTCTTAACATTTTAATTGGTTTATTTATTTATGATAATTTAGAAATAAAATTTTATATATTCATCATATATAATATGTTCTTAAATATGTATACACTGTAAAATGGCAAAATTGAGAAAATTAACATATGCATCCTCACACACTTATATTTGAGTGATGAGAACACTCAAAATCCACACAGAATCCATAGGTCATATATTTTAAAACTCTTTGGTTCCAATTGGAATATATCTATGATGCACATTTCACTAGAGACCATGAGTTTGCAATTATATTATCATCCCTCTGGTTTTAGGTGAGTTTAAGTATCTAGGCTTCTGTCCCAATCTCTTTTGTTAAGTGTAATTCTCATTTGAAGTTGGAGTCCTAATCTTTTTTTCTTTAATTTTACTATTAACTGCTAAAAATTCTAAGTATTGACTTCAGTCCATTAGTTTGGACCTTTGAGATCTCAGCTACCAAACCATCCTGTCCAGCACCTTCCTATGGCTACTTGGCCTTTTTATCATCACCGCCTTCTCCTCCAACAACAGTAGCTCTTTCTATAGCTAGGTCCCTCCCCAAATCCACAGCCTCCAGTTTTACTGCTTCTTTGTATATAGTCTAGTCTTCTCTATGAGCTCTGACCCATGGGACAAATGGCCATACTCCATTAAGACTTCTTCATAAAGAATTATAAAACTGGCATCACCATTCTGCCCCTGTGGAAAAGGAAAGCCCATTTAACTATATTTCTCCCCATTCCCATATTATTACTCTCTCCCAAACTACCTTCCATTCAGGTCTCAGAATACATAGTATAAACTTGCATACAATAAGACTTGAGCAGATTCTATTCCTTGTTTTCTCTCCCTTTCCTCCTTGGTATGTTCCCATTGACATGAGTTTTTCTCCTTTTTCTCTTGTGAAATAAAAATTACTGATGAAAAGTTTTCGAAGTTTCATATTTTCATTTTCCTTAACTAATTTTTAATTCTTTGTGACTGTTTTCTAGTCTCTAGCTCCACTGAAAATCTGTTTCCATGGGTTGCTATTCAGCCAGACAACTGCAGCCCCATGGGAAGAACAATCTGAATTAATTTGATTCAACTGTTGATTATCTTCCAAAACTTGGACTAGTCAATATGACCACATGTCAGTGTCTCCTGGGACCACCCATTCATCCTTCAATTCAGTTCCTTTGACTTTTATTCAGCCATCTGTTTTACTTGGGTAAAAAAAACCTCAGTTTTAATGTCTCCACATTTTTCTTTCCATCTATATTTTTGGCACCTTTAGTTAATTCATAGTTAGCTCCAGAAAGGAAACATTTACCATGTCTCAGCAGCTGTTCAGTTGGGGAGGAACAAAGCAGGGGTCTTTCTACTCTTCACCACTGGCCTGTTCATTCATTCTCAGCACAACTTTTCCATCATCCTTCTATAGCAAACATTTTGACACCTTAATGCTCTCTGATCATTGCTTTGGATGAAAATAATAGCTGCTGAGTTCACGTCTTATCAACTTACTTTTCAATGTGTATGGCTTCTGAATTCTAGTTTCAAAATCTGAAGTTTTGAGCTGAACTCCACCAGTCATCATATGAACTGTGTTATCAGTAGAGGAATTGATACTAGCAATGATGTTACAGGTATTAGTAGGACTGTGATGAGCAGTCTTCAACAGGGAAACCCAGTAACATCAAGCAGAAATAGCAATAGTAGATTGACCTCAATCAATGATTCTATCATTAAGGACAATTCTTCAGTCACTATTTAAACTCCAAAATCCAGGTGTTCTTGGAAAATTCAGTGTGGAGAATTCCTCCAGGAAAAAAATCAGATAATTTTTCTGATAATATGAGCAAATATTTTAGAATGAAATATGTTGTGTCAAGTAGTCAATGCCACAATAATGTGGTGTAATGCGTGGCATTGTCAGTGCATTCAGCAATAGGTATTAACAGGGATTTATGGGCTCACTAGTGTTCAACTAATCTAAGCTGATTTCAACTAGGCCACTCTGCTTCTCACTGCAGGTCCATGGGGCAGCTGTAGCAGGTTTGTTCTACATGTCTCACATCCTTCTTGGATCATTAGGCATGTTCTTTGAATGGAAATAGTAGAGATGCCAGAGGGGAAAATCAGATGCACTAGTACATTTTAAACCCCTGCCTGGTTCATGTTTTTTAACCTCCTGTTAACCAAAATTGCATGGTTGCGTTTAAGAAAAAGGGCAGGAAAGTATATTCCCCCAATAGAGGAACAGGAAAGTTATATGGCAAAAGCATGAAGAATCAAGGCCAATAATTGAATCTACAACAGATGTGAACATATTTTGTAGCCTGAATGGAGGAAAAGAGTTTATCAGATAATTATAGATTTGGATGAGCTTCAAGGTGTTATATGTTGCTCATAAAGTAAAACACATTTCTTGCCACAGTGATATGAAGTTAAAAATGTGTAAGAGGTCCTTCGTATGATGTGTGTTTATCAGATACACAATTATATCAAGTGTAGGTTGAATTCCGTGGTAAAGATTATACTTGATCACAAAAGATTCATGCTGCTTCTTTAAGGTAAAAGAATTTTTGTGAGGCAGTGACTGCTTATTTAGAGAAACTACAATTTAGGAATTTTCCTGTTGTGGTTGCATCTTGGATTCTCGAAGGAAAGGAAATAGAAGGCATGTGTGTGTCATTGTCAGGCCAAGGTCATTAAGAAGTGCCTATCACTCCTCTACAATCTCTTCCCCATCTGATACGTAAATGCATTAGACCATGTGGCCCAATCTGATAATTTAATCTTCAGATAGAACAAGCGTGGTCTCTGAATCTTGTGGGAGAACATTGATGCCCCAGAAATATTTACTTTGACATGACAAGGGGATGAAACTTCATTGTTATTTATGCTATGCCACTAAACCAAGGCATAGTTTATTATAGTAGCTTAAAAATGTGTAAGTAGAAGACTCTGAAAGTCTTATTCTTCTGGTAAAGAATAAGATAATCAAAAAGGACATTTAGTATACATCTACATGATCAAGCTCACAGCTAAACATATTGCACAGTTAAGTTTTTGAGACCTGCAATTTTTTTAATGAATTGCTGGTGTAGAATAGAATGAGAAATTGACACTTTCATGGTGTGAGTACAATGAGATGTACAATGAGTACAATGAGATGTGGGTGAATAAAGAAGAGTAAAGCCATAAGTTTTGATCAAAGTGTGATATCCACGGAAACTGCAGAAGCATGTTATACGGATGTACTTCAAAAAGCTCCCCCAGTGAGGCCTGTGGTGCCCACCCAGGAGCTGCACCTGTGCATGGCAGACCATGCTCCCGAATTGGCTGTCCCTTCAGGCACAGCCGCTGCTCCGGAGGCACAGGCAGTGCTGCGACCTCTCTAGATGGATGTGCAAGCTACAACTCCTCTGTACCCCCAGGTACTTGATGCCATGCTTCCTTATCTGGTCACCTGCTATGGGAACCCACACTCCCGGACACACACTTATGGCTGGGAGAGTGAGGCAGCCGTGGAACGCGCTCACCAGCAAGTAGCATCTCTTAATGGAGCTGATCCCCGTGAGATCATTTTCACTAGTGGTGCTACTGAATCCAACAACATAGCAATTAAGGGAGTGGCCAGGGTCTACAGGTCACGGAAAAAAAAAACACTTGATCACCACCCAGACAGAGCACAAATGTGTCTTGGACTCCTGCCGTTAACTTGAAGCTGAGGGCTTTAAGGTCACCTACCTCCCCGTGCAGAAGAGTGGGATCATGACCTGCAGGAACTAGAGGCCGCCATCCAGCCAGATACCAGCCTGGTCTCCGTCATGACTGAACAATGAAATTGGAGTGAAGCGACTATTGCAGAGATAGGGAGGAATTGCAGTTCCAAAAAAAGTATATTTTCATACCAGTGCAGCCCAGACTGTTGGAAAAATCCCACTCGATGTCAACGACACGAAGATTGATCTCATGAGCATCAGTGGTCACAAAATCTATGGTCCCAAAGGGGTTGGTGTCATCTACATCTGCCACCAGCCCCATGTATGCGTGGAGGCCCTGCAGAGTGGAGGTGGGCAGGAGCAGGGTCTAAGGTCTGGGACAGTGCCCACACACCTGGTGGTGGGGATGGGGGCTGTGTGTGAGGTGGCCCAGCAAGAGATTCAGTATGACCATGAGCAGATTTCAAAGTTAGCAGAGCAGCTGACGCAGAAGATAATGAACAGGCTTCCAGATGTGGTGATGAATGGAGACCCTGAGCAGCATTACCCTGGCTTATCAACCTTTCCTTTGCATATGTGGAAGGGGAGAATTTGCTCATGACACTTAAAGATGTCGCCTTATCTTCAGGGAGTGCCTGCACCTCTGCATCGCTGGAGCCCTCTTACGTCCTTAGAGCGATTGGCACTGATGAGGATTTAGCACACTCTTCTATCCGGTTTGGCATTGGCCGCTTCACTACGGAGGAGGAAGTGGATTTCACGGTAGCGAAGTGTATTCATCACGTGAAGCGACTTCGAGAAATGAGCCCTCTCTGGGAGATGGTGCAGGATGGCATTGACCTCAAGAGCATCAAGTGCACCCAGCACTCGAAGAGTGAGCCTGACTTTGTACTGGCCTTGCCCCTCCCATCTCACTGACTCTGGCACAGCCAGGAACCTTGTTATACCCAGTTGGTGTCGCATGGTCAAACCTGCATTGGTATATTGACTTCAGCCCGCCTCCAGGACAGAAACACAAGGAAGCTGTTTTTCCCTCAGACATTATTCTGAGGCAATAGAGACATTCACTGTGATATTGCTTCTGGACACGTCTGAGTCCTGGTGGGGAAAGCAAGAGGAACCAGAAAAGGGTTTTTGTTTAGGGACCCTGGTGCTCTATGGACATATATCAGTTCTCCCTCTCTGCTGCTCAGCTGGACTGGCTACAACAACAAGAAGAATCAACTTCAACTTAATCTTTCATAGCTCCTAAGGATGTATCTCCACATTGACTGCAGACCAAACAGTAGACTTGTTAGATGGCTTCTCTCCTTTCTGTTCTCATCCTCGTCATTTGCTTTTGACCCAGTGGAGCTGGAAATATCTTTATGATTCTATCCCATTATTCTAATAATTTATGTTTCTTTCCTTAATATTTGTTAATTTTAAAACTGGAGAAATAAACTCCCTTTCTCTTCAAAAAAAAGTTCCCCCAAAAATGAAATTTAAAAATCAGTTAATTTAGATATAAAAGTTGAGATCAATACATATTTTTTCATAACATGCATTTTCTACAAACTTTTTGAAATCATTATATAAGTTAGAAAGATGAGTATAAGAAATTCATAACTGTTTTTAGAAAACTTTTATTTAATAAATATGAATTTCAAAAGTACAATTTTTAGATTATAGCGTTTTCCCCCCATAACCACCTCCCACCCACAAACCATCCCATCTCCTATTCCCTCTCCCATCCCATTCTACATTAAGATTCATTTTTAATTATCTTTATATACAGAAGATCAACTTAGTATATACTAAGTAAAGATTTCAACAGTTTGCACCCACACAAACACACAAAGTATAAAGTACAGTTTGAATATTAGTTTTACCCTTAATTCACATGGTATAACACATTAAGGACAGAGATCCTACATGGGGAGTGACTGCAAAGTGACTCCTGTTGTTGGTTTAACAATTGACACTCTTATTTATGATGTCAGTAATCACCCAAGGCTCTTGGCATGACTCTTTATAATAGGATTTGTTAATGAAGTAAAGCAAGGGAGAATACACGTGTCTTAGAGAGGTGCAAATTCAAACAAATATTATAAAAGTTCTGAAAAGGATCAAACTACTGGAATGGTGAGAAATTGTTTTTCAGACTCCAACTCTTAGGCTGGGTACTTCAACTGTAGACCATAGGTAGGTGTGACCATATGCAGGGAAGGTTGTGGGTCATAGTGTTGTTCAGCAAAGTGTTAGGACTGAAGCTGGTACTTTCTAGTATGCATGATAGTATTCAAAGTATGTCTTAGTGATAGCAATGGTAGTGACATTAATTGCCATGTATGCCCAAAAATGTGCTAAAATTCATGTGTAACAAGAAAATAACATACAGTGTTATTTTTGTGTTTTTCTTTATTTCCCATGCTTTGGATTTACCTTGAAGTAGGCTTAAAGGCTATAAGAATAACATTCTTATAGGAATGCAAAAAAAAAAGTCTTACTTTTACTCCCCAAAATAGATAGTTGAACTCAAAAGGCAAGGCACTGAGCAAAGTAGATGAAACTTACAATATATGAAAGCTATGTGTGTTTGCAGAAACACAGCAAATCACAGCCAGACTCAGGCTGACCATTTGGACATGAATGGGAGAGTGTTCCTTGTGTTACTTCATATAAATATTTTCCCAAGAACAAAATGCATGAAATAGCCCTTATTTATTCTGCTGGAGCAACACTAAATTGCAACTATCAGAGGTAGGGGTGGAGGTTATCTTCTGTTTCCAACCTAATCAATAGCTATTTCAGGCATTCCAGTCTTAGCAATTGCCCTTATCCTCTTTCTCTCCAGAACAACACAGATAATGTGTAAATTACTGGAATGTTCCTCCATTAAAGTTGGACTCAGGTTTGGCTTGTCTTTAGTTCCCAGGAATCAGATTGTTTCAGTATCCTTTACAAATAAGCACACATCAGCCAACCTCATAAAGAGGGATGACGCCATTCCAAAAACAATTTAATAATGGGCATTCTCATTTCTCCTAGGTCATGCCTTTGGCTTGGAAATTTGTTTTGAAATTGTTGACAGAATGAGACTCAAAAGTGGCCTCTTTCTTTAGTGGCAGTTTGAAATTTAAAGCAAACAGTCCAATCTATTTGCTAGAATTATGAAGAGATCGGCTTAGAAGAAAAATCAATGCTAAAATTCAATACACAGAATCCCCTACAAAGAGAATTTTCTTTCTCATATAATCAGCACAGACTATGTTATCCCCAGATATAGTGAAAAGTAGCAACCCAATTTCATTATTTATCTTCACTCCTTCTGTGAGTTTCCTATGATTATTTTAGTTAAAACACAGGTTTGTTATCTTACATTCTTGAGAGGCTGACATTGTGGTACAGTGGGATACACCACCACTTGCAATGCCACTTGTGACACCAGCATCTCATGTTGGAGCGCCAGTTCAAGATCTGGCTGCTCCACTTCCAATCCAGCTTCCTGATAATGTGCCTGGGAAATCAGCGGAGGATGGCCACAGTACTTGGGCCCCTGGTGACTCACATGGGACACCTGGATGGAGTTCCTTTCTCTTGGCTTCCACTGGCCTGGTTCAATGTTGTCACCATTTGGGGAGTTAAGCAGCAGATGGAAGATCCCTGTCCCTCTCTCTCTCTCATCCTGTCTCTCTCTTTCCCCCATCACTCTGCCTTTCAAACAGATAAATAAATCTATGTTTTTTAATTTTAGAGACATCCTGAGTTGGTTTCACTGTATTTTCTGGGCTGCATTCCTTTCTGGAGCCTTTATTTGAGGATTCATTTTATCAACCTTTAAAACATCTAGAAGATACCCACATTTCTTCCCCATGTCTCTCTTCTGTCTTCAGCACCAGAAATGATCAGATGGCCTTTTATGTCACATCACATCATTCCAATACTGACTTTTCTCCCTCCCCCTGCCACATTTAAGGACCCTTCATTGTATTGGATAATCCAAGATTATCTCCTTATTTTAAGGACATTGGATTGGCAACTTTAATTCTGTCTGCAACCCTGATTCCTCTTTTCTGTGCAATGTCATAAATACCCAGGTTCCATGGATTAAAACATGGACATCTTGGGGAGGCAGTTATTCTGCCCACCACATTCTCCCTGTCAAATGTTGTTATCAGTAGCTATTCTTCTCCATCCTGGTTGAACTCAGAAAAACCACAGATTCTTCTAGTTCTTTAGTAATTTAAATAATGTTAAATAAACTGCCAGAGTACCTTTTCTACATTCCTAATATTCAGTTTCTCTTATCTCACTAGTTAGGCTTGCCACAGGCCTGGAAGTATGAAGTGGGAAAGGAGGCAGGTGTATAGTTAGCTTCAGCGTTTTTCTTTGTTATCTCCTATGTACAACACTACCTGGTATTTTCCACCTTGCTTGGTTCATGAAAAAAGGACATGGTATTATGGATTTAAAGTGTTGCACAATGGTGTTGGTGCCCGTCAGTGCAAGATGCACATTCATGGCTCTTTATTTCATGGGGTGTCTTTGTGAGTTCCTTGAAAATCATCTGAGAGCCTCCACTTGAAGGTCCCATAATATGGCCAATGCTTACCCCTGGTTAGCTATTTGTAACTCCTTTCAAAAAACTAGGGTTCCAGCATCCCTCCCCTGTAGTTGGGTATCATGGAGCCTCCATGTAGGCAAATTGGACAGCTGAGCAAGACTAACTCCCTTTCATGGTGGAAACACAATTTGTGCCCAGAACTACCCTTAGGACAATCCAGTCATAATTTATGACATTTAGACCTTCCAAGCCTGACTCATAATGCTTAAGTTTACCAAACTCCAAGAAGCCTGGGTGAATCACCCCAAAAGTTTCCCTTAAAATTCTTTTCATTGGCTTAAGGAAAGATGGTACAACACCTTCTCCTTGGGGAAAATGTAACAACAAACAATAAAACATAGAAGCAATGCTTTCAAAAATTGTCCTTTTTGTTCACTTCTTAAAATGTGGTCTATGATGGAGTAGTGGGGTAAATCTTAGCAGAACTTTCTCAATTTAACAGCATGTCATTAAGAACCCACACATAGCTTTATGAGATAGCTCTTTTTACCCATTAAATCACTCATGACCTTCAGTGCCTCAGTGGAAAGTAAGATCTATCTGTATCTATTTCATGGTAAAATGATTTATATTCATACATATCTATCAGAGGACATATAAAACAAATTGCCAGGATATTGACATAGCTACTATAGAGAGCCACACCTTAAGCATGTATTTTTTAGTCCATTGGAATACAAAAACTTTTTTGCTTTAACACTAGGAAGAGGAAGAATTTGAGTATGAGGCCATGAAACAATGTAGGAAAAGCTGGAGAGATAGGGATGATAAAGAGGAAGAGTGTGGAACAATTTTTGCTCCTTCCTAGCCCTTTGCAAGATTATCATGCTGGCAAAAAGCAGTGTTCATTTAGGGGCAAACTGACAAATTTTGGCACAGAGTTGGGGAAAAAGACAAATCTAAACATAGGAAGTAGGAAAAGTGTTTTTGTAATTGGAAGATAGCTCTGTAGACATAGGCATTATTATTTCCACATAGGCACCCAAAGCAATAGCAATGGTGTGAACAGTCCTTACAAAATATGAATAAAAGAGGAAGGTTGAATAGTTCCTGTTTGTTGAGTATAGGGTAAGAAATGAATAGATACTAAGTGGTAAAGTAGGAAGCTGTGGCCCATTTACCAAGTTAAGATCCTGTGAACTGTTCAACGTAATTTCACTTTTATCTCAAAATGCAAAGGGTGGGGGATTTGAAGCATACACAATTTTATAGTTTATAAAATGTTCATTGTTTTATTTCAAGTAGTTAAAGCCAAATTATGAAGCTAGCACATCTAGGCATAATATTTTCTTTTTTTTAAACTTTTATTTAATGAATATAAATTTCCAAAGTACAGCTTATGGATTACAATGGCTTCCCCCCCAATAACGTCCCTCCCACCCGCAACCCTCCCCTTTCCCACTCCCTCTCCCCTTCCATTCACATCAAGATTCATTTTTGTTTCTCTTCATATACAGAAGATCAGTTTAGCATACATTAAGTAAAGATTTCAACAGTTTGCTCCCACACAGAAACATGAAGTGAAAAATACTGTTTGAGTACTAGTTATAGCATTAATTCACAATGTACAGCACACTAAGGACAAAGATCCTACATGAGGAGTAAGTGCACAGTGACTCCTATTGTTGGCTTAACAAATTGACACTCTTGTTTATGGCCTCAGTAATCACCCTAGGCTCTTGTCATGAGCTGCCAAGGCTATGAAGCCCCCTGAGTTCACTGACTCTGATAATTTTTAGACAAGGCCATGGTCAAAGTGGAAGTTCTTTCCTCCCTTCAGAGAAAGGTACCTCCTTCTTTGATGACCTGTTCTTTCCACTGGGATCTCACTCGTGGAGATATCTCATTTAGGGTTTTTTTTTTTTTTTTTTTTCCAGAGTGTCTTGGCTTTCCATGCCTGAAATACTCTCATGGGCTTTTCAGCCGGATCCGCATGCCTTAAGGGCTGATTCTGAGGCCAGAGTGCTGTTTAGGACATCTGCCATTCTATGGGTCTGCTGGGTATCTCAGTTCCCATGTTGGATCATTCTCTCCCTTTTTTATTCTATCAGCTAGTATTTGCAGACACTATTCTTGTTTATGTGATCCCTTTGGTTCTTAGTCCTATCATTATGATCAATTGTGAACTAAAATTGATCACTGGGACTAGTGAGATGGCATTGGTACATGCCACCTTGATGGGATTGAATCGGAAAATATTTTCTTGAATACACTGATCTGACCATGCAAGATTATTTTCTTTTGCACACTTGGGAGCTTTTTCTGAGATCACACTTATATGTTCCAAGGTTCAGGTCGAAAAAGAAAAACTGAGTGAATTAAATATTTTTAAAATAAAAATCACTTACAATGTCCACCCCCCTCCCCCAAAAAAAACACTCTGGCCACAGGTCTGAATTTTCAGATTTTGTCCAGAAATGCAACATGACATAGCAGGGGTCACTAGACTTAGAAACACTTACATCACCAAGGTGGCATTGAGAGTGCAGCCAGGACTCAAACTCAGCTACTCCAACATGGAATGCAGGCCTCCTAACTTGTGCATTATCCACCAAGAAAATGCTTGCTCCACATGTGGTATTATTTAGATCATCTATCCAGTGACTGAAGGGCTTGGAAGAGAATTGAGGAAGTTATGAGAGTTTATAAAACACTATGTGATGTTTGAGGGATAAGGAGAAAGAATATGAAATAAAAATTGAAGACATTGAATCACTTTCATCACTTAATAATCATTTTAAATATTGCTTTATTAATGACAATTAAATATTCCTTAATGTAGATCTTCTAGCTCTTTTTGACATGTGCATTCCTCTGCATTTCAATACTACCACTCTCTTCTGCCCACTTTCTACTCACTAACTGCTTTCTCAGTGCTAGTCCTTAGAAATTTTTGTTTTCTGAACTTTAATGAAATATGTAAATTCCTCAAAATTCCATTCTTTGTTCTTTTATCTTTTTTACTAAGCATTTTTTTTTCTAGACAATGTCTACACCAATGATTTCACCATTGGATGACCCATAATGATAACACATCTCATCAAGTGCTTGCTTCTTTATCTTGATGCCATCACTTATCCATTTTCAAACAGCTTTAGCTCTTTTCTTTAACCCTACATCTATTTATCCAATGTATTGATTTTACCCTATACTGTTTCCTATAGCTATTTCTTCTTTTCCATCACTGCTGTTTTACTTTATAGATAGCCTATCTTCAGCGATAGTTTCTTCAATGTCTCTTTACTTCTCATAACCCTACCTTTTTTCATCACCCACATCCTCTTACTTAACTTTCAAAAATATAGATATGATCATATGACCTACTGATTTAAGTCTGTGCTGGCTTTCCACTTTCTCTAATAATAAAGCCAAGTTAGAGGACATAGTCTTCAAGATTCTTTATAGCAGAAGCCAAACAGCTTCATTAGTACTTGTCATGAATATTTCCATCAGCACAATTTGTTAGTGTTACATTGTTACATAGCTGAAACCTCCGTTTTATTCCTTGCCATACTATGAACAAAAGAATACATATAGTACCTTAAATTATTTTGAGCTCATGTGGCTCTCTTCATGGGAAATAT